>NC_080023.1:138226070-138828942 GCF_030020395.1 Manis pentadactyla | reverse complement strand
TTATTTGTATGTCTGACCACACTCATGGTGGAAAGTAGTAACATATATTTATGAGACGCTAAGGGTCCTGATTCTCCTCCAGTGTAACCCCATCGTTGGAGCTTTCTGTTTGACTCACTAATGGTCTGAATAAGATGACAGAGTATTTGAAGTATAAAAAAGAGGGCCTGGGGCTGTTAGTAGAGAACTTAGGGTGCCTAGGACTGAGTTATCTGTTCCCAAAAGATTGATTCTTTGGAGTACACGCTTGTGTTGTTTCACCACAGCAAAACAGCAAGTAGCTGAAACACACACATGAGTTCTCCAGTGTGCCATACCACTACCACCAGTCAGCCCTTTGTTCACAAATCTAAGTCAGGATAACAGTGCATGGAGTGGCCAAGAAGACAGTGAGTGACAGAAATGTCCACTGGATACCTCTCTGTACTAATGGCAGGGAGGACTGACAATGACTCCGAGTAGCAGATAATCCAAACCTCTTTACCATCTGATTTTGGAAAGCACAAAAGAAAACTTTTATTTAGAGTGGTAGTGAAATGATGTGTTCTAAAAGAAAGATTTCACACTCAGCCCATGTCTATTTAGTACTTTTATCATTAACCCAAATGAAGACACCAAAAATAAACTTGTTTTATTTTTTTGAGAATATTAAGTGTACAACCCTAGAGCATGGCAGTAGGGGGTATACTTGATAGTTCCAACTTGGACGATGGAAACTGGAATTAGAATCGCAACTGGTTAGGAAAATGAATCAATCCAATGAGAAGATCCCATGAAAAGTTAAAAAAAAAAACATTTAAATTCAAGAATTCAACTGTACAATAACAGAAAGAGAGAGGGAGTTTCCTGCTTCTTTATATGCCAGGAGTCCTGACTGGACAACAGCTAATGTGAAAAATGAAAGTAGAACAGAGAGGGAGATTCATGTAAAAGTTATATTATATGGCACAGTGAGATGTTTGCAAAGCAAAAGAATTTGACTCTGCCTCTTCTCAGCTAGGAAGTTACCCAACCTTCTGAATATCCGGTTTCCTTATTTTTAAAATGAGACATAAGAGTACCTACTTCACAAGGTCATAGTGAAGATTAAGCAAGATGAGGTCTATCAGCATTTGGCATGTTGTCTCCTATACAGGAGCTACTCAGTGTTAGCTGTTGTTATCAGAGTATCAATAATGTAGATAAAGCTCTTAATATAGTGCTTCATGTACTGTAGGCAATCAGTGGTAGCCATTATTATTACCACTACAATGATTATTATCATTAGTTTCAACTGAGTGCAAGATTGAACTACCATGGTTACATGGCTCTCCAAAATAGCTATTGCAATCATTGGTTACCTTAATAAAAATAGAATTTCCAGAAAAATAACAGATTAAGATCCTACTATTCTCTGCATCAATTATGCTATGTTGGACACTAGATGATATATCAAACTATCTAGTGCCTTCCAATTTAAGATGCTTTTTAAGGAGAAGCTAATATGGATGAAGGCTACTTACATGCTGCATAAGGCTCTTAGACCCAGTGATCACCCAGTAAGGGTAGAAGGCTCAGATTTAGTTTCCAGATGAGACACTAAGACACACAAAAGCCAAACTACTTTCTAAGAATCACTCAGGTTGTAGGTAGTAGAGCCAGTTCATATTTTCTTCAAAGCTAGTTCCCTATTTTCTTCCTAAACCAAAGTTCTTTTCAATGAACAGAATAGTCTCTCCAGCTTTAGTCCACAGGGAAAAAATGCACATCACATTAAAGCAATAGAGAGTGTAAGTTTAGCTCTCTTTTATGTCGTCTTTGGTGAATCAAAAGGCATCAGTCACTAAAATGGGGAAAAAAATAACTAATCGGGTTATCTGAAAAATTTTTGAACAGGTTAATTACAAAAGATAGTATCATCTCTTGTTGGCAAGAATTACTGACAAGAGCTTCCTGCTACCTGGCCTTGTCACCTTCTCTGATATTTCTTCAATGGAAGGTTTATTCATAGAGAAGCTTTTGAGACAAGGGAGTTCATTACATAAGCCAGCCTAGGAGCACATCTTTCATTTTCTCATTCTAAAACCTTTTATTTTAATAAAAGCACCATGATTTCTCCACATGTCCACCTGCTGCAGAATGAAAATATAATCTCCAGCCAGTTATCCTTTTGAATGAAGTTTTGTTGCAACTTTACCACTGGAATCTTCTATGGAGTTCAGGATAATGTGATTTTCCCCATAAAAGAGTCACTTAGTCAATAATGTATTGTGTTTACTCTTTAGTACTAGGTTTATATTTTCTTCCATGAGTCTCATGATACACTTGGAGGATGGTGGGACACAAGATGCAGAAATGCTGCATTCAAGGCAGTACTGATGTTTTATTATTATTATTATTAACATAGTTTAGATTCTTTCAGCCTACACCAGCTCTAATCTTTGGGGAGTACAAATCAGAGGTTCATTATATAAAATGTCTGGGGCAATCGCGCACATTAACTGAAGGAGGCTAGGGCTAGTAGTGTAAATTTTAGGCTCCAGGGAGGCCGCAGATTAGCCTAATGAATCAACAGTCCTTTGCTTTGTTCTACATTCTTTGGCAAAACACACTTCCTCTGGCAAAAAAAAGAAACATGCAGACAATGAAAATGGTCTTTTGGGAATCCCAAATACTAGCCTGAGATCATGGGTCAGGTGGTTTGTTCTCTAGTAATAAAAGCACTTGACTTGTTTCTCAGACAAGTACAAGCTCTCATCCTGTGCAGTTCCTTGGGCAGCCTTCCAGAGGGTGATCAAGAAAAAGAAAGAACAGCTTCTGTTTTCAAGCTTTCTCACTTAGAAAGCTTCATCTCCGTGTAACCTTCCCAGTCCAAATCAAGGGGTGAATCTTGCCTTGCCCAAGCCAGGGGGCCAGAGGGGCTGTGTGTTCAGTACATCCTGAAATCTCCATTGCTTCATTTAATTATCTGCATTCTGCATGAGGCGTCCAAAAGTCAGACAGCTAAACAGCAGGAGGAATGAATGAACAGGCAGGCTTACTCTCCACATCTGGTTTAAGAATTTTTCCTGAGTTATGACTGGAAGGTTTCCGTGGTGCTATCAGTTTCCAGCCTACAAGAAGACACCAGCAACCTCTGAATGCCAGGAACAGATCTGAGATATTTGCCTCACTGTGGACAGAGCCACCCAATCATTCAGGTTTCCTGCGGAAAGCAACAGAGCACAAAGGGGAAAGATTCACTTGGGACATGTGCTTTTTTTATCTGACCTTGGTTCTGGGCACAAGAAATTTACAAACTTTGAGAGCTTGATATTCCAAATTGCTATGGATATTAGCTCTGGGAAAGAAAGAGGCTAGAAGCAGGTGAGGGGAAGGAATCATGACTTAAAAAGGTTTTACCCTGCATCAAAGAGCTTTGTAGTCATATGACTTATGACCTGCAGGCTGCGTCTACTGGCCAGCCTCTGCCATGCACCTTTCCTTCCATCTTCCTGCCCCATTCCCATTAACCTAGCCAGTGGGTATTATCCCTGAACATACCTGGGTGTATTCATGCACATGTTAAAAAATAAGGAGAACCTTGCTATTTCCTATCTCTGGTTTGAAGGAATATAAAATCTTTGGCTCTAGAGTGAAAATATCGCATGGGGTTGGCTTCTGCAGACCCTCTGATTCTGGTCTTCAAATTAGAGTGACCAAGTATAGACTTCTTGAAATTTCCATGCTACGTCATTGGTATTTAGCTTTTAAAACATATGGGTCTGCATTTTATATATATATATATATATATATATATATATATATACTCTTTTGTTTATTTATTTATTTATTTATTTTATTTTGGTATCATTAATCTACAATTACAGAAAGAACATTATGTTTACTAGGTTCCCACCTTCACCAAGTCCCCCCCACATACCCCTTCACAGTCACTGTCCATCTGCGTAGTAAGATGCTTATATACTCTTTCTTTATATAATTGTTAGTTGTTTGGTTTTTCCTAGAAACCTTGCAAACAAAGGATTTTACATCAGTGCAGACTTGTTAAACCAGGGTCACATACAGCAGAATTTTCTGCTCAGTGTCAAAGACTCGGTACTCACAATTGTCTAACGACAGTGCCAGGTCCCATAATATACACATTCAGTTATGGGTGCTGTCAGTGACTGACTACCCCATTTCCTTGTCAATTATATTTGACATAAGTTTAATAACCTCAATCATTTTACTATTTATTGTTACAAAAAAAGATAAAGTCAATAAGCCATATCCCTTTTTTCGCAGGATCATTTTGTAATCTCTCAGTTAACCTCCTTCTTACCTTTCCCCTAGGGCTTTTGCAA
The DNA here is from genome assembly GCF_030020395.1 of Manis pentadactyla. Taxonomy (NCBI): domain Eukaryota; kingdom Metazoa; phylum Chordata; class Mammalia; order Pholidota; family Manidae; genus Manis; species Manis pentadactyla. The sequence goes on along the minus strand of NC_080023.1, from coordinate 138,824,617 downwards.
GGCATCTACTAAACCGAAAAATCGGAGTGGTGGTGGTTGGATTTCCAGCCACTCCCCTCGCAGAAGCTCGGGCCCGGATCTGCATTTCAGCCGCACACACGCGGGAGATGTTAGACGCGGTGAGTCCACCATAGGCCAACAAGACCTCCAGTACTGGTTCCTCGGATTCTGAGCACATTCTTTTAGTGAACTAGCTTGGGTTTCCCTGGGTCTCTTCTGGGTAGTTTAGGAAAACAGTAATAAAACTCACTGATTAAAAACATGGGTATGCCAACGATGTCCAACAAGTGATGAATTCAGGGACAGAAAAGAAAATGAGTTTAGTGAACAGTTGAGTCAAGTCAATGCTTTGGTTTCATAGAAAAGATTGAGCAGCCAAATGTAGCACTATTGACTTGTTCTTAAATGCAAAAGTGAGTCTAACATGTTATTGCAGCATTAGTTGCCTGCGTCCTGACATTTTTCATAGCCACCAGATCCATCATATTAAAATACACTTGAAAACCAGTAATACAGACAGATATATCATATCAACCAGACCTATATGAGGTGTGAATTATTTTAAAACCACATTTCATTGTCCTTTGACTTCAATCTATCTTGTGAATGAGTAATATCAGAGAACTAAGCCATCTCAATCAGTTTGGGGTTGAGTTATATACAGAAAACCAAATCAGTTATATATACACATTTATATATTACATATGCTATTACACATATACATATACATGTATTGTGATATATATATATTTCACAAATACACATAACTCATTCCTGCCTCTGTATTTAATAACTGATTTACATATAATGAATAAACTCATATATAATAAATCAGTCCCACCTTCATATAATTCATTTACATATAATGAATGAACATATATATAATAACTTCACATGTAATAATTCATTCCCACTTTTATGCTCCCACAGTTTTCTAAATTTATTTTCCAAGATTAATTTATTCTGTTTGGGATTATAATTAATTGTGTGTGTGTGTGTGTGTGTGTGTGTGTGTGTCCCAGGTTTTGAACTAGGCCTTTTTCTATGAGGGCTGTGGGACATCATCCAAGTTTTATGACCAAGGGAATGACATAATCATGTCATTACAAACCAAATGTGAGAAATGGATCCCAGAGGAAAGAAGAAGAAGAAAGGACCTAAAATGGAGCTATCTGAACAAATCAAGAGATGACAAGGTTAATGATGGATCTGTGAGCAGATATTATAAATGCATGGAGCTGCCAAGATTTGGCAAATGATTGGATGCAGGGCACATGTGGGAAAAGGGAATCTAGATAATTCAAGGTCTCTAGACCTGGTAATGAAAGGATGCTAAAGCTAAGACATTTGTGTATAATAAGGTATACAATAAGGAAAGCAGTTTATCAGTTGAAACCAGAGGAATAAAATGCACTCAGTTCTCAGCATGTTGGGTTTATGTGTCTATGGGCCATCTTTGGAAAAGAAAATCAGATTCTCGAGTTTAGAAGAGTATGCAAGGCTGGAGCTGCTACACTTTGAGAAATTGACGGGTCTTTAAGGTCAACAGGAGAACATGTAATTGTCCAATGCAAAGGAACAGGAGAAGGGCAGACTCCATGGAGCACCTACATCCCAGGGTGAATTTAGGAATCACATGTGAGAAACCAGCTTTTGACATAGGTAGAACAGTCTGAAAAGACTTGAGCCAGTAAAGTGGTAAATACAGTATAAAGGGAAAAGTTTCAAGGATGGAGAGGATCAAAATGTCCCCATGAAATTGCAAAAGTTCAAGTGGGGTGAGAGATGAGAAATAAACTATTTATTAGCTTAAGTAATTAGTAGGAGCTTAAGATTCCTCAGAGCAGACAGCTTTAGGGGAATTCAGGTAACAGAAATAAGAATACAAAGAATTAAAAAAGTGAAAAGGATACTTTGAGCTCGAATTACACACACACATGCACACACACAGCATCCATGTCTTCCTGCTTCACCATTACATTTTTAGGGCTTAAATTAGTGTATAGTACACAGTAGGCACACAATAAAAACATTGAATTCCAGATGAATAACTGAGCCAACCCTGGATTTTGAGATGATGAGTGAACTTTGCTGTTATTGTTCTTTATACCTTCCTATGTTGTCCAGGTGAGTATATATTTCTAATACATTAATTTTAACAAATTCTTTTAAATGGTATAGGTTGGTGGTAAGAGCAGTTAGGCAAATTTTCAAAATGTTCACTGTAATAGCAAGAAAAATAGGTTTAGAAAAAGCCATTGAAAAAGGGGAAGACTTGAGCATGCTTACACATTTAGGGAGGAAGAGAGGGAAGAAAGGGTACCTGCAGGCATGGGGGAGAAGAGGACATGGCCAGGGAAAAAAAAACCCAGAGATGACAGGAGAGGATGGACAGCATGGGTGGGTTTGTATTTTTTGTGATCCATCAGCACTGAGGTGCTCATGAACACATGCTTCTGTAGGCATCAGATCTTATAACTCTCCCCAAGTTCTTAATTCCTGGAATATCTGGCTTGAAGGGAGCACTGTGACATCATCTTGACAGATGCCTCTAAACTTTCTAGATCAGGCACCCATATTAATAAAAAATTTTGAGCAGATTCCTTGATATACCCATAAAAGAAAGTAGAAAATGACCCATTGAACAGCCAGGGCAGTAAGGTAGCAATTGAACATAAGCAACACTCACAGAAAACACATAATATTACACAAGTCGATCCTATGGCCATTATTGGAACAAGACAGAGATGAGGCCGCTTGACAAACACAAATGACTTTAAATTTCCCTCTTCTTACACGAGTGGTGGCTGTTCCTTAGTAACGGCAGCTCTAGCCTTGCTTTAATTCTCCCCATGTCCAGGTAAGAATTCTCCATGCAACCAAGTTCTGAACTTCTGCATCCAGGCAGCATGCAACCAGAGCTGGTCCTTGCTTCCTTAGAATTGTCTTGGCCACAAGGCCAAGTGTGATAAGTAACCCTTCCCATCTCCCTACTGAGATGGCTCTTCTGGAGTGTACATTCCCAGGCTGTAGCAGCTGGATAAACCTAACTTTGCAGACAGGTGTGTTCTGGGTAGTCTTTGATCAGTGGGCTTCAACATGAGCCCACTTACAAATTATACATGCATTACCAATGTGTTACGTCAATTTTATAACAGACACAAAGACAGACATTAAAAACATTGAGATGAAAACAAATAGAAACCCTATGTTTTTTGCCCACATCCTCCATGAATTGTCTGGCATCCCTCCAAGTGTACTCCACTTTGAAAACCACTGAGCTACTCCAATTCCCCCACCTTCACCAAAGAGCAATAGAAACTCCCAGACCGATGTCATTTAAGATACCATCTTCCTGACTTTTTCTTAGTGCTTAGGTTTCATTCAAAAATTTAGAAAATACTTTGAAGTAAAAACAACATTTTAATCATCCATAATACTACTACCCAAATATAAACTACTCTCCCCATGTTAGTAGATATCTTAATTGGTGTCAGTTTGAAAAACTTCCGAAGAGGGAAGTCCACAAACTTCACTATTCATTCATGCTAATGTTAACAATGTTAATCTTTTTCAAAGCACTAGACCCTATATTGTCTTCCTCCTTATTTGACGGGTTATGAAAAATAGGCCCAAAAAGTTTAAAAAGGCATGCCCAATACCATAGGATTAGTACTTTACTAGAAGTAAAAATTACATTTTGTATATTCTGGGATCTCAGTTTTATTTGTAAAACTGAAGGTGCATTTACCTCCCTGAATTAAGAGAATTGAAACAGATGAGCTCTCTGTCCCTTGTAATTTTAAATTCTAGTATTCTGTGGAACATAGCAAAGAACATTTAAAGAACAGGGGTAGGAGACCCATGGGTAGGAATCATGGGAGAGAGGGGAAGATGCTGATCAGCTGCCACAATGCCCCGTTTTGTCCTTGGCCAGGCTGGTTTTCTGTGTCATAAAGGCATGACTGAATGTGACCTGTAACCTTATCTTTTTCTTCCACAAGGTTATATAAGTCATTCGACTTTAAAATAAAGCCTTAAAGAGTAAGCATGGGTCAAATGCTTCTATTCTGCTCCTCACACCCCAAAAATCAAACATTCATAATGTGGAGTTAGACTATTAAAGAATACAAATATTAAACAAAATGAATTAGCATGTAACATTCCTCTAGGGCCAGCTTACCAACCACACCTCAGTGATTTGGATTTTCCATTTTTTCTTTAAAATTAAAGAAGCTGGCAGAAGTAGACTGTGGCTGTCTGTGAGGCTGCAGAGCACTGAGCCACGAGGGGTCTGAAGATAACTGATGGAAAGCTATATCTTTGCAGGTGCTGGACGCCCTGGATGAGATGGGTGATTTCCTGCAACTGAAATATTCCCGGCACAGGAAGTCAGCACGCCCTGAACTCTATGATGAGACAAGCTTTGAACTTGAAGATTAAGTTTCCTAGTCCTGAATTGGACCTAAAGACTTTGCCAGAAAGCCCTCCCTCCTTGCCTCAAAAGGAATATAAATGGATTTCTCCCCCTTTTTAAGGATAATTTTGGTTTCCAAACCAGCTTCAGTGAACTGAGAGAGACTTTGTGTTTTTAATATCTCCAACTAGGGACTGTGGAGACAAAAACGTGGTTCCAGATTTTACTTTTCTACTCTCCCAGATATCCTGCTACAAATACACACACACGCTCACGCGCGCGCGCACCCACACTTCTTAGAACATTTTTAATGGCAATGAGGCTGTGTTAAAGTCATTACTGTGCAACCTCTGTGGTCCAGACTCTTTCAGGAGTCCTAAACAAATGAGAGGGTTTTGATCTTTAATTCAGTAGACCTCACTATGGGTTTGCCTCTTTCGTCTGCAGACATGGGCAGGGGTGGTGAGCAGTAGCTGACCTCATTGTTTCATCCCTGAAAGTACCAGCTAGCACTCAGCCGCATCGTGGGAAGATCCAGGCAGGAAGGTAAAGAAACGTTGCTTCTACCATTTGCCACATCTGGACTTTTTCCAAGGACAAGTGTCAAAAGCCATAGTTAACATTTTGAGGGAGAGAGCAGAACTAGCCAGCAGTGCCTAGAGAACTCTTTGAAGGAAACTTTCTTTTTCTTCATGCTGGTCTCCTACAGTTTTATAGCTGGGTTGTTGAGGTTTGGAAAATTTAAGACTTTTGTTTCATAAGGAAGGGTGCAGAAAGCAGGCACAAACCAATTTTAGACCTAGACTAAGACTATAAAGTTATAACAACTTGAATATTGTTGGTGCCATGTGGAGTGAATGTTCAGCAGGCATAGCCTTTATTACTTTAAGATACGAGTGGTTGTTTTCCTATTGAATTTTGGGTAAATGGTGAGATTCAATTTCCTTTAGAGTTGACCCCCAAGACTACACTTGAAGAATGTATTGATTCAAAAATGGCATTTAAAAGCAAATTCTACTCAACTCTTTCAAGAATGACACCCCCATTCAGGCAGACTTGCCCACTATCAGGCAATTCACTGTAATTTACTTGAGCTCTCTTTGTCTCTCTGTCTGTATGTCTCTCTCTCTCTCTAAATGTGAAAATAAAGTTCTCTGGAATAGTACCCCTTTGCTAATGGGATCTAATTGGTATGGAAAAAGCCAGTGGAAAGCCTTATCTTTATTTAACAAATTCCCAGATGGTGCCCAGATTTGGAAACTCTAAAGAGCAGTGGTGACCTTTTAGCAAAGCTTCTGAAATAGTTCAAATGAGTTACAGAACATTCCACTCCATCAAGTAACACTATAAACAAATCACTTCAAGAGAGGTTTGACTTGGTGTGACACAGATGGACCTAAACTTTCATGCTGGGCATTGAGATAGAAATTCAATCCAAAGCACCGGTGTTGGATGGAGCAATATGCCCTGAGCTTATAGCTTATTAAAGGATAAAGGTGATAAGTGTGGAAAGCTTTTTATGGGGAAATTATAACCCCCAGTAGATGTAACAGTTTGAAAGTGGATCATAAGTTCCTCATGAATATTTGTAAGGAGTATTCATAGTGGAAGAGGAGAAGTGGGTTCTGAAAAGCTTCTCCATCCAATAACTGGTTTTGATAACTAAACTCCAACTCTTCTCAATGAACTGGTACAGCATTACTTGTGCAAAGAAAATATATGTTCTATAAATGTGCAAATAAAAGGAAGATATGCAGATCTTTTCTCTTGAAAATGTGTATTTAAGTGAGTTTGATCCTAGTTAATTGTCCAAAATGCATGAATGCCTTCAGTCCTATAAAACAAACAGGAGGGTAGTGAGCCATCCAGGTACAGCAAAAAATAAAAAATCCCCTACCGTTATGGATATCTGTGATCTTCATACACACCTTCACCCCCAACCTTTGAGTTTTAAGCCTCTGGAGGGGTGTCTTTGAGAACAGGAAAGTCTACCATTATTATTTGGGGGGGGGAATCTTGAGTCTGACTCCTGATAGGAAACTACCCATACAGCATAGGCAGCAAGAGGGCAGGTTATCCTCTCTTCATCAAGATCCTAGAGTCCTGGGGAAATTTGTTACATTCTCAAATACAATATGAACAACCTATCAGTCAGAAAGTCTGTTGAATATACACTCATGAGAACTGTAATCCAAGTGGAATGCTTTCTGAGCATGGCAGGAGGGACCCAGGTCTCTCAGCACTGGGTACTATATGAGGATATGTCATATATGGTTGAGGTTGGTTAGGTGGCTGAACATGAACATTTTTTATTTTTATTAGAAAAAGTCTACTGCTAGGTTAATAAAACCATGATTTCAATTCAATAGAGACTTTGAATGCCAATAACTATAGCAGAGACAAAAAATGTCCCTTTGGTTTGTTCTGTTGGGAGAGAGAATTTTCTAACAGAACTGTAATATTCTGAATCCCCAACCCTTCCCATTGCACATGTGGGCATGTGCGCACACATGCACACACACACACACACACACACACACACTTTTTCCTTCCTTTCCAGAGCAAGAGTATAAAGGTACAGAGATGAGAATCTGACTGGTTAATGGATGGAAGATGTTGTTCTAAAAATGGCCTTCAGGAAGCAGAAGGTAAAGGATCCAGATGAGTATTTGTAAGGGGGATACATTTGCATAATAGGGAAATGGCATAGACACAGCCGTAATCATATCACAAAACTGGATGTTTGGCTATACTGCCTTTCAACATGTTTTGGTTTGACAAAGACTATGGGCTTCAGAATTTACTAGGAAGCTCGCTGAAATGCAAATCCCTGGATCCCGGGCCAGACCTCCACTGAATTAGAAAAGCTGTGCTACCCAGGAATCTACATTTTAGCCTGCCTTCAAAGGGATTCTAATCCATTTCATAATTTAAGAGCCATTATTGGAGATTTTGTTTTGACGTATCAGCTGGCTCTCATACATAACAAGGAACTTGGTTCTGATTCTCTGTTGATACTTAAGGATGTTTATACTACTAAAGTAAAGTGAATTATTCCAACTTTTTTTCTCCTCAATGGGACATTTTGTTCACATTTTCCAGGCATTTTCTCTTTCTACAAAAATGGATCCAGTATTGAAAAATAATCTGTCCTTCATTTGGACAAAATTATCCCTTCTCTAGTTTTCCTCTGTATCATTTCCTACAAGATGTCCCTATTCTATTGAATGTGGTGTCTTATTTATTTTCTTCTTATCCTTAAAAAATCTTCAACTTCTGATATTTATTTATTCCAACAACAGCTGTTAAATAGATTGAAAGTCTTAACAGTTCTTGAAACATACAATGCTCCTCTGTATTTTTCTTCAGAGAGAGGAAAAATGACTTAGTCTGACTTAAAAGTTCTGATGAGGAAACCTTAACTCTTTTAAATATATACTTTGATTTATAGCAATAATAACAACTGTATTTTGAACTCATCTGGTGATTCATTGGCAGTTTTTCCTGGTCTTGGTAAGAACAATATATTTGAAGTTTGTTCTTTCAGAATTCCCTATGAAGTCATGTAATGCTTAGGAAATTAGGTGGAATCATCTGTATTTTAAATATTTCTAGGTAATTATTGTGAAATGTCTTACAGTGTTGTGGTGGTGGTGTGTGTGTGTGTGTGTGTGTGCACATGTACATGCGTGTTTCATTGAGACATTTGAGGTACCAGTTTCATTTCATTTTCCCTGTGAAATGTTAGTTTTTTTAATAAACAAATCACCAAGATTGACAACATAAAAAAGAATTGATGGTTTTGTGTTAACTTAGTTTGGGTTACCCTAAAAAAAAAAAATGGAGATGGAATTTGCATTTAAGAGTTGCATTGAGGAAAACTGCAAAGATGGCTAGTGCTGGCTTGCACAGGTCACAAGAACCAGTTGTGCTCATCTGTTCTCAACTCCACATCTCAACTCTGTGACATCACACTGTTAGCTTGAAATTCGCCATGTGGGGAGTATTTACACTATGGAAATTGGCAAACAGTACAAATTAAGGATCTGGAGAACCAGCTGGTAAACATCTACCAGCACATCACTGAGGCCACATACAATGTGGAATTTTTGTGGTTGGAGCAAGGGCACAGGATTGGAAAAGGGAGAAATTGAACTGTGATGTCATCATAGCAAAAGCCTCAGTTGATCTCATGTACAGCTATGTAATTAAGATGGTCCTTTAGGGTGGTCTCAAAATAAGGCAAGAGAATCAAGTCTTTTCCTCCCCACCGAAAGAGTGTCACTGGATACAAGCTACCAGGTCAGAGGCTGGGGAGGAGGGTGTTATCTTTGCCAAAACAATTCTATTTAGCTGAAGGCAGGCAGTTCTTGAGAAGGAACTCAAGTTTGAGCTGAGATTATTTCTAATCCATCCACTTAAAAAAGTTTTATCATAGAAAATTCAAAACATACAATAGAACAGAATAGAATAATGAGCCCCCTTGTACCTATCACCTAGCTTCAAACATTGTCAATTCTAGTTCCCCCACCCACCAGATTATTTTGAAGCAAGCCCCCAGAAATCACATTTCATCAATAAATATTTCACTGAGTCTCACTAAGAGGTAGAGATTTGTTCCTTAATTTGTTTCAACTGCATTAAAAGACAAGCTTTCAGGGTAACAAAGGCATCAATGGTAACTTTTTCTTTCTCTATCTCAACCCTGCATGCAAACTTCCTGAATCAAGACTAGGGATTATTTTTAAGATAGATGTGCAGTGTCTCAAAAGATGATAAATCAATTATTTTTTGGACACATCATGTGCCAAGCACTGTACTAAAAACCCTAACATATTATCTTCTGGGGACCCTCACAGAGATTAGTAATGGACTCATCTTAGAAGACAACAGTTTGAAATTGTCAGGGGATTAGCATTATTATATAAAGAAGATTTCCAAGACTCTGACAGGGGGCTACTTTTTGCTGAAAATACTTTCTTCCTTATTAAATCAAATGTTTTAAAAAGTTAGTCAGCTAAACTTTATCTTTTAGCAGGGTAATACAAGCAGGAATAAGAGAACAAGTAAGAACAGCTTATACATTTGGAAAAGGTCAACACCTAAGACAGGATTTAAGGTAGAGCTGGTCACTTTTATTGTCACTGCATCCCTTGGGCCAAATCAGAGGTAAATCTGACAGTTGCAATTCAGATGCTCTCAAAAGTTATCACAGATACAAATCAATAAAATATCCAGCATCAGGAGGTCAGAATGGAAGCTAGAAGGAATGTTTTGCTGTGGCATGAAACAGTGTTCCCTTTTATTCAACCCAGATGCTAATTTTTATATCAAAAATATTGATTGAAGGAGCTAGTGATTTTGGCTCTCACCCAAGTTTATTCAAGATCTTTCTTAATTAGGTTTGGGTTGGCTGCAGTGCCATGGCCAGGGATAGGTCTGGCTCCAATCACCACATCATGCTCTCTTCATCAACAGCCAAGGAATAAGGCAAGGAAATTGCTGCTTCTTTGTTTCTCCAGCCCATGAGTATGTTTTTTTCCAGATTTGAAGCATTCATGGAGCAAATGTGTAAGGAAGACTGAAAGAGGGGGAATGGCTTCATGGTGCTGAGATCAAGCTAGCCTACAACTTGACTGTGATCCCCAGCATGAATAAGTCTCTGTGTGTGAAAATAAATGGGCAGCAATGTGAGATCATGGAAAAAGATCTTGGCATCTTTTAAATGAAAAGTCTTCACCAGGCAATGTAGCCGATCAGTATGAGTTTTTTAAAGGGAAAAACAATCTCTTTTGCCAACAATAGATGATTTCCTCATAATGTATCTATTTTGCAAATAGCTTTAGTTAAATCATGCAACTATTTTAATAGTATCCATAGCAATTCTATATACTTTATACCAGTCATTTAAAAACAACTCTACATACATAGTGTCAATAAATCACAAATCATAGAAACCTATGACAAAATGGATTTTCCTTTACATATAAAATAGTAGTGGTTTGATATTTAAAAATTCAATTCAGTTCCCCTAAAACATTTTCAACTAGATATCTCTGAAGAGTTTTTAACTCAAAAGCTTCTTAGATAAAACTTCAGAGTATACATTTGTAAGATATTTTATTAATGAGACAACTTTAAGTGGCATCAACCAAATGTTAAAGATTTCTTATATAGATAAGTCTAGAAATCCTATAGGTAGATAATCAATGTTACAGGCACATTATACAGAAAAATTAAAATATTTTATTAAAGTGGGTCCCTTTCAAATAAGATGAACACTAACTCTTGTAAATTGTGTTGTTATTTTTTACTGTGCATTTATTATTTATAATAGCCAAGTGGAGAAGAAACATTTCAGCTATTCTAATTAATCAACATGGACTTGGATTGTGAATAAGGATAGATTAGGGATTACCAGGTATTTGAGGAAAACCAACAACCGACAGGAACCATCATGGAAAAGAAAACTTTTAAGATACTCTAATTACCCTTGTTGATCAACTTGATTGTATGAAGATAACACATCCACAAAAACCAGAAGAGGCTGATATGGAAAGGAAACAGAATTCATGAAAATTAAAAATATTTAATATTTGAATGTTCGGTGAAATAGAAAGCAAAGAAGAAATTTTTTTTAAATCTCGGAATAGAAAACAAAGGACAAAAATGATAGAAAACATGAGCGAAAATTTTAAAGATATAGCAGATCCTTACAGAGGACCAATATTCATTTAATGAAATGCTGAGAAAGAAAGAATCAGGAAAACTGAGAATAGGAAAAGACATCAAAGAAATAACAGAACTATTTCTCTTAGGCTGAAACAAAACAGAGGTGGAAACAACCCAGTAAGGGCTTAGCTGATGAATAAAAATATATTTTCCCCTAAACCCATCTTCATGAAACTTTGCTCCACCAAAGATAAAGAAAGAACTAAACAGTTTGCAGCTAGAAAAGAACAAAACAATCTCACTCTAAATAATAGGTTTCATTTCTGAATTTTACAAATATGTGCTCCAGAAAGTTTATTCTGATTTTCACACCCATCAGCAGTGTATAAGAAGCACTCATTTCCCCAAGTCTGCACCAGTGCTGGGCACTGCCATTTTTCCAATCTGCTGATCTGATAGACAAGAATACGTGTTCTTATTTACTAGCAGTAACATGTTTTGCATGTGTATAATGGCTGTTTATATTGGTCTTTTGCACATTTTTTGTTTGTATCCCCTGCCACTTTTTCTGTCATAAATATCTCACTAGCAGGACTGGATGCTAGAAGACAGTGAAACAATGCCTTTAAATTCAGAGTGAAATCATTTTGAATCTAAAATCCTATAGCCAGAAAAATATATCTAATCAAGGGAGGAAAAAATAGGACCTTTGTTTTTACATGAGAGTTTTAGAAAGCTTATTTCCTCAGTACCATTTCTTTAAAAAATTACTTGGCCAGTATTGCAATAAACATACCCAAGCAAAAAGAAGATATGTCATTGAGAAAAAAGTAGAATTAATCCCAGAATACTGTAAAGAGCAATCCCAGGTGGTAATTTATTGGTTAAAATAGATTAAACTTCCATAACAAAAAGCGATGAGCTGTTCTTCTGCTCATACAGAAGTCTGCAGTGGGCCAGCAGCCTCCTGCACAGGAAGTTTCAAAGAGCTGCACTATTTTCCCACCTGTGACTCCACCAAGCCCTAGGTCTTCATCATTTCAGGCGTGGCTGAGCCTCCAGGTTCCAACCTCTGAGAAAGGAAAAGTGAACTTTGAGGAGGCCGACCTCTCATCCCTCACCAGTGACTAACTGAACTCCAGCTCTTTGGCTGCATTCTGAGGGTGACAGACCCTGATTCTGCAATCCAGGAGACTCCAGAAATCTGTAAGAACCAGAGCTGCCACAGATAACACCCTACCGTCTCAGTTCCCCAGGAACTAGCTCTTCTCACCCATCACCGCTCCAACACCAATCGCCTTTACTCCCATCAGATAGATGAGACCTTTTAAGTTCTGTCCACACTCCCATCCTAGAGCTCAGAGTCACCATCCCACAACCAGCTGGAGTGCTGGGTGGACCAGTTACCCAGCCCATCTGTCCTGTCATCACCTTATCCCATGTGGGTGCATTTACCTTGCTTCTCAGAAATAGTATGTGCAAAGTGGCTGTGGGATCTGCATGCTCTCAGATAAGGCACCTTTGGAAATGCTGGGCTGGTCCAGGCTAGAGGAGGGAGTGTCACAGCAGTGGGTGTCCATCTTTGTGCAGCTCTCAGGCAGAGGGAACTCTGTCCCAGCACGAGAACTTTGGGCAAGCTAAGTCTGCCCCATATGTTCCTCAGTATATGAAAAAGAGAGGTGATAAGTTTCTCACCTCTGTGATCTTCACTCAGCCTTGCAAATTGTCACACCTCTCAGAGGAACCCTCCCAGGTTTCATCTGTGAGGGGGAAAGCCAGCCAATTGGAGATTAGTATAGGTTTGTTTAGAGTTGGCTCTTTTAAAATTTCACTTTCACAGGGTACGAGCTGGGGTCAACTCTTCAGTGAAGACTAGAAAAGAGAAAACACAGTGCACTTTAAGTCTTGTTTATCCAACTGCATTTTCCCTGGTGCACGTTCCTGGGGTCCCTCCCCTCCTGGGTTATGACCTTTTGGGGTTTTGCAGTTTGTTCAAAGCAACTTTTCAGTGACAGTTTGAGGACTAGGAGTGGAAACCACTAAAAATAACAGCAAGCATAGCAACTCATGCCTTCTCCTCCCCATGTAGCGTCCTCCTGTTTTCATTATTCAGCTTTAAACATGAGTATTGGTGAATGATGTGAAAATGGAATTTATATACAGTAAATCCTCACCTTCACCTTGTAGAAGTAACAGTTTGGGGATGTACTTTTAGAAAACTCTTGTTCATCAGTATTCCATGCACATCTTGCTCAGGTCTTTTAGATTTATACTGCCAAAGTTTTGGATGAGATAGATGTTCGTTAAAGGGGGAAAGTACCAGAAACAAAAATCTAAGGGTGAGCTTCACACTTTGCAACCTGCTTTTTTTGCTTCTGGAAAAAATAAAGAGTGTCGATAAGATACTTAAAATGGGAGAGAAGTTAAGTTGAACATAGATTTTATTAAACAAAGAGCTAAGAAATTATTTAAAAGCTTTCCTCTATTCATTATTGTGCCCTTGAGTTATACTCATAAGATTTTTATCCAGTAGGACAAACTGCTTTCAACATTGTATATATACAATAAATATATTTATCAAATTTTAGTGTATTGGATACATTAAATATGTACATATTTCTTTAACTCAAAATTCCTCCTATAAGAATTTACACTAAGGAAATATTTAAGGAGTTTAGTTTCTGACAACATTTTGGTCTAAATAACCAGAAACCTTCTTATTGCAAAGTGGAAATACTAGAGAAATATAAGATCTTTTTAAATGTAGACCTTAACTTGCAAAAAGTTAGAGAAATCCCCTGGGCTGAAAAATTAAGAGGAACCCGAAATCTTAAGCTGCAACAGCTCAGTTCTAACACTAGAGTCTCTATGGGTGTTTTCTGATCTCACAACACAGAGGCTTGGGTTTTAAAGCTCATGGAGAGACCACAGATGGGCACTTAGACCAGTGAGAGGGAAAGTTTGAACTAGACCAATTCACCCAAAAGTAGAGAGATAACAATGATGTTTTTCAATCTAGACTCTAGAGGGAGACAAAAAATTGGTTTACTCTGAGAATTCATAACCATAGGTCTAACTCCACGGGCTTGGCATTCAGATTTGCACTAGAATTCCCAAGTCTAGAAATTAACATAAAACATGTTCTGAGCTGATACTACTCATTGTGTACCTGAAAGAAGTGATAAGAAAATCTCTCTGAAAGGGCATATTCTTCCATCAGGATCCCACTGAGTTCCCACAGAAGATGAGCTCAAAGTCCAAAATTACAAAACTCATGGGAGAAATAAGCCACCATGAGCAAGAGCACTAGAGGTTGATATCAGAAACAATGACAGTAGACTCCTTTGAATAGACACCACAAAAAAAATTATGTTTACATTATTAAAGATACAAAAAATGAATGGAAAATCTGAGAGAAGGGGGACAGATTTGGAAATAGAACTTTTAGAAATGTCAAAATATAGTAATTGAAAATAAAATCTCAATAGATGGCTTAAACAGCAGCTTAGAAACACCTTAAGAGAAAATTAGTGAACAGTAAGAAAGAAAATCATTCAGAATGGTTCAAAATGATCCAGAGATCAAGAGATTAAAAAATGTGACAGAGAGCCTAAGAACAAATTAAGAATATCATAAATATTTAGCAACAAGGATCAGAGTATATTTTTTATAAAATCTAAATGTTGGAAATAATAGAACTTTCCATAAATAGGAGTTCTGTTTGATTTTAATGTCTTATTTTTTAATATTTATATTTATTTTAAGATTTATTTAACTTTAATGAACTCAAGGTTAAATGGTACTATAAAAATGTAGCTATTGATATTGGAAGTATAATATTTTTACCAAACAAATGAAATATTTAAAACAGGTAATTATATTAATGCACGAGAAAAGATCTAGAAGATGATACTAGAGAAATATAAGATCCTTTTAAATGTAGACCTTAGCTTTTTCTGGGTAAGGAATATGGATATATGTGTGTGTGTGTGTGTGTGTAATCACAATTACAAAATAAACTTCATTTGGAGGAAAAATATTAAAATACTGGAATAACTCAGAGCATCACTCTTGAATTAACAATTCTTCCTTGTTTCCTACCTTGATTGGAAATCTCTACAGGTTAGGTGCTGAGCCCTAAAGACAGTGATCTGGGCTGCGTAAAGATTTGTGTTTTTGCATTCAGAGACAAGAGTACTTGATCCATGTAGAGTGAAATTTGGATCTCAGATATAGAATGTTCTTCACTCAGGGTGAACATTTGGATTGTGCAGGAACTACTGGCCACCATGTCCCTTAACCTCCACTCTGAAGAGCCTGCTACAAGTTTTTCAGGGCACTCAGCCCACTGCCTGACAGCAAGCATGTTTAGGATACTGACTGAGCTGAACCCCATCCTGTTTTATAGGGTGTGAGCCCCATTCTGTTTTATGGGGTGAATTTGTTGATTCCCCTCCCTATGCTACAGTTTGTACTCTAAGGAGACACAATCGGCCAGTTTCAGTATTCAGGGGAAGGGCCCTTGCCCTTCACTGTAATCATCACTCACCCAGGCTTTGAGTCAGGTGCCTCACCTCATTCTGAATCCTGATTGGTGGACAGTCATTCACAAGGACTCAGATATTCACAACAGAGAAATCTAGGGTAAAGTTATGGTTTCAAGGGTACACTCTGCCTTGGACTGCAGGCTACCTGCTTCAGGAGTCACATCACTGTGTTGCAATAACAATCACGTATATCACAAGATACAAATGAACAATATGCTATCAACACACTTCCAACCAAGACAATCTCATGCATAACATCCTGATAATAAACAAAATTACTTTTGTAATTTAAATATAGTAAATTAAACTACATTTAATTAAATGCCTGTAACCTGCCTAGCCCTAATCT
Source organism: Manis pentadactyla (assembly GCF_030020395.1). Lineage (NCBI taxonomy): Eukaryota > Metazoa > Chordata > Mammalia > Pholidota > Manidae > Manis > Manis pentadactyla. The sequence continues at coordinate 138,808,632 of NC_080023.1, read as the reverse complement.
AGGTACCCAGTAGATACAGTGGCAGCACCAAAGGGGTGCTTAGCAGGGCTTCTTTAGCTTCCCCATAGTGTCCACAAGCCCTTCCCCAGTCAGTGATATGTACTGAGCAAAGTACCCACCCGCACTTTCCCTCCTACCTAGATGCCCTTTGCTCCCATATAGAACTTCTGGAGCAGCCACTGAAAAATTGTTAACTCATTTACTTTTTACAATACTTGAGTCCAGCATCACTATTTCAATGTTAAAGATGAAGAAATAGAGTAAGAGAAGCAAATAACTTCTTATTTGCTATTTAATTATGCTAATGCAATAGCATAAATCATCAAGCCACAAGACTCTACATCTGTCCAGCCCCAAAGCCAAGCTCTCTTTACTCACCTAAATAGCATTCCTATGCCACCATTTACTAAGTAATGATGTGTTAGATTAACTAGGTACTGGAAAAGGAAGATAAAAAACACTCTGTCCCTACCTACAAGATGCTCACATCCTAATAAACGAACCCAGTGGCCCCTTTAAATAAAACAAATGTTTATTGAGGCCAGCTGAGTTCACAGCAGTATTTAACAAAAGGAGTCATGACATGCTCAGACTTATTTTAGTCTCCACATTCCAGTACCTTCTTGTAACAGATGCCCTGTCTATGTCTTCTCGGCCCACCCTGGAGGTTACCTGCAGCTTGGTGGACATTTTCCTGCACACTGACAACTTCCTATCACAGCACCTGTATCCCTCTGCCTAAGGGTTTTCTCCAGACTAGGACTTAGTAGACCCTAGTCTACACAAAGCAGGAGATGATACCCCAGGAGCATCCCTACCCAAAAAGTGATGAGAGTTGGCAGATGATCACTTTGACCTCCTTGCCATCTAGGGGGATAATCTGAAGGCATGTTCTATACAGTTTCTCAGAGTGTCCTCAGCAGGAGAGAGCTCCAGCTGCCCACAGAGGTAACCTGCTCATCAATGTACACTTTATTGGCTGTCCTCTCTTCCCTGTTTCTTTCTCCCACTCACTCACCATGCTTCTGGAATCACCTCCCAAAAAACTGACACTTAAATCCTTATTCCTGGGCCTGATTGTAGGTAAACACAAGCAAAAAGACAACTCTTTGCCTTTCACCCACACACACCAAATCTTGAAGTCTTATTGGGGTCACAAGAGCTTGCCCAATCAACTCTGATATTACTTTAACCTTCTCCAAGAAACCAAACACTGACCTTTCCGTAGGACCATTTGCCAAAAAAGCCATCAGCTATATAGAAAGTGTGCAGTCTAGATCAGCCAAATTTCAGTTAACCACAGATGCAGGAGTAAGAAAAAATGCTTATTGTTAGAAGCACTGAGTTATCACACCAACAGATGAGAAGATCTATACCTTTTATGTAGCTGAATGGTGAGAGCAAAAAAGAAAAGAAAAGCAAAAGATTGGGGGAGATTTTTTCCTCCAATATTAAACATTATATATATATATATATATATATATATATATGTAATATATAAGGTATTTATTTAAAAAGCAATACTATCACAAAGAACCAGTAAATAAAAGACAGGAGACAGTAATTTCACATAAATAAATACATAAAGAAAAACATTGCATTCGAATAGCAGCAAAAAGAAATGCAATATAAATCCATAGTAAGGCACCATTCCTAATGTTCTACCTATTAAATATGTTGAGTTTTAAAGAAACTAGTCCGCTGCTCTTCAGAGTCTGAGCACTCTACAATGAGCACGAGGCCTCCTCTCCAGCACTATTTCCTGCCCCTCTCCACCTTCAGCTCCACTGCCATATTTCTTAACTATTTTTAGCTTCTTCCTGCCTCAGGCACCTCCCCATACTTTGTTCCTTCTGCCTGGGAAGTCTCCTTTCTCCTCCTTTTCATCCACACTCCCCAGCTTTTCTCTGCTCCTTTCTCCCAGTTGACATAAGTTTACTATGCATTGACAGGCAAAATTGTACACATTGTTTAAATTGTTTTCTCTCTATTGATTAACTTTTCTTTGAGCACATCTAGTTGATGTCATGTAAGGTAAGTGTCGGTATGGTTCAACCCCACTTTGTTTCTTTATGACTAAGGAATCCCCTCTAAAATTTAAGTATGGAATGCCATTTTATTGACCTTCTGCTATGGGTAACACATTACTTGCTCATAGATGACTGTCTCATTAAGTCATGGCACTAACACTGAAAGGTAGCCATAAATGTACTCATTTTCATAGATGAAGAAAGTGAGACTCAATGGGGAGGTAAGGGGACTTCAGGCTCAGCTCTAATATGTAGAGTTTGGAAGTTGTCACTCCCATCCTTACAATAAGAAATGGAAAAACAAACATAGAAATCAGTGACTTTGCTCATACCTCTCAGAGAACTGAGGTGGCAGGACAAACAGCCACTCTGAAATCTGGAAGGACAGGGGCATCCAGAAAGTAACAGTCATTATCTAGAGCAGAAGCTGCCAGGGCCATAAAGTAGTAGGAGCACTCAAAGGTCATTTTGATGAATTGCTGGAGGCTGAGTGTGGACTAGTATGAGAATGAGAAACTCCTTGGGGCCCCAGACTTAGAGGGGGAGTCAAACTTTTGTGGTGTTTATCTCTAAGAACCCCACAAGGTGTTCACAGTGAAGATCTGAGGAAGATCCCTTCCTGACCAGGAGAGAAGTAATCCTTGTGAAAATATGTCCAGAACATTTTCCATAGTGAAGACCTACTCTCCAGGGGAAAAAAACTGAGCCTTATCCCATCTGAGGAAGGGGCATGTTTCCTAGCCTTCTTGTTTCATCTAAGTGGGGCAGGGATAAGAGACATAATCAATAGGAGACACGGTTCCATGAAAATAGATTGGGAGCACTGCATCCAGGGAAGGAATTAGGGGGCACAGGGGGAAAGCAGCTATACTACTAACAAAACACTGGTGAAGGTCATACCAAAGACAGCCTGACTGAAACACTGACATTTAATTGAAAAACTATATTAAAAAAGCACTCAGTCATTGACACATTTGCTATATAAAAATCATCTAAGTTACATCCATCAAAGCATAAAACACAGGGAGTTAAAATCTCAAATGACTTGAGATATTAAAAAAATTGTTAAGGTGGTTTCATATGCCAATTAGGAATGTACTAGGCTGCAAGTAATAAAATATTCCCTAAACATTGGTTTAATCAAATAAGGGTTAGATTTCTCACCTAAGAGAAAGATAAGAGAAAGCAGTTTTTGGTATGGGTTCCTCAGCTTAACAGAGCCATCTGGGAGCCAGATTATTTACGCCTTTTCACTCCACTTACCTTGGATTTTACCCTCGTGTCTTTGGCCTCATTATCACAAAATGGCCACCATAGTTCCAGACGTCACACCATCATTCAAGGCAGGGAAAAGAGGAAAAACATCATGCTGTAGTACATGCCCCATTTTTATCAGGAAAGCAAATGCTTTCCCTTAAAACCTCACAGAAGATACCTGCTTACCCCTTACTGACCAGAACTGTATCATATAACCACTTACAGCTACAAGATAGGCTAAGAAAATTAGAACTTTGCTTTTCCAATCTATGTCATGTGAGCTAGGCATGGTGAGAAGTGAGAAGAAGGTAGACAGACCCCATTATAGTGGCTACCATTGCATATCCAAATAAAAAAAGAAAACCTCATTTTCTAGCTATCTTTAATATGTTTTTTCCTTTGTTGTCTGAATTTATGATTTCTCAAAAAAAATTTTTTCAGTGAATATTTTCCATATGGACTATAAATTCACTTAAAACTGAAACAAATATTTCTTCTTCATCTGCTCAACACTTTTGCTTTTTCATTCCTAACATAGATCTGGTCTCCAAGCTATAACCTGGATAGTATTTATGCTTCTACAGATTATGACATACACTTGAAGTGAAAATATATAATTTAGGTAAGCATGTTGTGCAAAAACATAAAATCCCTCTAGGTTTTGCATACAGGAGGTTTGCGATTTTCCCTCTAGGATGACCTGAGGAATTTGGTGTAGAGCACCAAACCAGGAGTCAGAAAAACATTCTCAGCTGCAAGTGTGTGGAAATCCAATCCCAAATGGCTTTCTTAAACAATAAAGGGAGTTTTTCAGCTTCAGCAGAGTTTTATCCAGTGAATCAACAATATCACCAAGGACCCTGTTTTTGTTTTTTGCTTTTGGGGTTTTTTTTCATCTATCTTTTCCTCCATCGATGACATCAGCTTCAGCCTAAGGCTGGGTTGCCTCACACTCACATGAAGACTGCCAACTACAGGACTAGGTATTTTATCACACACATGTGAAATAAACAAGAAATGAAGATATGTCTTTCTCTTAACACTGGTCATTTAGTTTGGTAGAGTCCTTCACTTTGCTGTGAACTGAACCAATCACCATGTCAACAAGAACACAAAGATGATTGGCTTTGGCCAATCAAGACCCATCCCTAGAGCTGGGAATGCGGTCAATCCCATGCAAAGTGCAAAGCGCAAAGTGCATAGTTGCATGATGGAAGAGAGAGAACAGATGGGGGTGTTGGGGAACCAACCATAATATCCACAAAACCCAGTTTCCCACAATGCTTCTTTATCATCTGTGAGCATGAGTCCCCATAACCTCAGATCCATCTTCTAAAACAACCCACTCCTTAGGGTTCCTGCAGGGACCGAGTGAGTAAGGTAACAGAAATGAAGGTCTTTTATAAACTGTAAAGTACTCAGTGATATAAGGTACAATGAAATAAAGTGCTAAAGGTAAGCTTCTAGATGAATTTCCACTAGACACACTGAGCAGTACTGTCGGTGACTTGCCTAGGCCACTTGACCTTTCCAACTTCCAATTGCCCACATCCACATCCCTTTCCCAAGTTTTATTTTCTGGGCATGAAGCCCAGTCTACCTGCATGGGTATCAATTAACAAGTGCCTGGGGATTAACATCCATCCTCTGCATCTGGAGAATCATAGCCTGGGACTGACATAGTTGGGGAATGAATTTCTTGCTTCTGAGGTAGGATAATTATGGAGCACATTCTACACAAATCCCAGAGTGGCATAGCTTGTGTAGGCCCTAGTTGTCCACCCCAGTAACTGGCTTGCTAATACACGCTGTGCTGGTTTCTTTCCCTCCCTGTCACGTCCCTCCTCTCCCCTGCTTCCTGGCATTGCCTCCCGAATAAACTTGCATTCATATCCTTTTCTCAGGGTTTGCTTCTGGAGAATTCCAAATGAGGGCATGCATCAAACCACTATCATGTCAATGTGAGAATGCTCCTTGGACATGAAAAGCATATTTCAGGCATTTTATTTTAAAATACGTTCAATGATTCTTTCTAATTGATTTCTGTGTGTTTTCATGTTCTCTGTATAACATACCTTTCTTTCTAATTAATTCATTATGTTGTTAGGCTAATGGAGGGGTCAAACATGGCCTGCCTACAGAGAAAGATAAAACGCAAGCAATGGTGCCCAGATGTATTTTTTACAAAGTCCTGTCCTGAAGACAGATAATGCTATTAGAACCTAGAATCTGTAATTAGTATATTTATCAGTAAAATACACACTTGACCATGATGAATTTGCATGTTTGCAGGCAAAAGAAAAAAAATATGTTCAAGATTCATTCACTTAGCCATTATTTTTTAAGAAAGTTTTGTTTTACACTGAGCTCATTTCTATTGTAACCAAGCTATTAAACTGAGCTTAACCAATCATTTCATTTAGGTTCATGAGAAATGATGGCTTCTTGTGTTATGTGAACATTTTGAAAGGATAATTTGGTTTTAACCATTTAGCAGGGCTGCATTTGTATATTATAAATGAAACATCAAGCCAAATTTGTTTTCTAATTTTACAACTGAATTCAAATTTGTTTACAAATTTTACCCTGCCTCAGGGCCTTTGCACTTACTGATCCCTCCATCTGGAATGCATATCTCTGTACTGCCATTCTAATAGCCACTAGCCTTATGTGGATGTTGAGCATCTCAGAGGTGCTATACAAAGAAAAGATACACTGGATTTTGAAAATTTAGTATGAAAAAATATGTATGAAACATCTCATTAATAACTTTTATATTGATTGCATGTTGAAATTTGATTCAGGATATAGTGAGTTGACATAGATATTATTAAAATTAATTTTGTCTGTTTTCTTACTTTTCTTAATGTGACTACCGGAAAATTTTAAATGACATACATGCCTCACACTTTGACCACATGCTATTTCTGTTGCTCAGTTCTAACCTAAGGCAATGCCCACATCAGCCTCAGCACTCCTGTTTATCATCATTGTAGCACTTCGTCACTCTTAGTAAACTCTGTTCTAGAATTACACAAGAAAATTCTAAATTGTCTCCTTGTATAGTATCATTTCCAAGGATCTTGTTGGCCAACCTTGCTCTACAAGTGTCCGGCATATGGTAGAGTTGAAAACACACTTAATGAATAAATAAATGAAAGAATAAAGGAATGAGTGGGCCATGATCTCTGGCAGGGGGAGCGGGCCCTCCACCCTAGGTCAATCATACCTCACGGCATATTCACCAGGTTAGAGCTGGAAGAGAGCCCCCTGACTGGAGAAGAGGGACCATCACACAAAGAAACAGAACTCACTCACTGGCTATTGCTCAAATATATTTTGTGGTTTTCTTTATGAAATCATAATCAGAAATGGAAGACTATTTGGTTCATCTGGCAAGAATGATCAACACACCTAACTGAAAGGAAAGGAGCGACACACAGCAGCAATTCACAGGAGAATTCCGCTTTATTAGGGAAAGGTGCTGGGTTATATGGGAAGGGGCATGGGGTGATTGTGGTGTCACTTCTATTGGCTAGGTGGTGAGATTAGGGGGGCGAGGGGTGATTGGGGTTCAGGTGGTGCTGGCGGGAACCGAGGACCCGGAAGAGAAGAAGGAATTTCGCCATCTTATTGGTGGGGGCCCTTCATTCCCCCCTTTCTCCTCTATGGGGTTGTGGACGTTGCTTTCTCTCTGACTGCTTCCTGCTGAACGGGGGCGGAGAAGGGAGTGAGGGCTTGAGGACTGGGAGGAAAGGGTTGATAGGACTCCCCACAGTAAGGACGAGTAGATGTGGACTTCTTCAGGTTGGAAATCAATGAAGGTTCCCTGTAACCATAGGTTGAGGACTTGTTGATTCTAATGGTGCCAAGAGGATACGGGTGCCAGAAGCCAGGCGTCTGCGGCCATTGTTTCCAGGAACAGTTTCCAGCGGAGAGAGGGGTCCGTCTCAGTGTGTGGTGAGGAGGTCACGTGAGGGTGAGGGATCTTCTGTGGCTAAAAACTGGTAGTTCCTGAGTAAAAGCTGGTTGAAAGTTTGATTAAAGATTTTACCAACTTGGGATTTGATAAACTTTACAAGGCAAGAAGAGACAGGCAAGGACAATGATTATTATAGGGCCTGCAATGGGCCACAGCCAGGTGAGGAAGGGGTTTGTTAGTATTGAAGAGAATGGGTTGGAGGAGTAATACTGTGGGTACCGGGAGTTACCCATGTAGTGAATGGCACAAGACCAGTCGGGACATCCCCGTAGGTGTCTGGCCATCGCCTGCAACAGGCTTCTTTTTGGTCATAGAGGAAGCAGAGGTAGGGAGAATAAAGGTAGCTGCTAGTGAACACTTCGGTGGAGGGAGGAAAGTGAAGGTATAAAGGCTCGGAGCAGCCTTTCAGAGGGCAGTCTGATGTGGCAATGAGGGCAGTAATTTTTGTTTGATGCTGTGTGTAAGTCTGTCTGACTTTGAATCGCCATACAAAGGAGGCTGGGGTGATGGGAAGACAATAGGAATGAGGAAAAAAAGCGAGAGAGAGCGAGGGAGCAGTAAAGGAGGAAAAAGTCATGATTTGGGTATGGATGGCAAAGGGGTTGAACGGGATTTTGGAGGAAAGAGGACAGTAAGGTCAGGAGTCTGGAGGGAGGGAGAGTGTATAAACTTTTGTAGGTTAAGAGATCCTTTAGGTGATGTGGGGACAGAATGGTAAGGGGCACCCTGAATGTCAGTTTATGAGCTTCCTTCTGCAAGAGCTGTCCATCGGCTAATGCCCGTAGGCAGGGGCCCATCCCCGAACTGTGGGGTCTAATTGCTTGGAAAGATAAGCTACTGGGGCAAAGGATGGGCCATAATATTGGCCTAGGACTCCTAGAGATTGACTGGACCTCTCATGAATGTATAATGAGAAGGGCTTCAACAAATCAGGAAGATGAAGAGCTGGGGCTTCTACAAGGGCTCGACGGAGCTTAATGAAGGAGTGTCGGGGTGAGGAGGGTAATGGTTCTTCAGGGGGGCCCTTGCTGAGGTCGTATAGGGGTCTTGCCAACAGGGAGAAGTTAGCGATCCACCCTCTAAAATACCCAGCCAGGCCTAGAAAGGAAAGGATTTTTGTCTTGGTTTTGGGAACAGGCAGGTCAGAGAGGAGCCGTTCTCTGTCTAAGGTAATGGACTTTCTTTGTTGAGATAGAAGAAATCCGAGGCAAGTGACAGAAGGGGAAGAGATTTGAGCTTTGACAGGGGATACCCGGTAACCTCTGGAAGCTAGAAGGTTAAGTAGGGAGGCAGTGTCAAGTTGAGACTGTTCCCACGAGGGACTGCAGAGTAGAAGATCGTCCACGTATTGTAATAAGGTGGACTCGGAAACCTTGTGGCAAAACTGTCCAAGTGACTTGTTCAGAATGTCTTGTGTATGGGTCCGTCCAGGTAAAGGCGAAAAAATCTTGGGAGGAGGGATCCAGAGGGATAGAAAAAAATGTGTCCTTGAGATCTAGGACTGAGAAGTGGGAGGCCGAGGCAGGGATCTGCGATAAAAGGGTGTATGGATTTGGGACTAAGGGATGGATAGGGACGATGGCCATGTTGATGAGGCAAAGGTCTTGGACGAGGCAGAAAGATCTGTTGGTTTTTTTCAACAGCTAATATGGGGGTATTAAACGGGGAGTGAGTGGGTCTGAGGTAATTTTTGTTTAAAAGATCTTGAATGATGGGTTGGAAGCCTATGAGGGCTGAAGTGGTTGGGGGGTATTGGGCCTGACAGATATACTGAGAGGGGTCACATAATTTGATAGAGGCAGGAGGACATAGAGCCATGGAGGGGCTTGTAATGTCCCAAACTTTGGGATTTACAGGGTGTATGAGGGCGGAACTGGAGCTTTCATTGGGTAGAGGGGGGTCATCGGCTATGAGGGCCATCAGAAAGGGAGTACTGGGGGCTGTGGGAGTGGATATAGTTATGGAAACATGGAGGAGAGAAAGGATGTCCCGTCCTAGTAAAGGGATGGGATACTGGGGCATAACCAGGAAGGAGTGGGAGAAAGGTATGGGATTGTCTTGGATTGTGCATAAAGGGGGGGGGTGTTTAATGGGAAAATCTGTTTACCTCCTACCCCGACTATAGAACTAATGGCAGGCGTGGTAGGGCCCTGGTATTCTCGCAAGACTGAGAAGGTGGCTCCTGTATCTAGGAGGAAGGAGATGGGGCGACCGTCTACTATTAAAGTAACCCTGGGCTCCTGTTTGGTAATGGAAATGGTCGGGCGAGAAGCCCCCGGATCCCATCAATCTTCTTCTGCCAGCCCCACTACGGCGGGCTTAGGATGGGGGTTGTTCGTCCAGCCTCCCCTTCGGGTGGCTGGGCAATCAGACCCCCAGTGGCCCTTTTTGTGGCATCTGGGGCATGGGGTGGTAGGAGATCTGGGGGAGGGGCATGCCCTTGACCAATGTCCTTCTTGTCCGCACTTGAAACAAGCTCCTGGGGGGCCTTGTTTGTAGAAGGGTGCCTAGGTTGTGGTTTTATCAGCTGGGCCAACATTTGGAAATTTGCCTGATCAGCCTTTTGTTTACGGTGTTCTTTCTCCTCCTCCCAGTTATGGAAGACTTTAAAGACCACCGTTAGGATCTCAGTCTGTGGGGTAGCGGGGCCCTGTTCTAACTTTTTGAGTTTAGGTTTAATGTCAGGGTAGCTTTGAGCCAGGAAGTATGTCATAAGGACATGTCTCCCGTCAGGCGTTTCTGGGTCCAGGCTGGTATACTGTAATAGGGCTTGAGTGAGTCTGTCTAAGAACTCGGAGGGAGTCTCCTCACTCCTTTGAATTATGTCTTAGAGCTTTTGAAAATTGACTACTTTACGAGCTGCGTTTTTCAGACCTGCTATTAAGCAGCAGGCGAACATATCTCGAGAGCGGAGACCGACGGTGGTGTTATAATCTCAGTGTGGGTCTTGTTCGGGGACAGCAGTGGGGCCAGGGGGACAGGTGGGGTCAGTCCTGTGGGTTTTGGTGGCGTGCGTTTGGGCGAAGTCCCAAACTTGTCCATGCTCTTCAGGAAGGAGGGTATTATTGGCCGGGAGCATGAAAATGTCATGATGTGTGAGGCTGTATGACTGGAGGGTCCATTGAAACTCCCTGATATATGTCGTGGGATCAGTGGAAAAGGAACCTAGGCGTTTCTCAAGTTGGGCTAAATCTCCTAAGGATAAAGGGACGTGAATGCACACGATGCCTTTGGATCCTGCTACCTCCCGGAGGGGGCGATAATTTTGGGAGGCCCTCGGGACCAAGTCTGAGGGGGACTGAAGGGTTCAGACTCAGTCTGTGGGGGAGAAATAGGTGATGGGGGCAAAGACGGAGGAGGCTCCAGGACTTAGAGGGGGGCTGAAAGGCTCAGGCTTGATCTGCAGAGGGGTGAGGTGGGGGAGGAGATGGTGGTGGAGGAAGGGGGAGGGGCTGTTGTAGGAGAGGAGGGGGAAGGGAGTGAACGGGAGGCTTCTGCGGGGGAGACGGCTTGCAGGCTAGGAGAACTTTGGGGGAAGGCGGGGGGAGGAGGTGAAAAGCTTCGATATAGGGAATCTCCTTCCATTTTTTCAGGCGCTGGCAGTAAAAGGATCGCGAGTGATGTCAGGATCAAGAGTTCCCCCTGCGGGCCATTGGTTGTTATTGTCTAGGGGGTGTGTCGGCCAATCTTGGGAGCAGTATTTGCGGAGAAGTTTTGGTTTTATATCAGGCGTCAGGGAGAGGGTGGCTAGATGCTTGAGCAGACATTCAAGAGGTGAACTTTCAGGGAGGGATGAGGAGGCTCCCATGGCTAAAGGACAGAGAAGGAGACAAACAGGGGAAGATGAACGGAGATCCTCGGACTGGGAACAGACCGCAAGGAGACAAAGGGCGTCCCCGATGATCCCTGGGGGTCTGCGGAAACTCGTATACGAGTCGGTTTCTTAGGAAGTGTGGGTCGTCACCCAGACTCTCTAAGAAGGCAGAGTGCCGGAGTCCGAGGTACCTAGTACTAGGAATTTTCGGCATAAGGGATTTTCGGTGGAAGCAACGGAAGGAGGAGGAGGGGGGAAGGGAGCGTTCTCATCCGCAAAGGAGTCACCTCGTTTATGGCTGTTGGAGGAGGGGCCTGAGTGTCCGCCGCAGCCGTGAAGGCCTAAGGCGGGGAGAGCTCCCTCCTCGTCCCCGAGCGTCAGGGCCTTGCTGGACGATCACGGTCAATGGCGCTGCGATAGCTCGGGGAAGAGTGGCCCACTCCGGGGGAAAACTTACCCAAAGGCCAAAGAGGAGTGGTGAGTGTGAGGAGCCAGCGCCGGAAAAAGAGGTCGAGGGCAAGCTGCTGCTGGTGTCGGGGGGAAGATGGGGCCCAGTTGGGGTGTCCCGTCTCCCGGGTTTCAACACCAATGAAAGGAAAGGAGTGACACACAACAGCAATTCACCAAAGAATTCCGCTTTATTAGGGAAAGGTGCTGGGTTATATAGGAAGGGGAATGGGGTGATTGTGGTGTCACTTCTGCGGGGCTGGTGGCTATTGGCTAGGTGCTGGGATTAGGGGGGCGAGGGGTGATTGGAGTTCAGGTGGCGCCAGCAGGAACTGAGGACCCAAAAGAGAAGCAGGAATTTTGCCATCTTATGGGTGGGGGCCCTTCACTAACTAAGACAGATGTAGCTTACCAGAGGATCTGCCAGTTATTAGGCAGCTAATAATTCAGTAACTAAAGCAACTGACTGGGATCAAAAAGACCTTAACTGACTGTCTGTTTAGTGAACAATCATTACAACAATCAAGAAACTAGAGGTACTTCATTGGGCTAAAGTCACCACTAATTGCTGGCCTCTGAGTCTCCTAACTGCCATCAAATGGCTAACAGTGATGTAATTAAACTTCAGAGTCGACAACCCCATTAAGATGAATGGGAAAGTTCACACTCCAGTCGCTACTATTATTTTTAGTTTGCCTGTCTGAACCCTCAAAGACCAGATCAAGTCAAAACCTACTAACACTTTGCTCACTAAATTGCAAGCATAGTGCTCTGTAAGTTACATGGTAAGTCATACTTTCCCCCCTTATTATCCTAGAATAGAGATTTCTACACTTAAACAACAGAGGGATATGTGGTTTTCCTCAGCTCACATCCAGAGAGCCTAGGGTTCAAGTTCTATCCTGGCAGGTAATTTATAAAGGTTTTAAACACATTTTTAACCCCTTTCTGTTCCAGTCTCCTGATTCTGGATATGCCCACTGTGAAACAGTTCAACTTCCATGAAAAAAGAAAAAAAGAAAGGAGAGTTTTATTTTCATGGACTTACTATTATAATTATTCTTTTCCTGAGACACAAATTACTGCAAAAAATTAATTAAGACAGTAGCAAAGCCTTCCTGGGATTCTCTACCAATCTTTATCAAAAGCCTGGAGAATTTCAGCCTAATTAAATTTTGATATTGTTCTCCACCTATCACAAATATTCAGTTATTTGGGAATGCCTGGATTGTTAGCCAAATTTTTCAGTTTTAATTAGATTCTCATTATTATGCAGACATGACATAACAAAGAGCACCTCCTTCTGCCTCACATCTGAGTGCCTGCCTGCAAAGTGACCCCACTCTCTCTGATCATCTTCTTTTTTATGCCATTAATTCTCACCTCATCCCACAAACCTACATATTCATTTTCTCCTCATTCTTGTTATTTCCCTTTTCGTTTCTTCCCTTGTTCTTCCTTCTCCCAGCTCTTTCTCTAAGCCTTTTTCCTCCCTCAAACTTGCTCTTAGTAACTGGCTTCTATTTGAATAACAACAACATGCGTAGTTTATTTCATTTTCTTCCTTCCTACCTTCTTTCCTTCCTTCTTCTGGCATGCATTCAAAACTATGCATTGCACTTCTACTATTTAAAAGACCCATGAGTAAAACAGACCTGGTTCCTGCCCTCATAAAACTCTACTAGTGAGACAAACACTCAAGGTCTGTCTTGTCTCTCATGTCCTAGCTCACAAACCCCCTGAGGGCAAGGATCACTTTTTATCCTGCAAGGCAAAGGAGATTCTCGGGAATGCCTTTGAAATTGACCAATGCCCTATGAGAAGATTTGATATTTATGTGCATAACTAACTTGGGGTCCAGCATTTGCCTCTTAGACCGAGGTTTTCAGGGAACAGTTGCTCACTAACCCCAGGCAGCATCCTAAACCTTTCCCGGAAATACAAAGGAAGGGAAGAGGTGGAGCCTGTTCTCAAGAACTCCTAGATTGTAAAATCTAGGAGTTTACAAGTCAACACATGACCCTTCAGTTTCACTGATTCTTCCTCTTGCAAGGGGAGCCTATGCTCAAGCTTAACTCCTTCAACTAATGGTGTTGAATTCACTCTTTCTGTATGGACCAGTCCCAAGGCCTGATTCAGAAACTCTTATTCTTAGGGGGCTTTATCTAGCAGTGACAAAATGCAATTAACAGACATGTGCATTTACCCTTCAAGGATCATTTCAAACTAAAGTGTTTCTCTTCAAATGATTCCAAATAGGTAAAATAGCAAGTTTCTCCTAATACATAGAAGTCTTGAGTTGATTTCTCAAAACTCAAATAAGATCACTTAAAAATAAGTTCCTGAAAAGTACGTGGCTACTTCATTGGCTTTCTGCATCTGTTTCCTTCATGGTCTTGGAAACCAAGCCACAGTCTCAGACTGAAACTGCAGAAGTGAATAAAAAGTAATATAAGATTGTCAATGCTGAAGGTCATTTGCACCATAATCTGTGTTAAATAAGCAGGTCTCCCTTTAAGCACTGCCAGTAGTTGAGGATTTGTCACTTGAAGATGCATTTGTTCCTTCAAACTGATTTTCCTAGAGCAGAGACCTACAGATGTCTTTAAGTGCTGTTAGCACTAAACCTGTTCCTGGAAGTTGGTCAGCCCCAGAGTAAATACTAAACCTCAGCATCCTGAGAACCATCACCATAAACTTCTATAAAAAGCTATGAAAACTATAAAAATCATCACTCTAAGTCACCTTCTAGTAAAAGCTTCTCTCTCTCTCAGGCTATTTGGATACCATTTCCCAGCTAAAGAAATGGTGGGAGCGCCACTGTCTGAGTTTGGAGAAAAGTACCAACTTTAGGAAGTGTTTTGCTTATTTTGCCATAAACCCACTTGACTTAATTCATCCACATCCATTTTGAAGTTAAAAAAAGAAGAAAACCCTAAAAATACCAGTAGAGTGACCAAAGAAAAAAATGACATTTGAATGAAATTCCCACCTTCTCTGGATCAAGTTAGCCAGGGCAGCTCCCCACCCTCCCGAGAGAGGAGGGGTTCACAGCCTGCATCATTAGCCATAATGATAATTACACACACTTTCAAAGAGGCTTTTATCCCCAAGGCTCCAAGTGCTCTATAAACATTAATTAATTTAAGCTCTGGGTAGGCAGTGCCATTATGTCTTTTGTAAAGAAGAGTAAACAGAAGTGTTCGGAAGTTAAGTGGTTTCACTAGGCTCATTCAGCCCTGCCCACAGAGCTGTGAACAAAATCGGGTCTGAATGAAGGCTCCCGGCACAGGCGGGGAGGCTGCCAGGGAGAAAGGGAGGGGCAGGTTCTGCAAAGTGGGGTAAAGGTAGGAAATAGCTACATTTTAGCCAAAGTGACAGCTAAACAGTGTATGTAGCACAGCTGGTCAGATGTACCTGAACACGTAGATCACCGTGGCCCCAATTTTCTTTAAGGCAAAACTTCTCAAACTTTACTTACAGACAGATCAGGAAGGACACCTTACCATCCTGATTCAGCCAGTTCCTTGTGAGGCCTGAGGTCTTCATGTCCAAAAAGCCCTCAGGGAATGCCCATGGAAGCTGCTGGCAGTGGATGTGCAATAATTGCCTGTGTGTTATTTGTTGCTCTTTTCTTTCCTTATCGCACTCTGTGTTTCTTCACTTTTTAAGTACCCATGTGGTATCCTACTTCTTCCTTTTAAAATTGTTGTATGGTTTTTATAGGGGAAGCACACAAGTCTTGAGTTCTAACAAATGCATGCACGTGGGTAATCCACAAACCTTTCAAGATATGGATCATTGCCACCACCCCAGAAAGCCCCTGTTTTGTGTAGCTAGGTTATAGATATCACCGTACAAGGTCAAGATAAAAACAGGATATTGGTTAATTTCTAAAGCGAGAAGCATATTATTTCTCTAAGCCTTTTAAGTTAAGAAAATGGAGTCATCAACCCACTCATTTCCCTGTGACCCTTTTGGGAATTTGGAGGCAGAGTTGCAAACACATTATGCTGCAAACATCAGGCAGGTCAGCTGCCCTCTGATCTCAGCATAGAGACACTGCCAGTCCTTTGAGCAGGTTTGCCTTTGCAGATGCTACAAAATGCACAAGAGGAATTTCACTTTATGATTCTCATTAGTCAATATTGGTAATTTTAGTGTTTCTCTGCCTTTCCTTAAAAAGGAAACACTAAATTTTTTAAAGATGTTTTTTAAGAGGATGCACTAGACAGAAGCAAATTTGCACTGTTTGAGCAAACAAGAGAACATGATAAGCTGATAAGAAACAAATCATGGGACTGTGTTCAAACAATTCTAAACCGCAAAGATGAAAAGGAAGACATTTAATCAGTTATTTAGAGTTGTCTTTTTTCCTACATGAAAATGAACATCTGGACATTTGGAAACATTTGGGTAATTAACTCACTTTTTCAGTTTTTCACCGTAAACAAATGTACTGAGTGACTTTTACTGAGGGCAGGTCTATTTGGGGAACCAGAAAAAAGGCAAGTAAATAAATAACTCATATTAACAAATGACCAAAAAAAAGGACAATAAATGAAAGATACAAACCTGTGCTGAAGACAAATGTAAGCAGAGGGACCTATTTTATATAAGATGATCAAGGAAAACCTTTCCAAAGAGGTGATATTTCAGCTAAAATCTGAACAACAAAAAGTAGCTAGGTTCTGGGGACGGGGAAGCACAAGGATGATCCAGACAGCAGGATTGTTGTGCAAATGCCCCACGTCAGGGAAGAGTGGATGTGTTCCAGGAACTGCCAGAACAAGACGCCTGGGGTTCAGGAAGCCAGGGGAAGAATGGTCCAAGATGAGGTGGGGCAAACAGGCAAAAACCAGATCTCATAGAATCTTAGGGGCCAGGCAAGGAATTTGCATTTTTTTCTAGGGGTAATGTACACCCCTGGATAGGTTTTAAGATAGGAGTGACACGACCTGATTTGCATGCTTAAAAGATTAATCCTAAATCTAAGTCCCAGAGCTCTACTATATGGCATAGTGCCCATGGTAATAGTGTCTTATAGACTTTTGTGGGTAAAATTGTATCATTTCCAGAATATCTGGCCTAGCTTTGGCACATTTGCATATCCTCAGGGGTGGAGAGAGGTTCATCTCCATGTCAATGGGTAATTACCTGGGCAACCGAGGGCGTGTCTGAACCTGAGAGGTTAAGGGGAGGGGCTTGCTTGCTTGGTTCTTCAGGAGCAGGGGAGAGTGACTGCGTTGGCCTGCAGTTTGTAAGCAATAAACGGGTTTTAAACTTTATTTCTCCATTTGACTGATTTTGGTTTTTTGAGGTATCTTGCCCAGGGATATCCTTTCCCTGGACTTACAACTTTACATTTGCTAAAAGGGTAGATTACAAGAGTGTTCTTATCACATAACAATAACAATAATAAAGAGGATGGGCAGAAATATTTGGAGATGATGGATATGTTTATGGCATAGACTGTGGTGATGGTTGCACAAATGTCTTCTTATCTCCAAACTCATCAAGTTGTAATTAAATATGTACAGCTTTTTGTATATCAGTCATATATCAGTAAAGTCGTTTTTAAAAAAGAATGAAAAAAATAAAGTCAATGTGTTCTAGGAAAAAAAGAGATCATTCCTACTGCTATGGGAAGAAGAGATTGGAAAAGAGCAGGAAGGCTAGGTGAAAGCTGATAGAGCTCACGGGGGTGTGGCTGAGGGGCTGACCCCCTGGATGAGAGGCTGGTGGATTTCAGTTGGGGATTTGGAGGCAGAGAACCAACAGGGCTTGGTGATGGATAGGCTATGACGGTGAGGGAAAGAAAAAATGTTTGATGGTGGTATTCAATTAGATGCCGTTCTGGATTTTCCATGCTATAGATACCTGTATTAGTACACATCTTTAGATAAATCAGCTAAGAAAGAAAGGTAACATCAAATTCTTGTAAGAATTCCTAAAATCTACTCATATGCTACCAAGAGTTGATTATCTAAATGTTTATGTGCAAAGAAAGAAAAGTGAAAAAAGGAAATACATGTAGATTTTCACTCTGAATGATGAGAAATATCACAAATATGGGTTTAGCTGTTCCTGATGCAATAAGCTGTGAAAACAAATATGAAGAAAAATTGGGGATGAAGCAGTCAAATATTGTGGGCTCTCTTAGATGATAAACTCTTTGAAGATATCCACCCCCCTTCTAACCCCCTCATGCCATCTCCACTCCCTTCTCCAGGCCAGGCACAAGTAGAGCATTGCTCAGTTCTGTGGTATAAATATTTGCTCCATGGCTGATTTCAGTCTATCAAGATGAATAGCATCACTGAAGAAGAGAGATGCAAAAGCATGCCATTACACAGTATGTCCACCATATAGCTATGCAAAGGAGTTGTAAAAAGGAAGACAAAGAGGCAATGAAAAGTTCTAAGTATTAACTTTACATTTAATAAAACTTATTTAATCATACACTTATGTAATTTAATTCTTAACAACGGCAGTGTTTAAAAGCAGCTCACATAACTCCTGGAAATTTAACATTCCTCTTTCACAAATCAGTATGTCTTTCTCTAGCACACCCCTGATGGTTCACTGTAACACGTGATAGGCATCAATGAAAGTGTGCTGAATAAGCTTCACTGGCCTCCGTAAGCTAGTGAAAACATCTGTCATATCATTCAAATTCTAGAAAAGGTCTATCTACCAGAATATTCATTCATAAGAAATTGCTAAGCATTAGCTACATTCTCTATAGCTGCATGTCAGGTTGGGGAATATATATATAACATGTATTAAATGTTATTGTGTCCCAGTCACCATTCTAGATTCTTTATTACTGAATTAATACCTGCAACAGCACTCAAATAGCTACTACTATTATCTCCATTCTATGAGGAAAAGTTACACACAGAGAGAGGTTGATAATGTGATGATTTGAACCCTTGCTCTCAAGTTAAGACCAATAAATAAAAATGAAGTAAGATCTTTCCTTCAGCAATCTCATGAGGGTACACGTGCACATGGATCTATGTCATATGCAAACACTCAACTTAGTTCATAGATCAAACTTTTTTACCTTGTTCACATAACTAGAAGGGTTTTGCATTTTCAACTGCCTCCTAGCTTTTGAAATAACAGTCTATTTTAATAAAATATGCCTTTATGAATAAACAAGGGAATTAAATGGTAATATGAAAAAGCAATTATTTGACTCAGTTCCCATTGTCAATACTTGCGTTTTTAATTAGCAGTGATTTATCCTACATTTTTATGGCCATTGACTATTTCTTTTCATGCCACAACTTGTAGAAATTTAAGTTATAAAACTGTTTATATGCCTATAAAAACCACAAGCTCTGTAAAATGGAAAACAAGGAAAGTAATTTGTACTGTCAAGCCATCTTTTTAAACTCCGGAGTAGAGATGGAGGCTGTGCGCTTCAGGCTAAGAAATGCAAGACCGGCAAGAAAAAGCTCACCTTTTAAAACAATTTCCGACCCAGCTCTTTAAATCCATTTTGGAACCACAATAAATGGGCCTCTTAGAGGAAAAAAAAATGTTTATCCAAGTGCTTGTCTCATTGGCTCACACCACAAACAGCTTTGCCTGATCATTTCACATAAAACTTAATAACACTGTAAGACTTCTCAGAATCCTCATGAATATAATAACTCAAATAATATTCCTCATTCATCTATACATTTAAAGACAGACTTAATTAGTCTTTTGAGTACTGACTGGTTTTGAATTTCCATAGTTTTATTTTAATTTTGAGACGTCTTAGTTCTAAGTCTCAATCTAATTGCTTTCCCAACAGAATTCCCCACCTTTGAAGGGAATAGGGTGACAGGGACACCCCCTCAGAAGACTGAGTTGTTCTGCCTGTCTGCACCACTTTTAGTCAATTATTTCACATCTATGGCTCACAATTTCCCCCCACCATTTTCAGGACCCCTTGTTGGAATTTTCAGGGGTCTATTTTGTTCACCTTTGTAATAGAATTCTCCCCCTGGGCACGGAAATACTGCTGGGGCCTCCTTTAATAATTTTAGTTGTGGGGGAATGGGTGGCACAAAAAAATATTTATTTCATGTAGGGCAAAGTGTGGAGGAAATGCCTTTTTAACCGTGGCTCATATTTTCTTCACAGTCAAATCAACCTCTCTTTGGATTTGGTATGAGGTAGCTAGCAGTGTCAATTTAAGACAGAACAGGGCCCGAGGTGTACATTTAGGAAGCAGCGGAGGTGCCTTCCTCCATCCAGGGCCGCCTCCACCAGCGTTTTTGACTGGAAGAAAGAACAGAGTGTGGTCAAAGTGGAAAGCAGTGGGCAGGGCGCTGGTCACCACGCACAGAGGCACTGGTGCCACTGGGCCTGGCTGCCCACCAAGAGAGAGTCGCAGGTGGACCTTGTTCAGTAGATATACTGCCTCCTGCCAAAAAGGGCCAGCGCCTTGGTTCCCACATTTTCTGGAAGTATGTGTTATTGGACTCTGGAAACATAAATCAGGTTAAACGGCTCCTCTGCTTTCCATCTTAATCAGGATAAATTCAACCCTCTCTGTGGAGATCTGGTCCATGCCCACCTCTCAAAGGGCTCCTCTCACCAAGCACCTCCTCCCTGCGGCCATACAAGCCTCATTTCTATGCCTTGAGCACACCGTCCTTCCCCAGTTCCAGGACTCTTTTAAGTGGTTATTCTTTTGCCTGAAATTCTCTTCTAGTTTGTCCCTCCTCAAATTTACACTTCTTTTTCAAAAGTCACCTGTTCAGAGATGCCTCTGGTCAAGCACTCCACCATGCCACCTATGGGAGAAGTGAGAGGAGAGGGAAGGGGCCCCAAGAAGGGGTGTTCATGGGCAGGCTGGCCACTGTGGCAGTGGGGGCTCAGGGCCTCGGAGGCCCAGCTGGGATACTGTGTAATAGGCTTCAAAGGAAGGAAATCAGCGTTTGCCCACCAACATCTGTGTGTGTGCCCTAGTGGAGAGCAGCTTCCAGACATCCATCACTGAACACAGGTGGGACCAGAGAACACCCCCGAGCAGAAGCACAGGTGATCAGATTGCAATGTCCTTGGCATCTGTCAGTGGTGACATGGCAACATGGGGCATTGGCAGTGTCAGTGGCAAACTATTTCATAATTTTGATGGGACTAAATACATGGGCAGCATTCCTGGAATATGGCCAGTCTGGGACTTGGGCATCTTCGATTAAAGCCCCAGGTCCTGCTCTAACTTGCTGTGCACACTTGGGTGAAACCCTCCCTCTCTGGGGCTCAGTTCCTTTGACTGTGAAATGGGGATTTGGATCATAGCAGTGTTTCCAAAATGTGGCCTATGGATCACAGGAGGTACAGAGCTAAGCATCTGTTATAAATGGATGAATGTAAATGGATGTTCTGATATTAAGGGCTATGCATTTTGTTAGATAAGCTGCTAACCGTTAAAATAAATACCTCCTGAAATCTCAGTAGTTTAAGACAGTAAACATTTATTTCTCACTCATGGATAGTCCAGTGTGGGCTGGTTGGGTAAAAGGGGAGATGGAAGGAAGTGGGTGGGGGAAATCAGACCTACAAGGTGGTTTAAAAATCAAGATTCTGTCCATCTACTGACTCTGCCATTTTTAAGGATCCTGGAGTCCTAAACTATATTCTTTGCATCCAGCACATAGACAAACAAAGAGAGATTGAAATAGAGGTATAGAATAGGAGATTTTAGGAACCAGGTCTAGAAATGAGTGAACCAGTACCACTGATTCTGACCATTCCTGATTGAACCATTCTTGGCCAGTATTCAGTCACATGGCTCCACCTAGCCTGGAAATGTAATCTTTTTATGTGCCCAGGAAAGTCATAAATGAGGTTTGATGAATACACATACAGAATGATGACTGCCACAATATGCCCATACATATAGATACAGGTACAGTTACAGATGCAGATATGAAAAATGTAACAACACATCAAACTTTTGATTTGATGGATATTACTCCTTGGATACGGGTAGGTGGAAATACTGATCTAAATGATTGATTTGAAATTAAGTCAAAGAAAAAGATGAAGCTAATGGTAATGGAGGAGTTGTGTAGATGAGGCAAATGGTAAAAGTGTGATATGAGTATCTTCCAACTATATGGTTTTATATGAAATCTCTTTATACAAGTTTTGTGTTGCTAAATGTGAACCTGAGACATGGACAATTCAAGTCATTCTCCTGGAAAGTATAGGAATCAGTTAACTAGTTCCACAACAATGCTGTTGGCAATCACTCTAAAACTCAGTGACTTAAAATAATCACTTACTCACATGTCTGCAGAGCAGATGGGAGTTGGATGACCTAGAATGGCCCCAGGCTGCAGGTTGGGGCCTGGTCTGCTCCATGCATCTCTCATCCTTCTTGGAACAGTACCTGCCCCAGGGCAGAAGCACAGAGGATGGGAGAAACACACTAAGTCCTTTAACACAGCCTAAGGACAGACACTTCATTGCTTCTACTAACAAACCAAAGCAAGTCATGTGGCTGAGCCCAGTATCAACAAGGCAGGAACATACACTCCACTAAAGGACTGAGTAAAATAATGCAGTCCACCACAGGTCCCCTCAAAGAGATCCAAGGGAACATGACGGATCTTGGGAAGAAAAAATTGGGGAAAGTGAGAAAAAAATTCACAACCTATTTGCACAATTTTATTCGTTATGAAAACTTATTCTGTTTTTCTGTAGCAGTTTCTCTGCTCATGCAGTTTCTCACTACAGTTGATGGAACGATGACCACTGAAAATTTGGGGAGACAAACAAGACAAAGTATTTTGTGTCACCTTCCTCTGCTGTCATAAGTGCTAGCAAATAACTTCCTCAAGGTCTCAGTATGAGCCTGACTAAGATTCTAAGTGGGCAAAAAACCATCATCTGGTGATACCTTACTGGTTTGGGACAGCAACAGTAAGATCTTAAGAGAAGATAAGCAACCCAGTATAAGTTGTTTTTCCTTATGTGGAATACTGTTATATAAAAACAAAGTCGAAACTAAATTAACTAAATTGAAATATTTTTCCTGCTTTTTAAAATTCGTATGTTTCTTCCCTTCCCATCCTTATAAAACATCACTGTGGTCAGTATGGTAGTTTACAGATCTGCTCATAATTCCCTGCTCTTCTGTTTATCTGTACCCTCTGCAGTGAGCCTTTGCTGCTCTTCCTATCAAGCAAAGGAGTCTGTTTGCTCACACTTTGCATCTGGACCCATCCTGTGACTTGCTTTAGAAAACAGAATGCAGCAGATTTAAGCCAAACCTGTTCCAAACCTAACTCAAGTTTCCATTCTCTTTTGGACCCCGCCACTGCTGTAAGAACAAGTCCAAGCTGGCCTGCTGGGGAATGAGACACCATATGGAACACAGCTGTATTGTCTCAGCTGAGGTGACCATGGATGCAAGAGACTAGATGCATGAGCCCAGCCAAGATTAGGAAAGCCACCCCTACCAACTCATAGACCAGTGAGAAATAATTTATTATTTTTGTTTTAAAACAATGAGTTTTGGGGTTGTTTGTTATGCAGCTATACTTACTGATATACACAGAATGAACTTATCCCAGTCTTCCCCCTCCCTAATGCACATATGTTGGACTTGGTCATGGCACTTTGGCCAATAGAATGCAAGCAGATGTGACATAAAGCTGAAGGTTTAAATGTGCTTGTGTGGCTGGATAAAGGCCCCCTGGAGTTTCCACCACCATGAAGCCCCAGGTAGTTGCTGAGCCTTTAGCTTGGGTCCTGGGATGTGGATATGGATATGGAAAGCCAACTTGAAATTGACTTGAAACCTACAGGTCATCCTGGAGGAGCAAAATGAAATGACACAAAATGTATTATTTTGTATCTATTTTTTCCATTGAACATTATGTCTGTGAAAATCATGGATATTGTTAAATGCAACAGCCAATCATTAGTTTTTTTCCATTGATGAATAGTATTCCATTGTATGTATATACCAAAATTGTTTATCCATTGTAAAATTGACGCACATTTGAATTATTTCAACTGTGGACTATTAAGAATAAAGTTTGGCTCTTCTAGGCCAGCACTAGCCAACACACATTGGGTCTTTCACCAAGGAGAAAGCCATGTTCAGTTGGAGCACGAAGATCGTGAAGCCCAATGGTGAGAAGATGGACGACTTCAGGACATCTCCAAGGCCATCCTTGAGCTGCAGATGAACTCGGGCCTGAAGGCCCAGCTGCCGGAGATGAATATAACAGCAGCCAAAGAAATTGAAGTTTGTCAAAAAGCTATTTTAATCTTTGTTCTCATTCCTCAACTAAAATCTCTCCAGAAAATCAAAGCCCAACTAGTATGTGAATTGGAGAAAAAGTTCAGTGGGAAGCACATTGTCTTTATTGCTCAGAGGAGAATTCTGCCTAAGCCAATTCTGCCTAAGCCAACTTGGAAAAGCTGTACAAAAATAAGCAAAAGTATCCCAGGAGCCACACTCTGACAACTATGTATATGCAATCCTGGAAGAGCTGGTTTTCACAAGTGAAATTGTGGGCAAGAGAATCCGCATGAAACTGATGGCAGCCAGCTCAGATGGGTCCATTAGGACAAAACACAAGAGAACAATGTAGAGCACAAGGTCGAAACTTTTTCTAGTGTCTGGAGGAAGCTCATGGGCAAGGATGTTAATTTTGAATTCCTGGAGTTTCAGTTGTAAACAAAAAATGACTAAATAAAATATCACTCAAAAAAAAGGAAAATTGTTTGAATTTTTTTACACATGTCTTTTTGTTGAAATAAGGACATAATTGTTGGGCATAACTCTCTTAATGGTATTTTAATTAAGGAAATTTTGTACAACCTAAGTGTCCATAAATAGAGATTAGGCTCGGTAAATTATGATACAGCCATATGAGATAATATGCTGTAGCCATTTTCTTTTAGAAGATTTTTAATGACTATATACAATATGGTTTCACTTATGTCCCCAAATTATGCAAAAATGTCTCAGTAGGTATGCAGGTTATGTATATTTGTGTGTGTGTGTATGTGTGTGTTTGGTGTGTGTGTATGTGTGTATAAACAGGAAAGAACTATAGCAGAAGGTTAACAATGATCATCTATAGGTGACAGAAATATGTCTAATTCCAATTTTCCTTTTTCATAATTTTTCATATTTTCTACAGTGAAAATATATCACTTGTGTAATTACAAAAATGATTAATAAAAAAGATTGAAAGTAACAACAGAAATCCTCATTCATAAAAGCTTATATTGTAAACCATATTTTTGCAATGCTTCCTTGTATTATGTTTATTTAATCTAGACGATATATAAAATCTTACCCCTTACCATATAGCTCATGAGTCAGGACTAAAAAAGGTCAGGCCAAGCAGACCTCCTATGCATGAGTCCAATTTCTTATTAATACTATTATATTAATATTGTTAATATGTAATGTGCAGTTGTACAATAACCACAAGGAAAGAAAGAAGAGCAAGAAGAAAGGCAGTATCAGTGCTTAATTGAGACAACAGAAGTACTAGATGAGTCTCAAAATAGAATTATTACAAATAAAGTGCCTGGAAAATATTAGCATGATACAACTGTACTATGTTGCAGAAATAAACCCTTTGATAATGACATTTAACTTGGTTTATTGTATTTTGGAATATAACCTAATACTTACTATTTATTATTCAGTTCACAGTAAATGTTTTTATTTTAAGTGCTATCTCCCAAGAATCTAACTTTGTTTTATTCTGTGTATTCTTCATAGCATTAATTAAATCTTTACTCTCATATGATTTACCATCAAGGGTCATCTGAAAAACCTCAGCCAAAGTCAAAATCAGCTTAGGAAGGAACCTGAGAAACAGAAAATCCTGCAGCACCAAATACTTCCTTTCAGAATTTCTCTAGTCTAAAGTCAGCAAACTATGGCTCGTGGGCCACATCTACCTTGCTGTCTCTTTTTATGGTCCTTGAGCCAAGAATGGCTTTTACATTTTTAAATAGTTACACTTTAAATAGTTGTAAAAGTACAAATATAACCTCTTTAATTTTTCTTCTTGTCCCACAAAGCTGAAAATGTTTACAATCTAGCCCTTTATAGAAAAATTAATTGACTCCTGCTCTGCTGAGTCCATCCATGATACTACAAGCTTTTGTTCACAGACTGGTGAGAACAAAAGGTATTTTGGCAGAGGTAATTCTGTGTGGAAATAGCACTATGCATTCAACATACCCATTTTATTGTATTATTCTGCTGAATTACAGGAATTCTACATTTCCCAGCTATTCTTGAAGCTGAGTGGGGCCATGTGACTGAGTTATGGTCAATGACATGTGGCCCTTAACGATTCCTGAGTAATCTTCCATGTATTATTTCTCTCTCCCCTTGGCTGGTGGATAAATGTTCTAAAACATGCATAGCTACTAAAGGGAGGTCTGGGCCCCTTAATCAAAGGAAGGCTGCCCTTTAAAGTATTCAAAGTATTGTGGCACAAGCAAGAAATGAACTTTTATTGTATTAACTCACTGACCTTTTTGGGGGTTGTTTGTTATAGCAGCCAATGTTACTTTCCCTGACTAATACATGTGTAACAATTTTTTCAATATTGCTGTGCCTGATATCACCACTGAATATTGTTTACTCACATACACATAAAAAAGTACAGGAACAGTTTATCCTTCAATCTTTGTAAGTAATCAAAACATCTCTTTAAAGAATTATTTGGCTTTAATATCCCCAGCAACTAAACTTTGTATTCCAAAATACTACTTTTGTTTGTCACTTATGGATAAAACTGAACTAAAATCTCAGAACCAAGTTAGACACCAGGTAAATAAAGGAAAATACTGACCTTTGTAAAATAGCAACCTCCCCAAATTTGAGCTCCAGAAATGTGTAAACAGCTCTTTCATGGTTATTCCTCTACAAGGCTATTTCTCATCTAACTTTCATCATCTTGTTTAGAGTTTACCAAATGAGAATCCTCATATTTCAGTTTAGACACATCTGGCTCACAAATGAGGCACTACACCGCCCCCCTCAACATTGTGAAATCCTTGCCACAGCACTGGTGATGAGATCTTGTGTTTATTAGCAAAGATGTGAGAACCAGTCAATTGCAAAGCTATTTTGAGGGGAGATGTCTCTGATGTGGCATCTTAGAGATGTCAGTTTGATCTTTCTCTGTTGAGGAACTTCTGTCATTAAATTCACTTCTCAATGCAAATTTACCAGTTTTAGCTTTCTTTCAGATAGAACCTCACCTGGAGCTGTTGAAAAGATCATTTCAACTACTCTTTAGTTGTTAAAAAAGAGTCAACATTTCCAACCTGTTGTTTTTTTCTTCATTTGACTGAGCTCTTCTTAACTTCCCTAGATTCCTTGCATTTTGTAAAAAAAAAAAAAGAATCATAAAGCTAAGGTATTTATTATTTTCAAATCACTGAAATCACTGAAGTCAGTTGGGATAAATAACAAATTTAACTCTCTTTTGTCTTACACCCAGTTTGGCTTGTTACTAAAAAAGAAAAGTTTAAGTCTAAACTATTAAGAATGAATTGATAATGACTTTTGCTTGGAGCAAATAAATAATAATTCATTTATAAAGTAAAGTCACCCTCTAATACAGTCACAGCTCTCTGCTCTGAGAGTGCTAGATAAAGTTGACAAACAGCTTAGAACAAAGTACAGTATGTTCCCAGGAAATCAAATGAACTAGTGTTTCCTTTCTTTCCATATACAAAAAAAAATTAACACTCTAATATATTCTCCATCAAGAATTCTTCCCACTTAATCTCACAAAAATGACTCAAGATATTTACATCTTGAAAGAGATTCCCCAACTTCTGGGTGAATTGGCTTCATGGACCCCATCATGTGATACAATGAGAAGAACGCATTATCCGGGTAGTTTTCCTGCCCAAATTTCTTAATCTGAAATTAACCCTGGAGAAACAGTCATATAAGTATTAATTGAAGGTGATTCTGCAAAATAAACTGGACTAGACTTTTAAAAATATTAATGATAGGAAAGATTCAAAGAAAAAGCAGATGGGGAGGAAATGGGCACTATTCAAGACAGACAAAAAGACAATTAAATGTAATAAGTAATTCTCACCTAAATTCTGAATACAAGAAAAATAGCTATAAAGGATATTGTAGGGACAATTAGACAATTTTGAGTACAAATTGTAAATTAGATAGTATTACGTTATCAGTGGTAAATGTCCTGGTCATAATTAAATTGTGATGATGTAGGAGAATCTCTTTATTCTTAGAAGATACATGCTGAAATATTTGGGGCAAAGGGTTATATTGAGTAGTTTTTTCTGTGTTACAAATGCCCATACAACAGCCCCCATTTGCTTATTTAACTCATTATAATATCGGGGCTGCATTCCCCCGGGTGTTTCTGTAATCGCCTCCGGGTTCCCTTATGTGTCTGAGATCAGTGCAGGTCAGTAGGGTGGCTTTGCTTCTGAGGATAGACTGCTTTATGGCTACAGTGACTAAAGGCCCTGTGTCTTTTCTTCCTGCAGTTTAGTCCTGGCCTATTCACGTGGCAGTGGCAAAACTCCAAGACAGAAGAACAGGAAGTATGCAAGGCTTCTGGGGGCTGAACCGCTAGAACTGGCGCTTCCTTACTTGTGCTGTACGATATTAGCCAAAGCCAATCACAAGGCCAGCACGGAGCTTAGGGGTGGATGCCTCTGCATTGTGAAGGAGAAGCCCCAGAGTCACATTGTAAAGGGCCTGGACACAATGAAGGAAAAACTGTGGTCATTTGTGCAATCTACCGCAAGGATATATTGCTGGTCATTCAATTATACTTGCAACTTTCTATAGGTTTGAAATTTTGCAAAATGAAAAGCTGGGGAGAAGGACAGAAGACAGCACAAGAAGCCAGATACCAAAGAGAATATACTGCAAAATTCAATTTATATTAATTTTAAAAGTCATTCAAATATATGATGATACAAAAGAGAATAGTGGTGGTATTTGGGTAATTGGCCTCTGGGGAGCTGCTAATGTACCGTTTCTTGATCTGAGTAATTAAATTCCATTGAGCTATACACTTAGGATGTGTGCCTTATACCATACACATGTCATAATTTATTTTAAAGCTTCCTTTGAAAAATAGAGGATTGGTCTTGGAACTGCTACCAAGTCCCTCGAAAATGTCTATTTAATTCTCTGGGCCTCACTTTCCTCATCTGTAAAAAAAAGCTGGATGAACTCTACGGGCCTCTTTCAGCATCTAGACTCTGAGCTTCAATTCTAACTGAATAGTTTGCCTCCTCCTGCATAGGAATTGTCAGTTTAAAAAAAACTTATATGATGTATAATATAAAACCTCAGAATTATGAGGCACCCTACTCCTCCAGCTATAACATGTCCTTGAGATTTTATTTTGCTTTCCAGAATTTGCACAGAAAAAGTTACAGCAAAGTAAATGCAATAAATGGGTCTTTTAAATATAGATGAGAGCTATATGGGGTTACTATCTGCAGAAGAGGTCCTTGGACAGGCAGGACACAATATTTTAACACCCGACTGGAAAGCAGTAGAGGGCCCTGCCACTTAAGGCAGAACCATCACTAACACTTAGAAAAAGCCAATCCCATCTCCCCACCACTGCAGCCTGTGCTTGGGCAGGACAGCCCTCACCCTGGAATGCAGCTTCTTGACCTTGTCAGAAGGTCACACACTGTCTCTTGGGCTTTTTGTATATTCAGGGTGAAGCGGAGGGAGCCACAAGCACCCTGTCAGTCTTTACACGGAGTGTGTGTGTGTGTGTGTGTGTGTGTTGGAGCATCAGGAAGCTGAACATTGCTGGAGGTCCAGATGTCCCACAAGCCTAGCTGTTGCTTGAGGGAGTTGAGCCCCTGAGAATGCCTCTGAGTCACTGAGGATAATGATTTCCTCACTTCTGAGCACTATGACCCCTTGATACAACAAAGAACTCTCATGCAACAACACTTTGGGCTCGTTGCTTGTGTTTCCTCGAGGACTTAAGAGTTTACTTCCATGTCCCCTTTCAGCTATAACTTTCAGCAGTTTTCTAAAAGTTGAACCTGCTGAACAAATATTTATGGAGCATCTACTATGTCAATTCAGAAGTGAATGAAACAGACAGGCTCTCTACCTTCATGGACACAATAGGGAGTCCTTCATAGGATGGATAGGCCTGGAACTGCTCCCCTTGTCCTACTGTGGGAGTGATAGTTGAACTTCACAACGGCCCTAGAGTAGGCATTCTTTAGCTCCAATTTACAGACTAGAAAACAGACTTGCCCAAGAGAGGTAAAATAACTTGCCCAAGAGGTTACACGGCTAGTAGTGGAATCCAACTGACCCCACTCTGCTTTAATTCCTTTATATGTTGCACCTTGGACAAGGTAGTAGTGAGCTGTGCTGGTCTAGAACAGGGACTGGCAACAGGTCATGTGGTCTAGCTGCCTGTTTGAGTACACAAAGTGTAATTAAAACATAGCCACACCCTTTTGTTCAGGCATTTTCTGACTGCTTTCCCACTGCCACGAAAGAGTTGAGTCACTACAAGAGATCTTATAAGCCACAAAGACAAAAAGTTTGCCACCCCTCCCTCTGAGAACATTATCCCCTTATTAATGAGGGTAATGAAAGTTCCTGTAACTAACCCCCAAATTTTAGTGGCTTAGCACATTTTTTTTTAAGTTTATTTCTCAATCATACAATGGCCCAGCCAGGTTGTTCTGGGCAGAGTTGGGTTGGGGGAAAGGCTCTGCTTCAGGGATCCAGGCTGATCATTGCTCTAAGGTCACCTTGGGTAGAATCATCCAGCCAGCAGACAAGGGAAAAGAGAGGATCATGCACAGGACACTTTTATGGGCTAGATATGGAAGTGGCAGACATCACTTCCACACTACCTTCTATTAGCCAGAACTCAGTCACATGACTACTTAAATGCAGAGGATATGGGGAAATGTAGTCTTCTGGTATGTCCAGGAAGAAGAAAAAACAGGTTTTGGGAACACATATAGCCTCCACCACATCCCTAAATGATAATCATTCTTATATCCAGAAAATGTCTTTGGTTTTGACTTCTCAAGTCTGTTTTACACCTCACATACAGCATGCACATGTTTAAATTCTAATTGAGCCTTCATCTTTTTGAGATACATACTGAAATACGCACAACTGAAATGATATATCATGGATTTGCTTCAAAATAATCTGAGGAGGAAGTGCATGAAAATATGGATGAGTTATGATTGACCCTAAGTTTTGTTGAAGATGGGTTACGAGTACAGTATTCCCTTTACTTTTGTATATATTTAACTTTTTCCATAATAAAAGTTTTTCTAAGGATTACTAAAACTACTCTTTGCTGTCTTGCAATAGTTTTTAGTAAAAAAAATTAAGTAAAAACAATAAAAATCCTGACCATAATAAACTATGAGGTTCTCTTCAATTTACTATAGACATTTACTATAGGTGTTCTGGCTTGTTCATTTCTGTTACTTTCTCCCAATGTTCAGATCCAATAAGCTTGTCTGCAAAAGAAATGGACCAATAATAAAAGACAAAATCAGTGAGAGAATAGCACAGTCAAGAGACAGAGGAGTTAATATTCATAGCCCGGCCACTTGCATTAGGAACATTCTAGGAGAGCAAATTTATTAAGTAGGGTCTATAGAAAGACTACATTTGTTACACCCATTAAATAAACTCTGGTTGAGCAACTACTCCATGAAGCTCAGCTCTGCAATAATGAGGAAGGAGATGTCCCTGTCTGGATGGGTGATACTTGCTGCTGTAGCAAACATCCCAAATGTCACAGTGTCTTTGAACAACAAAGTTTCATTTCTCATTGTGCAAGGTTAAATGCAGATATTCCTGGCCCAAAGGTCTCTTTGGAGCAAAAATTCAAAATTTGGATTTGGATT
This sequence comes from Manis pentadactyla, assembly GCF_030020395.1. NCBI lineage: Eukaryota > Metazoa > Chordata > Mammalia > Pholidota > Manidae > Manis > Manis pentadactyla. The sequence continues at coordinate 138,777,173 of NC_080023.1, read as the reverse complement.
CCTTCCATCTCAGTCCTTTGCCATGTAGAAAGTAAAGACAGAGTGTGTGTTGATCATTCAGGCTGTTTTATGGCCAGACCTGAAAGGAACAGAGCATTCACAGCCTCACCTAGACTGTGTTGCTGGAAAATGTTCTCTAGCTGTGAACCCAGGAAGAAAAAAACTGGATACTGGAGGAGGGGAGGGGATGTATGCTGGGCAATGTTCCACCATAAAGGTGATGGGGAGGTTTGGTGGGAAGGCAGACATGCAAACAGACACATTCCACTAGGGCATACTAAGATTATCAAAAAATATGTAAGGTGCTATGGGAACTCTGAATAAGAAGGTAGGCGTTTTAAAACTTTGATCAGCTGTGTGCTTAAACCTTAATTTGTTTGGGCCATTAAATTTGTAAATCCTTTTCATCAAAAATTGTAATCCAGTTTTCCCTAACTCCTCAAAAGCAGAGCACTGCTAGCAGCCTTATTTGGCAACTTTAGTCACAGAGCATATTTATCAATGCTAGTTATATGTGCCTACTAGAACATAAACTCACCTGGAATTTGGATCTCACAGCATGAAAGGATTTTAATAGGATTCATTGATACATTTGTTCACTATTTTATAAAGACTGTTGTCCCCAAAATTCAATTTACAATTTTTACAACATTTTACAAAGACTTTGATCTCCAACTCTCCCTTTACAAATTTACAAGAATTTACACTCGCCGCAAGGATTTCTTTCCATGCTTTTTTTTAACTTTTTTTTTTCCTTAGGATCGAAAAATGTTCATTTTAGATGGGAGGAGAGGCAGCTGAGGCTCACATGTGGGGACTGTGTGTGATGAAAACGCAGGACACAGCAGCGCCTGGATTCTAATTTAGACCAGCCTGCCTCAGGCAATAAGAAAGTCATTTGTCCCTTTTGCACCCACATCACAATCTGGCACAACTGGGGGTCAGAGCAAGCCTTAAACTCTCTCTGGCTGCAAGATTTTATTTTTCTATCTCAATTTATATTATCCGTTCATTTGCTGATTCTTTCCGTCCTCCTCCCTTTCTAAGCGATTCTAATTAGAAAACGCACTGGAGGATCCTCGTGGGATCTGAAAGCTGCTGGGATCCCCTCTTTGATCTCCCATCTGAACCGCGGAACATCTATTGTTTCAAATTCTCCCCCAGCGCTTCAGTTGACAATTCTTGGCATTTTAGAGCCTGGAGATGGCCATAAATGCCTGACAGGACATGCTGCCTAAACCCCCGAAACAAGCACACCCTCTAATCATCGCCCTTTCCTCCCCCCACCTCACCCCTTCCCAAAAAATAACTGAAAAGGAAAAGATATAGAGTGCTTTATAAACAACTGCAGACTTATTAATAAGATGCTAAGGCTGGTTACAATTTTAAAGATGTTCAAGGCATCTCTAAAGCCACAACCAGCCCTGCTTTTCCTGATACAATTCAAGTAAGCTCCACATACCTTAACAGCGCTATTTAAATTATGCAAAATGTCACGGTGACCTAAGGAACTTTCAGAATGATTAAAGTGTTTCTTGTCTTAATTTGGGTGAGACTTGGCTGAGCTGCCTTGCGTACAGATGTGAATTCGAAAGGTACCTGATTTAAGAATCTTCAACTGGTAGGACCGGGAGGTGGAGGGCAGACACCGGGCACGGGGCGAAAGGACGTGCCGGCGAGAAAGGTTTGTTTATTTAACTTAAGTCACCAAGGGAAAATCGGGAGGATGCATGCCGGGGGCTCTGGAGTCCAGGACGCGAAATGGGCTTGGAAATTTGAGAAACAGACATGGGCGGACGCCTAGGCTGAGGGCTCTGCTCTCTGGGAAGGAAGGGTGGGCGGGCTCACCAGAAGGGGGAAGGAGGAAACCGGGTGGTAGGCGGAGAATGCGCAGTATAAAGGGCCCAGCCTTCCAGTACTCTCGCCACTCCGAGCCACTCGGGGACCGCGGAAGCTAGGGCCACATCTGGAGGGAGGGAAGCGCACGGTGCTACTGCGGCAATCTGAGCCCACCACCTGACGCAGTTCGCTCTGGCATCCGAGGCGAGGATCCCGCGCCCTCTGCTCGACCCCAGAGCCCTTCCGTTCACCAGCTGCTCCCTGCAAGGCATGAGCGGAGCGCGGGAGCCGGAGGCTGCAGAGCAGTCATGAGGCGGTGGCCCAGCAGTGGCTGTGCGACGGCAGCCCCCAGGTCCCCTCCGGGACAGGCGCCTCCGGGATGAGCCCTACGACACGCGACTGCATGAGCTGAAATTTACGCCCAGTGCCCCACCTCCGTTCTGCGCTCCTGAGCCGCAGGCACCCCGCCCCTACAACTTTCCACCGCGACACCTGCGCGCTTGGCCAGACCGACGCCCAGCGGACAGGACTCGCCTCCCTTCGCAGTCTCTACCAGGTGCCGCGGGAGCGTAAGCTGCGGTCCTCAGGTTGCTGGCGGCCCACCGTCCAGGAGCAAGTGTCAAGAGCCTTCTGGAACGACACTTTATCTTCCCCCTTATACACACGCACGCCAGCTTCAGGAACACGCGCACAGTTTCAGACAGCCACCTGGCTGGTTCTGCGCCCTCTCCGTTCTCCGTCACCAAAACTCCCAACTCCACTTTGTCAATAAAGGTTTCTAAACTCATCCAGGCACCCCCACCTACTCACAGCCCCAGCCTCAGCACGCACAAGGGCTCTGCCCTCGCCGGCCACAGAGACCTCGGCAGCGGCGGTGCGCACTTGGCACAGTACGGCAGGCGGACACGGACCCCGGAGGGGCACCTGGGTCACCAACAGACAGTGACAGCCCGCGTGTACCTGGGGCCCCCATCTGGAGCCGGCTCACCCTAGGGCTCGGCGGCAGGGCGGCGCGGCCCGCGGCCCGAAGGAGGGCAGGGAGGAGGGGAGGTGGCTCGTCGGGTGAGTGGCTCCGGGCGGCAAGGGCGGGGGAGCCAAGCGTGGAGGTAACTCCGGGCCGCCACTGAAGCCCTCCTCCTCATTCTCCTCCTCCTCCTTCTCCTCCTCTTCCTCCTCCCCGCGCTCCTCTGGCGGCCGCTCCCGCTCCAGCTGCGGCGCCGCGGTCACATCTGGGGCGCCCATGTGCGCTCGGGGGCTCGGCTGCGCCCGCCCCGCCGCCGCCCCCGCTGCCCCCTGCCCGCAGGGTGGCCCCCGGCCCGGCCCGGGTCCCGGGCAGCCCCCCGTCGCCGCCGCCGCCGCCGCCGGGGAGCGCCGGGGTTTGCTCCACAGCCAGCTTGGACGGCCCCGCCGTGGCTCCGCCGTGGTGCGGCGGCGGCGGCAGCGGCTCCTGCTCCCCCGGCCAGGCGTGCCCCGCCGCGCCCAGCGCCAGCCCCACGGGCCCGGGGAGCGGGGCCGCGGCGGGGGCCGAGGCGGGAGCCGCGCCGCCGGGCTCCCGGGCTCCAACTCCGCCTCCCCCGCCGCCCGCCGCGCCGGGTCCTAAAGCCGCGCGCCTCAAGAGGATGGTGCGCCTGGCGGCCGAGCTGCTGCTGCTCCTGGGGCTGCTCCTGCTCACGCTGCACATCACCGTGCTGCGCGGCTCGGGAGCCGCCGACGCGCCCGACGCGGCCGCGGGCAACGCCACCCGGACCGCGGTGCAGGTGAGTGCGCCGCCGGGGAGGGCGCGGGCGCGGGAGGCGGGGTGCGGAGCCGGCGCCGGAGCCTCGCGAGGGCGACCGCCGCCCCGCCCTGCTGAGCTGCCGCTGTCTGCGCAGCGGTTTTGCGGGGGTGCCTGGAGGCCGAAGACGACCTCGAGGTCGGCCAGAAGCTCTCCTCCGGTCTGTCACAGGCCAGGTTCCTGGGGGGTGCGGAGCTTGGGGCGCGCGGAGGAAGTGTGGAGTCCTTACTTGCTTTGGGGCGCTTCCAGTCTTAGGTTGCCCTTTGGAGGCTGAGTAACGTTACTCTGGGGGGACAGGGAAGCGTATTATACCTATAGGGTAATATCCCCAAACTGGGTTGGGAGGAAAGAATCCCGGTGAGCCTGCCCCTTAAGAAAGCAACGCCAAAAGTCAGGGAATAATTCCCCCCGAGAATGGCCAGACAGCCTATATTCGCCCAAGAGGTCCACGTGCCTTCACTGTCCCTCCCCAACCATAAGGATTCACGGAGTCGAGCCACCTGTCTTGCTTAGGGCCAGGGTCACCTGGGGCTTTGAAACGTACAGCAAACACTTCTTCCCAGCGTTCTGCTGCTGTCAAAGGTCGCTTTGGAATGGGATACAGACAAGGTAGGAGAGGGAGTCGCGACTGGGGAGGGGGAAGTGCGTCAGACCCAAGGTGAATTCTGGTTTCAGTATTAAAGATTGTCCAGGTAGGGATTCCCTGCTGCTGTCTTGGAAAGCGCTTTTCCTTTAGTCTAAGGGTGTGACAACTGTCAATTTGGGGCCTGGGTAGCAGTGAGCAGAGATTTTCCCAGGAAGCAGTGAGAAATCTCTGGCTCCTTAAATCTCCTCCTAAAACCATCCCCTCTAAAATCCTTTACTCTGCACTGTCAAGATAAGCATTATTCATTGTTCCCAGAAGGCTTCACAGTCATTGCCCTTGCTAGTTCATGTTTTGCATTTTTATGTAATTTATTGAAAAAAAAACCTCTACTGTTAAAGAAATAATTAGATATTTCCATAGTGCTTTCTACTTGCAACTGTTTTAGGTGCTCTCCAAAATTTAATTGATTTAATGAGGTACTATACTGTTAATATCCCCCCTTTACAGATGCAAAAACTGAGGCACACAGACGTTAAGAAACTTGCTGAAGTTCACACATTCCAAACTCTTATTTAATTACACCCAGTTTTCTTTCTGCCAGGCTGTTATGAACTAAACTAAGGTGATCCTTGCACACAAATGCAAAACCGTAAATGGAAAAGTATACACCGCAGAGCCTAGGTTTCTTTTAAATGAGGGACATTTCTGAAAATGTCCTAACTTTGTGGAGCCCTATCATCTTCTCAGTGGGCAAACAGGTACAGTGTCAGACTGACAGGATTCCTTTGGGGAAATTGAAGATACTGCCATTCTATAGATCATAGTACACCTGGCAGTCTAATGTTGTAGGAATAATTCTTAATGTCTTCAAGATTTCTGGAAGTCATATTTTATATATGATGCTTTCTTTCCTCATGGGCTCATGAAAAGTTGTAAAATTGATGTTCTATGGAAAAGTAAATTTGGCAGATTTCTTTATGAGGTGTGTGCTATCATTAGAATAACCTGGGGGTCAGCCTTTTCTGCCTGAACCATAAGGTAATGAGAGAAGCAGCTGGTGGAAGTGGCAACTGTAAAAGGGAAGTGGATTAAATTCTCAAAGGGGCCTTTGGGCTGCCCCAAGGGGGCAGGAGAAATGGGGAATTTTGAAAGAGTAATGCTCCTAGAAATATCTAGGCTTCCAAACAGCTGCTAATCCACCAGCTTCGGCATATCTTGTAATAATACTCAGTTATTCTGGCCACTCAATGCCACTTATCCAGGCAGAATGATGAGTTTAACAGTTTAGTTCATAATTTTACTCCTTTTTGTAATTTGTTATTATAAAAGTTTTATATTCTTCCTGACTAAAGTTTTTTCTCTGGCTCTCTGACTCTCCAAAAGTATTATAACTCAGTTGGAGAGGGAATGTTCTGCCAAGTCAGGAGGTCTGCAAAAGACATTTATTGGTCTGTCTTCTTCAGGCCTGGGAAACTGAATTGGCTAGTAGCAGGTGCCTTTGAAAACCAAACTCTGGACACTACATTCTTTTTGTTTACCGGACATTTTTTTAACCTGTCTTAAAAGTCCATCCAGATTTGTTGGCTCTGTGATGTATCTTAAGTTTCTAAAATCATTCTTTGCAACCAGAAAATTGATCAATCCTTATACTACATTATTTTTTGTTATCTCAGCTTAAAACATTCCGAACTATGAAATTGGAGTCAGAAATACACAGTGGTAGGTTGATTTGCCCAAACTGTAGTGTATTTCAGATCACTTAAAAAGAGACACATCCTTATTTAAGATCTGGTGGTTTTGACATATCAAGGGCACCCAATAAAATAATAGAACAACAACAGGCACTGTTAGCACTTTACATATATTAATAAAGTCTCATATATTGGGCACATCATTATCCCTGATTCAAATGAGAAAAACTGGTGGTGGGTAACTTGCCCAAGGTTGCATTCAAAAGCTCCTTTGTTTTTTGGTATTGTAGAGTGTAAAAATCTTTGAAGAATACTTGTATTTTGAGTTCTTGGTAAAGTCATCATGCTGGCTGTAAGAGAGAAGAAAGCCCTTTAACAACTTTCATTTTCAAACATATCTTGGCAGTCTTATTGTGTCAAATATGAACATATGTGTGTATATATATATACATATATATATACACACATTGATACATTTTATATATACATAAACAGATGCTTATATAAAAACATGATCTAACATAATTTTTGGGGTAGTTCCAGCATGCTAGGGAATACATTTTTTTTTACTATAACTGTTCCTGTGCTGTAGGTACACTCGTATAGAGTAGCAGTAAAATGCTTTGAGCACATTATCTCTATTGGTTATGTGGCTCATAAAAATAATGATGTTAGTTTCTTTACTGTTTTCATTATTTTAAAGTACCTGATAAGACATTATATAGTTGTCTGCAACAACTGCATAAAAATTCATGGAAACATCAATTCTTTTCACTTTTGAATGAAATCTTACCTCCTCTTTAAATAAACTTGTCTCATGTTGATCAGATCCTCAGATTAGTTCTTTGGTATGTTTTTAATTGATGGTAGTAAGAAAAAATTACATAAAATAAAAGCAGTATGGAAGACAGAACATGCCAAAATAGAGAATAAACAGGTACTAAAAATAGTAATAATAATGCTATCTCTTTTCCTTGAAATTCAAATGAGGGCTTCTCTACTAAATCTCAGTCAGATTTACAACCATGAATTTCTGCACATTTTAAATAGTAAAGCTATTTTACTGTAAGACAGTGAGATATAAGCAAGTATTATAAAACATCCAATTGCTTATTTACAATGCCATTAAAACAGACCAAACTCTGAAATGTAGCTACATGTCTGTTCTCTGTCTCTCAACTGTCATCTTTATTAGCAGTTTCCCCCTTTTTATCCCTCTGCTACTCTTCAGTAAAACAGCTAGCTCCTGTACTCACTGCTTCAGAATCAAGAGTTCATATGAGTTATTCATAGCAGGAGGAGCAAAAGCAACTTTATTTGTTCCGTAATACAAGTAAGACTCCTTATAATGACCCTATGAGATAGATAGTATTTATAGACACATTTCACAAATGAGGAAATTGACACCTGGAGAGATTTGAGTAACGTTCCCAAGACCACACAGCTGTAGGGGGGGCAAGGCCAGGATTTGGTCCCAGGCAGGCTAATGGTAGAGCCCAATTCTTCCAGGTGTCAGCAAGACTCCTCCACCGCTGGTTCAGGTCAACAGCCATTGTGTTTCTTGTTTTGTGACTTGCCTGCCCATCTTATTTTTGAGATTCTTCATAAACTATGGGTAACTGTCCCACTTAGCTATCCCTACTTAACAAACTACCCCAGAACTTAATGGCTTAAACAACCACCATTTTATTTGCTCATGAGTTTGTCAGTAACTTGCTCTGGGCTCAGCTGGGTGGTTCTTCTGCTGGTCTTACTAGGATTACCCATGCAGCTCGCACTGGGGTTGCAAATGCTGGAAACTTGAGCCAAGACATAAGACATGTTAGCAAAACATGAAGAGAAAAATAAAAAATATGAGAAAAAAAGGAGACAGGGAAGATAGATCTTGAAATCCCAATATTAGTTTCAAACTCTCATAGGAGTTCTGGAAGGAGACTATAAGGATATTGAAAATAAGCAAATTACTAAAGAAATTTCCTCACACTGAAGACAGACTTGGGGTTACAGATTGAAAGGGTCCACGAAGTGCTAAACAAGACTAACAACTAAAGCCCTAAACCTAAACAAAACCTGTTAACATTTCTGAACATTATGAATAAAGAACAATCCTAAACAATTCCACTTTAAAAAAAAAGTTACCTGCAGAGAAATAATATCAGGCTCTTCAATGTAATAAAGTAGATTTTTCTTCTTTAGGTTGAGTGGTATTCTACTGTATGACTGTACCACAATTTATTTATCCATTCCCCCATTGATGGATATATGGGTTGTTTCCAGTGCTTTGGATAGAATAAATAAGACCTTAACATTCTTGTACAAGATTTCCTGTGGACATATGTTTTTATTTCTTGTGAGTATGTACCTACTAGTACAAACTACACAGTTTGTTCTTAATACTATCATGGGAATTCCTGTAAAGAAACTCACTTTTCTAAAGGTCTTTCTTTCACTTTCTCAGCCCTTTAATATTCTGCTTTTAGTTGCTTACCATTTGTTTCATATCGACCAGAAATGATTCCTTCCCTTGAAGGTGTCCCCCTCTGAGTTTCCCACTTCTGTTGTGGATATTTCATCTACCTTTCCAGTAGAATTTGGAGAAGGAAAAGAAACAAATTAAATTTCTTAGTCCACCACCCTGAACTGAAACACTGTCATTTTATTTCTTAATTTTAGTTTCCTGTATACAAACCAGAAGCAAGTTCTATTATTTGTGCTCTCCATTCATTCATTCTCTTCCAGCCATGTCCCAAAAGGCATTTATCTTTGAGTTTGGGGACACCTTCAGAAGTCATGAGAACTGTCCATTCTGTAAAGAAGAATTTATTGGTGTTTTAAAGTCTCCAAAGGAAAGAACCCCACAGCCACCTTCCATACGTCATACAAGTATTTTTTAACAACCGTCAATACTGGAACATTTTTACTCTGATGTGTAAAGTCTTTAAGTCTTTTATGCTGCATCTTAATTTCATGTTTGCCCCTTCCCACTTTTCAGTCACTTTTCAAGAAACATCTCATTTAGAACTTGAAGATTATCATTTAGTAGTTCCTTTGTCTTCTCCAAATTTGATTATCTCAGTTTTGTACACTTGTCTTCATTGTCCTATTTTGAAACATTTTAGTGGGTGTTTCTCATTAGTGTCCTATTTCTCAACTTCTGAGAACAGCTTTCTTCTACAACTCTGGGCTCAGGATTTTATGATTTATAAAGAAAAGGATGGTGATGAAGCCCCTGTCTGCAGTGGCAACTAAGGGTGTCCCTCTGTCTGTACTCATCTCCCAAAAGGCAGGAGATTATTTAGGGAATGGGACAGAGCATCAATTTAATGCCCAGAATTATATGGTGTGAGTTTCAAGAAATAGCAAGGGAAAGTGTTATTTTAAAAAAATCTCATGTTGAATTTTATTTAAACCTTGTCTATACTCCCATAAGAATTTCCTAAGAAGCCATGAACATAAAAAAATATATATAACTTAATTTCTTTTTGTGGCATATCAGTCCAGAGAGGAGTGCAGTGCTAATAAATGCAGTGTGCTGGCCCAGTGTTCCTCTTTGGACTAAGTGCTCACTGCCCGCAGTGGTCACTGGATTGGTAACATAACCTTATGTCTCTTTTCCCTCTCTGTCTTTCTTTCCCTTCCTCTTCCTGCTGGCACCTCCTAAATATTCTACTTGCTCTTTGTCTTCAGGTTTGCTTCTGGGAGAACCCAAACTAAATGAAGCACTCCTCAGACAGACACTAGTCATGGGAGTGATCACTTCTCTAGGTAGCAATGGTGTAGAAAAGGCCCAGGGCAGGTTCCCTGAGGCACCTGCTGCTGCTTGTGGTTGCTAAAAAGTTGAAATGCGTTAGCATCAGAAAGGGATGCGCTGTGCACAGCAACGGAATCAGGCTACACCATGCCCTCCCAGAGTAGCTGGGGAAAGGGGAATTCCAAAATTGTAGGAAAGAGAAAGGTCAGGGCTAGGCAAAGTCGGCAGATTGCCGGTGTTTAGAGAGAAAATTGGTCTTTCTCCTGAGAGCCTGATCCCGTGTTTGTTTGCCGTTTTAGGTGGGAGGATGAGTGACAGTGGGAGGTCCTCAAAGGTGTGTGGGATTGTCATCTAATGCCTAAAATGGCAGAGGCCAAGGTGCCTTAATAAACATAACTTTGCACCAACTCCCCAAGCACAGACCAGCACGTGTTACTGGGAAGTTGTTTCTGTAAGCTGAATAGAAGTAAAAACAGTAGGTTAACTGCTACTTCCTGTTGGTCTGACCCATGCACATTTTGGTAAACCGAGTCATCTTGCTTAGAGCATTGTCTGTGGCTGATAAGCCTTTGTAAGAGAGCAACACCCCCATCCCCACTGGAAAGGATGGTGCTGTAGGGCCAATAGAATAAGAGAGTTCTGTATTCAAGTTTGGGGCCTTGGGCAACCAGATGCACAATTTGGGGCACCCCAATCCCCAGATGTTTAATAGAAGTGACCTGCCATAAGCTGCTTCTGGCTGGACACCACATTTCTATTTGCAAAAGTAACAAGGTGTGGCTAGAATCCATATGAAGGATGCAGGGAAGCTGGAAATGATGTCATAGACCACAGGCACCCAGATAGGCTGTCCATGCCTTGACTCCCAGCCCCCTCTTGGAGATGGCAATGGGGAGAATCCGGGAGAAAGTGGCAGTTTATTACTTTTTTCAATACAGCTTTATTGAGATGTAAGTGATGTACAATGAACTGTACATATTTAAAGGGAACAATCTGACAAATTTTGACACCTGTGAAACCATCACCACCATCAGGATAACGAGTAAATCTGCCATCTCCAAAAGCTTCCTTTTTCCTTCCTCCCTCATTCTCCAGCAATCTCCAGGCCACCACTGATCTACCCTCTGTCACTATAAATTAGTTTTTGCATTTCTTGAACTTTTGTGTAAGTAGAATCATACAGAGCCTCTTTGCTCACCATAATAAGGTTAAGATTCATCCATGTTGTTTGTGCATAAAGAGTTTGATCTTTTTCTGCCAATTAGTATTCCATTGTATACATACACAATATGCTTATCCATTCACTCAGTGAAACACATTTAGGTTGCTCTCAATTTGGGCCCATTAAAATAAAGATGCTATGAACATTTGGATACAAGTCTTTGCACAAACATATGCTTTCATTTCTCTATGTGAATACTTAGGAGCAGAGTGGCTGGATCATATGGTAGTGTATATTTGGCTTGTTAGAAAATTGTGGCAGTCTGTTTAAGGCACTCACATAGCGTTTTTAGGATTTGCAACAATCCAGGGACACCGCTGGAAAATTTCAGAGAATTTAGAAGTTGAGTCCCAAGGTGGTATCTACCTACAGCTAAAGCATTGGTGTGTGAACTACCAACACACCATGAAAGACTAAAGGAAGAAGAGATGGTATTGTCTCCTTGGAAAGAATTCTCCTGTCTTTTCAGGATGCCCAAAGTACAGAAGCTCAATTCATCAGGTGATGGTAGTCATGGTGATGCTGGAAGGAGAATTATGTGTTAGACAAGAAAACAAGTTGGAAAAGTGTCCCCAAAAGAAAACCTGGCTTCCTCTAGCTGCTGGCCAATGCTCCCTTCACCTTGCCCCTGTGTCTGCCTGACTGGAAATGAAGAAAACCAGAAATAGATTTTGTATCTCTTGCCTGGGGACTCAATTACATTGTGACTTGGAAATCTGGTATTGGTTATGAGCCCAAAATGAATTGGAAGCCAGGTTTATTGCTGGGAACCTTCAAATTCCAGGAAGTAGAGAGGGCAAACATTTTAAAAAGGAGATCTCATTAGGTGTTCTAATCCATAGCCCAGGAAATGGACTGAGTAAATGTTAACATGAGCTGACCTCCTGGACACACTGGACACGAGGAGAGCACAGAGTATTAGAAACCCACACAGGACTCTGATTGGAGGGCAGGGGCTGCCCTTCCCTTACACAGAAGGTGGCCCATTCACGGCCTAGTGCTGACCGTGTGCAGCTGTGACCCAGAAGTACAGATGAGATGCTTGGGTGACTTCTGCACCCACTCTTGCACCCAGAGTGTGGTCCGTGGAACTGCAGCAGCATCTCAGAGGAGCTCATTAGACGATGAGAATCTCAGGCCCCACCTGAATCAGGATCTGCAATTTAACAGAGGTTAAATGGGCCCTTGGTTAATCATATGCACCATGCGGTTTTAAGAAGCACTGGTTGAGATACATGCTTTTCTTGCAAGTTGCAAGTCCCAGAAAGCACTCAGTACAGGTCAGGTGTTATTTAGTTATTGCTCAACTACTGCATAGCATACTACCCCAAAACTCAGTGGCCTGTAACAGTACGCATGTATTTGTATGCTCATGGGCCTGTGGGTCAGCTGGGATTCAGTAGGTCTGGGCAGGCTAGGCCCCAAGCTGTGTGTTGGGTCTGGTTTCTTCCATGTGTCTCGCATATTTCTGCAACCATTAGGCTACCTACCATGTATTTCTCTCCTGGGGATGAAAAAGCACAGAAAGCGGAGGCGAGCCCAATGGACAAGCACACTGGGCCCTTGTTTAGATCACATCTGTGAGCATCGCATCAGCCGGAACTAGTCACAAGGCTCAACAGAGTGGCCAAAGGTATGGGCTTTGGCTTTATTTCAGTTCTCCTTCTGCTTCTCAATTACAACGTGTGCCCTTGGGCAAAAATCTCATACTTCTCTGTGCTTCTGCATCCTGTTCAGTAAAATGGAGTAATAATAGCTACATCACTGGGTGTTTATAATGTTGTAAGGACCACCCTGGTGTGCAGGAAAGGCTCAGTGCATGGGTATTGGTATCACAGTGCTGTGTGACCTTGGGCAAGTCACTTCAGCTCTCTGCATTTCATTTTTTTTTTATCCAAGAATAGACATCCTAGTGGGATAATTCTATCAACTTTTGAATTTCATCTTCAACCATGAGGATGAGGATTAGGCTGGTTTAACATCGGATTGTTCTGAGCACCTCATGTGAAGGGAAACATCTCACAGAACTCGTGCAGTCCAGGCTGGCTTCATGTGGCTGACACACATTCTGCCTCATTCCAATCAGTGATGCTTCTAAAAGGGCTATTCTTGGCTTTTCCCACATGGGAGAAGGAAAGGAAAGAGCAGGCAGCTCAAAAGAAGAGACTGAGAAAGCAGCTGGTCTCCTGGTTAAACTGAGTCCCTCTCCCCACCCATCCACCATGTGGCCACATCCCAGGAAGCAAATGCCAGATGGATGTGCTGAACATTTCCAATGGGACTCAAGCATCACCTTGGGCTGTGTTGTGGAGCAGCTCAGCTTGCTCTGGGCCAGAGTGGGCCAAGGGGAAGGGTGGGGCCCAAAGGCCCCTGTCTCTGAGAAATTAGAGCTTCAAAAGCCATGGATTGCTCTGTTAGCACAGGATTCCACCCACCAAAGGTTGTTTCTGAGTCAAGAAATGCATGTCCATCTCTTTCCATCTTCCTTCTAAATGGTTGCCCTTGTGCAGTTTCACTGCATAAAAATCCTGTGCACCATGGCAGGGATGGAGCTGTGCCCACAAATGTGTTATTCATCACTCATAGAGCTTTAACAATTTAAGCCTGCAACTGCTTTCCCAGATGGAGGGACACCCTTTTTCTACCTTACTTTCCCAGACATAACAAGAGAAACAGGACATGTCTGGGAACAGGAGTTGCACAAGCTCTGTGAGCTATTGATTCTACTTTGTAATTACTGTCACTTAGCAGAAGAATTTCTTCCTTGTGACCAGTGAGATCTTGCCTTTCCTCAGTGTGACACAAAGTCCATTTCCTCAAGGTCTTCTGAGGAGCAAGTGGCCAGAGTTTTTTTAAATGTTTCCCATAGTTGAAAAGAATATCATATTTCCTTTTTCCGTTATGGCATTACATTGCTAATGTCTAATCAGTTTGTGGTCTGCTCTGGTTCTCAAGTCTTTTTCTGTTCTTCTTCCAAAGTCCCTCACTGCCCTCTACTCCCCGTGAATGTCATCCTTGTTTTGATAGGCTGTGTCTCCTACTTCAGGTATGATCTGCAGTGCCCTCTCCCTTCTCCTAAAGTCAGGACCAGTCTCATTTCAACTGTCTTAATAGCTTATTAATTTGGTGATTGCCACAGGGACTGGGCATAGCTAAAATTGACAGAAAAAAAATAACTTTAAAAAAATGTGAAATGACTCTAGTATCCCACTAGAACAGCAAAATGAGAAGGAAAAAAAAAACCTGAAGACATCAAGTGTTGGCAGGAATGTGGAACACCTACAGAGCATGTGAACTGATACGAATGCTTTGGAAAATTGTTCTTCCAAAATAACTACTAAAACAGAATATATACATTCCTTCTAACCCAGCAATCCCACCCTTGGTATATACTCCACAGAAATGTATTCATCTATGCTTGCAAAGACTTGAAAAGGAATGCTCATAGCAGCATTATTTAAAATAGCCCCAAACTGGAAACACTCAAAATTCCCATCAACAGTAGAAGGGATAAGACAGTAAGTGCACACACTGGAAAGGAACAAACACACCTATTCCCAACATGTACAACTTTGCAAATGTAATGTTGAGTGAAAGAAGCCAGGCCCATGTGAGTACGTGCTAGATAATTGTTTATGTAAAAATAACTAGAAAAAACTAAGCTATGCTGTTGGGAGAGAGAATGCTGGTTATCCTTGTCGAAGTGACCAGAAGGGAGGGGAAGGGGGCCAGGTGGGGTGCTGGTCATGTTCTTTTCTTGATCTGAGTGTTTGTTTGTTAAACAGATATATTCAGTTTGTGAATTCTCATTGAGCTGGATGATTATGTATGTGCGTTTTTCTGTATGTATATCATACTCCAATTAAAAATATAATAACGAATGCAGCAGGCTGGGTGGATTGTGTAGAGGTGATGGCCACTTTTCCCTGGGAAGGGCAACCCACAGCCCAGGAGTCCACTCTCTGTGCTCCTCATGGGCGCTACCCTGCAGACTGGTCTCCAAATTTTAATGAGCGTTGGACTCGTTTCGGTGTACGGGGATCTTCCTTTGCCTCTGTGGCCCAATGCTATTGTTACCACATCAAAGACCAACTGCTGGCTAAGATAGAGTCCATATGAAAAGAATGACCAGCAAATTTACTGCTTGACTTCATTCCATTTAAATGGAAAGGGCCCCATGGTCCCCTTTCAAAGTTCAATTGTGGACATATATCTTCTTTATAGGACATTGTGTACAATAAAGAGAAGCAATAACTTAGAATTTTTTTAAAAGAATACCTTTGAGAGCACTGTGAGATGGGCATTCCATCACTGTGGTTACATATGCCTAGTCTTAAAAGTCTAGCCCCTGGTCTGAGAGCCTTCTATTCAACATGGAGATTTTTTTGGACTGAGTAAGTTATATTTTTATACTCCAGCCCTTTCCCTAGGCTCTGCAAGGTCTTGGGAAAGTAATGAGAGGCGACTGACTTCAAACCAGAGGGCCAACCCACTGAAATCAGGCAGAGTGGCACAGTTCATGTCCCATTACTCATTAACTTATCAGGGGCTGCCCTTAGTGGAGTAAACATTTTTTAAGAACTGAGGCCAAAACTAAGCTCCTGGATCAGTTATATGTAGTCCCCCAATATCCACGAGGACAGCATTCCTTCACATAGCCCTGGTGTAGAAATCTCAGAGAGCTATTAGCATTTATAGGTATTAGAACTGAATAAGGACAGAACAGAGTTGTTTTTATGACTACCAGAAAATGAACATTATTACCTTTCTAAAAGGAAAAATGGTTCTACTGTACACAAGTAAAATTACTTATAGAGGATGTCTCTGGCTTACCTTGAGGTGTGAGAAGCATCTGCACTCAAAAGTACCAGCCTTCTCAAAACAACAATCTAGAATGAGCTTTTCACAGTCACTTACTACATCACTGAGTCAGCCCAAATGGGATAAGACATTTTAAAGAGTGGCCAAGTCATCCTGGCTTGTAGCTTCCACTTCTGTTTAATCCATTACTCTTGATGAAGGTTCAGCGCTCCACACTTTGCTGAAAAAAAGCTAAGTACTGATCCTTCCCTTTCTATTCTGCTCACTGGCCCATTCAGGAAGATACACCTACTGTGTGAAAGAGCTGTGATTTTCCTGCTGAGATTCTGATGGAGGCAAAACACTCCAGAAGACATCTGTGAAATGAGATAAATCTCACCTATAAATGAGAACAAGCATTGGCTGGAAGAAACTAGAAATATTTGGAGAGGCCATGGAATCCCAAGGGGGATGACTCTAAATATTGAGGGGCAGGTGGAAATAATGAGCTCTGGGCTTCTCAGAACATACCTCTGACAGACGTATGTTCCCCCTCTTGGCCCCATTGCCCTGAAGTGAAGCCCAGTGTTGTTCCCAGGCCCCACAGTGGTTCTCTTTGCTGCTTTTCTCCAAGGCCTGGCCCAATGCTAAGCTCTGGAAAAAAAATGAAAATGAATGTCAAAGTACCCAGCCTTAAATTTGTTCATAAATGGTGAAAACAGGGAAGAAAAGAAGGAAAGCAGTCCTGCCCAGACCCAGCGAACTCAACCAATGTATGATGTGGCCCAAAATAAGGTAAGAATTGTGTGCTGTGGGGCCAAGAGTGCAATTGCCACCACCCTATTGTGAACTGAGGGCAGGGATGTGACCAGAAGGGAAAACGAAGAGACAGAACTACAGCTTTAAAGAGCTGCTGTCTACCTAAGGAGGCTGCATCTCTCCTCTGGACTCTGAATAGTTGCTGCAAGATTGCTCACATCAGGAACTCAATGTACTTAACTCTGAGCACTCCGGTATGTGTCTGTTCTTCCTTGGGTTGGAGTTCTTCATGCCACTTAGGATGCAATGTAAACAGAAACTCTGTGGAAACCTGCCAGTGAGATGAAGGCTGCCTGAATGTCAGGAGCTGTCTGTAGGCTATAGAGACTGTCTTTGAAAGGAAAACAGCACTCACAAAACCCCACGTGTTCAGCCTTGAGTGACATAAGGGGACCATCTTTGGTTTTCCCCATTGAGGTCTGAGGAAAGGTAGATGTTGGCAGAAGAATTGCCCTGGCTGTGTCTCTGGAGGGTTCTGTGTCTTGGTCCTAACATCTAAGTGGAGTGCCTTTGGTGTTGTCAGGATACATGGGCACATGGCAGGTGCTCGTGTATACAGGGGTCATGGCCTGTGGCTGCAGGCATGGTCACTACCCTGCTCCCTTGGTTGAACCAGAGCTCTGTACCACTCGTACAACCACAGTGAGGTGCTCTGCTTAGAAGGCAGGTTGCAGACAGTCACCAAATCCTGAAATATTTTTGTTGGTGAGAAACCTGGAAAACTGAGTCCCAACTTCTCATTCCAGGCATGAGGAATCCAAAACCTAGAGAAATGAAAGGACTTGGCCAAGATCATGCTATTCATTCCAGGTTGACTGCTTTCCTCTGCCAAGTCCTCTTTCTTGAAGATGTACCACCCCCATTCTTGAACATCTTGAAGAGTTTTCATGGTCCTGTTTTGCCAAAGAGAAGTGGAGCAAATGTACATCTAAAATACCCAGACTCTGCAACATTACTGTTAGGTTGTTACAGGAGCTGAAAGGAAATTAAATAAACAGAAATTGTGTCTCTTTAATTTCAGAGCAACCAGACTGTAGTCAGGAAAATGAAAAATGTACCTATAAGTGTAAAGCATGGCCTTGACCATAGAGTAAGCATTCCACAACTCCATTCATTCATTCAGCACCTACATGTTGCGTGATTATTCTGTGCAAACACTGAGCCTGGACACTGGAGATTCAAAGAAAACAAGCTTATGTTCTAGAAGTGGAGATTGAAAATAAGTAATTCATAAATAAAGTCATTATTATGGGTAGTGACAGGTGCTTAGAAGGATATAAACAGGATTAAAGATAGGGAATGCCTGGGGGTACCTACTAAGAGAGGGTGGCCAAGGAAGGAGTTGGTGGAAAAGTAACACTTAACTGTCAAGGTGGGGAATAAGAAGAAAGGGCCAGCTCTCAAAAGAACTAGGGGGAGAGCAGGTCAGGCTGACGGAATCTCAAGTACCAAAGCCTTGAGGTGGGAAGGACTTTGGCTTGACGAAAGCACAGAAAAGAGACTGGAGAACTGTGTAGGGTAGAAAGTTGTCTATGAACTTTCAGAAGAGGGTGGGGGCTTAAGAGAACGTGGCTGTTGTAAGATCAGCAATGAAGAAGCCATCAAAGAAATTTTGAATGATGTCGCTGGTCTGTGGAGAATGGCTGGGAAGGGTGCAGACATGTTAGAAGGTTTTATAAGAAAATAATCCAGGCAAGAGATGAATGGACATGGCCCAGGGTTGGGAATAGATGGAAGACACCATTCTGACACAGCCAGCAGGATGTGCTGATGGATCAGATTGCAGAATTGAAAAGTGAGAAGTCAAAGATAACTTCAGGTATATGGGGGGATGGGTGTGTATGTCAGTGGATCTAAATTGGACATGCAGAATTTGAGAAGTGAAGGTGGTGAGCAAGAAAGTAATCAATGCATCAGCAACTGAGACCAAAATGTCATGAACAGTGGTGGGAGGAGAACCAAGAGCACGGCATGGAAAGCGAGGGAGGAGAGCACCGTAAGGGCAGAGCCCCCCTACTGAAGGCTGCTGTGTGAGCAAAAATGAAGGCAGAGAAGGGCCCATTCAACTGAGCAGCTTGGCCATCACTGGTGGCCTTGTAGAGAGCAGTTTTGGAGGCAGTGTGGGAACAGATGCCAGCTTCTACTGGGCAAAGGGGTGGGTGAGAAATAAGGAAGCAGAAAGATTCTTTAAGTAAGTCTTTGGGAAGTTTTACTATGAAAGGGAAACATGTTGACCTGCGGTTAGGGGAGAATAAGATCCCTCACCTCTAGGTATCTGCCATTGCATGACCAATAACTGGCCATTAACAGCTATGCAGCCTGTCACTTCTCAGAACACAGGACTTAGAAGTTCAACTGTGTTTCTGCAGTTAAAGTAGCAGGTTCAGTTTCCCTGAAATAGATATTTAAAGAGAAGATGGGCTTCCTTTCTCAATTATTCAGATAATAAGTTTGCTTTAGTGGAATGTAGACAAGCCTCAATGCTTATGATATTTGCATAAGGGGATGTTCACCTGTCACCACAGCTCCATGGAGGAGATCCTGGCTCACCCACAGGAAAGAAAGTTAGAAAGGTAATGCTTAGAGACAAACCCAAACAGTGTACTTTGCTACCTTCTCTTTTGCTGACAAACAGGCAAGGTAAACTCAAGCAGAGAAAAAAATGTGTGCCTCAATCTTGGATTCAATGCAGGGGTCTGCTTGCACCTTCCAAGACTGAATGAAAAGTCCACGTGAGCGGACTTGTTTCAAAACATTCCATCTCTGGTTTACAGGGGGCAGTCTCTCACCACTAAGGTGGCCACAGGTCTCACTAAGGTGTCAAGCTCAAGTACCGAGGCTGCTTTCCACCTTGTGGAAGATGTCATATAAAAAGATCCCTGCCTTATCTAATAAAAACAGAATGTGGTTACTTATTTAGACATTACCTGTCCTTACATCCTACAAGTTAGGTGGTAAGGCAGTTTTGTAATTTGTCTTTCCCAAGGCATGAAGACCAGTGAAAAGAGTTTAATTACAAGTAATCACATTTCATATAAAAACATTTTGAAAAGGCTCAGCATGGAGGTTTATTCCACCATTCATGGGCATCATATTAGCTTTGCTAGACACTGCAATGATTCAAACAGAAATGAAGAGATAATGCAGTTTCTTAAAAATCCCTTGGCCAGGTTTTTCATTCACTGTCATTCAGGTGTTTGGGGTCCACTAATGCAGTTTTGGAGTGATTCATTTTATACTGAGCATATTTTCTCCTTCCCAGATGCCTAAAAAAAAAAAAAACATGACCTACCAATGCAAAATCCAGGGAGGGTAGAATGTGTGAAGGGGAAAAGTGTGTTCTGCTGAAGTGTCAGTTTCAGGAGCATCTGCCTTGCATGGTGTGTATGGCCTTAATTTCCTGCCAGTTTTGCTATTGGAATGCCCCCTGAGTTGCTTGAAATTGAAAACTAAGTCATGTTTCTATAATCAGCTCTAGGAAACATTGAGAGAAGGGGGTAGTGGAGAGGTTTCTTTTCACAAAAAGTTTCTAAAATCAACAAAACGTAGGAAAAAAGACTAGGCACAGCTTTGGGCCATAAGTCTGGGATTTTAATGTCAAATAGCGTAAGTCCCCACTTTGTCGGTTAAGTGTCTTCTTCCCTATGTTAGTTATCTCTTGTTCCAAAATTTAGCAGCTTAAAACAGAGACATTTATTATCTCAGAATTTCTGTGAGTCAGGAATGTGGGCACAGCTGGGCATTTCGGGTCCAGGGTTTCTCATGGGTTGCAGTGAAGTTTATCAGACAGGATGTTGGTCATCTCAAGGCAGGGCTGGAGGACGACTGGCTTCCAGGTTTACTCGCTTTGTCATTGACAAGACTCAGTTTCTCATGGGCTGTCAAACTGGAGGGCGCCGAAAGCACCTTCCCATGTGGGCTTCTCCATAGCGCAACTCAAATAAGGCAGCTGGAGTCCTTGGAGCCAGCAAGTGAGAAAGGCCAGAAAGAGTGTGAACAAGATTAAACCTATGACCTTTTGTAACCTAATCTCTGACATCCCAGGACTTCTGCCGTATCATGTTTGTTAGAGGCAAATTACTTGCTCATCCCACACTCAAGAGGAAGGGGATTGCACAAAAGTGTGACTTCCGTGGATGGGACCATTAAGAGCCTTTCAAAAGCTGCCTTCTATCCTCCCTCATATGTACTTAGGTACCCGCGCATTTCTGTTTCCCCCAATGGGGATAATTCCCCTTCACTGTCTGGGGTGGTGACTTGGGTCTGTACTTTCCCAGATCTCCTCAATTTCAACTCCAGTTTCTTTCTTCTCATGTCCATTCCAAATATAAGATACTCAGATTGATCTTCTTAAAAAGCCTTGCCCTCCCCAATGAAGAACATCCAGTGGTTCCTCCCACTCCTTGCCTCAAAACAGGTATCGAGCAACCGCATATCTGGTATTCATCCACTTTTCTTGTCCTTTGCTTTACAGGTTATATTTGCAGTCAGATGGACTCTTCCTGGTCCTTGTACCCTCGCCATGCTCTTCTGCCTCTCTGCCTGGGCTCTTCCCTTGCCTAATACTGTCCTCCCTTTTTCCAGCTGTAAAAATTCTGGACAAGCCACAAAAGCTTTCTTGTGAACTGTTGAGGTGAAAAGGGGCCATTTCTGAACCCTACGACATTGTCCATCTATTAGGTAATGATTCTATTCTTCCCCATATATAATTATCTGGGGGTACAAAGCATCCCCACACCCTACTCTGCCTGCCAAAACAGAGCAGGGTCTTGAGAGCAGTAGCTTGCCTCTCTTTCACGCCCCATGGCATATAGGGTAGCCCTTGCATGTAGCATATGTTCAGTAAAAGCTGGCATGTCTGTTCCTTCTGTGCTTACCAAAATGTCTTCACCACATTTGGGGAGACAGAATGGATAGTGTTATTTTCATTTCATAGGCAAGGAAACTGAGACCGGAAAGTTTACGTACTTGCTGATGGTGGACAATGGCAGAGCCCTGATTACATTCCCAAGTTCCAAGGTGTCCAGGCTCCCAACACCCCGGCAGTGGTAGAAGGAAGTGACTAGTTCAGGCTTCTCCATCCATATCTGGATTTTTCTCTTAAATGTAAAACCACCTAATTTGACCTGATTTTTCTAATGGAATGATTTGCAGTCACTCAACACCCCTGCATTGTAATGAATGTTCTACTCCTTGGTTTTCTTGTTTTAATCATTCCAAGGCAGAGGACAGAGTAGAGATTTTTTTAAATAAATAAATAAAAGACCGTCTGGGGCTGGAGGAGGGCCTCAATCTGCTATTTCTTGTTCCTCTGTGAATTAACATTTTAACTTACCCAAAAAAGCAGCATCAGGAAACAGCATATTTTTAAATGTCACCCTGTGTGTCTCTTGCTGTCCACTGATTTACTTGTGACCATGTGATGAAGTAAGTTATCATGCAGCTTGTAGCCTGTCCAGGTCCAGAGGATTCTAGTGACCCAGGACAACACTGCCAGATGCCTTGGTTGGAACCACAGGCATTTCTGTCAGGAAAGTGGGGTGTGTGCATCTGTATGTGTATGTATGTGTGTGTGTGTGTGTATGTGTATGTGTAATGTTTATATATGTATGTATGTGTACATGCATATGTGTGTTTATAACTTTGTGTATGTGTGTTTATATATGTTTGTGTATGTCTCTGTAGGTGTGTGTGTGTGTGTGTGTATGTGTGTGTGTATGTGTGATGGAAGGGGAACAACTTAAAAGGGAAGTTTAGGCATTAGGGATGATTATTTCTCAAAACCAACTGTCCAGACCTCCATAGGCAATATTCTGAATTCCAAATGACTTTCAGCCAAGTCATGTTTGCACCTGGGAACTGTGAAAAGTATGGAAAGCTGCATGAAGGGGATGAAACCTGACCACTGCAGGAAGTGCCTTACAGCCCCAGAGGTTCAGATGTATTGACATGAGGTAGTGAAGTAGGAAAGAATTACGGTTTTCAAAGAGAGGTCGGCTCTGTGTTTCTCTTTTATCTCAGTATGATGTGTGTGTCCTAGAAGAAAGCCCTCAACCCACAGTGCAAAAGTGACATTAATGCAACAGACGTAGTCTGAATCCCTGGCTTTTGTGGGTCTGATACTGAGGAAAGTCAGAATTTCCTGTATGACTTGTTCACCCTGTGTCAGTATTGTGGTTTCTACGTACTATGTGAACTTGATTTTCCAAGTGCCAGGTGGGCTCTGCGGGTGACAGCAGCAATCAGAAGTGAAGGAACTGGCTAGAGCCACTGGGTTACCTGGAGTCACATTCATACATTTCCTGGCGCATGGATTGTCAGAACCCTTATTCTCTGGCATTTCTTCACTCAGTTCTCCTTTAAGAACATATCTTGTTCCACTTGACTTAGGAATCTGATGTCCAGCAGCAGGTCATTATCCAAAAAGCTGAGTATGTGGTAGCAGTAATTGGTGTGTGAACTGACTCAGAGGGGCCATGATCAGCTGGAAAATTTGACATAATTTTGACAAGTTGTTGGACCATTCATCCTACTGAGAAGTCTGTGCTCCATAGGAAGCTACTATTTTATGTGACATTTTGCCTGACATACTGCTTCAGGATCCATCTCAGGAGGCTCTCAGGTTAAGTGGAAGCATGCTTCATTTCCGAGCAGGTGATTTTATAATACAGGAGGCCATGAACACCTCTTGAGCCAGGCCCAGAACACTAATTCCTCCCAGCGTTCTTCTTATGTTCCCCAAACTGCACGCATTCATTTCCCCTTTTGGTCCATTTCTTTTCCCTTCCTCTACCCTCCTCCCGATATTAGAATGACAGCTTCCAGTTGCCTTTTGGTGCCATTCCTTTGGTCCCACAAGATGTTTTCCTGTTGTGTATTACCAGCTGTTTGAGGAAAAAAACAAAACAAAACAGTGGAATAAATAATTTTTATCTACCAAGTGTAGCATTGGTTTTGACCTTAACATGAAGATGTAAATGGAAGACAGGGTAAAAGTATATGATGTAAGGAAGAGAGTTGATGAACATGAAAATGGTAGTAAGGGCTGTTATTTCTTAAACTGCTTATATAGGAGAAAGAGCTGTTTATATTTGGGTGAGATTGGCTAAACACCGTGGGCCAAATTCTGGCCTCAAATACATGTGGTCAGCCCATGAGCCCTGGAAAGAATCTGGCTTTGCCTTTATCCAAATATTAGTCATTGCTGGGTGGACTTTTTTAGGATGATTTTTGAAAAGATAAATAAAATAAGGACACAAAGACCTGGAAGAAAAGCCAAGTTTCACAGGGAACAAGGCTCCTAATGGTCTTTCATTCTTTCCACCACCGAGAGGCCCCGAAACAGGCTTGTGTGAGGGCCAACAGTGAACCTGCCCATTTCACAGATGGATGAGGACTTGGGAGTTGGTGCACCAATTCAGGCCCAATGCCTCCTGCCTCCCCATCTCTGGTTCTGCCCAGCAGACTGCTGCCACCAGACATAAAGCAAGAGCAGGCCAACTTGAACCCCTCCATGCCCTGCGTGGATTGATGCAGGGGGACCACACATAGTCCATTCTTCTCCAGCAAAGCAGTGATGTGTTCCAGGCAAAAACCCAATCTGGGATGTTTTGGCCCAAAGGAAACATTTACAACCAAATTATACACCTTGGAAAATAAATGAGCTTTCATTTTAGAAGGAAACCCTGCCAGGCCCTTTATTATTTGCGCCACAATCATAAAGTTGGTTTTAATCTCTATAGTGGAATGCTTCTGGGTTGGCCAACTGGCAGGCACTAGCGGTTTGAGTGGGGACCACTTCGCCCTTAAAAACACACAATGGAAGCAGAGGGAAGTACTTCTCCTGCAACATTTAACATTTTTCTCAGGATCCATCGTTGTTTTGTTTTGTTTTTTTCCTGGCGTGTTCATTGCAACTTCAAAGCAGACTCCTTTTTTCACTCTTTCTTTTATTCTCATTTTTGAAAATTCCTGGGGCTTTCCAGAAAAAGGCTTAATGTAATGTTTCCTTTCTAAATTGATGAAAATCCAGGAGTAGGTCCAAGAAAGTCTATAATGGATTTCCATTGATTGCTCGAAGGGGAATTGGATATAAAAGCGCAGAGAGAACAGAGGGAAAGTTCTCTTTTTCTACCTTAACAAAGAAATCGGGTGATTTAAACCTGCTGGGAGACTGTTCCCAGGGTTTATGCCATGAAATAACTTTGTAGATATAGTAGCCAGGAGGCTTAAGGTTTCTGGGATGGCCTGGGTTTCAAATATTTAATACCATTATCAGATTAGGTGCTAGCTAATGTGTCCTGATTAAGGGTTTAGAAATCAGGAGGTCCTCCTACCAGCATTTAAGGATGTGGCTAGTACTTTTAGTTGGAAAGCTCTCTCAGAATAGGCTCAGAGAGGATTAAGCTTAGAGAATTTTGCACTTGTACTGAAAACACAGTGATGAAGTCCTCATGGACACATGGAGTTTCAGAGCAGGACCTGCTAAGGTGAATGCTGGGCAAGGCTTTGGTGCTCACTGATTGGGCAAATCGGGCAACACAGTTAAGAACCTCCAGTGACTCCCAACCTTTGCTGCGGGATCTGTGGAAAGTCCTTGGTGGCTGGATCCTGCCCCAGACATGCTGAGTTAAACCTGGACATCAGGAGTGCGGCAAAATTTGGAATCCCCTGCCAGAGACTATAAACTCCACGAGGGCAAGGACCACTTCTTTTTTCTCACCATTATACTGCAGAGCTTGGAATGGAGTCATTGTCTCTCAGTAATAACATATGGACTGAGTAAATGAATAAAGGTCCTGGCGCTCATTGCCCACACACCATCAAAATGAACCCCAGCTAATTAGGTGATTTCAGCTCTTAAATATTTGAGATGGTTTAGGGTGGAGTGTGGTTTAATTTCTAGGTCTTCTTTGCCCATATCCATTTTACCCTCTGCTTCTCACTGCTTAAAGCATCCAGAGAATAATTTTATAACCTCTTCATAGACTACTTTTGGTTTGGTTTTGCTTTGTTTTTGTTTTATGTACATCTTCTAAGGCTATAATTATGTAAATATATATACTTGGGTTTTTTTCAGAGCTCTTATTTATTTTAATTGAAGTATAGTTGATTCACAATATTATATTAGTTTCAGGTGTATAGCATAGTGATTCAACAATTATATACATTACAAAATGCTCACCATGATAAGTATAGTTACCATCTGTAACCACACGAAGTTACTACAATATTATTGACTCTGTCCTGGTGCTCTAGTTTGCATCCCTGTGACTTATTTATTTTATAAGTGGAAATTCGTACCGCTTAATCCCCTTCACATATTTTGCCCATCGCCTCCCATCCCCCACCCTCCTGGCAACCACCAGTTTGTTCTCTGTATTTAAGAGTCTGTTTCTGTTTTTTGTTTGTTTGTTTGTTTTGCTCTTTGGTTTCCACATGTTGTTTGTCTTTCTCTGTCTGACTCATCTCACTAGCATGCTCGTCCACTTTGAATATTCATGACATGGCAATCTCCTAACTTAGGACCCTTGATTGCTTTGCATTTTCTGGATCTCAGGAATTTATACCTGAACTACTCTGCTCTTCGGGTTTCCCTGTCCCTCCTTGTGATGTTTTACTTCTTCGGCGATGCGTCACCCCGGTCCTTTGCCAGCAACGCCGCGGGGGCATCTCTTACCAGCGGCTGAATGTAGGGCGATTGTCCTCTTGCTCTGATGCCGAAGGTTTCCACTTCCCACCCTTGCCTCCAGCTCACTCTCTCTCTTCCCACAGACACCGACTTCTGGCAGTGGATAAGTCAGCTTTTATTGTAAAAATGTTTATGGAGACTGTCAGTTCTTAACCTTAATACTGAACCATGCATGCTGTTTGTATTTTTCCAAGTGATGGCGAGTGTGAAGGACTAATGAAAACGGAGCGTGAATAGATCAAACACGCGTCGTGGAATCTTTGTTCAAGACCTGGAACGGGAGAAACTCCCCTGGGGGGGCAGGAATTCTGGGGCGCGGGATCTCCTGTGAGTCGTGCTCAAGGCCCGAGGTCACCAGCTGCCATGAGAGAAAGTGAGGCTCAGGGCAGTGAGGGAACTGGCCAGTGGCAAGCAGTGGCAAGCGGGAGGAGGGATCTAAGATACTTTCTTTCTCTTTTGAAAAGCAACACAATATTTTCTTTGGTCAAAGTATGAGCAAATAAATCCACTTGTAACTGTCCTCTGACCTTTTGCTTCTAAAAGTCAGGATAGTGAAAGAAGCCATTCGTAAGTTTGTATAATGTGCCACGTTGGACTGTCTCCTACTTTGTGTCTTTTCCGTAGACCAGTAGGGAGGGTGAGTGTTTCCAGCTCTAAGTGGCTGACTACCCAGCACTTCCGATAAACATGGGTTTCCCTCTAAGAATTGAGTCTATCTATCTGCAGATCTGGGGAGTGAAAGGGAGAATCCCAGCTGCAGCAAACACATGGCATTTTCACAGGCAGAGGTGTGAATTTGCTGGAGGAAAGCACAGCTCAGGTTGTTACGTGGCCCTTTCCAGTTGGGGCTTAATTTTCTTGGGTTGGATTCCTGGCAGCAGCTAATCTTGTCTGCAGTCTTCAGACACACAGGTGTGAATGGATCTATCAGGCTTCTGTTTTCCGGAAGACGTCCCTAGAATAACAAGGAGCAAGTTTGCAGAGACGTGGGTGAAAGAATACTGTTCGGGGACTCTTTTTCTTTGGAGGAAGTCACGTTTGGTTTGATGGTGGCTACTGTACATGCTGAGAACAAAGAGGTTTTCCTCTTCAGCTTCCAATATGAGTCATTCTTTAAGCGCCCAGAAAACTGCAGGCTAGATGTTGAGCAGTCTGAGATGTATCCGTGCTTGTGGCTTTGCTGTCCGTGTTTGGGGAAGGGGTGAGATGCTTGCCAGACACCAGGGAGCTCTCGGGTCTAAAGAGAAGCGGTCTTCACACCATGGTCATAGCCACCTGGCATTTGGGGCACCTGGAGGGAGCTTTTTGTCCAACTCCCTTATCTGTCTCCCATCTTCTTTCTTCCCTCTTGTCTCATATACTGATGGACAATTTCTTGTTTTCTGCCAGCCTCTGAGCTAGGTGTCTGGTCCAATCAGGACCCATGCCTGTCCTTCCCCATGGGTCTCCGTGGCTTATTCAGAGATAGAAGCACAATGAGGGAGAAACCAGGGAGAAACCCTTTGCTGCCCCATTTGGGACACTTGCTTCCTAAACAAACATGATGAGGTGAGGCTCTATTGATGCCAGGTAAAAGCAGGAAGTGAGTGAACTCTTCTAGTTCACCCTCCATCTTCAGGGCTTCATCTTTTCACCCTGTGTGTTGGTCTCTAATGTCCACTGAATTCCGCAGCAGCTGCATCCTGCCAGGGACCCAGGAGGGTGGGGACTCTGCCCCTCCCTCACAGAGTCCGGGATTCCTGAGGAGTGAGTGACTGTTCAGAGGGTCTCCCCAGGCCAGACTGGATGCCTTGGGGCTTATTTACTATTTGCCTAATTACATTTCCCAAATACAGGCAACACCATCTGAGAGCCTTTCATTTCCTGGAGATCTTTTCCTTTGCTGAAGTGACCCTCAGAATATTAGCTCTTTAACCACCACTCAGCCACCTGCTTCTTGTGTTCTCCTGCTTAGAGCCACAGGTCTCGGGTATTAGCCTTCCTGGGAATCACTCGGAGGGCTGGTTAAAACACAGGCCCTAGGCCCCACTCCAGAGACTGAGTCTGCAGGATGGGCCTGAGAATCAGCATTTTTAATAAGTTTCCAGTTGTTACTGATGCTGCTGGTCTGGGGACCACATTTTGAGAACAACTAGCATAACCTGGTAACTCAGCATTATTACCAGCTTTTCTGTGAGCTTGGTTAGGAAAGAATGGGCTACTTAGGATACCTTTAAATTAAATTAAAACAGAAATTATTATTAGAACACACATCCATATATATATATATACGCATACATAAATATGTGTGTAAATTTATATACACATATATATACTTACAATACGCAATATATACTTGTATACACTTATGTACACATACTTGTAAGTATGTATATATATATATATATATAAATACATTGAATTCTTTGAACTTTATTCAATGTATTTGATACTCTTATTTGCCATTTAAGAGAAGCAAGTAGGTTCAGAAAATGTTCATAATCAGAACTGAATTCAACAGAAGAAAATACTGGGACTTTTATGCCTCGTCTTCTGAGTCTCCTCCTTTCTGTCCCTGCTTCCCAGATCCCTAGTGTCCCATGATGCTCCAGGGCCGTTCCATGGTGCACTTGGGGCTGTGGAACAGTAAACTGGTCACACACAGGTAGCAGTTGTCACTGGTACATCCAACGCAGTTGCTACAGGGAAGAGCTGGGTGCTGTACATGATGTCACATGGAGTGACTGCTCACGACTGTACCATATGTTGTGGCAGAACTTTGAGTCACCTCTCAAGTGGAGACTGACTCCAGAATGAGCCAGGGAGACCTTCTCTACCTCTGCCTGGGCTTCTCCTCATCCCCCCACATCCCAGATCCCTAAAATGGTTCCAGAGATGTAGGGTGAGTAAATTGTGCCCATGCCTAATGGCTTTGAAATTCTGTTTTTCCATTCATTTGTTCATTCATCTGTTTATTCATCCACCAATTCATTCAGAGGGCAGTTAGTGAGGTCCTACTATGTGCTTGGCTCTGGGCTAAATGCCAAAGATGCAGAAATGATAAAACAGACATAATCTCTGCTTCATGCTGCTGACACCCTGGTGGGGACTGACAGCAAAGAAGAGAGCCCATAAATAGCTTTGGAAGGCACTGATTGAGGTGACGCATGAAGAGTGTTTGGACAAGGCTTGCACAGAGAAGACATTTTTTAAAAGGTGATGGAGCAAGGAAGGTAGGAGCTGGGCCTGAAGGAGGCACACTCAAGAGGAAAGATAGCAGTGTACCAGCGAGTACGAGGAAAAGCTAATCAAAGGAGGAGATAATACAGTGCAGACGGAAGTGTTTCTACCACTAAGATGCTCCCGATTTTACAGGTGAGGAAACTGAGCCACAGAGAAATAATGGGCCAAGAGAGCCCTTGTTTTATCCAGTGCTGACTTCCTGCACCCTGTATTGTTGAGAAAATAACAATAGGAAAGCTTGGCGTCATTGAGAAATATGACCTTGCCAATGGCCATTTCTCTCTGATTCCCTTTCTATTTTCTTTTCTTTTGTGTTCCTGGTAGTTATGTAAGTTTTGTAGGTAAGTAATATACATATAAAAGGGAGCACAAGTCCTAAGTGTTCATCTAGCTCAGTGAGTTTTCACAAACTGAACATACTGTACCACCAGCAGCCAGCCCAAGAAAGAGCATGGCCAGTGCCCCGGAAGCCCAAGGCCCCCTCTGGTCACCAGCACGCCAGGGTCACCACTGTCCTAACTTCTAACTGTACTGGTTAGTTTTGCCTGCTTTTGAATTTTAGAAGCATAGTTTTATGTTCTTTTGTATCGGACTTCCTTTGTTCAATATCATGTTTGTGAAATTCATTGATTTTTTAGGGGTGGCTGGAGCTTGTTCATTCTTTGGATTCAGTGACTATTTTGTGCATACATTTTCATTCTGCATTCCACTATAGATGACCATTTGGGCTCAAAGTTCACCCCAAAGCTTTAGCAGGTCTAGGGAAAAATGTGGTAGCCCAAATGCTAATGTCCAAAGCAATCCATTTATAGGGCCTCACTTTCTGTGACCTTCTTTCTCTGTTCTCTGCCTCATCTGGCCCACGGAAGGGCTCACATAATTTTTCCTGAAGTACTAGGTGCCATTCAGCCCTGCCTTCTCTTTCATGAGTCAGTCACCATCCATTTTATTTCATCCTCATATATGTATATTTGAGGTGGGAGGGTTGTCAGACTGTGCAGATCAGGAAGTGTTGGGCTGGTATGAATTTTCCTAGGAAAATGAGTCCAAGACTCCCTACCAAACACAGTCGGGGAACAGAGTTGAGTATTAAATACACAGTGTGCTGCAGGCCAGTGTTCCTGAGTCAGGCCCCTTGGAACCATTACTCCTGGTCAGGCGCTGCAGATGGAGGGCAATGAGGAACTTCAAAGTGGCTGTAGACCCTCTTCCTCTAAACAACATGTCCAGGAGAGACATTAGGGCAGCATGTCACAGTGGTAGGAACCGGGCTGGGAGCCCGCTTACTAGCCAGGCCCCTATCAGGCCCCATTTCCTCCTCCCTGGCATAGGGGTGCTCATGTTCACTTCACATAATATTGTGAAAATTGGATTTTGCATCCAGTCTCTGGCACAGGTGATGGTGTGGTGTCCCCCAGGCATGTCCTATGTGCCCAATGTCTTCTATTTTCCTCTCTAGGACCAGCTCTTGCCCTTCTCCATCCTAATTTCTATCTCGGGTGCTTGATCTTACATGTATTACATCAGCAGGCTCCCTTGCTCTTGGGCTTCCTGTTGGGTTTGGCCAGTGGTAAACATGGCAGGAGGTGAGAGGCAGGGGAGAGGGAGGGTGCAGTGCTCAGTAAGCTCCCTGTGTTCCCTCCCCCCCAACACAACCTTTTCCCCCTTTGGGTCATGGTAACCTCTTCTTTCCTCACCTCCTCAGGCCTGGGGCTTTACTACCTCCCTGGCTTTACTGGCCCGGTGGCTGCAGGATCCATGGTGGCATCAGGCCTCTTTGCCAAGACATCTGTAAACTGTTCCTTTATTAAGCTCTCCTCAGTCACCCAGGACCTCTGTGCCATCCATTTCCTGCCCAGATTCAAACTAATACACCCCAATACCTTGTGGTTTATACTGGGAGAGTAGTCAATCTGTGAGCATATTCTCCATTGCACCCCCTTCATGACCACCCCCCAAAAGTAAACCTCCAAGAGCCTTTCTATTCTTTTTGCCTGAATCTCAGATAATTACATGAGTTCTAGTGGTGGGATTATCTTTGCTGGAAACAAAAGTTTGTGTCTCTAGGGTCAGAGTAGGGATCCATGGGAGTGGGGAGCAGGGAGGTAACAAAATGACTGAAAGTAGGGTGGGTGCCCTCTGCCACCTGGCAGGTAGTCTTCACCAGGGCCCCTCATAAGAGGAGGAATCCTGCTCACAAACCATGCTTCTCCATGCTTGTTTCTGCTCGTTAGTGCACTGGATCGGGGTCTTTTAGAGAGAATGAAAGAACATAGCGTGGTGATGTGAAAGAGTCAATAGATGGTGAGTTGTGGAGTCATAATTAGGAGTCTGGATAATTTGACTTCCTTACATTGAAAACTTCCACTCCTACAGAATTTTCCACTTTCTATCCTGTGTTTTATATGTGTGTAAGCATTTCCCACTGGAAATTTGATGTCCTTGAAGAAAAAAACCTGTCCAAATATGATTTTCATGATGTTAAAAACATGAGTCTCATACAAATAAAAATGAATACATGTCAACATTTTTTTTTACTAATTAACAAAGGAACTAGGAAGATGCTAATGCCAGTTCAGAGCATCTGAGGAACAGGTATTTAGAAAACTAGCTGGGGAAAATCATGAGGAAGTAAATTTGTAAGTTGGAAACAGAACTAGTTAATGTCCTATAGGGCAATAAAACAGTCTGCTTGGAGTTACTTTTTCTTTTCTTTTTCTAGTTTTATTGAGATATAATTGACATATAACATTGCATAAGTTGAAGGTATACAATATAATGATTTGACATATGTATATATTGCAAAATGGTCTCCACAATAAGTTGACGTCATCATCTCACATAGTTACAATTCTCCTTCCTTGTGATGAGAACTTTTAATGACTTACTGCTTCTACCAGACAAAAAACACTTATATTTCTGGAGGTTGAAAACGTACAAGTTCACATGCAACTTTTAGTCTGGGCCCTACACAATAGTGGGTGATAGGGGAAACAAAGGTGCATTCTTCTAGAGAAGTAAGTCATGATGACCAGGCCTGTCACCTGTGCTCCTGTATAAACTGATGAGCTTGCAATCATACTTTTGCTTCATTTCCAAGTTTTGGATAAGTTTGCTTAACAAACTATGTGCTATTGACTGTCCCACCCCAGCAGAGCACCTGGCACCAAGTAGATGCCCAGGAAATGTTTGTTGAGTGAATCCACAAATAAACAAGCACCCAACCATTTACAGAGAGCAGTAAGCTAAGCTAAGTCAAGGGCCCACCAGTGCATTGGCTGCCAGCTTTCCAAATGGGAATCAAACAGTTTCCCTGGAGAACAGAACAGCAGTCCAAACAGGAATAATCTCTACAGGCAGGTGGTAAAGGAACCTGTCCTAGTGGCACACAACCTTCTCTTTCCCTCAGGCCCTAGCTGGTCTATGCTAGCTCCATAATTGTTTATGGTATCAGTTGGGGTTCCCTAATAAATGAGCATTACTAGTTTCTGGCAGTCCACAGAGCTGTACAGGTACATCATGAAAAATGCAAGGGAGAACTGTTAAGTCTCAGGTCTGAATCTTTGAAAAACTGGTAATGGATCTGTAAACAAAGCCTCACGTGTAAATGACAGAAGCAGTGGGCAGGGGCTTGTTTTCCAAAAGACTGTTTTACCAGGTTGGGGTTAGCAGGTGAAAAGATAGGAAAAAGGAGGTGTTCTAGTAATTGAAGAAAGCATTTATGTTTTATGCATATAGACCAGTCATATTTTTGTTTAGTCTCCCTGCCCTCAATTTGATGTTTTCAGCATTTGGCCTAAGTTGTTGTGGTTTTTTTTAATTGTTGGAAAATATTTTCTCTGGGACAAGTGTCTCCTGAGGATTCCATTCCTAGGGCACTAGGTCTGGGTGGGCCGAGAGGTTTTCTGCAGTTCCTGTGCTACCTCACCATACCCATGGAAGAAATAACGGAGGGCCCAGATCAGTTAGCTTTTACTGTGTAACAAACCACGTGGAATATATTAGCCTAAAACCATGAACATGAATCATTTCTCATGATTCTATAGGTTGTAGTCTGGGTTGGCTCAGCTGGGGCTGGAGGGTCTAGGATGGTCTGCATTTGAGAGACTGGTCACTGGCAAACTGGTTGGTCTGGGATAGATCATCTCTGTTCCACATGCTTCTCATCATCCAACAGGTAGCCCAGAACTCCTCACACAGTTGTCTCAGGATTCCAAACAGCAACAAAAATAGGCAAGTCCCTAAACACAAGTACTTTTCTCTGCCCACATGCATGGATATTTAGAGAGAGAATTTGTGGCCATTTTTGCAAACAAATCTACCACAGGTGCAGAAGTACAGTAACTTACCTAAGCTTACAAAACTCGGCAGGGGCGGTGCTGGGATGTAGAGCCAGGCCTCTTAACTTCTGGCCCAGGCCCAATATAGTGAGCCCTTATACAGGATTCCAAGCTTAGGGTCCAGCTCCCTTTAATACCTGCTTTAGAGATAACTTGGAGTAGAGACATTTGTAGTAGATTTCAATGAGGGACCTTGACTTTGGGAGTCGAGAGAAATCCATCTTAATGAAAATAATAAGCTAGGCAAGGGTCCCCAAGGCCATCCCCAGCCCAGGCCAACCTATGAACTCCCTCATCCCATGCTCTGTGCATTGCCTTCCAGGTTCTGCTTCCCAGCAGCAGAATGCCAGCCTTGACCTGAGCCTTGGGCACCCCCCTCCACCAATTCTACGTGTGGAGATGTAAAATTACTGCAGAGGTGTTCACCTCCTGGATCTACTTGTCCTTTTGACATCCTTTCCTCTGTCAAGGGAAGACATCAAGAGTTGGGCCATTTAGGTGTGCAAAAAATTTGTTCTTGAAAAATGTGCCCTGAACAGTTGCCACTTTCTTTGCCACAGATGGAGAAAGTACAACTTGAAAAACTTTCAATAATCCCTACTCAATAAATACTTGCCCACAGTTTGACTTAGAGGGAAGGCAGAACTCTGCAAGGCCAAAAAGCCCAAACCGAAGCCCTCTGGTGGCCACCCTTGACCTGTTCTTTACAATGCTGAGCAAATTCACTCTGCCCTCAATTCAAATGCCCCCACTTCACAGACAAATCCCCTTAGCTTACTCGTGTGTGTGCGCGCACGCGTGTGCGCTGGTGGTGGTGTCGGAGAGTGGAGGAGGTTGTCACACCAACAAGAGATTTATCAAAGTGCCCCTTCTAGGCAAATCCACCATTTCCCCTAGAAAGGCTCTGGAAGGTATAATCTCTCTTGCATTTAGACATGTTTTAGACGAGGGGTGAAGGTTTCTTTGGCCAAATTGGCTTTCCACCCTTGTATTCTACTTCTTACATGTTTTCTTAGACTTGAAAGAATAATGTGTGGTCCATTCTTCAGCCTAACAGGACATGCAGGAAATGGGTCCTGGAGAGCTCTCACTCTGTTTTCTTTGCCAGTGGAGAAAACACAACTTGAAACATCACCAATAATCCACACACTTTCAAGATCAAAGCTGTTGACAGAAGTATCTGAGACGAGCCAGTGGGGTGCAGATTTCCATTTTGTCAGTTAAGAAAGAAGAGCAGGGGTGGGTGGCCCACAGTTTGGTCCCTTCCCCTGTGCAGCCAGCTCTCTGCTTAAGTGCCACAAGTTGATCATTCTTTGTGTCTTCTGAAGTGTCTCCTGAGATCATAAGCGGGGTCATTCCCAAGCCCTAAAATAAACATTCTTGTGATATATTCTGCCACTATAACGAAAGATGCCTCAGCTGTGAGTCAGGCTTTCAACAGAGGGCTCCATTCCCAACCGAGATGCAAACTCCTGCATTCTTGAAACATGATGTGCCCATGTCCTGGCTCGCAAGCTTGGCTGCAAGGTCCGACGGTAAAGATTGAAGCACAATATCTGGTCATTTACCCTCTGCCAGGAATTTGCATTTTCTTGCTTGCTATAAAATAAAGCCATTGATATTTGCTCTGTTCTGCTGCCTGAAGGGGAGTGGTGACCACCACCCACAGGCAGAGACCACAGAAGGTGGCCCACCTTGCCGTCTGTGTATGCAGCAGTGCACGCTTCTCCCCATGGGTCCTGGGTACTTCTGTCCAACACTTCGCACAACAAGCCTCCACCACCCGCTCCTGCCACTCCTGTGACAAGGGTTTCCATGCCCGTCTTCCTGAGCCCTAAGAAGTGCGCGCCTCTGAGAAAACAGATTTTACCGTCTGAAACTGATTTTGTTCATTCTCCCGGCTTCTCCTTCCTAGGAGTGCTTGCTCCCCAATCATGTGTAAAGATAATCCATGTGCCTGTTATTCTTTAATTGCCCCAAACAGGGAAATGTTTGCTCTTCCCTTTGAAATACCACCAGTGGCATTCCTGAACTTATTTTTAGATGTGTGGAAGTGTTCCAGACAAAAATCGATGCCCGACACAGATAAAGCCCCAACTGTGTTTATCGCGGGTAGGAGAAAATGAGTGTTTTAATGTGGAAGGAGCTCGGCCATATGTCTTGGTGCAGTATGGCTTCCTTTAATCTGGAAAAAGGAAACAAGCATTGTCGATAATAATATGCAGATGTCCAGCTTCAAATGAGCACATATTGCTAATTAGCTATATTGTTAATACACTTTAAGGAGAGAGGCTGCAGTGACATTAATTATCATCCCTGTTATTTGTTGTTCAAAGTCTATGAGACCAAAAGTATTGCTAATAATATCTTCTTTAATATCTTCAATAGACGATTCCTGGATTTTTTTTTCTTTAGAATTCCACATAAAAGCTGCATTAGGGTTAATGAGGGCTGTAGCCTGAGCCTAATTAAAACAAAATCTAAGGAGGCCCCGAGCCATCATTCTCATCAACAAGTACTTACTGGGTGCCCCTGAGTGTGGACTTGGAGGGTGTGGGGTTGTAGATCGCAGATATAGCCTGTACTTTGCCCTCCAGAAATTTGCCATCACATCTGCCTCCAAGAAGTCTGCCAGGTTGTGTTAATCTGGGAATAGTTACTTTATAGCCTTTAAGAAAAAAAAAAGTATTAAAATTGCCCTAGTCTTCCACAGTTTGTTACCAGTTTATGCCTCTCCTGGAAGCTCTGGAAGTAGTCAGATCAGCCCTTTTCTTCACACACCATCCGTTTAGTCAATGCTTACAGAGTAGGACAGGTGGCTCTTTGCAGACTGGGACAATGATGCTCAGCACCCTTCTTCTAAATGTGGACCTATTGCCCATTTCCATACCTTGATTGCTGTCCTCAAGCTGATGACCCTAATTTGCCCTGTGCCTTGCTTCCCCAAAGGACCCCTCCCTGTCGCTTGATCTGTGCCAAATGCCCAGCTGGGAAGTCTGACCACTGTGACCACTTTGAACTTGATGGGGCTGCAGTCATC
This sequence comes from Manis pentadactyla, assembly GCF_030020395.1. NCBI lineage: Eukaryota > Metazoa > Chordata > Mammalia > Pholidota > Manidae > Manis > Manis pentadactyla. The sequence goes on along the minus strand of NC_080023.1, from coordinate 138,740,398 downwards.
CCCCTTGGTGACCAGGACAGCCAAAATGAGCAGCTCCAGCCTTGCAGTGGCTGGAGCAATGGTTGGGCATCCTTGGTCCTGAGCCAGTGATGTCCTGGGAGAAAGGATCCAAATGATGAAGTGTCTGGATCTGTCATCTTGGAAGTTATACCCAGTCCAGAGATAAGAGATTCTCTCTTCTCAGTTCATGTTGGCAGAACCGTCCCAGGGACATTCAGGGCCAGCTGATGAGAGTGAGGGAGGAGGGAGGGGATCCCAGCACCCTATAGCTTCAGCAGGCCTCTAGGTGACCGCGAGAATGCCACCAGGGAAGTGATGGCTTGGTGAAAAAGCTGCAACACACCATGACAGAAAGCTTTCAGACCAAAGGCTGGTAGGTGGAGAACTCTTGAGTTTTGGGCCTGGCATTTATACTATTTAACTCACTGAACTCTGAGTAAGACAGCGAGTGGCCCTGATCCTAATGCCTACCCCATTCCAGCTCTGATAGCCTTGTGGATCTCTCTGCCAGGCCCTGTGAGGCCTGGGGGAGTCTGTACCCCCCTTTTCCTCTGCTAGAATCGTAGTGTCTGCCAGCCCACATCCCTCTCTGCTCTGTTCTCTTCACCTGACTTTGACTTGCCTTTTCAATCTCAGCTCAAACACTATTTCCTCAGAAACCTTTCTTCCTTTTTAATATCAGTATTCAAAGTAAAAGTTTTATAATTCTGACCTCAAATGGCAGTAGTTTTCTGGCTTTCTCTTTTATGTGAGTATCATCATAGGCTTGTAGATTTTCATAGATTCAGTATGCAGTGGTCACCTACAAACTTTTTGTTTTTATACCAAAATTGTCTAATCTTTGTGCAGTGGGGGCTCTTCAGGCTGGCTCCTGTGTTCTTCTGGGAGGACACTATTAATCACTGGAAGCTTCCTTGCTCTCTGGCACAGCAAAGTATCCCAAACTCACCTATGCTTTGCTGCCCAAGCTCTGGAATCAGCCGTTTGTCCAAAGAGCTCTGGCTCCTTTCAGTGAGGGCAACCTCCTTGAACTTTAATGATAGCATTTTAGGACAAATTACAGGAAATATTGCATTACACAGTGAGTAATAGATTTGAGAAATATATAGATGCTAAAACAAGGAGGAGATTATATTAAGTGTATTGAGAAGAGTGCAAATGGCAGATTTGGAATAGGAGATCAGGAAAGTTAGCAGCAGAACTGAGCATCGGTAGCCTGGCTGCCATTGTGAAGTCCACCATGACGATTCATGCCCTGTCAGTATGTCCATCACCTGGGGATCAGGTTCAACTGCAAAGAACAGAGAACCCAACTTGGAATCATTTAGCTGAACAGGGCTCTCACCTTTTCATTTGGAGTCATAGCTAAAAAATTAGAGTCACAACAGGGAACATTGCTCCTGGGACTACTGCCCATCAATGTTAACGTTAATGTTCATGGTAATGGTAACAGAAGATCAGAAGTTACCATTCCAAGACGGATATCATGGCTCTACTGTGCTATCAGGGTCCCCGGCCCCTCTTTCCTTCCATTCAGCCACCTTTGAGTATGACCTTTAACCTCATGCCTTCCAGCGGCCTCACTTCACTTCAAGCACTTGACAGCACATTTCAGGAAGCAGTAAGTGGAAGAGAGAAGGCAAAAGGCAGACTGACTCTGCTTCCTGGTCAGCAGCCCCATCCTGCGCCTTGTACTTCTGTCTCATTGGTCAGTGCTGTCACATGGCCACCTCTAACTACAGTGGCTTCTGGGAATTGTAATTTTAGCCAGTCACATTGCCAGCTGAAACAATACTGCATAAGCCAAAGACAGGAGTGGATACTGGATAGGCAATCCCAATGTCTGCCAACTTAGGCAAAATACAAGCCTGCATGAACATGGAGCCTCTTTTATTATTATTGTTAACATTTTACAACTGATTTTTCCCTATTTTAAAGAGAATTTTAAGTTGTAAAATAATGGAGGGACAGGATCCATGCACAGAGATGGGAAACATCAAGCAGTGGCTGGATCATTTGGCCACTGTAGACCCCCTGCCTCAATACTGACCAGTCAGTGCATGTTGTATAAACCACTTAAAAGCTTAGTTCTGCTTCTCCTTTTACTGGTAGTCACAGCTCTCAAATTAGAGTTGCAGAGAGAACTTCACTCCTGGAGCTGCAACATCATCGCAGATTGAAGAGCGGCTCAAAGACACATGGTGGACAAGGAAGTGTTTTCCCAAACTGAGCAGGCCCCCTCACGTCATATGAATTTAGGCAAAATGAATCCTGAAGCACTTTGGAAAGTATGGTGATGTTTCTTTTCTTTAGTTCCTGGACTTTCCCCAAGCTAACATCTTCAGAGATGAGTGCTTGCTTTTCTGAATGAAACAAACTATTTAAAGCTTCATTTGTGAGATCTGCCCTTCCCTAGAATCTTCACTCTTCTAGAATAAATTACAGGGCAACTCAATGAATGACGTAGTGATATAGAGGCAGTACTGTTCATCAACCAAGACCTCTGAGGGGGCCTCTGTGGGTAAGATGTGCAGTGTGCCCTTGAGAAAGAAGAAGAAAAGGCTTTTTCCTGCATTGTCAGCAGATCTTGGCTTCTGTTTCCCACCCTGGATTTGAAATCTAGATTACTGAAATAATGGCTAATCCCAAATCTTGTTATTGAAGAAAGCAGAGTTTATTTTATATGAACCATTATAAGACACCTTTCCCCTATTCGAGGACTTCCAGTTTCTAAACAGTTTGGGAGCATGCCACTGCAGGGAGCCAAGGTTTCCAGTTAAATATGTTTGGTAGAGAAGCAACAGTGATTAAGATATCCAGAGATTGTGATTAGCATTTCTTTATTACTTCCCATCTTTCAAATGCTTTACAAGCCCTGGGTTTATTTGTGGGGGGCAGGGTGAGGAGGATTGCAGAAAGATGGAGAAATGCTGCAACTGTGTGCCTAATTCGAGCCAAAATAGACTTTAGCCCCAGTCTATTCCTGGCAGAGGTGCTTGTGGCCTGAACTGTCCGGCCAGTTGCCCTAACTGGTCAGTTCCCTTTTCATGTGCAGACACAACCCAGCCTGACTGGTCTTGACCATCCTGCAGGCACAGTACAGGACTTTCCTTACTATCTGCTATTTTAGGTGGAGGATCATTGAATTACAGAGTTTAATGAGTTTTGTAGGTCTGTGACTAAACCAGGATCATTCTGTGGTGGTCTATCTCCTACCAGGAAAAATTCCAGTCAGGTCAAGAAACCAATCAGATCCAGTCACTGGTTTTTCAACCATCTGAGCAAAATGCCAAATAGCAACAAAAGTACAGTTCCTATGTCTTCTTCTAAAATATATGTATTAGGAGTGGAAAGAGTACATCATCACAAGGAATAGCAAAGAGAGCTCCATTGTTAGCCCAGCTGGGCAGAGTGTGTCCCAGTGGCTACAGTGGGCTGGCGTTGCAGGTGATCCCTCAAGCAACTTTCAAGCAAATCCTGTGCCTCTTTGGAGGTTTATATTCCCAAGTCTGTGCAAGGAATTCTCCATGAGAATCCAGCTGTCCTCACCAACACTGTTTGGGGTTGGGGACCCAGGGAGCAAGGCAAGGGAACAATCGCATCAGTACAACGGGGCTGTGATAGAGATCTCGTATGGTGAGGACAGACTTAGCATGCTTCTTCCTCTCCCTCTTTCTCTGTCTTTCTCTTCTCTACGTACTGAACTCAATCTCAACATAATACACTCAGCCTCCGTTGTGCTGAGCAATGCCTAGAAATGCCAGGACAGCTTGCTCTATGAGCATGTGCCAGTAGATGAAAGCCATGGCAGAGAGGTGGCTGGAAAGGTGAACAAAAAAGCTGCTCTGTACATCTCCTGAGCAAAAGGGGAGGGGCGGCAGGCAAAAACATGGTGGGGACAGCCAGCTTTCCCCTCTGTGACTCTAACTGCGTGTTTTAAAGAGCAGATTGCAGACACCCTATCTCAATCCTGCTCTTAGAACACTCCCAAAGGTGGCCCCTGCACCCAAATTTTTATTCCTCAGCTTCATTTATCTTTAAAGAGATATAGGAAACCCCAGTCCCTCAGGTTACCTCTCTAAGAAGGTGTTATCTGCTGCTTGTGTTTCATCCTCGGCCACTCCTGACCTTGCCTGCTCAGAGTCAGGAGTGTTTTGGTACCAGATATGACCCTTTGACTGGCTCAAAGGCACTGCAGTGGCCCAGGGAGCAAGGGTGGAGACAGTGGACTGGAATATACACAGCAAAACCCCCATACATGCCCAAAAATAATAAGAATACTAACCACTGGCCCAAACTCTGGTGAAATTCTATCTCCACATCCTCCTCCACCAGTAAACATGAGAATGCCATCCCTGTAGGAATGGAGGAAGCCTCCAATAAGAGGCCCAGGGAGACTGAGAGGAGAAGGGCTGGTTGAGAAAGAGGTCCAGCAACTTCTACATTCTTCAATCACTGAAAAAATTTTCCCCAAGCGACAACTAGAGACATTTTTCACTAGCTGGGAAAAACAAACAGACTTTCCCTTTTCCCTTCAGAATAAAAGCATTACATTTCAGAATGCCTTCTTGTTACTTTTTCTTTGGCTTATCCCTCTCTCTTTATCTTCATCTCATGCCATCGACCCTCTTTCACTCCAGACCTGCCTCCCTGGCCTTCTTTCTGTTCTCCAAAGGAGCCAAGTTCATCCCTACCTCAGAATTGTCTTATTTGGTGTTCCCTCTGCTAGAATGTTCTTCCCCCAGACTGTTGTAAGTGTTCAGGTCTCACCTTAAATATCACCAGTGTGGAGAGGTTTTCCCTCACCATCCACCTAATGTTGTCCCTGGCTACACTCTATCATTTTCTTCTTTCTTTTCTTCTCTGCAGTCTCCACTCTCTGATCTGATTTTATTTATCTATGTATTTATTACTTATTCCCCCAACTAGATGTACAATCCAAGAGAAAGGGGCCGTGTCTGTCTTGTTCATGGGTCTGTCTCCTATGCCCAGCATGTGGGTGACACTTGCTGATTGGATGAATGGGGGGGGGAGGGAGCGATGGATGGGTGGTTGGATGGATGGATGGATGGATGGATGGTTGAATGGATTGGATTGGATGGATGAATATAATCAATGATTTGGCTCAAGTATTTTATCCAGTGTGGTCAAATCTTTTGCTCCATGGCATGCACTAAAGAAACAAACTCTGGACACTGAGGTTAGAACAAAAGCCAGAGTGGTTATTAATTAATTGAAGCTGTGAGAAGGGAACTATAATTTGGTTCCAGTTCTAAATGAGCACCTATTCTCTTTCAAAATATAATTTTATATTGATGTGCTTTGGTGTTTAATAAATATCCCATAACCCATTAACCCTCAGAAAATTCCCAAGTAGCAGCCTGGGGAAAGTTTCCTGACTGTTTGGCTTTTTTGAAGATAGAGAAATTAAACCATGGGGGGAAAAAAATGAATTAGTAATACCATTCTGGCTAAATTCCAGCCGCTGGAATGGTCCTTGCTCCTAATTTAATGGACTGTTAAGAGTAACATTTTAAAATCATGCATCCTTATTTGTTTGTTTGCTTGTTTGTTTGTTTTAGAATAACCTCAACATAGAAAGTGACTCTATATCAGAAACCAGCTTTCCTCTCTCCAAGGAAGCGCTAGGGGAGCATCAGGACCACCAGGCTTCCCACCAACCCTTTCCCAGACAGCGATTCCGGCAAGAGGCTGGGCACCCTTCATTGCAAAGAGATGGTCCTAGATCCTTTCTCCTTGATCTACCAAATTTTCCAGATCTTTCCAAAGCGGATATCAATGGGCAAAATCCAAATATTCAGGTAATGCTTGGCAGCTGAAAGGTGGAAGAAAATGAAACAATCCATCTCTTTGTTTCCTGATCTGATTCCAAAGCAACTACTTACTTACCTCGCTTTTCTTCTTACCCCCTTAATGAATCCTTCTTATGATCTTGTTATCTCTATAAGAATAGTGTTGTATTTCTTCTTTGTAATACCCTTGATTGTGAGATGAACCATTAGTTTATGAACCACTAGGAAAAAAACAACACTGCTAATTAAAGTATGACACATGGATGGTTGTAAGATACACCCTGATTTCAGAGACATTGAAATGTAATGATAATAATAATAATTATTATTATTAATTCCCTAAATTGATGAAGTATGGCTACTATAGGAAAGGGTTGATCTAACAGGTGAGTAGAACAGGCAAATCATAGTACCATTTCAGAGGTACACAGGAAGGTAGTCTCTCTCAAATGCTTCTCTAGCTTACCTTGAACACCAGAAATTTCTTCAGGAGGTGACACTTAACTGCTCTGAAGTGTAAATGACTGATAAACAAAATTTGGTAAGAGGAAGAGAGGTGAGGACAGAAATTCCTAAGGGAGGGATGAATTCATACCACTAAGATGGGATGGGATGAAGCTGAGGGGAACGGGAGGTTTGGGAAAAGGGTGTCTAGGACTGAAAATAGCAGTCACCTAAACTGCACTAGACGATATGCTTTACAAAGCAAATGTCGATCCTGCTGGACTCTCCCAACACCCTCATGAAGGAGATGAAGCACATGCTATTTTCCCAATATTATCAAGAGTGCACCAGGTACTCAGGAAGTTACTATTTGGTTTGCCAAGGGCACATAACTAGGAAGCAGTCATTGGGGCTCAAACCCAGGCACTTGGGCTCCCAAGTACATTCACCTACCAACCAGTATTTCAGAGACAAATGCCTAATTTTGAGTTTTGCTCATACCTCCCTTTGTTTCTGCCTAGAGATGGTCCCCATGATGCCTGAAGGAGGTGCATCCCTGTGCAGCTCCCTTCCTCCTTTGCCTGCCTCCATACTTGCAATCTTTGTTCTCAATTCTTTTCTTTTGGAGAGGGGCAGCTTTTTCTTACTCTTCCTCCCTGTGTCAAATTCCAATTAGCTTACATGGCAGAAAGTTCCTGAACCTGACTCCAGAGCAAATGACCCTTAATTCACTTAACTCTCCTCTTAAGACTAGTGCTATCTGCATGATACCATTTCAGGTCTCATTTCCTCAGCCAGAGGTGTTTTGTGCCTAACACCAGCATTGTGGTGACTAATGAATGTCACAGAGAATACACTTCAATTGAATACATCAACCAGCCCCTACTGTATATAAAATGCTGTGTTAAGTCATGAAAAATTAAGAAACATAAGGTCTTCTCCTTCCAGGAAAGAACAGAGGTGTGAAGAGCCAGCTACCACCTAAGACAGAGCCAGAGATCATGGAGACAGGGAAGGAAAAATGCTGTGTTCCGTGGTGGGCAGATCTGAATAGATGGGAAGAGGTAGGGCAGGATCCTGTTGAGGGTACAGAAGTGAGAAATGTTTTGGAGGTCACTCTGACAGCACATGCACAGAAATCATTTCGTGCACCTATTAATACTTCCTGTGAGTCTTGTACTGGTCTAATTGATTGACTAGAAAAATAGGGCTTGTGCTCCACTGCCCTCTCTGCAGGAACTGGCTGCATGGCTTTCTGCAAAAGAACAAAAGAAGCACTTGGGGAGGTGCAGATTGGCAGAAAGGGCATGGACATCCCCTTACTGTACATCATGCCTTTATCTGAAGGAGAAATTTTTCCTTATTTATAGATTTTATGTTTTCAGGACCAGACCATCCTCATTCCAACGGTGCTTAGGTCTTGCCCAAAAACCATTTTAGGCTTGCTGTGGCTCATGTGTTTTCCCCAAGATGGAAAATATTACTGAGGGCTTAATACTGAGGATTGAACTATTAACATGATAGCTTTAAGAATTACTAATTCAAAGTTACAAGAACTGGCCCTGATGTAGGGTAACAGAAGACCACAGTGAGACTGTCCTCTCACTGGAAAGTTACTAAATGCATGGGCTTTACCTAAGACCTGACTTTCAAGCAGAACTTCTCAGGATCTCTGTTCCCTCTCCCAGGTACATCATCAACCAGGAAACCTCCAGGGCCCACTTGGGCCTTTTTAGACATTGAACTAAATGTCAGGGAAGAACACTAGTGCAAAGGCAGTTGGGATCCTTGAACTGAGAGACCCAGATTACATTTCCAAAAAGAAGAATAGGGCCACCATGAAGTGCTAAGCCCTGTACAGCCCATGTGATGGGTGTGTGCATGAGCTCAGTAGGGTAGCCACGGTCACAGCCCATTTCTTATCATGATAAGCTGTGCTGTTTAGCAGATGGGAAGTGAAGACTCCTTTGGCACAATTCCACCGGACTTCCTGAGGGGCTGTTGGAGTTGATGGGCATGATGAGAACTAGAGGGAGACGAGGGAGCAGAGAATAAATGGGAGGTCAGTCATCAGCGAATTCTGGCAAAGCCTCTCAGACTTTTATAAAATGCAGCTTCCCCGCACACTGTCAGGAAGTATGGCTGCGGAGACGGTGCAAGTGGAGATTATTTGCCTTGTCCCTTCTGAAACCCCAAGCCCTGTTCCCATAGACTTATAACAGAAAAAGTAAGAACCATTGCTTTGTTTTAACTCTGTCTTACTACCACCCAGTCAGGGAACAAGAAGTTCACTTCTAGGTGCTACCTCTGAAAGGGACACCTTGGAGCAGAGGTGGGAGGGGGGACAGGGCCACTTGTATAAGTTCTCCATACTTCTCTTGAGTTACTCTTTGAACAGAAAACATCACCATAACTCCCAAGAGCACTGGGGTTCCCCGTAGTGCCAAATATCAGGGTTATTGGCAGAATGGATTAGAAATAAATGAAGTCCAGAAACAGTTCGTCAAAAGCCCAAAAAGACTAGGTGAACACCATCATTTTGCCTACTGCCTAATTGGATCATTCCATTTCTGCTTCATACAATCCCTGTGTCTGTTAACCATCCACAAGCAGGACAGAGGGAGAGAGCAGCCTGTTTCCTATGTTTTATTGATGTGATCACCTGGCAGCCCTAAAGAAAAGAAAATCGAACTGCATTTCTGGCCTTCTCTTTCTGGAAGACCACAAAAGGTTAACGTTGATCACTCAGAAAGATCTTCAAAGAAAGAATGAAGCAGCTGCTACCCTGGGGAGCCCCAGCCCTGGGTCTGCCTGTGTGTGTGTGTGCGCGCGTGTGTGTGTGCGCATGCGCGTGCACGTGCGTGTGCACACACACACACACACACACACACGCACACACACAGCGCTGGCCACTGCCGCCCATGCACCACTGCACTTGAGTAAACCAGTTATCTGGTGGTCCTTTAAAAGATGAGGTGCTTTCTAAAAGGGGGTGATGGTTTCCGTGTTGGCAGCCCTCGCCCCTTCCTTAGAGCACGGCTCTTTTGTTGAAATCCACTGGTTTGACACGGGGCGATTCAGCCAAGCAGACAGCCCCTCTGATCACTGCGGGCCCCTCAAAGCATTTTCTCTCCCTGGGGAGCAGAGTGAAGACAGGTGTAGGGCACATCAGTGTGTCGGCTTCCGCTGCCAGGGCCCCGGCCATGTCTCCCCCTTCCCCTGGCAGCCTGCCTCTCACCCCCACCTAGTTATCTGAACAGGAATTCGATACCCCTCTCTCAGAGCCACCCTCAGCCCCTCCAGTGTCTGCAAGGGTTTCCCACGCTCTAGGACTGGGGTCCACTGTCCCTCCTGCCAGACAGCCCAGGCCTTTCCAAAGTGACACTGCCGAGCCCATTGCAAAGGACCACATCCCTCCTGGGCCTCCTGACTCTTAGGAAGGAAAATCCTTTTACAAGCCCAGCTTTTTAAAGTGTTTTGTAACCCCCCTGAGCCAGGTGGCCGCTATCCCAAGTGGATCAGGCTTTCCATTTTAAGATTGGCTCCAGGCTGTGGAAGTCAGTGGGGGAAAAACAACAATGCGCAGAATAGAAAGAAAGAGCCTCAAACTCCTGAACCCAATCTCCATATTAAATTTAAAACAATACTTGAGGGTGGGTTTTGTTAAAAATAAATAAATAAACCATTTGGGGGGGTGGTGCGGGGGAAGAAAGTAAATCCCCCAGGACAAGTTAGGCTTGAACTTTAGTATCCTTGGCTGGGTTTTTGGTCCACAGCTGATGGTCAAAGACAAAGATAAAAAATCTCTAAAATAAACTCATTATTAGTCTTACTGCATCAATTTATTACCACAGTAGCTTTTCACAACCAAATATTTCTCTTTCCTGGATCAAGCTGAGATTAGTATTCATTACAACCATATACTCATTTCTTTTCTTCCACTGAGGGAGACTTAAAAATAGTCATCTAAAGGCCTTTTTCTCCCTTGCACCGACTTACATGGCCATAAGCCTCTTGAGTGCCACAAGATACAATCAGATTAGTTAGCTGGGGCTACAATCATTGTACCTGCTTCTACTACTTTTGATTTCCCCTTCTTCCTTTGTCTCTAAAATACTTTTGGAATGGCAGGTCTGGCCGAGTCAGAACCAAAATATTTCTGTACCCGAGACATGGACCTACACACTCAGGGGGACAAGACTATTGTTAATATTCTTATAGGGGCATTGCTGTCCAAACAGGAGCTGCAGAGTTCACTACCTGCATTGGGGATCTGGTGCCACACCATTTAGTTGGCCAGGTTGGCCTCCATGGCTTTGTGCAGATTACTCTGTACCTCAGCTTCCTTGTCTATAAAATGGGAACGATAATATTACCAATGAGTACCCACAGGATGGTTGTTGTGAGGATTAAGTGAAATTGTCCATGTGAAGTGCTTATAGCATATAGCACAGGGACAAGTATGTATATGGTGAGCTTCCCCAAACTGGAAGATGTGGGTTAATGATGAGAAAATGGGCATGAAGATGACAGAGGAAACATGTATAAAATAATTGGGAATCAGAAGACTTCGTTTTGAGACCAATGCTACACCTTCTTGGCTGTTTACCTCCCAACCGATTTCTATGCCTGAAATGTGGCTCTAACTTGAGTAGAACAGGCAATAATCTTTAGACAAGCTTAATGCTGCAAGCCTTAAGGCATTAACCTCAGTTAGCTGGGGTGGCCACAGTTGTTTTAGAGCAGCAGTAGGTCTGAGAGGAGGGGATTATATATCTTCCTAGTTTGTTTTCCTGTCTGTCTCCTAATCTGGGGCCTAACCCTTCACTGGAGATTATTTTCCTGTCTTTGGATGCTCTGTGCTCCTGAGGAAATCACTTCACCTCTCAGGGCTCAGGATCCTGTCTGGGAAACACCAACCATGCCTGCCTAAGTAACCACAACTCTTAAGGCTTAAAGTGCCAATGAGCTAGAAGATTCTAGAAGATTCTCCTGTGTTGAGAAGGTCAAGGCTTCTGTATTCTCAATGTTGTTAGTTTCATATCAGACTGAGAATTATGTTAGTTTTCCTATAGAAATGCTCTTCAGAGTAAGAGTAAAGAGTTTGTTTCTAAGAAATGTTTTAACTATCAAGAGAGGGAAGAAGCTGGTAACATTTTGTAGCATCTTGTGCTCATTTCCCAATATTGGACAGAATTCCCTAAACTGGTACCTATTTTGGATTATCTTTTTTTGGGGCTGATGAGGTCTGCCAAGAGTTTGACTTTCGAAAGAGTTCTCTTTCTTTTACTGTCTTAATTTATGGTGTGGGACTGTCCAGAAGAAATTAATATACTAAGACACTTCAATTATGTGTCTTAAGGAATAGAAAGGATGGTACTATCTAGAGTCTTTATAAGCTTGAAATTGGCTGCACTCACTCCCACACCTTCAGCTCATCACATTGATCATTGTTCAAGGCAACTTTATAAATGGACTCTTTGATGCTAAAGAATACGTAAATGGAATGAGAGCAACAGGAAATATAAAACTAACCCCCACCATTCGAGAAGGCACTAATTATGCTCATTAAGTCTCTTTAGTTGGATGCCTATGAAATTTCAGGTTCAAGATTAGATTTCTTCTTTTGATATCAGTATGAGGTTTCCACATTATTAACCATAGGGAAAGGTGGATCCTAAGGTTTGCGTGCTTTTTGTTTTCTTTCTGTTTTTAATTCAAATGGGGCAGCAGCTAGGAATTAAAGGTGGAAAAAGAAACCTCTAAGCTGTTGAGATTTGGTCATCGATATAGTTTTTGGAGTAGATTCATATTTTGCTACTTATTGCCTGGCCAGGCAACAAATCTATTTTGTTTGGATCTAAGCAGTAGTTTGGGAGAAAAGAAATCATATTGACAGTAACAGCTTAAAACATGAAATTGTTTTTATTCCCAGCTTGGAGAAACTGCAGAACACGTTTGGCTTAGGCAATCCCTTTGACTCCAGTCTGAATACAAATGGAATACCAAAACTGTTGGGCATGCTCCCACTTAGCTCCTACCCAGAGATGGATTTCATTACCATAATTGTAGGCTTGCCTGGCTCTAGGCAGCTTCTCCCCCCTCCTACAAGACCTTTAAGAGCCTTATAGACAATTGTTGGGCTCAGTGGTTCTGTGTGCAGGCAGAAGGGATTGGGACTGTAAAGGAGAAAGGCCCAGCATTGTCCTGCCCTGCCCAACACAGTCCTGCACAGCTGGGGGCACCTTCTGCCCTTGGTCCAGGTCGCATCACTCACCAACAGCCTGTCCAGCGAACAGCAGTGATCCCAGACAGACGATCTATTCCCTTTCTTCTCTTCCCCTTTTTCTTCTTAGGGAACTATAGGAAGTTCCATCATTATTTACAGGAATGCAAGGGATGCTTACAAGACTGGAGTAATGGTGGTGGCATGGAACTAAGCCAGCCATGCCTGTCTAGGTATCCCACACCAGAGGGAAAGATGCACTCGGTTTGCCACAGCCCGTGGTTACTCCAGGATTGAAGGCCACGTTTTGGACCTTGTGTCTGGGCCACACAAGGCCACAGCTCAGGCCCACCATTGGCTAGGCAACTTTGTTTTATCAAAGAGAGTAGAATTCAGACCTTCCCATTCCTAACACAAAAGGAAGGAACTGTTTGTCCTGGGGTAGGCACACCCCAGTGCAATTTGGCAGAGCATCCCAGCAACTCAGCTGCCAGCTTAAAGCAAAGCTGGAAGTGCATCTGCCCAGTACATCTTGCGCTGATTACTGGGAGCACATGTTTCTGATTCATTTGCACATAACTTATCCAGGGGGTGTTGCAAGGGCAGTGTGATGGCCAAAGGAACCCAGTAAGTCTTTTATTATATTTCTTAAACAAGTTTCTCTATGTTGATTGTCTGTCAGAGCCAAGAAACTACATTCTTCCAGCCCCATGATTTCAAAACTAGGCTCTGTAAATCCGAGAGCAAGTTCTAACCTTGGCTGTGGACTGTGCTCCGACCCTGAGGGTTGGGTGAGGAGTGTACGTACTGGGGCTGGACTTTGGGTTGATGAAATCACAGCTGTGAAGCGTGGGTCTTGAGGACAGCCCGTGGCACCCAGGCCCCCTCCAGCTTCTGGGGCCCCTTTGCTCCCTCAGTCCCATGAGAAGATGGTACCTCTGTTACTTTTTGAGAGGAGTGTGGTAAACTGGGGAGGACCATGGGCTCTGGAGCCAGAGTATCCACATCTGCCACTTACTAGCTTGTGACCTCAGGTGAGGTGGTAACTTGTCTGTGTAACAGTTTTTCCTGTCTGTCAAAAGCTGTCTTTTACTGTCTAGCAACCACCCCAAAACTTAATACCTTGAAGCAATGACCACTGGATTGCTCACTGTCCTGTGGGTTGGGAGTTTAAGCAGGGCTCAGCTGGATGGTCTGGGTGACCTGCCTGGGCTGGAGGATCCAAGAAGGCCCCATCCATGACTGGGGCTCTGCAGCTGGCCATTGGCTGAGGTGCTCAGTTCTGTGTGCCTCTCCCTTCATGTGGGCTCTGAGTGAAAGGCTTCCTTACACAGTGGTAAGAACATCACGAGGGAATGAAAATGGAGGTTACAAGACCTCATAACACTTGCCACAATGACTCCTGCCATATTCTACTGCGAGTCACAAGGCCAGGCCAGATGGAAAGAGAGGGGAAATAAACTCCACCTCTGGATGGGAGGTGTGTGGCACACACAGACAAGGATGGCAGGAATCTTGTCTTTGCAAATGATCTTTGCAAGGCCATCTTTGCAAATGATCAACTATAGGGGCCAATCAGTAGTACCAACCTTACAAGGTTGGTACAAGAATTAAATAAATTAATATACGTAGAGGATTTAGAACAGAGTTAGTAAGTGTTCAGTTTTATTATAATTATTCTTGTCTCACTTCAGGAACCCATATAGTACATGTTTACTCCTTGAATTAAAGATTTCCCAGCAATGTTGTCATCAGTAAATCAGGAGTCCTAGTGATGAATTGTCTCCTCCTACCCCGAAGCCCACGTGCATGCATCACAGTTCTCTAGCCAGGAGGCTCACTGGGCCTTCTCTGGATGTTGTCCATTCCGTGTCACCATGCAGTCTCAGCTCTTGCTCATCATTTCCCCAGGCTCCCTCAGACTTCCTTCCGAGGGTGCCCAGCCTGGAGGCTGGTGACTCCTTGTTGACCCTGGCCTCTTCTGGATTCTTCAGGTCACCATAGAGGTTGTGGATGGTCCTGAGTCTGAAGCAGATAAAGATCAGCATCCGGAGAATAAGCCCAGCTGGTCAGTCCCATCCCCTGACTGGCGGGCCTGGTGGCAGAGGTCCTTGTCCTTGGCGAGGGCCAACAGCGGGGACCAGGACTACAAGTACGACAGTACCTCGGACGACAGCAACTTCCTCAACCCCCCCAGGGGGTGGGACCACCCGGCCCCAGGCCACCGGACTTTTGAAACCAAAGAGCAGCCAGAATATGGTGAGTTTACCAGCCAGTAATATAACATTGGTGGGGAGAATCAGTAAGGACGGTGAGGCCTCGCGGACATGGAGCCAAGCAAAGCCCAGCCTATGGTACGTGGCTTTTGGTCGGCTATGAGGTGTACCTCGTAAGAAGTTCCTCAGAGGCCCCAAGGAGGCACCAGCAGTCACATTTTTCTGGAAAGACTCTAGTTGTAAAATCATACCAGTTCAGAGGAGAGGATTATTATTTTAGTTAGGAGTCTTTGAGGTTCTGCCTTTTTTCCCAGAAAATTTTAGTTTTATTTCCAAAAATGAAGAAATCACCAAATGAGCTTCCTTGTATATTTTACTGTCCAGCTGCTTCCACTGACCAGGCATCCGTGTTACGTTTGACATGGGCAGTGAAGTGGTCTGTGGGAATCCACACGAACATGCTTTACATGTTGTCAACACATTTCAAAACCCCAAGTTGGGGCTTGTAGTTTTCCATGTTAGTAAGTAGGATCGGTGCGGTAGCAAACAACTTATACATTCAGTAATTTAAATAATGAAAGTTCATTTTTCACTTGAGTTGGGATAGAAGACAGAGCATGTGTGTGTGTGTGTGTGTGTGTGTGTGTGTGTGTGTGTGTGTGAGAGAGAGAGAGACTCATCTCAACTCCATCAGGGACCCAGGCTACCTCTATCCTGGAGCTCCACCAACTGCTAGGGCCTGACAGTTAGGCACTGATGCTCTGCATCTGGCTGGCAGCCAAAAAGACAAATAGGAGCCTGGAAAAGTCACACATGCTCTTAGCCTCCTCCTCCTGGAGATGACACACAGTGTAGTTTGCTCAGATTCTATTAACAAGACCTGGTCACTTGGCCTCACATAGATGTAAGGGAGGCTGGGAAATGTAGTCTGTGTGTGCAAGAAGAAGAGGAAACTGATTTGGCAAGCATCTGGCCAGTCCTTGTGGGTGATCAGGCAGTGTACCTTGTGTGATAAGAATATGTGATGTCTTACACATCCATCTATTGTCATGATGTTCTTGTGGCTGCACCATCAGCAGACTTAGGGATGAACACTCTACGATGAGGATCATCTGTCTTCTACCATTTGTACCTTCACCCTTTCCCCCATATTTCAGGAGAAAGACCAGTTGTATGTTGGACAGTCATTTCTGCCCACTCATAGATGATTCTAGACAACTTCCAGAACAGCAAGACATTTTTTTTTTGTCCAGACACATCATTCAGTTGTTCAACAAACATTTACTAAGAGCATGTCATGTGTCTGGCACTGTGCTAGGTTCTGGGAATCCAAAAATGAGAAAGACATAGTCCTTCCCTAAAGAGGATCTCACCTGTCTGTGAACAAAGAGAAAATTAAGTGATAGAGCAAAATAGTGCTGTGGCAGACACACAGCAAATGTTAAGGGAGCAGAGAAAGAATTCTCATACCCATTCCAATTGGGAGGCTCATGAAACTCTCCCCTTTTCAAGAGGAAGCCTAATTTATTTATTTTCTAAGAGGAAAGACTTGCAATAGTACCCAACATTTATATAGCACTTACCATGTGCCAGTCACTCTTCAGGGCATCTCACATACATTAGCTCTCATAATTGGCAGGCATCCCATTTTACAGATGGGAAAATTGAAGCCTGGAGACATTAAGCAACTTGACCTCAAGCATCAGGACCTGGGATTCATCTCAGACATCTGGGTCCAAAGTCTGTTCTCTTAACCCCTTGTTATACTGCCTCTCTGGGAAGACCACAACTCATTCTTTAGGACAGTAGAGTACATCTGAAAATAAGTACTTAGATTGGGAGGTAGGAATTGGGGGGAAAGTCCAGTGCCATTAAACAAGAGAAACACGGAAGATCTCTGTGTGCTCACCTGACACTGCTCAGATTTTCAGCTTAACAAGTTCGCACAACTCACAGAGAACATTGTTTCTGAGAATGGGCTGCAGACCCTCAGTAGCAGGATCCTTTGGTTGCCAGTTAAAAAATGCCTTTCCTGGCCCCAACCCCTTCCTTCTATACCAACAGTCCCCAACATGTGGTCCCCAATTCAGCTTCATCAGCATCACCTGGGACTGTGTTAGGAATGCAAATCTTCAGGCTCCACCCCAACCCTATTTCTAGCCACTGTCAGACACTCTGGGATCAGTCTTGAACAAGCCTTGCAGGGTCTTTGATGCATTGAGCACCACTATTTGAGATCAATGGTTCTGGGCCTTGGATTTTCATTAATTAACTCACCTAGGAAATATTTTTAAAATCCCAATGCCCAGACATATCTCCAGAACAATTAGATTGATTTATCTGGGGGCATGCAGGGCCCAGGCCTTAGTGTGTTTTAAAGCCCCATGGGTGACCCGCATATTTAGCCATGTTGAGAGATGCTGCTGTCCTACTGAACCAGAATGTCCAGGACTGAGACCTGGAGCCTGTCTTTCTTTGCTTCTTTATTTCTTTTTACCACCAAAGTCACCAGGTGATTCTCATGCATCTAAAGCGTTTACAGAGTCCACTCTGCTGAATTCATGAACATTAAGGGGATCCCCTCCATTTCAATTCTGAGAACAGAATTTGCTGCTACTAGGGAAAGTACTGTGTCTGTTTCAGCCACCTGCACCCCAGCTTTTTAGGCCTGGAATACCAAGGAAATGCCTCATATCTGGACCTTTACAACATCTGTTAAGATTTTGTAGTATTTGTTAGTAACTTTACAACATCTTTTAAGATTTTGTATTATTTTTTAGTAACTTCTCCATCATTAGATGCCAGGAGTACTACTTTAGAAAGAGAATATTGCCCCTGTTAATACCTCTAAAGCCATGCTTCTCAGACTTCGATATGCACACGAATAACCTGGGGGTCTTGTTGAACTATAGCTTCTCATGCAGTAGATGAAGCTGACCCCGTGGCCCTCAGACCACACTTTGAGTAGGAAGAACCTAAGTGTGTTGTAAATACTTGGTACATTTGCACAGTGAATTGATTCCTGCTTCTCCAACTGACTCACAGGGAACATGTGATTTCCAGAATTCCACACAGCATCAGACAGGCTGAATCCTCTTTTATTTCAATCAACAGTAAACAGTTGAGCAATTTCTAAGTATTTATCCCTATGTTGGGTGTCATGGAGGATACCAGGAGAGAACATGTTACCCAGGAAGGTGAGGTTTGTGCACCAGCAGAGCAGAACAAGTAACTGCACCCACGTGCATGCTGTCTTGTCTGAGATGGGCTAACATTGCCACAGGGACTGGTCTTCATGGAGAATGATGATCTCAGATTTTTGAAGGCAGGATTTTTAATAAGAATTTAAATGTTTGTGGCCAAAGAATATTTCAGAAAATCCTAGGTAAAATAAATATAGTGACATCTTTAGACTAAATTATACAATGCACAACAGAAGTTAGTTAGACCTAATTTTGTGTTTGTGGAAATATATAATGTGACCATGAGTTGGCTTAACTTTGGACTGTGTTGGAGATACTGCATTTTAATTACCTTCTATGTAGATACTTTAAGATATCATCCAGGACAAAGGAGTCCAAGTAAATATTTTTCTGTTGAATAGTAGTATACCATCCACAAAACTGTTAGCCTGCATAGTGGAATCATATGGGCACTGCTTATTGAGACTCAGTTCTTTGCAATTCTCTAACTGCTCACAGTCCAATTTTAATAGAAGATGTTGCAGTGATTCTTTTTTTCAAGGTTTTTTTCTTTGTAATTGTGAGTGAGGCCACCTAAGTGGGCATCTTAAAGAAGGGAGACCAATGTGGGCCACAATCAAAGCTGTAAGAATGCCAGGATGTAGAACAGGAAGGACACAGCAGGAGAAGACAGGCCTCAGATTTAACCCCAGCTCTGCTGGGCTTGAGATCTATAACCTTAGGCAAGTCCCCTAACCTCTCTGAGCCTTGGTTTCCTTACTCATAAAAGGAGGATGTTTCCACCTACCTTCTGGGATTATTACAGGAGTGAAAGCAGTGTGTTTAGACAGAACAGCTGGTTAAAGCAGAGCCACTGTCATCTGGATGAGTGGTGGAGGCTTGCCAGTGGCCAAGACCCAAGTCACTTCAGTTGCCCAAACACTGCCACTAGTTGCATAATGACTACCATAAAATTTCCAAATGACATCCTTGAAACTCAGCTCCCAGCCCAGTGTGCTGTGGAGCATCTTCTTCCTTCACAGAGTTCTTTGTTTGTCCCAGATCGGGGCTGCCAGAGCACCACATGTGTGCTCACAGGGACTGTTGTTTACGGTTCTTGTCTTCTTTGCAGTCACTGTTGCAAACATTCATCTCCTGCTCCAAGCAATGCCCCCTGACAAGTGGGCAAAGGAAAACAACCCTCTTTTATTACAGTGGTGGGGGGAACACTGCCCTCAAGGCTGGGTCCCACACTCAGAGATGCCCTTGCTGTCCCTCAGACACATTAAACAGAAGGGACTTTGCTAGGATGTTCGTCTGGGGCACTATGCCATGGAGGCTGTAGGATGGTGAGCTGACATAGACACTTTTCCCTCTGAGGTTGTTTCATTTCATTGCTGGCCCAACAGAAATCATTAATACCTGACTATATAACTGCTCTGTGCCTGACTTTGGGAGACCGTATTTTTAAAAAGTGGAAAATAAATGGTTTTACAAGCATTTAAAATAAAAACATGGAGAAAGCCATTTACTGAAATAAGAAATCCTTCACGGTTCCAGAGTCTGCTGGCCAGCTAGAGAGTATACTTTAGGGAGAACTATATGGTGTATTTGTAACAGTTAACTTGTGCTGTTTAAGAAACCACCCCAAAATGTAAAGGCTTAAAAAACAATGTTCTCTCCCAAAAACCTGCAGGTTGCCTGGACTGCTCTGCTCTTGGCTTAGCTTGGCTGGGGCTGGGTGGTCTGGGATGGCTTCACTCACAGTGATGAGGTCCCAGCTGGACAGCTGGGGTGCTGAGATGGCTGGGCCTCTCTCCACCTTGTCCCTCACCCTCCAGTACACTATCCTGGGCTCTGTGCATGGTGTGGAAGAGCTCCCTACAGCAGGAGGCCAACCCTGGTGCACAAGCACTGTTCCAGCCTGTGTGCATCATGTCTGCTGCTTTTCCATTGGCCAAAGCAAGTCACATAGTCCAGGCTGGGTCAGCATGGGAGGAGAATAACCAAAGGGGTCCACATGAGGGGAGGAATTATGGAAGTCATTGTTCACATATCCCAACACAGTATTAACGTTCAATAATTTGGATCCAAAAAACCAAAACAGGAAATTTCCTCATGTAGAGATTCCAGTACAGCCTCATGATGGGTTTAATGTTAAAACCTCAAGATTCAGGGATGATATTTTCCAAAATTAGCTCTCTATGTTACTGCAACAGGGAGGAGAAGTTGCAAGAAATATCTAGATGGTTGAAGTCCCGTTGCTTCTGCTGAGCCAAGAAGCACACCACTTGATATCATTGGATTGTGAACCCCCCACACAGGTGACATGAACTCTTACCTATGTGATTGTCACCCTGGAGGGTTTCAGCTCCATGCAAGTTCATTCTGGATTTGGTGAGACTGAATAATGACAATGGAATGTTGTTGGTAAATGGTCTTACACCAAGCTATATTCTCACAGTGGCAGGCCGAGTGCTAGAATCATGACTATGGCCTCCACCTCCACAGCCCACAATCCCTGCAGAGCACTGGGTGGAGCTCTTTATATACAATGAAGGCTCATTGCCAACAGGTGTGTAAGCCTGCACCTACGCAGTGGGCCAGTTATTACATCAATGACATGCGCAGTGAACAAGCAGATTAAGGTCAGGTGAGGATCCTGGCCGTGAGAACTTCCATTGTCCCTACAGTGATTTATTGAGCTTTCTCTGACTGACTCACTGCACACTTTTTATGAGTCAACAGACATGGCGATCTTAATTTGTGACTTTTTGTTGTTGTTCTTCCTTTTAACAAATCCGACCTTGGTGGTATGTATAGGATGCTGTTGAGTGTATTCACCTGTGTGTATAACCTGCTGTGCCTGGATGCTCCTGTTGACAAGAGTGCGGGTAGCATGATTGTTCCAGGCACATCTTGGTGTTCTCGGGAGAGTACCAAGAGATACCAGATGGCAAAGGTATCAGAGGGAGCAACAGCTGCCTCTACCTCAGTGGTTTCTCCCTTTGGAAGCAACTTGTCTCCCAAATTCTACTGTGTTGATGCCTAGTAAGAGATGAGAGACATGAGGATGGCTGACAGTGGGGAAGCAAGCCCAACTCCTCACATGAGCAGTAGTTTCAAATATCTGCTTGGCCATGTGGTTAGAAAACCATTCTTAGAAGAAAATCAAACTTCAAAAAAATGCCTTTCTGGAAAGGGGAAGAAATGGTTGAGGCCCCTGGGGGCAGGCAAGATGTGAGCAAACTCTTCGCTCTGGGTTAGGGAAGAGACACAACCATGAATCCCACCCCCTGCCCTGACTCTGCTAAATGGGCCAGGGAGACGGCAGCCCTGTATTTGTCTGAGGAGTGTTCAGAGCAAATGCCATGTAAACAACAGCCTGGGAGGCTGGCAGAGAGCCCACACTTCAGGTAGAAACATGTGTGGACTACATTCTTGCCAGGCCTACAGAATAACAATCAGCACAACCTGCCTGTAGCTCCAAGCTTGGCACAGACAGGGGCCTCAAGGCTGTAGGACAATTTGGATAAACCAGGAGAAGTTGTTGTAGAACAGAGATGCTGCAGAAAGGGCCATGTTTTAGAGATCAAGGGCTTAGCACTAGACCCCAAGCTTTCCTTTCTGTTATTATGACCTTAGATAAGTCACCCCATTACTCCCAGACTTAGTTTCTTCACTTTTAAAAAGAGGAAGTTAGTCTTGATAATACAGACACACCTCAGAGATTAAGTGGGTTTGGTTCCAGACCACCATAATAAAGCGAATATCACAATAAAGTGAGTCACATGATTTTTTTTGGTTCCTCAGTGCATATTCAAGTGTGATTATACTATACTGTAGTCCATTAAGTGTGCAATAGCATTATGTCTAAAAAAGTGATGTGCATCTCTTAATTTAAAAATATTGCTAAAAAAGCTGTCATCTGAGCTTTTAGCAAGTTGTAATCATAGATCACCCTAACAAATATAATAATAATGGAAAAGTTTGAAATATTGCAAGGCTTACCAAAACATGACACAGAAACACAAAGTGAGCAAAAACTGTTGGAAAAATAACACCAATAGACTTGCTCAACTTAGTGCTGCCACAAGCCTTCAATTTGTTTAAAAAAAAAAAAAAGGCAATATATCTGTGAAGCACAGTAAAACAGCCCTGCAAAACAAGATATGCTTGTCTGCTTATATACCAACCTCTCTCATATCTCTCACATTTGCAGGCCCCCCCACCCCAGCCTGGCCTACTTCTCTTTTTTCTATATCACTTACTGACTTCTAATGTACTGTGTAATTTACTGATATTTTTGTTTATTGATTATAGTCTAACTCTTCTCACCAAAATATTAGTTCCACCAGACCAGTAATCTTGGAAAGTTTTATTTAATAATCTATTCCACATGCCTAGAATTGTGCCTGGCAAATAATAAGATCTCAATAAATATTCCTTGGGTGGATATTGAATGATGACCTCAAGGACCATTTTTAGCAGTGCTGTTATGTATCAGTTATCTACTGCTGTATAACAAAACATCTCAAAACTTAATGGCTTAAAATAATAGAAATTTATTTTTTCTCATGATCCTTGGCTTAGGAGTTCAAGCAGGGCTCCACTGGGCAGTTCCTCTGCCCCTGAGGGCATCAGCTGTATTCAGCTGTCCCTGGGAAGAGCTAAGAGGCTCAAGAAGGCTTCACGCTCATGTGTAGTGTCTTGATGGCCCTTCGTGTGTCTTCTCTCTTTCCATGTGGTGACCCATAATTCAAAGGTGTAGCTTCAGCTTCTTTCACAGTGACTGGATTTCCCAGAACAAAAGTTGGAAGCTGCCAGTCCTCTTAAGGCCAAAGTCCTCAGATTCTAGGGAAGGGGAAATAGAATGACTCTGTGTTTCTCTCTCTCAGTGAACAAATGCACAGGTACGGAAGGAACTCATGGTAGTCATCTTTGCAAATTACTTGCCACATGATTCTATGATCCTATACTCCGCAAATGCATACATTCTGAATAAACACTTCCTGTGCACCTCTAGGGGTCAGACCCTGGCCATGTGCTGACCACCACAGTGCCCAGAACCTCAGGCAGAGCCCCTGCCCTCACAAAAGTAATCCCTAAAATGAACCTGGAGCCATAAGCTTTTTGACTTCTTCAGGCATTCCTTCCATCCCCTGGTCCCCACCAACAGTGAGAATGATGGAACTGGACAACTGGCAGGCTGCTCAACGAGGAGGACTTGGTGACGCTGTGGGTGAGGCTGGTGACTGTCTCCCTGGCTCCCTTCCAGATTCCACAGATGGCGAGGGTGACTGGAGTCTCTGGTCTGTCTGCAGCGTCACCTGTGGGAATGGCAACCAGAAACGGACCAGGTCTTGTGGCTATGCATGTACCGCGACTGAATCTAGGACGTGTGACCGTCCAAACTGCCCAGGTGGGTTTATGCAAGGTGTGGCTCCAAGTTAAAGGGCAAGTTTTTAATTTATATTTGAAAACGTACAAACATTGACTTTTTAAAAGGCAACCATTTCCCTGGTAAGCCTTCTGACCAGACTGAGGCAACCAGAGATGAGTGATGAGCTTAACAAATGAAAAGACGGATGTTCTGAACCTTATGCACAGTTTCAGTCGCCGTGACCCAGAGGACAATGCCACAGTATGCTTGCTTCATTTAAAGGAGGGACTCTGGTTGACTTGGCCCTTTGATGTCGGATTTGTTGTGCCTTGAGACACATGCAGACAGACATTCATCGTCTGATAAGAAAGCCAGGAGAGGCTTGACAGCATCTACAGGGAAACCATGCAGTTAACCCTGTCAGTGATGCCTGAGAGCTGTGGAGACTCTCAAGGAAGCAAACTGAGGCCACTTGGTAGTTAATAATGGTCACTTTCAACTGCATTGTCAAAGTTTTCAAAGCTAAACAAATTGCAAACTGGGTGAGGGGCCATATTGGGGTGAAAAATAATTGTGACTGTCTGTAGCAGTGGTTCTCCATCTGCAGCCTGTTTTTATATGGGCCACAGATTGTTAAAAGGTTGTAAGAAGAAGGGGGAGGAGAGAAAGGGGAAGGGATGGGAGATGGGGGAGGGGAGAAGAGAAGGACTATGTGACCATACTATGTATGACCCACAAAGCCTAAAATATGTACTCTCTGACCCTTTACAACAAAATTGCCTACTCCTGATCTATAGTTTTACACTTACTATGTGTTCCCCATGCCAGGTAGAAGACCAGCCTAAAATAATACCTCGGGCTTTTCTAAGAAACCTTGCATTCCAGTGGCTTCATCTGAGAGAAATTTCAGACAAAGAAAACTTGGTCTCTACATACCCAGGCTTCCTTTTTCTGAACCTAGGAACTCTGTCCTCAAACTGTAAGGCTGATATTTGGGACAAGAAAAGCAGAAGAGCAAAGGGGTTTCTGAGGAAAGAGAGGAAGGGTCAGATTGGACACATACATGTTAATAACAAAGGAGCAGGTGGAGTAATAGGGCTGAAATGTGAGAAATGGCCATTCTGGCCCCATGTCAGCCAGGCAGCTGGATTGCAAAAAGTAGACTGCCCATCAAGGTGCTTTTCCTGATCTTTCCCAGGCTTATCACAATGAAGGTGCTTTGGAAGTCTGGTGGGATGGGATTTGCATGGGTGGAAATAAACCAGTAAATAATAATAATAATAATAGGAGGAGGAGGAGGACAGGAATAAAATGAAGAAGGAAGAGATGGAAAGTTTGAAGAAGATGATCATGATGAAGATGAAATAAAAGAAAATGAAGATAAAGAAGATGAAGAAAATGACAAAGGAGAAAAAAAATAGAACAACGAAGAAGATCATGAGGAATAGGGTATTTTGTGTACTTAAGTGTCAAGAAAATTTTTGAGGTCTTTGCAAGTGTTATTCCGTTTAATCCTCATGATGGCCTCATGAAATAGGTATTTATTACTGTACCCATTTGACAGCTATACAAACGGGGACAGGGGTTGACTGGCTAGAGTCACACAGGCAATAAATGATCAGTCTGGAGTTTGAATCCAGTCCGATTCCAGAGGCCGTGTCCTTAACCGTTAAACTCTCCCATCTCTGCCAGGAGGAAGGGTGTCAGGCTCAGCCACAGGGGGACACAGACGGCATTTAATGTCAGGGCTCAGGGGCTTGCCTGTTGTTTTTCTTCCAGGGCTGGCATCCAGATCCACCTGGTGAGGTGGTAGACTTAGAATATCTTGTCAGGAAAAGGTTCTTCGGTGCCACTATTTTGAATGCCGCCTTCTTGTCTTCTCTCACACTCGGAGCAGCGTGGCCAGCAGCCCTGCTCAGACTTTTTCTTCTCATCTGACCTTGCCTTCCTCCCATCCTTTCTGCCCCTCTGCTCCTGGCTTTTCCAGCTTTTCAGGGCTCCCTTGGAACATGAAGAATTTTATCTTTACAGTATTTCTTTCTTCATTTGCTTTGTTGATTTGCAGTCTTACTAGAAAGAATCATAGACAGGCAGTCTCCCTGGATGGTAGTGTTCACACTGTAAAAGTGTGCCCCCTAGGTCAACCCTGCAAATAAGTTTGAGGGACCCCACATAAAATCAGGGAGAGCCCCTAAAGGAACTCAAGTCATGCCTAGCAGGCAGCCAAGGCTCTCCAATAACCAGCTTATGTTCTACCACTCCTGCCTCTTTGGGCTGCCTCAGCAAACACAAGATTCCTGTTTATAACGGAAGCCTGGGTGGGGTGGTAGTGTGGGGAAGGGACGTGAGCCAGGGAGCAAGGTGGGGTCAGTCCTCGAAGCAAGTAACGACAAGCCCAGCTTATTCTTTTTAATGCCTCGTCAGCCATTGTAAAAGTCCTAGAATTTGAGATATCTGGTCTTTTGCTATAGACTGCTACATCCTCAAAATGACCTAGGCAGAGACTCAAGGGAAAAATATCAGCTCACCCTCACCATCTATATTCTAAGTACTTTCTTTACACATCACTTATTTTATTCATTCAGCTCTATGAGATGGGTCATTTATTTCTCCCCACTTTACAGATGTGAAAACTGAGGCACATCAAGGTTAGGTGGCTTGCCCAAGGTCACATGGCTAGCAATGATCTGAACCCAGTCAGTCAGTCCTTAAGGCGGGGAATGACCACTAAACAAGATATTACCCACTGCCTCTGGTTTAGTTTGGTGCCCTGACACCCCCCGACAAACAGCCAGGCAATGTGGCCCTCACTGCCCAAAACCCCATTCTGGGGCTTGGTGAATGAGTTTCTTAGGACTCATTCAGGCACATTTGGATCTGATTTCATGTTGCAAATGGTATCTGGGGTTTTAATATATTTTATGTTCTACTACCTGCTTTTTACTGTTTCCTCTGTTGGTGAGTTTCTATCCATGAGTTGTAATGAATACAGAAAGGCTTTGTTCAGGTGTATTTGGTTTTTTATTTGCCAGGGGAGGGGTGTAACTTTTTCCACATAACTGGGGAAAAATGAGCTCCTGTCTGTGTTTAGGAATTGAAGACACCTTTAGGACAGCTGCCACTGAAGTGAGTCTGCTTGCGGGAAGTGAGGAGTTTAATGCCACCAAACTGTTTGAAGTTGGTAAGAAGATTTTTTTTTCTTCTTTATCCAAATATTGATTCAGTGTTTTGGAGGTTGCTTTTGCCTCTGCAGTGCCATCCTTGAGTCCATTTAAATGTTTCGTTCTCCCCTTATGGCTCCCAATTCTCCTAGCATATTTCTTGTTCGCTGAATATACTCCAAGCAAGAGAGAGCAGCCCTGGGCACCCTGGCACCAGACTGAGCCGAGCAGCTCTCTGTGTCCAGCCACTCTTCCCTTAGCATGACTCAGCTCACAGGAGGGCCTCAAGCCACATGGAATCTCTTCTCACAGATCTTACTGAGTGTCCGCAAGGAAGTCAGGAAATGGTGATTTCAGTTCTGGAGCAAAGGGAAGGAGGGAGAAAAAGGAACTCTCTCAATATTATGCCTGCTCCCCTCCACCACATGAATTTTTTGTAAACCTTTGTACACCTTTCTACTCATCTGCTAGAAAGTTCTAGAGTAAATGCAGTAAGCATGGATCAAGCAAAATTGAAAGTGGCTACCTAGGGGCAAGGTGAAAGCTTGCTTTTTAAAAATGTCTTCAGGAGCTTCTGGACATAACTCAGTATGCAGAAAGGTGAGACTCATTCTGCCACATTTCTTTCTGCCACCCCAGAATTCTTCCTTAGCCTCTTCACTTCTGCCCTGAGTCCTCAGCCAAGTTGGAGGCAGTTTGGAAATTCTGTACTGCCCACGGCTTCCACCTCAGTCCATCACACACACAATCAAACTGCCTTTAGCAAAAGCCTTCTGCAAACACAATGCATTTGATCAAATAAAAAATTTTTTAAAACTAAACGTGAGAAATTTTCATAAAGTGGTACAGTAGCAAAAGTGGTTTTTGGGGGCAGAGAGTGTCTCAGGCTTCCCTGTAACACAGCCCACAGGCAGGCAGCTGCTTGCTCTTCTGCAGGGCATGAGTCCAGGTGCACCTTTTCTCTTGTGCATTTGTACCATATGTGCAGCTAAGGACACACATGGATGAGTAGGAGTGGTATATCAATCTGGGTCTGGGAAGGAATATGGCACACTGAAACTGGTTAATTGAGGAGCACCTGATGAGGGTGAGGGTCTGTTTGCAAAGGTATGAGCAAGGTGGACGGAAACCAAGAAGGGATTGCACAGAACCCTGAGGCTGGCAACAGTGGGGAGCCCTCACCACTTCCTGGCCTCAGATGACCAAGGGAAAGTGTGGTTTCCAGAACCCACAGAGTAGCTGTGTGGAGAGGGCTACCTGACGGCACTCCTGGCCCTCAGAAGGAGGTAGCCAAGCCACAACAGGGAGAGAGAAGCTGAAGGAACAAATATTCTGAGCTCCCTCTGCTCCCTCTGCCTGGTCTCAGACCAGGTCCTCCTCTTGATTCAACCCAACTAGAAGTCAAGGCTCAAGGAGCGCATCCATACAGTCCACATAAGACAAACTTCCAGGGCAAAACATGGAATTAGGATCTAGAAGGACAAACAGAAGATGCCCAACAGAGATGGCGACAGCCTGACTTGCCCAAAGTTGAGTTTCTTAATCTAGTACTGCCTCAGTTTTCTGATCTATAAACTGAGATGAAGTAATAGTGCCTACTTTATAGAGTTATTGTAGACTTAAATGAGTTAAGTGCTTTCAAGCATTTAAAACATGTCCATCACACTGAACATCTGTAGAAGTCTGACAGATAAAACTAAGTCAATGTGTGTCCTATAGGGACATGAGTTCTGATGACCATCCACTATGCAGTGAGAAGAACAAAGCCATTTTTGGGGGCCTCACTGAATTTTGTTTCTGAAGACCCTGCCCTCTGAGGGAGTCCCCCACTGGCTTTGTAGACACGGGCTTCCCAGGATGGAGCCTCCATTCTCTCAGCCGCCGCTCAATCAGGGACTTTCAGGGATGGAATCGGTGAACTGAGCCAATTGAGCCTCAGCACATTCCCCCTGGCAGCACCTTGGACCCTGTGCCATGTGCTTCCCACATTTCCTTCAGTTTAATCCTTATTGTACTTTACGAAACACGTAATTTTCTTCCCCAGTTTAGAGATGGGAAACCAAAGCACCATGAGGTAGAATACCTTGCTTGACCTCCCACAGTGGAGGTGGAATTCGGTCCCAGCACAAGATCCCACACGTTTCACCTTAGGCCAGGCCTTTCTGAGCTCCTGTGAGACGCCCCATCTCTGCCTTCCCCATTTCACTGAAGAGAAAACTGAGCCCCCTCACCCACCAGCCCCATCCTGGAGATCAACCCTGCTTGATTTCTACTCATGACACCTCCAACCTCCCAGGCTCCTAAATCAGAGCTGGAGAGCCACTTCCGATGTTTCCTTCCTTTGCCCCCAGGTCCACCAAGGCCTGGCACCTGGGCTCCAGAGGAACTGGAGTGTTCCCCACCCCAGATAACCCAGCAGATTTTTTCTGCTCCACGTGGGTTTGCAAAAGTGGCCACTGTTTGTCCACTTGTTCCCATGCAGCAATGCAGGACCAGCATAAACATATCTTTTGGTTTTTCAAATGAAACCAAGAATCCACATTAATAAGTAGAACCACCAAATTCTTAAATGTTGGCAATTAATATGTAAGGACCAAACACAACACCTGTGGGGGTGGGTTCTAGTCTATGGGGAGTGGCCTCTCCCTAAATGTTAGGTTCCAGGAAAGCAGGGCCAGCAGGCCCTTGTTTCTGAGGCATCTTGTATGCAATGATCGCTATGGTTTGGTGCCTAAGGTAAGAGTTAGGCCACTAGTCCTGGTTTAAGCCACTCAGTGAATGACAGAAATAAAACCTAGTCTACAGATATTCCTTTAAGGCATTTTCTACCCCGTCACCACTCATTTAAAGAGGTGATTCCAAACAGCTCTCTGAAGTATTAATTTTGTTATGGATGATAATGGGGTTATGGTTATCCCCACGTCCCCATATCCTCCTTTTTTCAATAAATAGATGCCTAATAAAACTTAGGGGTAAAACATATGTTTCCAAAAATAAAAATATGAAGCAAATATAGTGATGGTTTAATTTAGGTGGTGGCACACAGTTGGCCATTGTATAAGCATATTCTACTTTTCTGTGTGTCTGAAATCTTTTCGTAGCATTAAGTGGGGAGGGGCTTGCCTTGTGAATAGTTTCCAAGCCCACGGGCAGGTGACCACAGCGCTCCAGGGGCTGCAGGGCCCCACCATGGGAGGGGAGGTGTTGACCTCAGTGCCATCCTGCTGCCCGATTTACACTTGGTGAGAGGGTTTCCTGGTGGCCTTTTTCAGACACGGACAGCTGTGAGCGATGGATGAGCTGCAAAAGTGAGTTCCTAAAGAAGTACATGCACAAGGTGATCAACGACCTGCCCAGCTGCCCCTGCTCCTACCCCACCGAGGTGGCCTACAGCACCACCGACATCTTCGACCGCATCAAGCGCAAGGACTTCCGCTGGAAGGACGCCAGCGGGCCCAAGGAGAAGCTGGAGATCTACAAGCCCACTGCCCGGTACTGCATTCGCTCCATGCTGTCCCTGGAGAGCACCACACTGGCTGCCCAGCACTGTTGCTATGGCGACAACATGCAGCTTATCACCAGGGGCAAAGGGGCGGGGACGCCCAACCTCATCAGCACCGAGTTCTCTGCCGAGCTCCACTACAAGGTGGACGTCCTACCCTGGATTATCTGCAAGGGCGATTGGAGCAGGTACAACGAGGCCCGGCCCCCCAACAACGCACAGAAGTGCACTGAGAGCCCATCGGACGAAGATTACATTAAGCAGTTCCAAGAGGCCAGGGAGTATTAGAGAGACGCCCCTGCTGGTACTCGTGACTCAAACGCACTGCACTGATTGTGGCGTGAGCGCTCAAGCCCCTCTTACCCGCATCCGTGTGTGTCTGTGTACACCACGAGTATTTTTCATAAATCACACTAGGGTGTGCGCCAGGCCCGGGGGACTGCCATCGGAAGCCGCCCTTGCCACCTGCAAACCCACAGACCTCCTGGGGACTCCTCCTAGGGCTCCAGTGGCAGGAGGACGAGGACAAAGGAGCCAGAAGAATCTGGAAGCCACAATGGGTGCGACTCAGCTCATGCCCAGACCGTGTTTCCTGGAGAAGCAGAGCAGGAAAGAGATGAAGGTGTAACGTTATGAGCAGGTTTTATATGTAACTTATTTAACATGAATGTGACTTAAGTGTAACCTTTTCTCTGGAGTTGTGAAACTAATCACTTCTGGGAGAGTTCAGACAGAGGCTTAGGGAGGTGGAAGAGAAAGGGGATTTTGTAATGATTTCTTCAAGCATAAGTAGCTCAATGGAAGTATATCAAAACGAGAAAACACCCATGTTAAACCAAAAATCATTTAGTAATGGGGCACCTTGCTGAAGTCTCAGCTTCCAAAATTCTCTTGCCTAAGACTAGGTATACGGTGGGGGACAAATGGGTACTTTAGGGAAAATCTGAAGCCTGGCTTGAAATAGCTTTAAAATAAAAGGCCGATAGTAGCATAATGCTATAATTCTACTAAAAGGCTTTGGAATGGCAGGATTTCTGCTCACATCTTAGTAGGCTCAGAAGGCTGCAGGAAGGTTATACATAAGAAAAAGTAGTAGCACTTTTCCAAAGAAAAAAAAGCATAATAAATGGTAAAAGAACATGGACCTCATTTCATCCATTTTATCATAATACCATCTTAACAATTTTTTTCTCCACCAGTGTATTCCCAGCAAATAAATATAAAAAGAAGAGGGGGACTCAAGTCTAAGAAATTCTAATTTTTTTATGTTTTAAGAAAGGAAAAATACTACATTATTTTTGTAAAGTATTTATTGAGACATTGAGTGTCGTGCATCAAGCAATTGTAATGTGACCTGGTTCTGTAGTGTGGAACTTAGGACAAATATAAGAGTTGGTTCTTATGCAATCTTTACTTGCAAAACTCCAGGAAAAGAGAATATATAATAAAATCATAATAAAATGTGTTAGCTGCAGTAAGTGTGTTACCTGCAAATATTTATCATAAATACTATAAATAGCCCTGGTGACATAAGGTTTCCAAGCAGGGGAAAGGAAGGTGCAAACCAGGTGGGAATACAAGGTTCATTGTTTGATGTGATGGTGCTTGGCATAAGTCATAGAATCTTCGGCACCAAGAATGTCAACCCAGCGCCCAGGAGGCTGAAGCTCATTGACACATACAACTTTTTGCCCACCAAGAGCTAAGAAAGAGCTAAGTGCTCAAGCTACCCAGAGCAAGTGCTTAAGCCAGCCCAGGTGAGTGGGGCTGCTTCTGGACAAAATTCTGCAATTACAGTAATAAACAGAACTACTTGTCATGCAAATTATTCTTTTTCCAAATGAGAAAACCAAAGCTCAAAAAACATAAATCATATTGGACCTAACCTTCATTTCCTAGCCCAGGGCTCTTTCTACTATATCAAAATTCTAGTGTCATTACATTCCTGGTGTCTGTGGTATTCCTGACCCCACACGTAGGTTCTCCTGATATAATTGTCTTCTTACGGAAAAGATCTTATCAGTCATTTACACTTTAGAATGAATTATCCACATATTGACCCCTCTCAGGGTATTTATATTTAAGATTT
Source organism: Manis pentadactyla (assembly GCF_030020395.1). NCBI lineage: Eukaryota > Metazoa > Chordata > Mammalia > Pholidota > Manidae > Manis > Manis pentadactyla. The sequence continues at coordinate 138,708,382 of NC_080023.1, read as the reverse complement.
ATTTCTAATTATGGAATAAGAAGCGTTATTCACATCAGGAGAAATTTTAGACAATTCAACTGGTAGGTAGAGATTCAATAGGTCTATATTTCAGGGAAGCAGATTCGGTTTCTAATAACAGGAAAACTATTTTTGCAAAAAGTTAGTTGAAATAGAATGTATTGCCTTTGAGACAGTGAGTTCCCTGTCAGAATAGGTATTCAAGCAGAAACTGGAAATGAAGCTCATGAGAAGCTCAACTGAGTGATGGGGAAAGACAAAAATGTACAGCAATAACATCCTCTGATAAATGTGCTATTAAGGGTAAGTGCAAAGTACTGTGGGAAAACAGAGGCAGGAATCAGGGAAGTGCCTACTGGGAGGGAAGAATGAATGCCTGTGGATTAAGAAAACAGTATAGACAGAGGCAAGGAACTAGGCAAGAGCCTGCTGTTCTCTGAAGACTGAGTTGTTAAGAGTATTGAGAAGAGACACAACAGTGGCAAGTAAAGCCATATTATCTAAAGTATTTTTGTTAAGTATTTAGCATAAAAGATTAAAGGGAGCAGTTCTTTCCTGCTACAGTGAGGATGACTGCTATGAGGGATGCTTTCAATGGGTTATTTGCCTTTTCCTGTCAGACGTTGCTGACCTAATGAACTGAGAGTAGGAAGATGGGGTGAATTGGGAGCAGGGAAGGGAACCTGGCCCCTTTGCCCACTGAGAATACCCCCATTCTCCTGAACATCATCAGGGTAGTGCCACACCTCTGGAAATTTGCTCAACTATAATCTGCCTCTATCAGGATGAGCTAGTTTACAGTTTCTCAAAACTCCCAATGAGTGATCCTCAGAAATCCAGCCCTCTGCTCAGGTTATCTAATAAGAAGACCTGATCTCATTCAACATAGGGCCCCAAACCAGCCCCAGGTAACCCCAGGTAATTCCAAGAAAGTGGATCATGTCCTCAGGGGCGGGCTAACTGTGCTGGCAACAGAGTAGGTTGTCTGCAGCACCCCTCAGCATGTATGACCCCTCAGCAGCTGCTCTACCAATGCCTCAGTGAGTGCTTTGCTCTTTTGCCTACTCCTGGAAAAAGAGCTCTTTTTTTTAGAAATCCACTGGGCCTCCTGGGTGCTGCATGTGAGCAATCCAATTGTGGGGAACAGAGATGCCCAAAGCCCTCTAGTGGCTGCACAGGGAAGGGTGAGAGAGAGGCCAAGGACATGCAGAACTCTCTTCAGCCCCAAGTCAGTACAAGTTCCGCCATGATTACAGCGTCCCAAGTGTTTCTGCCTTACAGCTCAGTGGCCGAAGGGTACAGTTCTCTATTCTAAGACCAGAGATCAAAGAGTAGGTACTATACTAGCCACTTTTTCTGGAGCACACACTTTGTGCCTCTGTGCTAATCATTTTACCATGGGAGGCAGGCATACTACATCCATTTTACAAATGAGAATGGAGAAGCCCAAGGTTAGCAAGCTTGTCCAAGGTTGTAAAGCTCTGTAAATAGCAGAGCTGGTTGAAGCCAATTATGTCTGATCACCAAGCCCACATTCTTCACCTTAACCCATTGCTCTACTCTCTTCCTGACTTTTCCCAACATTTACAGGCAGGATCGGTGTTTTTTTTTCTCCAACTTACCTGCCTTTGCTCAGATTGTTCAAACCTGCCAAGTGTTCCTGCTCCAGTTTTTATGATATCTTAGACTGGAAACAGGATCTGGCTTAATTTCTACATAATCTGCTCAGTTCTTTCATTCTGTAAGAGGGTTTTTAATCCTGTAGCTGAGCTCTTGGTCAGGTTGGGTAAGTAACAGAGGTCAACATTTCTAGAAGATAGCCTGCTCCACGGATGAGAACAGCCTGGTCTGTTATCCCTACTGCACACACATCCCATTCTGTTGCCTGTTGCATTGACCTCAGGGGCAGGTGCTGTTTCTCATGCTTTCCTACACCCTCAGCTTCTAGCTCTGCACCTGGCAGACATCAGACAATGTGCAGAGAGCATAAGAATCTGAGGGTTGAGTCAGACCACCTAGATTCCAGTCCTGGTGCCCTCACTTGCCTGCTGGGCATCACCAGATAAGTTAATCAGCCTCTAAGTGCTTCATTTTCCTCATACAGTAGTTGTGAGAATGAACTAAGAGACATAAAGTCTGAGTACAGGGACTGTTGTATGCCATGAGCCATGAGAATTGGGCATTTTTATTTAGTGATTCAACAAATATTTATTTAACATCTACTAGTTGCCAGGCATTGTTCCAGATGCCAGAGATACAGCAGTGTACAAAACCAAGTGTTCCTTTTGGAGGATACATAACTGATAAATAAATAAGTATATAATGTAAGATAATGGTAAGTGATATTAAAAAATAAATTATTGGCTCACACATATTTGTTGTATTCTTTAAGTAATGCTAGTTACTATAATAGACAATCCTCAAGACCACAGTGGCTTAACACAATAAAAATCTAATGAGTATGTTTCTTGTCAAGTGGCTCTCCTCTAAGTGATGACCCAGGGACCCAGGATCCTTCCATATTGTGGCTAAACCGTCTTCCAGATGTGACTCTCTAGGTTGCCCCAGGGGTCATCTCTATTCCAGTCTTCTGGAATAGTAAATTGCTGGGAGAATATGCATGAAGGTTTGCGTAAGTCAGGCAGGGAAGTATTGTACATCACTTCCATTCAGTCTCTACATATCCGTAATAAGCCACACACTTTTTCAAGGGAGACTAGGAAATGGAGTCTAGTTGGGGCCCAGGAAGCAGAGATGGGTTGTGTGAGCACCCAGCAGTCTCTGCCACACAGGTAGACCCGCAACTACCTGATTACACAAGGCAGGAAGGGGCTTTGGGTGGGCCCAAAGTAGGTGACCAAAAAGATATTTCTCATTGTAGCTCTGGGCAGAAGAGGGCTTCAGCCCTGGGTAAGTTCACTCTGACTGGTGAGACTGAAAATGATAATGGAATGTTGTGGGTAAAAAGGGGCTTATACCAAGCTTTATTCTCAAGGTGGCAGGTCAAGTGTTAGAATCCTGTCTCCATCTCTGCCTCTGCTCCAGCCTCTGCCTCAGGCGTTGCCTCCCTCTGGTCTCTGTCTCTGCTCCAGGCTCTGCTCTTGCCTCCAGCCTCCACTTTCCTCTGCTCTTAGCACCAGACAGAGCTCTTTTTATGCAAGCATGTGCCTGCACAGTAAGCTAAGTATTACATTATTGCACATACACCATGGGTGAGTAGATTAGGAGCAGGTGAGGATCCTGACCATGGAACTTCCATTTTCCCTACACTCATCCCATCACCTTCTTCTATATTGTATTACAGTGCTGAACTGGACCTCAGTTTACTATCTATAATTGGATAAGACCACCTGTCCTCTCTACTCATTGGCAGATGCTTTTGATATCCCATACATCCCTGCAGCATTTGCCATGTCTGTATATACTAGTCCAGCTCTCAGTGAGAATTTCCTGAAAATCTTTGCCTATAGCTTTTTCTAGCCAGTGGGCCCACTCAGCTTGCATAAGGGCAGTGAGTGAACAGTCCCAACAGCACTTAACAGTCGACTGACGGGAACTCGGTGGATGAGCACCCCAGCTCCCTCACCCCTCAAGTGGGCAATTCTCAAGAATATTTTATACAATTCGCGTAGCTCCCATTTGTCCAGGTGGTAACCTGCTTCGTAACACACCATTTATTGGCTTCCTTTTCATCCCTGTTTCTTCCCCACTTTCCTACTGTTCCTTGCTGGAATCATCTCCCAAATGAGCTACTTGCTCATATCCTTCTTTATGGATCTGCTTCGAGAGGGTCACAAACCAAGACTTCACTTCATGTCTTAAAGCTTACTAAATGCTTTTTAAATATAAGTTTCTTATTACTGTCATCATGCTCTTGTGGAGAGGAGGTTTTGCTGGTGGTGATAGCTCTGCCAGTAAAGACAATTCAATCTCATCTGGCCCCAGATAGGAGCCCTACTGTATTTCAATAGTATTGAGATTTTACAAAACAAAATAATAAACCCCCAGTTTTCATGATTAGATTCAACAGGTAGAAAAATGAATCTGCCAAATACCTCTAAAATTTTCTAAACACCTTTTCTTAATATTGAATCCATGCCCTTGCTGACTATAGACCCATCCCACTAGTGTTCCTTGGTCCACACTTTGAATAACACTGCTGTAATCCACTGAGCAGCCTAATCAGCACCCCCAGGAGCAGTGACTCTGGCCCAACATACAGAGAGTCATGAAAAACCTTCACAGGAAGTATGTGTGGGGAGAGGGGATGGGGTTTCCTCTTTGTGATCCACTTACAATTTCCAGCGGAAAAATGTGTGGGTCATCACCATTATGCTGGCACTATTTCAGACTCATTAAAGGCTTGCCTCAGTAATTACTGGGTGGGTATACACAGAAACATACATCCATGTGTACAGATCCTGAGTTCAGTAATGTAAATTAAAGCAGAAAGCTTACAGCCAGTTGCTTTTCTGAGGTTTAAAACTGGTTTACCATATGAGATTAGAAGAGGGACAGTTTCCAGGATCAAAAAATAAGAATTCTCAGGAATAAATTTATGGGATTAGCAACTCTTTATGAACCCCACCAGAAGAACAAGGCTTAGATACAGATATTTTTTTTTTAGATGTCCATGTAGAGATTTGGAAAGCCAATATACAAAAACCAGTACCTTGCCTGTAATGGCAAAAATAACATCATCCATAACCATTTTAGTGGCAGGGAAATTGGCAGGAGACTAGGTTGAGACACAGCTGCAATAGCAAAGCTGGGTAAGAATTTTATTACTTTGCTAATTTTCTATCTGTTCTGGGAATAATAAATGTGTCCTTATAGATATTCACGATTGCCCTCAAAATGAAAAGAAAAAAAAAGACCTAAATGGCACAGAAAAAGTTTTCATTCTTGAGGTGTGTAATTCATGGATGATTTTCAAAATGTCATGTTTGAATTGGGAAAGTCACATTATTTGAATTAATCAGCTAGTTGCTTCGAGAATGTGACTCAAAGGATATAAAAATTTCAAGTCTGATTTTTAAAAAAGAAAAAGGAATCTTTTTCCTATGAAGCTAAGTTTACTTTTCACAAAGGTCATGGCTGAATATTAGGTTTATTTGCCATGGAAGGGAACAGTATAAATGAAGTGCACCTTCAGTTCCTTAGTGAAAGGGAAGGGGGGCAGATCTTAACAAGCACCCCTTTAAAAATTTATACCACAAGACATACAATTTTGTTGTCTAATTATACCCCCCTTTATTCTCCTCTGCACCTGGCTTGGTTTTTGCTTTTTTTTTTAGCCTTTGGAGAACTCAGCAAATGGAGGAGAAAAGCAAAAAGAAATGCCAGGATTTCCCAGGATGAAACCGTCTTTGGGGCCTCTAAAGTAACTTACAGCCCTGTTGTCAAAATAACTGAGATGAAGTGAAGACCAGAGAGACCCACACTGCTGATGCACCTGTCCCCAGCCTTTGAATCCCACCTCAGGGATGATTGGTGCCCCACCAAGACCAGGAAGAGCGCTCCAAACGCCTCACACCTCTGAGCCACGTGTTCAGGATTCCTCCAGTCAAAGGAGAGCAAGGTGTCCCTTGCTGAATACCATGGAGGGCAGGATTTTCTATCTGGAATGTTCTAGGGTGCTCACCTGGGGGCTGTACTGAATGGAGGCCACCGCCACCTGCTCCATATCTCAGGAAAAGGCCCACCACTGAGCTACTCTTGCGTGATCTCTCCTGTTATCACAGGATATTATAAAAGGAGGAGAAAAGAGGAAAGCAGAATCCAGTTCTGGGAAGATAAAGGCTGGTTCACACCACTCACCAGCAGCAAATGCAGGAAGCTGAAGTTGAGATAAAACCATAGACTGGTTTTCTGTCCCTTCTCAGATGTTTCTGCATCGCACTGTTCCAAGTGCCTTCCCCGCTGCTCCTCTCCCATCCCCTTTGCCACCCAACCGGCCACCTTGTAGCCAATTGCCATTCTTTGGCAGTTTTTAAAAATACTCTTCAAACATTTTATTGGCACATAACATACACTCATAAAAATGCACACATGTCGTAAGTGTGTGGCTGAAGGAATGCTCACATAGGAACACACCCATGTAATCAACACCCATAACCAAAGTCAAGAAATATATCAGGTTCACAACGGTGCTCACTATGGTGAAATGTGCCATATCTTGATTATGGTAGTAGCTACACAACTGTATGTATTTGTCAAAACTCACTGAACTATGCCCTTAAAGAAAATTAATTTCACTGTGTAAATTTTACCACAACACAAAATAAATAAATAAAACAGGACCAGCATTGTCATGCCCTCTGTAAACATAATACCTAAATTAGTTTGGTTTTGCCTGATTTTGAATTGCAGGTAATTCTACGACTCATACAGCATATGCTCCTTGAGGTCTAGCATCCTTTGCTCAACATCGTGTGGTGAGTCCTCCATGCTGCTGTTTGCCCCTGTAGATCATTCACTCTCATCACAGTCTAGTGCTGTACTGGACACACACCAGAATGGACAGAAACCCTGCCACAAATGAACAGTTCAATGGAGGTGACTAATTCTGATGACTACAATACAATGCAGTAGGTACCAGGGGACCAGAGGAGGACATGATTTAATCACCACAGTTATAATTACTAAACCTGAGTTGCCACATTTTATTTAGGAAAACAAGTCTGATAATACCAAGTGTTGGCAAGATGGTGAGGAAACAGAACTCGTTACCACTGCTTCTGATGATGTAAACTGGAGAATAATTCGACTACCTAGTAAAGCTGAAGCTGTCATACAATGGAATTCACCAACATCACTCATGAGGGCCTTTTTTGTACTATCAAAAATTGGAAACAATTCAAATTGCCCAACAACAGAGGACTGGTCAAATATACCATGTTGCATTAATAAGACAGAATACCATCCAGCTGACTGAGAGCTATGCATAATGTCACAGATGTGTCATAGAACTATAATGTGTGAAAAAGCAAATTGCAAATGGGTATGTAAAGTATTTTACAACTTCAGTAATTTTAAAACTCATAAAGCAATATTATGTACAATGACATTGGTAATAAAAACTAAATTATGCATGGGAAGGCAACCCACCAACTAAAAGATAACAGTTGCCTTTGAGGATGGATGACAGTGGGTGGGTGGAGAAGGGGAAGAGCTTTAGAGGTAATATTTCTTTCTTTCTTAAAAAAAGAAGCCTAAAAATATATACATGGCAAATGTTCATATGCATTAAATCTGAGAATTGGGTCATGTGCAGTTGTTACATTATTTTCAGTATATGTGATGTATTTTAAACTAAGTACTAAGAATAAGCAAAACTGAAAAGGAAAAATAAATGATGTCGTAAGGTTGATGGTCACCGACAAGGTCACGATCTAACGCCCTTGGCACGCAGGAGTCGCGCCCAGAGGAGGACGTGCAGGCGGCCTGGCCGATGAGAGCGCAGTGGAGGCTGCGGCTTCCTTGTTCACCTGCTCCCAGGCAGGCAGTGCAGCCACTCCTGCAAGCCGCTTTGCTGCCTCCACGAAAAGCACACCCTGCCTCGGCCGGGCTCCTCCTTTCCTGGGATAAACAGAGAGCACTGGCCTGGGCCCCTGAGCCATAATCCAGCGTGGACCAGAGGGGAGGCCTGGGGCCAGTCCTGCAGCCTCGCTGAGTTCCAGGTCCACTCCCCCGGCAGTGCTGCCCCGGGAGCTGGGAAGAGCGGGAGCAGCAGAAAAACGCAACTTCGGGGCCACTAGCTCCCAACTCAGGCTGAAGTGCCCACTTACTTGAGCATCTCCTTTGTACCAGACACTGAATAGGGGAATCATCCCAATCACCTTTTAGAAATAGCACAGGTAGGGCTCAGGGGGTAGGAAGACTTGCCCACAGTCACACGGACAGATCCACACTTAGATCTGGGTGTCTGGCTCCAAATCCAAATGTCTTCTTCCACTGCTTGTGCTTCACACGTGGGGATGGGGTCTCTGCCCATGTCCGTTCCCTCTGCGCCCCCTTGCTTGCCCCACACCAGCATCTGGAGATGTGAGGGAGTGAGACTTGGTTCTCATTGGAGCACCTTCCCCACTCAACTCGGGCTCCCTGAAACCGGAGGGGATGCTCCCTGAGCGCCACTGGTCCTGGGGTGGCCCGCCCCACCCCCACTCACAACCCGGCATCCACGGCTGCCCCCGGATTTCTCCCACTGAGGAAACAAACTGCAGGAAACCCAACAGGGTAAGAGAGAGCAGACTGTGGGCGACTCCCAGCTTCGGCTGGACGAGCCGAATGCGAGCCGGGCATGCCTGGTGTCTCTGCTTCTGGTCAGAAACTGCAAGTTACAGAAGACAGAGTCCGGCACTCCAGGGGCTGCTGGTCCACATCATGTCTGGGTCCCCCAGAGGCCACGGGTCAAGAGATGAGCCCCACTTAATCCTAACCAGGAGCAGTCACTCAGACAGCAGGACATGAAACTGATCAAGGCACAGATTAGAGAAGAGGGTGAACTAAAGGAAAACAGTAATAGCAAAATGGTGGCTTGGAAAAAAATACCCCACATTCTAACTCATTTATTTCTCCCCACTCCCCAAAAAAGAGGGCTGTTTTCAGAGTTTTAAAGTTGCTATGACTGAAGACATGAAGGGTTAAACTTTAGCTGCAGGAGGTTAGCCCTCTTTCTACCACATACGTGCACATACACACACACACTCACACACACCAGACATGAGAGAGGCTCACACGGGAGCAAGGAGCCTAGTCATCTCCAGGGCAGTGGCCCGGGCAGGCAGATGGCACGTGGGGTGGCTGGAGTCTGGTTGAAGGACAGGGGCTCTCTGACTAGCACTGGGCCCACAGAGACTGTGCAGGCTCTTCTGGTGAGCAGGGAGGCGGCCAGCACCACATAGAGGGAAGAGAATGCTGGCGATTCTGAAAACCCCACCTAAGAATTGGGGCTAAAGGATCTGCCCAGCTTTGACAGGGTGACCCAGGACCCCACAGTCAGAGGCTGGGGGGCAGCAGGTGGAGCTGCAGAGGAAGAGGCCCTAATAACTCAGAAAACTAGCCCCACTATGTCCTACAGTGGGACTCTGCTGAGAGGCTCCTGGACCCTAGAAAATCACAGGATATTCTCTTTTTTCCCAGAACCAAGAGGAATCCATGTAAAGCATGGGAGAGTGTGTCTCGAGCAAAAATACCTCCCAAATTCCTAAGAGAATTCAGACTTCATTAGGAGAGTTCTGTGTGGTGTACTAGCTTTGTGTTTGAGGAGACATTTCAACCCTAAAAGCACTGTCATCATACAGTATTTGCAAACCCAAGGGCAGAACTGAGAGATGGAGCTCAAGAGAACTTAAATGTGGTTGATTTAAAGAGAAAGGAATCATATTGGACTGATATTAGGCAGCTTTAGAGAGACTCAAAAGAATAAAACCACCTCACATACTATTAAGAGGAATGCTTTATCAAGCAAGGTAACCATGGCTTAAATGAGATGGAAGTTTATTGCTCTCTTGGGCAAAATAAATCTGGAGGTAGATGGTCCCGGGTTGGTATGGATCCGGTTTCCTTCAATCTCATTGCTCCACATTTCTCTTCAAGCAATTTCCACTTCATGGTCTCAAATGACTATCTAAGCTCCAGCCATCATGTTTATATTCCAGCCAGCAAAAAAAAAACGAGAGAGAGAGAGAGAGAAAGGAGTGAAAAAGGACTTTCAGAAGTTGCAGACACATTTCTCTTTGCATCTCATTAACCAGAAGATAGTCATATGGCCACAGCTAGTTGCAAGAGTTGATGAGGAATAACATCTTCATATGGGACAGACTTGTGCCCCAGCTGACAAATAAAGAAGATACTGGAGAGAAAAATAGCAGTTTTTTCCATAGGGACCTAAACCATATGAATCCTGACTATGATAACTGTGGTCAGATTCCTATGTCAGGTGCCCCACTGCCACACACTGCCTCCAGCAGGGCTTTTCCTCCCCCAGGTAAGTGACAGTTGCCACGTGGATCCAAAGAGAGAAATGCTCTGTGCCAGAAAGTGCCAGAAGCCTGGACCCACAGCATCTACAGTCCTCAGTAGCATTGTGGTGTAAATATGATCCTTGGTCTCTGTCCCCAGGCCTGTGTTCCTGATGCCTAGCTTGAACGCTGGGACCTGGTGCATTTCAGTTACCAATCTGTCCCAGGACACGGCACACACAGTCGGCTCTCAAAGAAGTGTTTGTGAAATTGACAAATGAAACCCTACATTCAACAGCATCCCACATAAATGTGTGACTATTTTTCATGTAATATGAAGATATTTTAAAATATTACTGAATTCGTAAATTCCTACCTCTTCTTTCCATGTGTATTTTCTTAGCAAATTTTAAGAGTGGGAGGCAGCAGAGTCAGATCCCTGGGCTAGCCTGCTTGAGTTTGAATCCTTCATCTGCCACATGCTAACTTTGAGACCCTGGGCAAGATACCTATCTTCTCTATGCCTTGGTTTCCTCCTTCTAAAATGTGGTCAGCAAGTGTTTCTGTTGCTCATAGAGTTGTCATGAAGATGTAATGAGTCAACATTTATATTATGTAAATTGCGTGTGTGTGTGTGTGTGTGTGTGTGTGTGTGTGTGTGTGTGTGTATCACTTAGAGCAGTGATTGGCACAAAGGATTAAATAAAATGAAATATTGGAAGTGCATGTGCCCTTTTACAAATTCTCTTTTTTTAATATCATAAGAGATTCTCCTCCTGCACAAAGTTGGAAAGCTGTGACCCAGCCTAGGTGACTTGTGATATGACAGCTCTTTAGGCTCCAGCATTACTTGATTGTCTCACCCCCAAGAGCAAGTCAGTTCTTCACTGTTAAGACAGTTGGCAGTGCATCTCCTGGGTGTCCAGATCGAGGTCAAAGAGTCACAGATTGCTTGAAGAGAGAATACTCCTCACACCCTGTTCTCTTGGCTGATGAACCCTGGGCAGGGACTGCCTGTATTTCTCTCCCCAAACCCACCACTGCCAACTCTCTGGCTTTGTAGCATCTCAGAGTCTGACCACAGTGCAAACAGAGACCAGTTCCCTTTGATGCCCAGACCAGACGAGGGCCATATGAGGCTCTCAAACAAAGCTTGTGCTTTGTTCCTAAACAACTTAAGAAGAATTAATGGGGGAAGAAGTGCCTTATTTTCTCAGGCTCCTTTTCCTGCTCAAATGGAAAGAAAAACGCCAGGGAGGGACCCAGTGAGACAGAGAAAGACAGAGAAGGAGACAAGAGCTCGGAACCAGGAATGGCTGCAAAGCTTAGATTATTTCCTACAGGATGGGGGGGAAGGGGTAGATATGTGATCTTTATCTAATCAGACAGTCTACCCAGGAAGTCCCTGAGATCAAAGCAAGGGGCTTTTTACTTCGCCCTGTGTCAACTTAAAAAACAGTCCTGGCAAAGCCCCAGATCTGGACAAGCTCACACCTCTCCCCACCCCCACCGCCCTGACCTGTCTCTCAGCATCTGAACCCTCTTAAAACTCCATGTGGAATAAAACCCTAGGATGAGAAGAGTCCCCAGGATTGCTGTAGGAAGAGACACATTTGACAGAGGAGGGCAGAAAATGCCTGGCAAAGCCACAGCTACTCCTGGCTTCCCAAACAACTCAGTGTGTGCTCTGAGGGAAGGCACCACCATTGTCATTTCATTCCCTTACCGTCAACGGAGCCCTAAAAGACGCACATGAAGGGGGGAGCCTAGTAAATATAATGTTCTTCATGTAATTGTAGATTAAGGATACCAAAATAAAAAATAAAATAAAATAAAAAAAGATGCACAGACACTTGTCACAGTTTCCCCTGCCTGCCAGGCATTGTGTTAGGACATCTGTGAAGAAAAGCAGGCACCAATGGGGAGCAATCAGAACGTGATGTGGGACCAAGGCCAAGAGAACAGAGCTTCAGTCCTCAAATCTTCCTTGGTCCAAAGTGTGCAATGGTGGGCAGGGCCAGGGTGGGGGTGCTCATGTAAAGCAGGAGGCTGCTGGCCTATTGAAAAGGCAGGAGCAGAGGCAGCTGGGAGCTGGTTCAGAGGGAGGAAGAGCATTGCTTAGAAACACAATGGCTCATGGAGATCAGGACTGGCAACTTGGAATCACACCACAAAGGTAGAAAGAGCTTGCCTTCCTGGATAAAAGTCTACAGAACGAGGGACCCCCCTCCAAGGCATGACCACAGAGAAAGCTCAGCATTTGTTCCCAATGTGGCTGACATACTTGGTGGTGTTTTCTTCCCAAAACATAGACAGTCCCTCCATCCTTTACTAATCTAAGAAGCTAAGACTTCTTGATCATTTACTTTGTTAGGCATTTAAAATATATATTATTTAATCTTTATAACTACCTTATGATTATAACTCCCATTTGATGAACAGGTTTCACCAATTTGAACCTGATTTTCCTCATACATGCCATGAACTGCTCCTGGAGCTGATTACTAAAAGAAATTTTTAAAAGAAGAATATTTAATCTTTACCTTGAAAGATGACCTACTTATTCAACCCTAGCAGCTTAAAATGGAGGCTTCCTTGTGGGAAGATGGACAAACCTTTTCTGTCCTTTCTGCCCAGAATTTATTTCTTAATTGCCAAATTGATGAGAAATGCATTATTTCTTGTGAGTCATTCTGGGTTTCTATGTAGTCAGTAACTTTTAGGATGTCTTTTCCTCCAAGAAATGTTATCTGTCTTCCTTCTAATAAGGACAGCAATGTGCACTAAAGAGAAATTATAATTTTTAAGCCAGGAAACACGTGAAGCAATTGCTTGATGTTCTATAGAAAGGATTGTAACTTTCAGATGCTATCTCTGGGCTCTGGCTGTGAAATCAGCTTTAATGGTGCTCACTAAGACTTGTGTGCCCCCTTATAAAACACAGCCCCAACTTGCAGGTAAGGAAAGGGAAGGTGAGAGCAATTAAGTGACTTAAACATGCCCAGGACATTGTAGGGATCAATTGCCTCATTATCTGTAAATTATAACTAAATGTGAGGTGTTTTTTAAAATATAACTTTTAGCTTCAGGACTTATGAATCTTTCAAATGATGGGCAGGACCCAAAGATGTGGAAAGAGAGTCTTATCTCTACTTTTAGCAAGAACATAGAATTTAAACTTACACTTTTATGTCTCTCTGAAGACTCCTGGGTGTTAATCATGATTAGATGAGAGACTTTGGGAGGAAACTGAACTAAGTTCCACTTGGCTTTAAGTACATCCTAATCATAAGGGTCGTTTCAAATATTCAGGAAGCTGGCACTGCCACAGATAGAAAGAGATGTCTACAAGATGTCCTTGTAGTTTTCTTCAGTCTGTTATCAGTGTCTTCCCAGGCACTGATCTCTCCTCAGGGCTGGTGCCCAGTCGGCCTCCAACAGCTTGGTGGAAGATGCTTACTAAGCACATAGGTATTAGATAACAAATAAGTTTAAAGCTGGAAGCATCCTTAGAAATAACCTCATTTAAATTTCTTATTTTTTTCTGGATAATTAAACTGAAGCATGGGGAGGGGGCAAAGAGATCTATTTATACAGGTAAAGAAAAAAACACAAGAAATCCTAGCTCTGACGACCATATTTTAACACCATTTTGGTCACAAAATACTTTCATGTCTGCTCCTTCTCTCGTTGATCAGCTGTTTCTTGCTGCTTCAAAGAAACAAATCAGAATGTTTCTGTTTGTTTTCTAAGAGTGCCCCAACCAGGGAGCTTCTGGATGCAAGGAACAGAGACACTCCCCCGAAGTGACCACCAGGGGGCGCCCACAGGACAGCCCGACAAAGGGGGGCGTGGCGACCTGGAGAGGCTCCCTTCTCATGGGAAACACATGTGATACCGCAACTGAGACTATTATCTTTTGTTCTTAGCAAGGGGTCAGAGGTGTCAGGTCCCTTCTGAAAAGGGAGGCTGCACATCTGTACTGGAAAAGAAAATCGACAACACGTGCAAACCTCGTGCTTACGATGTATTTATTTAGAGCTCTTGCTTGCTTCCTTTCTGATATCTGTCTCCATAAATGAAAGGGGGAGAAGCCTGTTGCTTTGATTCCCATACAAGGCAGAAGAACATTGTATTAGATGGCACGAGAGGGCTCACAATTTCTGCTACAGGTAACGGGGTGTATGTGTGTTACAGTATAACCGAGTCCTCTCCCTGCTGTGTCCTGGAAGTCGTCTGGCTGTCCCCAGAGACTTTACCATGTAGCCAAAACCCCCTCTGTGGCTTTCAGGAGACAAAATTATGGTGAAAGCCAGAGCCGAAATGAACAGCTGCTCAATGAATCCCACCTTCATCAAAACACTGAGATATAGGCAGTATGTGTTCATCCATAGTTCCGATTTGATGGCCCAGGTTCATCGATTTGGGTGTGATTTTTCTTATGATGCTATGAACTGCTCATAGAGCTGATTGTTAAAAGATATTTTTAAACGAAGAGTATTTAACACTCACTTTGAAAGAAAATCTTGGTCTTCAACCTCAGCAGTTTGAAAAGGAGGTTTTCCTTTCAGGGATAAAAGGGATTTAAAAAAACACTTTCAGCAACCCCCCAAAAACTGTCTCTTCCTGTCGGTTGTAGTCCCATCCTTTCCTCCCCCCGCCCCACCCCACCTAACAACTACCTGACAACCACGGATCACTGTAGTTTTGTCTTTTTGAAAAGTCATGTAAATAGAAATGTACCTACATTACCTACTTTCACAATACCTTTGAGATTCACCCGAGTTGTATGTGAATCAATGGATTAATGTTGTTGTATTGCTGAGCAGTATTCCACTGTATGGAATTTATTTATCCATCATCCCATTAAAAGATATTTAAGGGTTTCTATTTTGGGGCAATTATGAAAAGAGCGGCTGTAACAATTATATACAGGTTTTGTGCACACATAAAATTTCATTTCTCTAAGGGTAAATATCTAGGATTAGGATAGCTGGGTTGTATGGTGACTATGCTGTTTGACTTTTTTTTTTTTTTAAGTGATCCACATTTTTAATCAGTGAAAGATATACTAACAAGGCCCTTAAACCACAAAGTGTGATTAAAACTCACCTTTGTATAAGGGTCATATCAAGTGTATGGCTCTCAGGCCTTTTTTTTTTGAGAGGGCATCTCATATTTATTGATCAAATAGTTGTTAACAACAATAAAATTCTGTATAGGGGACTCAATGCACAGTCATTAATCAACCCCAATCCTATATCTCACAGTCTCCAATCTTCTGAAGCATAACATGTTGTTTGACTTTTTAAGAAACTAACAAATGACTTTCCAGAGTGGCTACAGCATTTCGTATTTCCGCCAGCAATGTGTGAGCATTCCAGTTGCCACACATCCTCATCAACACTGGGTATGACAGTATTTTTTATCCTAGCCATTTTAAGAGGTTGTTTAGAACCTCATTATGCTCTTAGTTTGAACTGTTTCAATAGTTAATGATGTTGAGTAGATTTTCGTGTGTTTTTTTACATTCCACATATCCTTTTTAATGGAAGATCTGTTCAAGTCTTTTGCCCATTTTTAAAATTGGTTGTTTGTTTTGTTACTGAGTTTTGAGAGTTCTTATATAGTCCAGATACAGGTTATTCACCAGATATGTGATTTTCAACTATTTTCTCTCAGAATGTAGTTTTTCTTTTCATTTTCTTGAGCATGTATTTTGCAAAGCAGAAGTGATTAATTTTGCTGAATTTTTCTTTTATCTTTTGTGCTTTTGGTGTCATGTCTAAGATGTCAGGAAAATATTCTCATTTCTTTTCTTGAAAAATGTTACATAGTTTTACACTTTATATTTAGACCTGTGATTTATTTTCAGTTAATTTTTGTGTAAGTGTGAAGTTTAGGTCAAGGTTCACTTTTTTGCAGAGAATATCCAATTGTTCCAACACCATTTGTTGAGAAAACGATCCTCTCTCCTTTTAATTATCTCTGCACCTTTGTCAAACATCAGTGGATTTTACTTGTATGAGTCTTTTTCTGGATGCTGTGTCCTGTTTTGTTTATCTATAAGCTTATCCCTTCCCCAATACCTTACTGTCTTGATCACTGTAGCTTCAAGGTAAGTGTTTGCATCAGGTTGATTTCACCAATTTTGTTCTTTTTTCAAAATTATTTTGTCTGTTCTAATTCCTTTAAGTTTCTACATAAATTTTAGAATCAGCTTTTCCTTACCTACAAAAAATCATGGTGACATTTGGATTGAAATTGCATTAAGTCTATCTGTCAGTTTGGGTAGAATTGCCATTTTACTATGTTTAATCTTGCAATCCATGAACGTGGTATATAGGATGTCTCTGATTTCTTTTATAACATTTTGAAGTCTTCAACACATAGGCTCTGCCATTTTTTTAGATTTACAAACTATTCATTTGGAGGAGGTATTGTTAATAATTGTTAGGGGCTGAGTGGCCTCCCCCAACATTCATATGTTAAAGGCCCAATTTCCAGAACCTTAGAATGTGACTATATTAAAGACAGGGTCCTTAAAGAGGTAATCAAGTTAAATAGGATCATAAGGTGGACCCTAATTCAACAGCCTGATACATTATAGGAAGAGGAGATTAAGGCAAGACATGTACAGGGGAAGGCCACATTACATCACAGGAAGAAGAAGATAATTTACAAGCCAAGCAGAGGCCTTGGAAGGACCTAACCCTGCAAATACTTTTATCACAGATTTCTGGCCTCCATAATTGTGAGAAAATTAATTTCTGTTGTTTGAGCCACTGAACCTGCAGTACTTTGTTATGGCTCTGGTAAACTAATACAGCAATCATACCAGTTCTTGGCCTTTTTCGCAGTTGTTCATTGCTAGTATATAGAAAAATGATTGATTTGTGTTTACTTATATCCTATAACCGTGTTAAACTCACTTATTCATCCTACGAGCTTTTTCTTAGAGATTTTTGAGATTTTCTACATAGACAATCATGTCATCTGCTAACAGAGACAGTCTTATTTTTCCTTTCTAATCTGAATGCCTCTTACTCCTTATTTTTGGTATTATAACTGCTAGGACCTCCTGTATAATGTAGAATAAGAATAATAACAGTAGACATCTTTGTCTTATTCCCAGTCTTAGAGGGAAAACATTCCGTCTTTAACCATTAAATATGATGACAGCTGTAGGATTTTTATAAAATATCGTTCTTAAGTTGGGGTTGTTCACTTCATTCTTTGTTGAGAATTGTTATCATCAATGGATGTCAAACTTTGTCAATTGAAATTATGATATGATTTTCTTCTTTCAACTTTTAATATACTAGATCACATTGACTAATTTATGAATAATGATTCAGCCTTGTATATGCTAGACATGCCCCAGTTGGTTTTACACATTGTTAAATTTGATTTTCTAATATTTTGTTGCAGATTTTTGCATTTGTATGAGCTTGTTTTGTATGTCATAGACATCATGTTTTGGGTCTTGCTGAATGAACTCCCATGCTTTGTGTGTCTACCAGAGTTCTGTGCTCATGGGTTATTGCAAACACTATCTGCAAACGGGCAGCAGGCAACAGCAGGCCCACATATTGTACATGTCTCTTCTGCTGACATTCATGCTCCATTGCCTCATCAGACTTCATTTGCACAGCACAAGTTAAAAGATAAATTATTAAGAATGTTAAGATAACAACAGCAGAGCTTTAACCAGCCACGGGGCTCTCTTGAGCATGAGCTTTTGCGACTGCCCCGGTCACATACCCATGAGCCACGGGTCACATACACATAAGCCATGAAGCTGGCTTAGCATGTATGTGTAGAAATTATTGATTATCCTGAATTTTTTATTTCTTTTATTGTTCTACCCACACTTGACTTCCTGGGAAATCTGCAGAATCCAGTGTGACATTTTGAGATCATTAACCACTTGACAAGGGAGGGAAATTTAAAGCAAACATGCCAGGAGTCACACCTAATCAAAGATCAATCCAAAGCAAAGATAAAAGCACCTTGGAAATTGCAACATGAGTTAATGGCAAGATGGGGTTTGATGCCAAACATTTTAGGAACAGGTCAGTATGTCAAGGAACACATAGCTGCTCTTCAAAACACACTGAAATAAAAATATTCACATTTTTCCCCACCTGCCATAACCCCTTTACACAACCTCTTTTTAAAAAGACATAGTTGATGTTCCATATGAAGGCTATAATGTTCAAACTTAAACATCTTGGTGGTATAGTAGGATGGTGTCCATGTGAACAATAGTGCCTGACTGTTCTATCAACAATAAATACATTTTATGATAAATTAAAGGCAATATACACTTTATAGCATAAAAACTTTACTTTTTGTTTCATGCATTATACTAAGGAAAAAAGCCAATCTCAAAAAACTTCACATATTCTGATTCCATTTATATAACTTTATTTTTTAAATTATTTTTAAAATTTTTTACAAATGATACACATTTACCTTCTTAAACAAACTGAACAGGTTCCTATTTGACCTTTCCTTGCGGACTAAGGATTATCATGTCAAACATCAATTATCATGCTTTCAATTGGATTCAACACTTATTCAGGAGCATTTACAGGCAAGGCATTAAGCCAAGAGTACTGGCTGCCTTAGTCAGTTTGGACTACTCAAATATACCATAGCCTGGGTGATTTACAAATATCAGAAACTTATTTCTCACAGTTCTGGAAGCTGGAACTCTGAGATCAGGGTGCCAGCATGGCTGAGCTCTTGATGATGGCTCTCTCCCTGGTTGGCAGACTGCCATTCTAGTATCTTCACATGAGAGCTAGCTAGCTCTCTGGCCTCTTCTTATAAGGACACTAAACCCATTCTTGAGGGCTCCACCTTCATGACCTAAATACCTACCTAAGTCCCCACTTCCACATGTTGTTTTCCTGGGAATAGGGTTTCAACATATGAATTTGAGGGGTGGGGAGGGAACACATTCAGCCCATTACAATGGCCCCTACTATTTGGTGTTTGTGATCCAGTTGGAGAGGTAAAGCAAATACGTAAGTTCAAAATTCCTTGCAAAACATGACAAATGCTATTATATAAATCTAAACAAGTACCATGAGGACACAGAAGAGAAGGGAGGAAGAGAACATCACAGGAATTCAAATGGGTCTTGTAAGATGACTGTGATGGCAAGAAAGGGCATGCCATGCTAAGAAATTCTCAGTTCTGAAATGACGATTCGTAAGTATGGAATAGAGCAGGGTGTTTCTTTGGAACACAAGTCATATGTTTGGCAATGATGGAATAGTGGAAGAACATTCAACTTACATGTACAGACAGTGGGGAGTCATAGATGGGTTTGTAATAGGAGGATGGCTCATATTACACTTTAATGCAGAAATGCATTTTGAAGTGTGTAGGACTGTTTGCATCTATATAAACCATTGAACTATTTTGTGTTCTTTTAACTGGTTATGATAAGTTTTCTGCCATCTTCTGGTCTGCCAGCTTTTCTTGACACTATCAGGTTATATGAATCTAGCTGCATTCAGACCCAACTTTCTACTAAAACTGCCTCGAATCTACTAAAAGCTAGAAAACTACATCAACAAGTATACATAGTCTATGAGAAACAGACTGAAATTTACTATTTCTCTAGATTGCTCACTGTTCCACTTAGTGGATTCACCTAACAAGGATTCACCTAAAAGTAACATGTGTAGATTTAGACTCCAGTAAAGATTAGTATTTCTAAAGGAAACTTCTGGTTAAAAACACTGGAACTGACCATGACTATCTTTTCTTCCTACTCAAATCTCATTAAAATGACAGCCAAGAAATTTTCAAAAACAAATTAATCAACAAGGTCAAAGAGAATGAGAGAATGGCAGACAATTTGCCATAAATGCCTTCAACAAATTTTTGGAAGGTAAGAAATGGATGAGGAATGGTAATTACCTTGGCAAATAAAGAAAAGAGAAAGTCAATTGCCTGCAGACAAGTAGGAACAGAGCTGCTTCATCCTGAAGAAATTTGGGTTGCTCAGTGTTCATAAGCAATGGGACTTCAAAGGAAAGGAGAGGGTGAAGCACCTTGTGGAAAAGGGCATTTGTTGGACCACAGCATGGTGGAGCCTACCAGGTCTCCTCCCACCACGGGCATCCATGCACCAATCCATTCCTTGCTTGCTGGCACAAAGTCAGAGGTTTATTCTTCAGAGTAACTGGACTTCGGGAGCAGGCCCAGGGAAATGCAGAGATAAGCAAGGGTGAAGTAAGTCTGCATGTCATACTGTGGACCACTCCCCACCAGCCCTCCTTCTCCTCCCTTTTGAGAACTGCTCTTACACACACACACACACACACACATGCGTACCACACCCTGGCAGGAGATTCAGGTTCCCCGCTGAACAGTCCTGAGAAAAGACCTATGGCCAACGACATTTGGGAGTTCAGTGAACAAGTGACTCACTTTCTAATCTTCCTACAAGTAGTGTCCCCATCCATGGTGTTAGTGTGCTCGATCATAGTGCCTCACTTTTCAATACTGAGAGGATTTTTTCCTGCTAACACCAAATACATGGTATCTTTTCCAACACCATTTTTCTCTCACTCTCTGACACCAACTGCATGTCCAACAATTCCACTCAGTCCTGATACCTTAACTGTGAGTGGAATTAGTGTCAGATCCCACAAAGTAAAGGGCTCAGTATCACAGGCCTGCTCCACTTCAGATGCCAAGCACAAGTCTCAGGCCACCTGTACTTCTGGACCAACCAGCTATAAATCAGGGGTCCCCACAAGCCCCTCCTCAGGTTCCATAATTTGCTGGAACAACTCACAGAACTCAGGAAAACACTTTATTTACCAGATTACCATAGAGGATATAACTCAGAAACAGCCAACTAGAAGAGATGTGCAGGGCAAGGTGTTGGGGAAAGGTCACAGAGTTTCCACGCCATCTCTGGGCACCATCCCAGCAACACCTCCATGTGTTCACCTGCCTGGAAGCTCTTTGAACCCTGTGGCTTAGGGACTTTTATGGAATTTTCATTACATAGACACAACTGAATAAATCATCGTCCTTTGGTGGTTGAACTCCATCTCCAGCCACCTTCCCTCCCCAGAGGTCAGGGAGTGGAACTGAGACTCCCAACCTTCTAATCATGCTTTTCTGGAGAACAGCCACTATACTGAAGCTATCTGGGACCGCTTCTGGAAGTCATTCATTAGCATACCAAAGACACTCCTCTCACTCAGGAGATTACAAGGATTTTTAGTTCTGTGCCAAGAAACAGGAACAAAGAATAAATATTTTTTATTATACCACATAAACATATCATCAGATATTTATGAAAAGTCTCCAATGTGAAAGAACAAGATCAAAGAGGAACAAAAAAGGAATGTAATTAATTTAGGAATGAATACAAGGATTGGAAGTATTATTAGTATTCTCAAACAGACAAAAAAGATACTGTGTTAAATAAGAACAGGTTGCTATGAAAAATGAACAATTAAAGAGGAAAAAAAGCTCTTGAAAACTAAAAATATGGTTGTAGAATTTTTTTCTGAATTTGATAGCAAGTTGAGGAAAATTCCCAGAGAGACGAGGCCAAGATCAAGGAGACAGAAATTAAGAAAGGAAAGCAAATTAGAGGGTTGATCCAACTTTGACCAATAGGAGTTGAAAAAAGAGGGAACAGAAAAAGGAAGAGGAGAGAAAACTACCAAAGAAACAATGCAAGACAATTTCCTAGGACAGAGGACCTGGGTGACCCGACTGAAAGGGTTCTCTGAGGGTTCCAGACAATAGATGATGAAAAATTTACACCATAGTGCACAAGGGAGAAATTTCTGAACAGTGGCATCATAAAGAAGATTCTAAAGACTTCGAGGAATTAAAAACAGATTACCCAGAAAAGAATGGGAATCAAAAAGTCGTCATGTAAGAAGATGCCCGCAATAGGATTCAAGATGACCACTGAGTCATGTTGTGCCTCTGCGATCCTGAGAGGGACCGCGCTTCTTCCAGGACCAGCAGAGTGTGCCACCAGTGAGGTCACACAGGGCTCTGAACTCAGAAGAGGGCCTCACACTTGGGCTTAGGCTGCACTCACCATTTTTAAAACCCTAATAATTTTATTTTTGAATTTGTGTTCTGTGAGTAAAGGCAGAAGGACAGTGGTACATGCACAGCAATGCTTCCAGCCACCTCCTCACCTTCCTGGCATAGTTTCTTGGCACCTGTGAGCCTGGTGCAGGTTCAGGGAGGATAGGGATTGGCACATGAACTCCAAATATTTGGTCGCCAGGCTAGTCCCTGGGTGCCCATGAAGGTCTACATGCACCCAGCAGTATCCTCATGCCGGAGGGCGTGTGATGTTCAAATAGCAAAACACACCATGAGAGGTTGAAAGAGGTCACAAAAAGAAAGGAAAAAACTTTTCTCTCTGCTCGTTTTTGAAAAAAAAGGCCTCCCATTTTCATTTTGCACTGGGCCCCATGATTATGTGGCCATCTCTGGTTTCAGTTACAGACTATTTGAGAAGCGAGAGAAAAAATTTTTTTTTGTACCTCAAAAGCTCAACTGTGAATATCACTGAAGATAAAAAGAGCAGGTTCCTAACACTGGCTGATTTTATAATGCTGTCAGGCTGGGTCCAGCGTGGCCCCCGGATCCCACTCTTGGGAACTCCTGGTTCTATGGCATCTTTTCCAAGCCACACGCTGTCTGTTGGTTCAGGGTGCTGACATAGGGCACTGGAGTCACATCCAGAGAGCCACAGTTTCTGACCCAAGAAGACAGTTTCAGACAAACCTAGACGATCCCAAGGAAATCCAAAAATGGATTTAGGGGCTCAGTGGAGCTTCTGCCACATGAATAGTGGCACCTGTTTTTGGAGAGTTTCTTGGACTCTTCCAAGTTCAAGTTAAGGCAAAAAGAAAAGCCATCTCAAGGAGAATGTGAGATGGAGATATGGCTACCAAAAATGAAGAGGATTTCCTTCTCTGGGATGTTTCAAGAGGAACAGAGTCCTGCTTAATTGGAAAGACACAGTTTAGGCCAGAGGCAAAGGGTGGGGGAGACTCAGCCCCTCTAGGCCTGCCTGCCCCCCACACTCCATGACCTTCCTGAGTCTCTGATTTTCACCATGTTAGACCTCAAGGTCATTGGCAGTTGTGAGACAGCCAGGTCTAGACTTTGCATTTTCAAATAAGTACTGCCACTTGCTTCACACAGGTCCACATTCCCAAAACTCCTAATTCTCCCCCCATATTCCTTCTTGCTGCCACCCCTGGACCTCAGACCTCACTGAATTTGGTGACCTGACAACTGCCCTTTGCACAGGGATTTGTATCATGAATTGCCACTAAGAGGCCCCTGATACGTGTTTTCCTCACAAACTTATGCCGTCATGCTTTTCAGAAAGAAGCTGGCATGTGCACATGTGCCAGGCTTGTGGCTCATCAGACAGGTTCTAGGAACTTGGTCGCCATGTGGTAACCATATTATTTCATGCTTCTCAGTAACTTTTCTGCAACACAATTACCTTTGACAGTTCTTGAGTGGGACAGCGATTTTCAGCAAATGTTTTCAGTAACCAGAGGCCAAAAGGAAAGGAAATGTGACTGCTTCAGTTAAGCTTTGAGTGGGGCTCTGACAGCTCTTCAGCACCTCTGTGGTGTTATAAACAGGAATTCTCTGGAAATTAAGGCATATGGCACTTAATGTAAGGGAGCTTAGCAAGGCCAGTGGTTTCCACAGTGTTTAAGAAAGAACTTACCCTTACACAGGATAATAGGTTCTACCATGAGGAAGTTCTTCCAAGCTCCAGAATATAAAAGAATTTTCTTTCAGTGGACCTTCATGCAAAGGATGTTCTGTCCCTCTTTGTGCTAGCTCCACACTGCAAGAGTATGACAGCCCCTTCTTGGACTTGCCTGACGATATAGTGCCTTCAGCATTCTTCAAAGTTATCCAAGGAAGGTGTAGAACAGTTGACACTCCATGTATTAGTTTCTATTTTCAGGAAAAAAGATACTAAGTCATCACAGGTGGGCTGTTCAAAATCTCATCTTACAGAGCAAAAAAATGAAAATGAGTTGCTCCTCCACACTGCTGCCCACCCACCAGTATCACCAATGAGACACACACACACACATAGCCACATTCTAAAACCATACAAAACAAAATACCTGCAATCTCTAGTCACAGAAAAATAAAACGAAAATAAAACAATATTTGGATCCCAAATTATTAGCTATTTAAATGACTGACTACATATCAGGGAAATGCAAATCAAAACTACAGTGAGATATCACCTCACACTAATCAGAATAGCCACTATCCAAAAGAGAAGAAATAACAAGTGTTGGTGAGGATGTGGAGAATAGGGCCCCTCCTACACTGCTTGTGAGAATGTAAGTTGGTCCACCATTCTGGAAATCAATATAGAGGGCCCTCAAAAACTAAAAATAGAAATACCATTTGACCTAGTAATTCCACTCCCAGGAATTTACACAAAGAAAACAAGATCCCTGATTCAAAAAGACATATGCAAAATAAAATTGAGAAGAAAAAAACAATAGGAAGAATCAATGAAAGCAGGGGCTGGTTCTTTGAGAAAATAAACAAAGTAGATAAACCCCTAGCCAGACTTATCAAGAAAAAAAGAGAGTCTACACACACAAATAAAATCAGAAATGAGAAAGGAAAAATTACTATAGACATCACAGAAATACAAAGAATTATGAGAGAATACTATGAAAAATTATATGCTAACAAACTGGACAACCTAGAAGAAGTGGACAACTTACCAGAAAAATACAACCTTCCAAGACTGACCCAGGAAGAAACAGAAAATCTGAACAGACCAATTACCAGCAACAAAATTGAATTGGTAATAAAAAAACTACCCAAGAACAAAATTCCTGTACCAGATGGCCTCACCAATGAATTTTATTAGACACTTAGAGAAGACACAATACCCATCCTCAAAGTTTTCCAAAAAGTAGAAGAGAAGGGAATACTCCCAAACTCATTCTACAAGGCCAGCATCACTCTAATACCAAAACCAGGCAAAGACACCACAAAAAAATTAAATTATAGTCCAATATCCCTGATGAACATAGATGCAAAAATACTCAACAAAATATTAGCAAATCAAAAAGATCATCCATCATGTTCAAGAAAGATTTATTCCAGGGATTCAAGGAAGGCACAATATTAGAAAATCCATCAACATCATCCACCACATCAACAAAAAGAAGGACAAAAACCACATGACCATCTCCATAGATGCTGAAAAAGCATTCAACAAAATTCAACATCCATTCATGATAAAAACTATCAACAAAATGGGTATAGAGGGCAAATACCTCAACATAATAAAGGCCATATATGATAAACCCACAGCCAACATCATACTTAACAGTGAGAAGCTGAAAGCTTTTCCTCTGAGATCAGGAACTAGACAATGATGCCCACTCTGTTGCATCTTACTACACTGATAGACAGTGACTTCAGTGGGGTATGGGGAGGATAATATGGGTGAATTTAGTAACCACAATGTTTTTCTTGTGAAGCCTTCATAAGAGTGTATATCAATGATAACTTTAAAAAATCTATTAAAAAAAAAGAAGACATATGCACCCCTATGTTTGTCACAGCACTATTTACAATAACCAACATATGGAAGCAACCTAAGTGTCCATCAATAAATGAATGAATAAAGAAGATGTAGTACATATACACAGTGGAACAGTATAAAAAACTTAAAAAGAAGCAAACCTTGCCATTTGTGACAACATGGATGGACCTAGAGGGTATGATGCTAAGTGAAATAAGATAGGCAGAAAAAGACAAATACCATATGATTTCACTTATATTTGGAATCTAAGAAACAAAATAAACAAACAAAAGAAATAGACCCACAAATGCAGACAACAGAGTGTTGGTTACTATAGGGAAGGGGATGAGAGGATGGGTGAGATTAGTGAAGAGGATAAAGAGGTACAAACTGAAAAATATAAACTAATTGAATCATAGGAATGGAAGTACAATATAGAGAATATAACCAATAATATTGTAATGCCTTGGTATGGAAATGGGGTAACTGCACTTACTATGGCAAGCATCCAGTAATGTACATAATTATTTAGTCACTGTGTTGCATATCTGAAACCAATATAATATTGCATATCAACTTTGTTCCAATAGAAAAGAGAGAAAGAGAGATCGAAGACTGAATACATACAAGTGATAAATCTGCAAATTTCCATGCTGGTGGTGTTGAGCATGAGGTCACATGGCCACAGCCACATCTCAGAGAATGTCCTGTGATTCACATTCCCATTGGCCTGGTGCAGAACACAACTTCCCTTTGATACACCCAAGAGAAGAGCCTACCCTTTGCTCAAATTACATTAGCATTGTTTTGCAGGCAAGCGTTCTTTTGATCTCCAATGACTAGACATATGATATCATCAGCTCTAAATCAAGCCACATTTTCCCCTCTCTTTAAAGCTGGTGTCACTGGGGAGGACACCACAAGCTAATCTGTAACATGCTGCAGATTGCAACATCTCCTGTTGCCTTCATTTGTCACCTTTATTTGCTCACCAGCCATTTTGTTAATAACAGTGAGTGCTTCTCCTAGATTCAGAGAACATCATTTTGATTTTAAACTTATCCCACATGCCTCATCCCTACCAGAGCTTGACATTTAGAACGTGTGGGCATCACTTCCTTTTGAACTTGCTTCCACATGTTTCAGGACTTTGTTTCTTCCTCTTATGTGAGGGAGCAGTCCAAACAGTGATCTGCAGGGTGTATAGTATAGAAGAAGTCAATTAGACATGGACCTTGCTTCCCCAGTCACAAGTGGCAGTTTGTCAACCTTTTGCAAGGGTTGAACATTAATCTTCCTCTTGGTTTGGGAGACAAGAGGAGACAAGGCAGTCAGGCAACATACATGTAATCAAGCCATTCCCCCAGCATGCTCAACATGAAAACAGTAGGTTGGAGTCCTTTATTTGATTTCTTTTAAAGTAATAGCCCTTAATCCATTTTTCGCTTATTATACGAATGCAAAATGTGCCTGTTCCCAAAATATCAAGAAGTACAAGCAAGCAAAAGTGGAAAAAAAATGTAAATACTCAAATTTCTCCTGCAGCATCACCATTGGTAAGGCCAACATATTTCCAAATATTTCCTCATTTGGCTGTCTCTACTATAGAATCTGGGAAACATATGCTACCTAGCCTCCCTTGCAGTGTAGATGTTCATATGACATGTTTCTATCATGTGAGAGCTAAATGGAAGGAAGGAAAAAAGGAAAGAAGGAAGGGAGGGAGGGAGGGAAGGAAGGAGGGAAGGAGGAAGATAATAAGAGAAGAAAGAAAAGAAGAAAAAAAAAGAAAAGAAAAGAAAGAAAGAAAAAAGAACTAAAGGTCTTTCTGAGAAAACTGGATTCTCGCAGCTGCTGCTCTTGGCTGGAGTTGCAGCAGCTCTTCTGGGACCATACAACAATCAGCAGGAGGATGAGAGCCAATATGATATGGATGACAGAGTGGGCACCTGGGCATCGTTGTGCAACTGAAGAAATGCCAGCGACACCCACCATCAGACTTCTTATCAAGTGAGAAAATAGCTGCCTATTGATTTAAGCCTCACCTAAGTGTATGTTCTGTTATATGCAGTGTTCTTAACTGATACATCCAAACACCTGGAAAAAAACTCCATCACACCAGTGTACCCTGTTCAAAGGACTTTTTCTTTTGAAGGAGATAGGATACATGTCTTTGTTTAACCCAAAACTTTTCAAGTTTGCCATTTAAATCAACTTCACTAATAACTTTACTGATAATAATAACAACAACTGATATTATGGCACCTTCATTCTCATCATCTCATTCTCTTCTTCCCAATTTGAAAGTGAGAAAACTGTGACAATAGTTAACAGTAGTGTATTGTATATTTGAAAATTGCTGAGAATAGGTCTTAAAGTTCTCATCACAAGAAAAAAAGATGGATATTTATTGTGGTAATTTTGCAAATACATATATCAAGTCATTAGGTTGTACACCTGAAACTAATACAATGTGATATGGAAATTATACCTCAAGAAAACTAGGAAAAGCAAAGAAAAGAAAGTAGGAAAAGCAAAGCAAAGAGATTGGAATAGTCCAGGAAGTAGTTGGAGCTTAAATTCAAGTATTATGATTGGAAATACTTCTGTCTTTCAGTCATATTACATGCTAACTCTTCTCCAGAGGATCCTAGCAAATACTCAGACCTACAGTTTAGAGAGTAAACAGGAGCTTGCCTGAAGTCTATTCTAAAAGGCAGTTGAGATGCCAACATTTTTGTGTCCCCAGAAAATTCATATTTTGGAGCCCTACTCCCAATGTGATGGTATGTGGTGGGGGGGCCGCTGGAAGATAATCAGTTTATGAAGGTGGGGCCTTATTAGTACCTTATAAGAACAAGCCAGAGAGCTACCAAGTTCTCTTTTCTGCCCTGTGAGGATGCAGTGGGAAGTTCTGCAAACTGGCAAGAGGGCCCTCACAAGAACCCAACCACACTGGTGTCCTGATCTCAGACTTCCAACCTCTGGGACTGTGAGAAATAAATGTTAGCTGTTTAAGACACTCTGTTCGTGGTATTCTGTTATAGCAGGCCAAAGTGACTAAGACACTCCCCAGAATGTCATCATGGAAGCTGAGGGTAAGCACACCAACTTTTCCTAGTCCTCTAAACAGAATACTTTCAACTTTGCTTTTCTAGAAAATTTCAGGCCACATGCCTAAAAATCATGGCTCTTGGGAAGGGTGGAGCCAGGATTTGAACACTAGTTTATCTGACTTTAAGGCCAGGGGGTTAATCTACTAGGCAATACTTGTCCAAATATGGTACCTGTTGGCTTTCCAAATATTGTGAACACCCACCGTGCATTTTCTGGGAGAGCTGGGGATGGTGAACAGCACCCTGCAGAACACTAGCCAAGTCAGAGGGCCTGAGCCTGAGCCTCCACTCTGCCACTTCATGTATGAGTCTGCGTGATTTCCCTGACATGTTTGGACTTTGCCTATAAAATTAGGGTTGACAATAAAACAAAGGAGGTAAATACATGTATGAGAAAGCTGAGCTAACAGCCATGAGAACCTCCTTCTATGAAGTATCTTTCTCTCTCCTCCCCACCTTTTTCCTGAGGATGGACTTAGTTGGTGAATCAGTTAGCTCTTGCAATGTAACAAAGCACCCCAAACTTAGTGGCTAAAACAACCACCATTTATCACTTTTTAAAACTCAGTTGAGTGGTTCCTGTCATCTGGGTTGGCTTGGCTAGACTCTCTCATGTGTCTGGGATCAAATGGGCGCCAGCTGGTAGCTGGCTGCTTAGAATGACCACAATCACACATCTGCTGGCTGGATGGCTATTACCAGTAGGCAATAGGGTGAATAGCCACATGTCTCTCATCCTCCAGCCGGCTAGCTTGGGCATATTCACACGGTGGTCACAAGAGAGTGAAGGAGACTGTCCAACACCCCCTTACGTGCAAACTCAGAACCGGCACATGCTCACTTTGGCCACATTCTATCAGTCAAGGCAGGTCGCCGGCCGGCACAGATTCAGTGGATAAGGATACAGACCCCACCCCTTGATGAGAGGAGCTGCAAGGTGAGAGTTGTGGCCATTTTAGTAATCAGTTATAATAGCCACTTCTCTGGAGCCACATGTGGACCAGCCTGCCCAAGTCTCTGCCCAACAACCCAGACAGAGCTTGTTTTTCCAGTGGGTCACAGAGCACAGGCCTGGATGGCTTTTTTGTTTTTTGTTAGCTTTGACTTTTAGCTGTTGCCAGGATGTTTCTTTCAGAGAGGAGAAGCCTCAGTCCTGTCTGCCATGTATATTAAGATGGGCTGTGATGGAGCCTTACTTTGTGGTCAGAGGCCCTGGAACCTGGTGAGAAAGAGTCAGCAGAGACTGTAACAGGCCCTCGGGCCTCTGGAAGCCTCACTTCCAAAACAAGAAATCTTCTTCTGAGGAGCTGGAAGCTGCCCAGCAGCCAGGGCTGTTCAAGTCAAAAGCATGGCCA
The DNA here is from genome assembly GCF_030020395.1 of Manis pentadactyla. NCBI lineage: Eukaryota > Metazoa > Chordata > Mammalia > Pholidota > Manidae > Manis > Manis pentadactyla. The sequence goes on along the minus strand of NC_080023.1, from coordinate 138,678,336 downwards.
GTGTTGCCCAGCCCTGCTGGGGGAAACGGGGGTGGGGAGGGGATGGTTACCTCACTAGCTAATCAGCGACACTCCCAGCCTGATGAATTGGTGAACTCCTGGCCCTCGGATGACAGTATCTGGCTCACACTTTTTCTGCTTTCACGTTTGGAGATTGCACAAGTGACATGAAGGGTTGCAGAGGGCCTTGGAACGTCCCATCTGGTGAATCACACCCAGGGGCCCGTGCAGGGGGCGGGGAGGGGTCGCCTGCTCCTGACAGGGAGCCTCCGGATGGCATGTGCGTGTTAGCGGGTGGGCGCCCGCCCAGCTGAGGTCAGTCCTCGCCATCTGGGGCCTGGACAAGAAGGGACTAGAGGATGTGGTTGGCAGAGATGCAGGAAGGAATGTCTCAAAAGAGCAAAAAATTGCTGTCAGACACTTTGCTGGCTGAGCCTCCAAGAACGGAGCTCTTCTCCTGAGGAAACATCACAACATGACTGAGATTCTAAAGGGTCAGGGGAGGGGCCTGGCCAGTGGGGAAACAAGTCCCTTCACTGGCCTCTCCTACCTCAGGCAGAGGGCTGCTTGGTGGCATTCCTGCATGAGTGGGCCAGAAGAAATTTAACTTCCAAACCTTGCCACCCACACGTTGGTCTTAAATGAAGTCCAGCAGGAGGCCAGCACCAGATATGCCTGGAGGCTGGTATGGAGAGGTCAGAACCACCAGCAGACCATGCATGACCACGTTCACCCACCAGCCACCCTTCTCCTGGGAGAGCAGAAGCCCAGCCATGCCTGAGGGAGCCCCAGCTCGGCTCTCAGAAAATGGTCCTGTTGGGTTTCATTCCTCAGGTACTTGTTTTCTGGCTCTAGAGACAATGCCAATATTCAGTGCTCAACCACATGAAAGTTTCTGAATCCAAAAGCCAAGGATACTGTCCAAACCATACCTGGACCAAGGGGCAAACAAAAGAAATCCATTCTCTTGCTCCCACTGGCCTGGGGGCAGCTGATCTGGGCCAAGCAGCTGTGGTTCCTGCCCTGCTTAGTCAGAAAGTGCTCCTCGGTTAAGACCCTCACCCCTGTCCTGAGAAGCAGGACTCCTCCAGCAGCCGTCCTGGTGCTCCAGGCTTCAGTGCACCCCCCACTTCCATTCTGCACCCTTTCATCCACCTGTGACTCCTGTTTGCAGAGCACCTGTTTCCAACCCCCAGCAGGTGGTGGCAGCCAAGCTGTAGGAAAAGAGACAGTAGGGACCCCAACAAATAGAGTCCATTCCTGCAGAATCCAGAATCCTGGAGGATTCCCAAGCCTAACCAGGCAGCCTGGCTCCCAAGAGCTGCCACGAGGGCCAGACTAGTCTTGCCACTGGTCCCTCTTGCCCACAAGCTTCTGCACAGTTCCACATGCTTACTCCTCTCAGGAATGTTCTGTTTTTTACTATTTTTCTGGGAAGCCCACTCCTCCTTTTTCTAACTGGCCCACCCCAGACTGATGCATCTTTCCTTGTTTTTTAGAGTATCCTCTTTTCTGGTATTCAGTAGATTTTCTGGTTGTGTGACATTAGCAGGAATCTCATCCTGAGGGGGACAGCATGAGGACCAGGAAGTACCCTCAGTCTTGACCTTCTCATTTGGGGCTGATACTGTGATGTATAGAAAGAAATATGGTTCTGGTCTTTGTCCCCATTTCTGTCATGAGCTTCTAAAACCCTTGGAATGTCCTTAAGTCATGATACCAGTAAAGGTCTTTTGTTAATGATGTGACTTTTGGACCTCACCTAAGGATGAGGGCTGGTTGCCAGTTAAGCCAACCAAGTGATTAGAGGGTTGGAGCTTTCAGTCCCACCCCCACCCTCTACTTCATGCCCCCCACCACACCTTCTGTACCACTGACCTCCAGGGAGGGTAGCGGGACTGGACATTGAGTCAATTACCAATGGCCAATGATTTAACTTAATTGTGACTATGCAATGAAGCTTCCATAAAAACCCAAAAGACTAGGGTTTGAAGAGCTTCTGGGTTGAGTGAACCATGGAGATTTGGAGAGAGTGGTGCACTCAGAGAGGGCATGGACACTTTGCACCCTTTCCCCATACTGTGAACTCTGTGTCTCCCCATCTGGCAATTCCTGAGTTATATCCTTTCATAATAAACTGGTAATCTAGTGAGTAAACAGTATTTCTGAGTTCTGTGAGCCACCCTAGAAAGTCATCTGAGTCCAAGGAGGGGGGTCATGGGACCTCTGATTTATAGCCAGGCAGTCAGAAGCACAGGTGACAACCTGGACTTGAGATTGACATCTGAAGTGGAGGGCAGACTTGTGGCAGTGAGTCCTTAACCTGTGGAATCTGATATTGTCCATGCAGATGTCAGTATTGAGTTGAATGATAAGACACCCCAGCTAGTATGGGAGAATTGCTTGCCTGGTAATGTGGGGGAAAAACCTACACATGTTGGAATTGGAATCAGAATAGTTAGGGGACAGGTCTTGGGATGGTCTCAAATTGACAGTGTGTGAACACACACACACACACACACACACACACCCTGCCCAGACTGGATTCTCAAGCCCAAAGTTTCCTTCAATAAAACATTTAGAATCAGACTTTTCAAATCCTGATAAAAGGGTGCAATTAAGTAAATGGAGGCAAAGGGAAGGGGTGGGAGTAACGAGATGGGAAGAGAAGAGGTGGGGGAGATACCCTTCATTTAAAATTAGAGATTCTCAGAATTTAGTAGAAAGATCTGCCAGTAGAGATCTCTTCCCAGGGGAGGGTCTGGAATAAAAGTTGTATTCTCTCAATGATCTCCTGACTACACTTGGAAACATCCAATCTCCTGGGTCACAAATATGAGGTGAGCCCATGGGGTTGATACCCAGTGCGAGAGAGGACATTCCTGAAGGCCATATGCTCCAGCATCCTTTGTTTTTCTCTGTTCCCCCTAGGACCTCGTCTCCTCCATGTGCCCTGCACCCTCACTCACTGTGCTGGTCCCTCTCCATCTGTGTGGCCCTGAGTTCACCCCACTCCAGGCCCACTCAGCAGCTGACATGATTAATGGGCCATGGCAGGCCCCTCCAAGATTTCTTTGGCTGAGGCATAGCAGAGGCCCTGTCAACTGGGATCCTTCTGTACTGGATTCCATGTAAGGAGATAAGACCTCACACAGGTAAGCATGTCCAGTCCAACTGCCCCCACCCATGACCCCCAGTGTGCCCACCACCTCCCCAGGCTCACGAGGCTTACACACGCCCACCAAACTGAAACTGGACACTGAAAACATTAACATGCCCGAATTCTACCTTTTGGAGAAAATCTTAGAGCTGTTTTCTTTCCATTTCACTTTCTTTATTACAAAGACAATAAAACTACATTACAGAAAATGAAAAAGCCAGAGATAAAAACTTTATTTTTATCGCTGTTGAGTCCTTACATGTAGGCATTTAGGTTTGTTTGGTTCTCTAATAGCAGTAACCAGAATGCAGGGAATTTGGTGGTCAGGCTTTCTCCACTTCTGCAGCCTTTCTGACCCATGGGGCCCTTGAGCACTGCAATCCAGGGGCTGGGAGAGCTGCTCGTGAGGCACTATCAAAAGGACTGACTGGGAGGGGTGGAGCCAAGATGGCGGCGTGAGTAGAGCAGCGGAAAACTCCTCCCCAAACCACATATATCTATGAAAATATAACAAAGACGACTCTTCCTAGAATAGAGACCAGAGGACACAGGACAACATCCAGACCACATCCACACCTGCGAGAACCCAGCGCCTCGCGAAGGGGGTAAGATACAAGCCCCGGCCCCGCGGGACCCGAGCGCCCCTCCCCCCAGCTCCTGGCGGGAGAAGAATAGGCAGAGCGGGAGGGAGACGGAGCCCAGGACTGCCGAACACTCAGCCCCAGCCATAAGGGCCAGAGTGCAGACACAGTGCATGCATGGGGTCCTGGATACTAGGGAAACAGGGCAGCAAGACCGCTGAGCAGATACGGGAGGCTGGTGCCAGAGAACAAAGAAAAGCAAGCGTTTTTTTTTTTTAATTATTTATTTAATTTTGTTGTTGTTTTTGTTTTGTTTTGGTGAGTGCTTTTTAGAAGTCTTAAAGGGACAGGGACCCCAATACTAGGGGAAAAGGGCAGCAAGACCAGTGAGTGGGTGCCTGAGGCAGGAGCCTGAGGACAAAGAAAAGCAAGCATTTTTTAAAAATTATTCATTTAATTTTTTTGTTCTTGTTGTTTTGTTTTGGCGGGTGCTTTTTGGAAGTCTTAAAGGGACAGGGCAGGACACTTAGTCCAGAGGTAGGGAATCTGGGGATCTTGGGGACTCTAAGCCCCTGGGCAGCAGGGAGCACGGAAGCCCCTTACGGAGATAAATAGCCTCCATGGTGCTCCACCTCCAATGCGGCTCCAACATTTTGGAGCAGCTGCCCAAGCCAGGCCACGCCCACAGCAACAGCAGAGATAAACTACATAGCAGCCGGGCAGGAAGCAGAAGCCCTGTCGGCATGCAGCTGCCCAGCACAAGTCACTAGAGGTCGCTGTTCTCCCAGGAGAGGAGGGCCACAAACCAACAAGAAGGGAAGTTCTTCCAGCCATCACTCGTTCCAGCTCTGCAAACTATTTCTATCACCATGAAAAGGCAAAATTACAGACAAACAAGGATCACAGAGACAACACCAGAGAAGGAGACAGAACTAACCAGTCTTCCTGAAAAAGAATTCAAAATAAAAATCATAAACATGCTGATGGAGATGCAGAGAAATATGCAAGAGCAATGGGATGAAGTCTGGAGGGAGATCACAGATGCCAGGAAGGAGATTACAGAAGTGAAATAAACTCTGGAGGGGTTTATAAGCAGAATGGATAAGACGCAAGAGGCCATTGATGGAATAGAAACCAGAGAACAGGAACGCATAGAAACTGACATAGAGAGAGATAAAAGGATCTCCAGGAATGAAACAATATTAAGAGAACTGTGTGACCAATCCAAAAGGAACAATATCCTTATTATAGGGGTCCCAGAAGAAGAAGAGAGAGGAAAAGAATAGAAAGTGTCTTTGAAGAAATAATTGCTGAAAACTTCCCCATACTGGGGGAGGAAATAATCGAACAGACAATGGAAATACAAAGAACCCCCAACAGAAAGGATCCAAGAAGGACAACACCAAGACACATAATAATTAAAATGGCAAAGATCAGGGACAAGGAAAGAGTTTTAAAGGCAGCTAGAGAGAAAAAGGTCACCTATAAAGGAAAACCCATCAGGCTAACATCAGACTTCTCGACAGAAACCCTACAGGCCAGAAGGGAATGGCATGATATATTTAATGCAATGAAACAGAAGGGCCTTGAACCAAGGATACTGTATCCAGCACGACTATCATTTAAATATGATGGCGGGATTAAACAATTCCAAGACAAGCAAAAGCTGAGAAAATTTCTTCCCACAAACCACCTCTACAGGGCATCTTACAGGGACTGCTCTAGATGGGAGCACTCCTAAAAAGAGCACAGAACAAAACACCCAACATATGAAGAATGGAGGAGGAGGAATAAGAAGGGAGAGAAGAAAAGAATCTCCAGACAGTGTATATAACAGCTCAATAAGTGAGCTAAGTTAGGCAGTAAGATACTGAAGAGGCTAACCTTGAACCTTTGGTAACCATGAATTTAAAGCCTGCAATGGCAATAAGTACATATCTCTCAATAGTCACCCTAAATGTAAATGGACTTAATGCACCAATCAAAAGACATAGAGTAATAGAATGGATAAAAAAGCAAGACCCATCTATATGCTGCTTACAAGAAACTCACCTCGAACCCAAAGACATGTACAGACTAAAAGTCAAGGGATGGAAAAACATATTTCAGTCAAACAAAAGCGAGAAGAAAGCAGGGGTTGCAGTACTAATATCAGACAAAATAGACTTCAAAACAAAGAAAGTAACAAGAGATAAAGAAGGACACTACATAATGATAAAGGGCTCAGTTCAACAAGAGGATATAACCATTCTAAATATATATGCACCCAACACAGAAGCACCAGCATATGTGAAACAAATACTAACAGAACTAAAGGGGGAAATAGAATGCAATGCATACATTTTAGGAGATTTCAACACACCACTCACCCCAAAGGATAGATCCACCAGGCAGAAAATAAGTAAGGACACGGAGGCACTGAACAACACAGTAGAGCAGATGGACCTAATAGACATCTATAGAACTCTACATCCAAAAGCAACAGGATATACATTCTTCTCAAGTGCACATGGAACATTCTCCAGAATAGACCACATACTAGGCCACAAAAAGAGCTTCAGTAAATTCCAAAATATTGAAATTCTACCAACCAATTTTTCAGACCACAAAGGTATAAAACTAGAAATAAATTCTACAAACAAAAAGGCCCACAAACATATGGAGGCTTAACAACATGCTCCTAAATAATCAATGGATCAACGAACAAATTAAAATAGAGATCAAGGAATATATAGAAACAAATGACAAAGACAACACAAAGCCCCAACTTCTGTGGGACGCAGCGAAAGCAGTCTTAAGAGGAAAGTATATAGCAATCCAGGCACACTTGAAGAAGGAAGAACAATCCCAAATGCATAGCATAACATCACAATTATTGAAACTGGAAAAAGAAGAACAAATCAGGCCTACAGTCAGCAGAAGGAGGGACATAATAAAGATCAGAGAAGAAACAAACAAAATTGAGAAGAATAAAACAATAGCAAAAATCAATGAAACCAAAAGCTGGTTCTTTGAGAAAATAAACAAAATAGATAAGCCTCTAGCCAAACTTATTAACAGAAAAAGAGAATCAACACAAATCAACAGAATCAGAAATGAGAATGGAAAAATCACGACAGACTCCACAGAAATACAAATAATTATTAGAGATTACTATGAAGACCTATATGCCAACAAGCTAGAAAACCTAGAAGAAATGGACAACTTCCTAGAAAAATACAACCTTCCAAGAGTGACCAAGGAAGAAACACAAAAGTTAAACAAACCAACTACGAGCAAAGAAATTGAAACAGTAATCAAAAAACTACCCAAGAACAAAACCCCCGGGCTGGACGGATTTACCTCGAAATTTTATCAGACACACAGAGAAGACATAATACCCATTCTCCTTAAAGTTTTCCAAAAAATAGAAGAGGAGGGAATACTCCCCAACTCATTCTATGAAGCCAACATCACCCTAATACCAAAACCAGGCAAAGATCCCACCAAAAAAGAAAATTACAGACCAATATCCCTGATGAATGTAGATGCAAAAATACTCAATAAAATATTAGCAAACCGAATTCAAAAGTATATCAAAAGGATCATACACCATGACCAAGTGGGATTCAGCCTAGGGATGCAAGGATGGTACAACATTAGAAAATCCATCAGCATCATACACCACATCAACAAAAAGAAAGACAAAAACCACATGATCATCTCCATAGATGCTGAAAAAGCATTTGACAAAATTCAACATCCATTCATGATAAAAACTCTCAGCAAAATGGGAATAGAGGGCAAGTACCTCAACATAATAAAGGCCATATATGATAAACCCACGGAAAACATTATACTGAACAGCGAGAAGCTGAAAGCTTTTCCTCTGAGATCGGGAACTAGACAGGGATGCCCACTCTCCCCACTGTTATTTAACATAGTACTGGATGTCCTAGCCATGGCAATCAGACAAAACAAAGAAATACAAGGAATCCAGATTGGTGAAGAAGAAGTTAAACTGTCACTATTTGCAGATGACATGATATTGTACATAAAAAACCCTAAAGACTCCACTCCAAAACTACTAGAACTGATATCGGAATACAGCAAAGTTGCAGGATACAAAATTAACACACAGAAATCTGTAGCTTTCCTATACACTAACAATAAACCAATAGAAAGAGAAATCAGGAAAACAATTCTATTCACAATTGTATCAAAAAGAATAAAATACCTAGGAATAAACCTAACCAAGGAAGTGAAAGACCTATACCCTGAAAACTACAAGTCACTCTTAAGAGAAATTGAAGGAGACACTAACAAATGGAAACTCATCCCATGCTCATGGCTAGGAAGAATTAATATCGTCAAAATGGCCATCCTGCCCAAAGCAATATACAGATTTGATGCAATCCCTATCAAATTACCAGCAACATTCTTCAATGAACTGGAAAAAATAATTCAAAAATTTATATGGAAACACCAAAGACCCCGAATAGCCAAAGCAATTCTGAGAAAGAAGAATAAAGTAGGGGGGATCTCACTCCCCAACTTCAAGCTCTACTACAAAGCCATAGTAATCAAGACAATTTGGTACTGGCACAAGAACAGAGCCACAGACCAGTGGAACAGATTAGAGACTGCAGACATTAACCCAAACATATATGGTCAATTAATATTCGATAAAAGAGCCATGGACATACAATGGGGAAATGACAGTCCCTTCAACAGATGGTGCTGGCAAAACTGGACAGCTACATGTAGGAGAATGAAACTGGACCATTGTCTAACCCCATACACAAAAGTAAATTCAAAATGGATCAAAGACTTGAATGTAAGTCAAGAAACCATAAAACTCTTAGAAAAAAACATAGGCAAAAACCTTTTAGACATAAACATGAGTGCCCTCTTCTTGAACATATCTCCCCAGGCAAGGAAAACAACAGCAAAAATGAACAAGTGGGACTATATTGAGTTGAAAAGCTTCTGTACAGCAAAAGACACCATCAATAGAACAGAAAGGAACCCTACAGTATGGGAGAATGTATTTGTAAATGACAGATCAGATAAAGTGTTGATGTCCAAAATATATAAAGAGCTCACCCACCTCAAGAAACAAAAAACAAACAATCCAATTAAAAAATGGGCAGAGGAACTGAATAGACAGTTCTCCAAAAAAGAAATACATATGGCCAACAGACACATGAAAAGATGCTCCACATCGCTAATTATCAGAGAAATGCAAATTAAAACTACAATGAAGTATCACCTCACACCAGTAAGGATGGCTACCATCCAAAAGACAAACAACAACAAATGTTGGCGAGGCTGTGGAGAAAGGGGAACCCTCCTACACTGCTGGTGGGAATGTAAATTAGTTCAACCATTGTGGAAAGCAATATGGAGGTTTCTCAAAATGCTCAAAACAGACTTACCATTTGACCCAGGAATTCCCCTCCTAGGAATTTACCCTAAGAACGCAGCACTCAAGTTTGAAAAAGACAGATGCACCCTTATATTTAATGCAGCACTATTTACAATAGCCAAGAATTGGAAGCAACCTAAGTGTCCATCAGTAGATGATTGGATAAAGAAGATGTGGTACATATACATAATGGAATATTACTTGGCCATAAGAAGAAAACAGATCCTACCATTTGCAACAACATGGAAGGAGCTAGAGGGTATTATGCTCAGTGAAATAAGCCAAGCAGAGAAAGAGAAATACCAAATGATTTCACTCATCTGTGGAGTATAAGAACAAAGGAGAAACTGAAGGAACCAAACAGCAGCAGAATCACAGAACCCAAGAATGAACTAACAGGTACCAAAGGAAAGGGACTAGGGAGGATGGGTGGGTAGGGAGGGATAAGGGGGGGGAAGACGAAGGGGGGTATTAAGATTAGCATGCATAATGGGGGGGTCAGAGAAAGGGGAGGGCTGTATAACACAGAGAAGAAAAGTAGTGATTCTACAGCATTTTGCTATGCTGATGGACAGTGACTGTAAAGGGGTTTATAGGGGGGACCTGGTATAGGGAGAGCCTAGTAAACATAATATTCTTCATGTAATTGTAGATTAATGATAAAAAAAAAAGAAAGAAAGGAAAGGTTTATTACTCCCTGATAGGGTAAAACTAACTGTAAATCAACGATTAATGCATGCTTTAAATATCCTTAATTTTGATCATTTAAAGGGTGTTAGATGAGCAGCTATGGAAGTACATTTTTCTGATAATATTCCTTTCTCTTAAAAAAAAAAAAAGCAGTTCCTGTGTGGTGACCTGCAATAAGTTCTTCACAATGGTATAAAGGGCATATCAAGTGTGGGCAAAGGGTCTGTTTGTGTTTATACAGAGGATCAAAGCCTAATTTGGCTACCCAGAAAACGAACTAAGATATGATAAGAAGAAGAAGTTCCAACATTAACATACTCTGGAAGAGTCATTCCAGAAGATGATCATCAAAAAACTTCAACAAGGATCCTGGCACTGTTGCAGTTGTAGCTGCATTCATCCCACTGGTTCCTGGAATTGCCATTGGAATAAAGAAGGAGATATCTAAGCTGGCCTGTGCATACAGTAAAACAACAAATTTGACTGGATCTATACTGTTGATACTCAACCAAGAATTAGGAGAAGTGCAAGTTGCAGTGCTCCAAAATCTTGAGACTACAGACTATCTACTGTTAAAAGAACATATGGGATGTGAACAGTTCTCAGTAATGTGTTGTTTTAATTTGTCTGATTTTTCTCAAACTATTCAAATTCAGTTAGACAATATCCATCATATCATAGATAAGTTTTCACAAATGCTTAGGGTGCCTAACTGGTTTTCTTGGTTTCACTGGAGATGGCTGGTAATTGTAGCTCTGCTTTGGTTATGTAACTGTATTCCTATTATGTTAATGTGTGTGCGCAATTTAATTAGTAGTTTAAAACCTATACATGCTGAAGTTACTCTACAAGAAGATATGTCAAAGAAATAATCAATCTTCCCATGTTTTCTTCCATCTGCTACTTCTATAGCTTTTCTTCTTCCTTCCTAATTACAACCCTTAAATAGAATTCGTGCCTCAGATCGAATTTACCGAGTATCATAATTCTTCCAAGTGGTAAAGATACCTCAAGACAAATGCTGGGCACAAAACCCACAGGGCATAAATCTGCAAAGAAGTGAACAGCTAACCTTTTCAAACAATAAGGCTTCTCTCTCACTTACCAACTTTACATTTCCCTGTATGGCCCCGGAAGATGACTGGTTAGCCAAAGACGGGTAAGATTCCTCAAGCGAGGAACAACCTAAGACAGGCACTGTCGCAGGGGGACTATCAGGTGAGAAATTGGGGATCAACAGAGGTGAGGCTTAGAACCTCAGCCCCCCTGTTTTGAGAGAAATCTTCTGCCTCCGTGGATGTTTTGTTGCCCTTGTCTAGCTTGGATTAACACTTAGTCTACAGGCACACACCTGATCATCTACATTTGCTTTCTTACAGCACTAAACTATGTTTTCTACCTTTATCTTGCATCTACCTACCACTTCAGCATTTTATTAAAAATAATAATAATAATAATAAGGGAGAAATGTGGGATTCACATATAAATCAAGTATAAAAATCAAAGGAATATTCATATTTGACCTGATTGTTTATAGTTCATAATGCGTGATCAAAACCGAAAGTTTCTGTGATGACTGCCCTTGTACTGTTCACCATGTAAGAACTTGTTCATTATGCTTCAGAAGATCAGGGACTGATGAGAATTAGGCTTGGGGTGGATTAATGATTGTGCATTGAGTCCCCTGTACAGAATTGTATTGTTGTTAACAACCATTTGATCAATAAATATGAGAGATGTCCTCTCAAAAAAAAAAGTGGTTAAGATGATACATTTTGTATTATGTATGTTTTACCATCATTTTTATTTCTATTAAATTATTAAATACTTTATAAAAATAAAAATAAATAAATAAAAAATTTTTAAAAAGGGCTGACTTGGTGCAGAACAGTCCTTCCCTCAAAGAATCTAAGGTGTCCTTGGCCTGCACAGGGCACCAGGACAGAATCGCTGCCCTGCTTTGAGCATTTCTGTGTGCCCAGTGGCAGGCTCTAGCCCTGCTCCCTGGCAGGTCTACGTTTTGCAAGAGGGAGGTCTAGCAGGCACCTTTTCCCAGCTGAGTGATGCAAGGCTGGTGCCTCAAAGACAGAGCCTCCAGTGTCTCTGGAGGCTGGGCCTTGGCCCTGGAATCAGAGTGGGTGGAACACTGGGCATTTGTCTGCTGAGCCAACTCCATCCGTTACTGTTTCCCTAAACCCAGTGGGTTTCCCTGAGTCTGCCAGAGGTTGGAAGGGGGCTTCTGGGGTGCTGAACAGGACCCCAGAGGGCTGACCCCCACCCCTGCTACAGCCTCCTCAATGGTTGGTCATTCTCTTCCTGTGAAAACACTCAGCGGCCTTTCGCAGCTGTAAAAAAGGAATGAAGACAAGGACTGTTTGGCCAACACACCAGCTAAGGGAAACCCTGGAGGCAGCTCAAGAGCTGCTGCCCATTCCACAGGGGCCCTGCTTCCAAACACAAATATTAACCTTGGCAGTCTGTCTGTGTCCTGCTTCACAACTAAGTTGGTGCTTTTCAGGGTCATATTTAATTTGGGGAAGAGAGTGATGATGAAAAAAGATACAGTCTCCTGGAACAAAGCGAGCTTTTGATTACAGACAGTATTTAACTGGTACTAGTGTTTAAAATCCACCCTGGTTAAAGGCTACTTCTACTTCTAGGAACTTTTAGAGCAGAAGGGTGAATCCCAGCAGCAGTTCTTTATAGGGTCCTCAGGGTGAAAGCACAAAAATAAAGATATCAACACCTAGAATCTTGATTGCAAAAGCATTCAAGCGATAGCTAATCCTCGCAAGTCAAGACCAGAAGCCCTTGGAGAGTCAGCTTTGTAACACCTGGAGATTTGTCCTGCACCAAACTGCTTTATATGTTATTATGAGATAGTCAGCAGAAAAGACAGAGGAGAGAGGCTCAGCAAACTACAGAGGTTATGATATCCACAGATCTTAAAGACAGGGGGCATGGCACACCATGCGGGCCACACAGGAAGGACACAGGATGGTCAAGAGGCAGCAGACAGGAGTGAGGTAGCCCTTCAGCGATGGCCTGCATTAGGGTTTCCTCAGGAAATGCAAGGCAGGACAGGGTAAACAGTTGAGGACTAGCTAATTTGAATCAGTCGGCCAGCTTTGTGTTTTAAGTGTGGCCCCTAGTTGCACAGCACCTGGTCCTGACCCTGGGATGATTAAGGAAGAGCAATATTACCTCCTGGGGGCACAGATCAGATAGAATAGGTAGGGCTCTGGACTGGTTAGTCTGGATTAAAGGGCATGTCCCTGGCTGTGCTCACTGTGATCTCTAGGATTTGGCTAGCCAAGGAAGGGTAATCAGAAAGATCGTTCTAGGATAGCACAGCATGATAATATACAGAAAATGTGGAGTATTTACACTGCACATAGCCTTCTCCATGGAGCCCACAGCCAGTGAAAATGCACCTAATTGTATCAGATGCCAAATCCAGAGGACAACAGCTGTTCTGTCCTGAGCAGGGAGCTACAGTAAGGGACAACTGAGGAGCGCCTTCCCAGGGGCCTGGGACTGTTGACTGCTGGGGGCTGCAAAACCCACATCAGGGCTCAAGCCTTTGAAACTGGGGACTTCAAACTTCAGAAGCCATCTGGGCCTCCAAGTAGCCAGAAAAATACGTAGGGAAAAAGGGATCTCAAGATGGTGGCATGAGTAGGGTGATGGAAATCTCCTCCCAAAACCATATAAATACAGCAAATACAACTATTCCTAAAAGAGTGACCAGAAGATACAGTACACCAGCCAGGCTACATCTACATCTGTGAGAACTCAACATCTCACAAAAAGGGTAAGATACAAAGCCATGACTCAGTGGGATCCAAACACTCCCAGATCACTGGCAGGAGGAGAAGAATCAGAGTGGGGAGGGAGTGGAAGCACAGGACTGCTAAATAACCAGCCCAAGTAATGTGCACCAGGAGCACAGACACGCATTGCATGGTGTACTGGATATTAGAGGAATGGAAAAGCAAAATCCAAAACTAAGACTTCGAACAGGTTCCACACCCAGCTGCCCTGGGACGAAAGAAAAGCGAGTGCTTTAAAAGTCTTAAAGGGACAAGGGTTTAACAGTTGGACAAATCGTCCTGGCACACTCAGCCAAGCAGGCTGGGAACTTGAAGGAACTGCAGGTGCCCTAACCCCCTGGGTGGCAATGCAGCACTGAAGCCCCTGATGGTGATTAGCAGCCTGTCATTCATTCCCCCCACTGGCACTGCAAGTGAACTGGCTGACCCACCATTGTTGTGGAGCAGCCAGGGAGCAGCCCCACCCACAGTAACCACACAGAGGCTTCTCCCAGTGTGCGGCTAACCAGGCCAGACCTAGAGGCTGCCCCCTGCCCACAGTCGACGGACACAGACAGCGGAAACTGGCACAGAGTATGGAAGGCACAAAGGGGCTTTATTATCATGGTGAACACGTGCTGTTTGCCTGCAACCCCCACCAGTGCCCTAGGCTATCCCGTGGGCTGCTCCACCCACAGCAGCTCAGGGGATAAACCCAGAGGCTGCACCCTGCCCAAGGCCAACCGGCACAGGCAGAAGAAGCTGGCGCAGAGTCTGGAAAGCACATAGGGGCTCTGTTCTTGTGGCGAACACACGCTGTTTGCCTGCAACCCCCACCAGTGCCCTAGGCCATCCGGAGGACCACCCCACCCACAGCATCTCAGGGGATCAACCCAGAGGCAGCTCCCTGTGTGCAGTTGCCTGGAGAAGGTAGCAGAGACTAGTTCAGAGTCCTGAAAGCACAAAGGGGTGCCATTCTTGCCGCTCACCTGTGACCCCTGCCAATGCCCAAGGTCATCCTGAGGGCCAACCCACCACCGGCAGCTCAGGGGATTAACCCAGAGGCTGCTCCCTGTGTGCGGTTGACCGGCACAGCCAGTGGAGATGTGAAAGGTGAACAAAAGGACTTTGTTCTCCCAGCTGACACACCCACCACTCACAGGCGATCACTTCCATCACCATGAAAAGGCAGAAGAACCTTATTCAGTCTAAAATCCTTCAAACACCAGAGAAAGGAGGACCTGGTGAGACAGAAATCATGAATCTTCCTGAAAAAGAATTCAAAATAAAAGTCATAAGCATGCTGATGGAGCTACAGAGAACTATGCAAGAGGTAAGGGACGAATTCTGGAGGGAGATTACAGAAATGAAACAAACAATGGATGGATTTAAGAGTAGACTGGATGAGGTGCAAGAGACTGTTAATGAAAGAGAAATCAGAGAACAGGAATACAGAGAAGCTGAGGCAGAGAGAAATAAAAGGATCTCAAGGAATGAAACAATATTAAGAGAACTGTGTGATGAATTCAAACAGAACAATATTTGCATTATAGGGGTACCAGAAGAAGAGAGAAAAAGGGATAGAAAATGTCTTGAAGATACTTGCTGAAAACTTCCCCAAGGTGGGGAAGGAAATAGTCTCTCAGACCATGGAAGTCCAGAGATCTCCCAACACAAGGGACCCAAGGAGGACAACACCAAGATATATAATAATTAAAACAGCAAAGATCAAAGACAAGGACAGAGTATTAAAAACAGTCACAGAGAGAAAAGAGATCACCTACAAAGGAAAACCCATTAGGCTATCATCAGACATCTCAGCAGAAACTTTAAAGGCCAGAAGAGAATGGCATGATATATTCAATGCAATGAAACAGAAGAATACTGTATCCAGCAAGATTATCATTTAAATTTAAAGGAGGGATTAAACAATTCCCAGATAAGTGAAATTTGAGGAAATTTACCTCCCACAAACCATCTCCACAGTGTATTTTAAAGGGACTGCTCTAGATGGAAGTGCTCCAAAGGTTAAATATATGTCACCAGAGAAAATAAAACCACAGCAAAGAAAGCAGATCAACGAAATATTAACTAAAAGCAAAATAAAATCAGCTATCCACAAAATCAGTCAAGGGAAACACAAAAGAGTACAGAATAAAACACCTAACATATAAAGAATAGAGGAGGAAGAAAAAGAAGGGAGAGAAATAAACAATCATCAGACTGTGTTTATAATAGGGTAATAAATGAGTTAAATTAGATGGTTAGATAGTAAAGAAGCTACCCTTGAACATTTGGTAATCATGATTCCAAAGCCTGCAATGGAAATAAGCACATATCTCTCAATAGTCATCCTAAATGTAAATGGACTTAATGCACCAATCAAAAGACACAGAGTAATAGAATGGATAAAAAATCAAGACCCATCTATATGCCGCCTACAAGTGACTCACCTCAAACCCAAAGACATACACAGAGTAAAAGTGAAGGGATGGAAAAAGATATTTCATGCAAACAATAGGGAGAAAAAAGAATGTGTTGCAGTACTTGTATCAGACAAAATAGACTTCCAAACAAAGAAAGTAACAAGAGATAAAGAAGGACATTACATAATGATAAAGGGCTCAGTCCAACAAGAGGCTATAACCATTATAAATATATATGCACCCAACACAGGAGCACCGACATATGGGAAGTAAATACTAACAGAATTAAAAGGGGAAATAGAATGTAATATATTCATTCTAGAAGACGTCAACACTCCACTCAGTCCAAAGGACAGATCAACCAGACAGGAAATGAGTAAGGACACAGAGGCACTGAACAACGCACTAGAACAGATGGACCTAACAGACTTCTACAGAACTCTACACTCAAAAGCAGCAGAATACACATTCTTCTCAAGTGCACATGGAACATTTTCCAGAATAGACCACATACTAGGTCACAAAAAGAGCCTCAGTAAATTAACAGATTGAAATTATACCAACCAACTTCTCAGATCACAAAGGTGTAAAACTAGAAATAAATTGTACAAAGAAAACAAAAATGCTCACAAACACATGGAGGCTTAACAACATGCTCCTAAATAATCAATGGATCAATGACCAAATAAAAACAGAGATCAAGCAATACATGGAGACAAATGAAAACAACAGCACAATGCCCCAACTTCTGTGGGACACAGCAAAGGCAGTTCTAAGAGGAAAGTATATACAATCCAGGCCTAATTAAAGAAGGAAGAACAATCCCAAATGAATAGTCTAAAGTCACAATTATTGAAACTGGAAAAAGAAGAACAAATGAGGTCCAAAGTCAGCAGGAGGAGGGACATAATGAAGATCAGAGAATAAATAAATAAAATTGAGAAGAATAAAACAACTGAAAAAGTTAATGAAACCAAGAGCTGGTTCATTGAGAAAATAAACAAAATAGATAAGCCCCTAGCCAGACTTATTGAGAGAAAAAGAGAATCTACATACAGAAACAGAATCAGAAATAAGAAAGGAAAAATCATGACGTACACCACAGAAATACAAAGAATAATTAGAGAATACTATGAAAATCTATACACTAACAAACTGGATAACCTAGAAGAACTGGACAACTTTCTAGAAAAATACAACCTTCCAAGACTGACAAGGAAGAAACAGAAAATCTAAACAGACCAATCACCAGCAATGAAATTGAGTTGGTAATCAAAAAAACTAACTAAGAACAAAACTCCTGGACGAGACGGATTCACCACTGAATTTTATCAGACACTTAGAGAAGACAAAATACCCATTATCCTTAAAGTTTTCCAAAAAGTAGGAGAGGAGGGAATACTCCCAAACTCATTCTATGAAGCCAGAATCACTCTAATATCAAAACCAGGCAAAGACACCACAAAAAAAGAAAACTACAGACCAATATCCCAGATGAACATAGATGCAAAAATCCTCAACAAAATATTAGCAAGCTGAATTCAAAAATACCTCAAAAGGATCATGCACCATGACCAAGTGGGATTTATCCCCGGGTTGCAAGGATGGTACAACATTTGAAAATCCTTCAACATCATCCACCACATCAACAAAAAGGACAAAAGTCACATGATCATCTCCATAGATACTGAAAAAGTATTCAACAAAATTCAACATCCATTCAAGATAAAAACTCTCAACAAAATAGGTATAGAAGGCAAGTGCCTCAACAAAATGGAGGCCATATATGACAAACCCACAGCCAACATCATACTTAACAGTGAGAAGCTGAAAACTTTTCCTCTAAGATCAGGAGCAAGACAAGGATGGTCACTCTTCCCACTGTTATTCAACATAGTACTGGAGGTCCTAGCCACGGCAATCAGACAAAACAAACAAATACAAGGCATCCATATTGGTAAAGAAGAAGTTGAACTGTCAGATGACATGATATTTTACATAAAAAACCCTAAAGACACCACTCCAAAACTACTAGAACTAATATCGGAATTCAGCAAAGTTGCAGAATACAAAATTAACACACAGAAATCTGTGGCTTTCCAATACACTAACAATGAGCTAGCAAAAAGAGAAATCAGGAAAACAATTCCATTCACAATTGCATCAAAAAGAATAAAATACCTAAGAATAAACCTAACCAAGGAAGTGAAAGACCTCTACTCTGAAAACTACAAGACATTCTTAAGAGAAATTAAAGAGGACACTAACAAATGGAAACTCATCCCATGCTCTTGGCTAGGAAGAATTAATATTGTCAAAATGGCCATCCTGTCCAAAGCAATATACAGATTCAATGCAATCCCTATCAAAATACCAACAGCATTCTTCAACAAACTGGAGCAAATAGTTCTAAAATTCACATGAAACCACTAAAGACCCAGAATAGTCAAAGCAATCCTGAGAAGGAAGAATAAAATGGGGACGATTTCGCTCCCCAACTTCAAGCTCTACTACAAAGCCACAATAATGAAGACAATTTGGTACTGGCACAAGAATAGACCCACAGAGCAGTGGAACAGAACAGAGAGTCCAGTTATTAACCCAAACATATATGGCCAATTAATATACAATAAAGGAGCCATGGATATACAATGGGGAAATGACAGCCTCTTCAACAGATGGTGTTGGCAAAACTGAACAGCTACATGTAAGAAAATGAAACTGGTTTACTGTCTAACCCCATACACAGAAGTAAACTCAAAATGGATAAAAAACCTGAAGGTAAGTCATGAAACCATAAAACTCTTAGGAAAAAACATAGGCAAAAATCTCTTGGACATAAACATGAGCAACTTCTTCATAAACATATCTCCCAGGGCAAGGGAAACAAAAGCAAAAATTAACAAGTGGGACTATATCAAATTAAAAAGCTTCTGTATGGCAAAGGACATCATTAGTAGAGAAAAAGACATCCTACAGTATGGGAGAATATATTCATAAATGACATATCCAATAAGGGGTTGACATCCAAAATATATAAAGAGCTCATGCACCTCAACAAACAAAAAGCAAATAACCCAATTTAAAAATGGGCAGAGGATCTGAAGAGACCCTTCTCCGAAGAAGAAATTCAGATGACCAATAGGCACATGAAAAGATGCTCCACATCGCTAATGAGAGGAGAAATGCAAATTAAAACCACAATGAGATATCACCTCACACCAGTAAGGATCACCACAATCCAAAAGACAAACAACAACACATGTTGGCGAGGATGTGGAGAAAGGGGAACCCTCCTACACTGTCAGTGGGAATATAAATTAGTTCAATCATTGTGGAAAGCAGAATGGAGCTCAAAATAGAAATACCATTTGACCCAGGAATTCCACTCCTAGGAATTTACCCTAAGAATGCAGGAGCCCAGTTTGAAAAAGACATATGCATCCCTATGTTTATCACAGCACTATTTACAATAGGCAAGAAATGGAAGCAACCTAAGCATCCATCAGTAGATGAATGGATAAAGAAAATGTGGCACATATACACAATGGAATATTATTCAGTCATAAAAATAGAACAAATCCTACCATTTGCAACAACATGGATGGAGCTAGAGGGTATTATGCTCAGTGAAATAAGCCAGGTGGAGAAAGACAAGAACCAAATGATTTCACTCATCTTTGGAGTATAAAAACAAAGAAAAATCTGAGGGAACAAAACAGCAGCAGACTCACAGAACCCAAGAATGGACTAACAGTTACCAAAGGGAACGGGACTGGGGAGGATGGTTTGGAAGGGAGGGATAAGGGGGAAAAAGGGACATTACCATTAGCAAACATAATGTGGGGAGGGTCATGGGGAGGGCTGTACAACACAGAGAAGACAAGTAGTGACTCTATAGCATCTTATTACGCTAATGGACAGCACTGTAATGGGGTGTGCAGTGGGGACTTGATAATGGGGGGAGTCTAGAAACCGTATGTTGCTCATGTAATTGTACAGTAATGATAGCAAAGTAAAAAGAAAAAATAAAATTACTAACAACAACAAAAAAGTATGTAGGGTATCTGTTAAGTTGTCCTTTCATCATTTATGCCCTAGTAATCTTAACTCTTCAAATTACATATAACTGGGGGACCCCTTCCAGGAGGGCACAGCCATGCACACTATTTGAACCAATGATTCCACACCCAGTAACTTGCCTTGGGCAATGATCAGGGACGTATGTGCAGTCTTAACCTCTTAGGTGCCCCAGCATGTTCATAATAGGAGAAATTTAAAAGCAATCAAGTCAACAGTGAAGAATAAATTGGCTAAATACATGGACAAGCAAGCCATTGTCCATTGTCCATTGGCCATTGTGTGGCCATTTAAAGTTATGTCTTAAATAATTTGATGTGAGAAGTGCTCATATGGTAACTAAAAGAGGGTCACAACACAGTATGTGTGTGGATCACCCACAAGGCTGGAGAACACTGTGCAATGTGACTGATGCTGTTTTGACTTCAAATGTGTGTGTGTTTATAAAGTCACAGAAAAAACTTATCTGTGCGGGGAGCCCTTCTTGGCCTGCCTTCCTCATTCCTGCCTCGACTCATGAGTCAGCCGCTCCCTCCAGCTCTGTGACTTTCTCTGAGGTCCCTGGCGGCGGGGACGGCCCTCCAACCTAGAGAAAGCAACTGGTCTTAGTCTGCCTATTGGGTCATTCTGTCTCACAGCCCTAAAATAGAGCCTCCCCTTTCCTGGCTCTTGGGCTCTTCTCCTGCCTCAGAGAGGCCTCTTCTCTCTGGTTCCAGCTTCTCAGGGTGCTTAAAATGAATGAAACCAGTCAGGCTCACTTGAAGTCCAGTGGCCTCAACTTGAGTAATTAATAAAGCTGATAACTTTTGCCCCATTTGACTCAATTTCCTGTCCATATATGTGTCATCTGGACTCCTGCAGGGGGAGGGGTGTACTGGTAGAATCCAGTCAAGAAACCACCACCCTGAACCCAGAACAGTCTAAGGCAGTTTAGGGCCTAGCAGACAGTTAGTAATGTCTGGAGGCATTTTCGGTTGTCCCAGCATGGGTGGAAAAGAGGAAGAGTTGCTACTGGCATCTAGAGGGGTAGTGGGTAGGGGCCACGGGTGCTTCTAAATGCCCCAAATACACAAGGCAGCCTCCACAGCAAAGACTCATCAGGTCTGAATGTTGGCAATGCTGATGTTGAAAAACCCTGCTCTTAAGGATATAGATAGAAATGCTGACAGCAATTTGTGTTCTGTTTTGTACATCTTCACTTTTTTTCTACAGTATCTGTACATTGCATTGGTAATAGGAAAAAAATTAAAGTTACTTCAGATTTTAAGACAAAGTGGCTGTACCACAATTAGGATTTGTCAAATGAAGGAAGGAAGGAGTAACATGGCTTTTGAAAAAGCGTAGCCAAGACCATGAATTCTTGGGGCAGGGAGGTCTATATTTTCTACAACTTTGTATTTTAAGTCCCTAGGTCAGTAGCTGCCATGTGGTAGGGGCTGGATAATTGGACGGATGGACGGACCGACGGACGGAGGGATGGATGGATGGATGGATGGATGGATGGATAGATGGATGGATGGATGGATGGGACCTGGGTCAACAACGTCAAGAACTTAATGTCTTATAGTAACCATTTCACAATACATACTTGCATCAAATCACCATGTTGTAGACCTTAAACAGTGTTATATGTCAATTATATTTCAATAAAACTGGGAAAAATAGGAAAAGAAAAGATAAATTGGGTGTATCCTGTCAAAAGTTCAGGTGTGGCCACATGTTGGTGAATGTTTTTTGAAAGAAATAAAAATCTGGTTCCTACCAACAGCTCTGGGCCCTCTTTGGAAACCCTGCTGAAAAGCGAATGGTGCCTGAGAGGTAGAGAGGTTGGACTTGAGGGAGTCCACTCATCACTGCACATCACTGGTGATGAAACTCGGCAAGTCAACCCATCCCAAGGGACCTAGTGGATTTCATGTTGGCTTATTTTTTTGTTTTTTCTTTTCACATAACTGATGTGAATTTTTAGCTACTGACCCCACTGTATGGGTGGTATGCACTGCATGCCAGGGAACATGTAGTTCTGTCTCCATAGGTTTATTTCGGCTGGTCACTGCTAATTAAAAGACTCTCTGTGTCTTGTCTTTAGGACTTCTGGACATGGCACCCAGCCTTTATTTTTGGCTCTGAACATTTATGTTGCTTCCTGTTTTGTTGCCAAATTGCTGTCATACAGCATGTGAGCTAAGGCAGCCCAAGAGGCATATTCTGCTCACCTTCCTTCTTATTCCCCAGGACAATTCTGGACCCACGGCAGATCAAGTTCATCCTACAAGAACCAGCAGTGCTGACGTGTGAAGCACCCACGTCCTGCCACCTCCCGTGTGTTGGTATTTTTGACAGTCCTCAATTAGAGCTGTATAGTTAACTTCAGCCTGTCATTTGTGTGGGCTAAGCTGTTTGAAAAGTCCATAAGGGGTCAGCAGTGGGAGGACCATTTTCCTATAAACAATGATGCAACCTCTGTGTCTGGAGGATACCAGCTGTGGTTTGGTGCCAGAGGCCTTTTGAGGGGACAGAAATATCAGCCCTTCTTCCTTGGCTCCACAGCCTACCTCATGCCCCAGACCGATACTTTTCCATTCCATTATCAGAAGCCACTCAGGAGGCCTCTGGCCCACAAGGATGTCTGGTTCCAGTTTCATTCTATCATTGCCAGTGCTAAAGATGCAACATTTACCCCCAACTAACTATATGGAATAACTTACTCGAGGGGTCTGCTGGGTATGGTTATAAATCCTTGAGGAAACATCTAGGAAAGTTGATCTTGGTTTTAGACTACTTAATATTTCACAAAGACCATGTCACAAAACTACTCTAACCATAAGACCATTTCACTGGGAGAATATTTACTCTTATGACTAGGGCCATGGAAGGGAAAACATGGAGACAGTCTAAAAGAAATTAAATCAGAAAGATGAAAATGAAAAAGGGACCAGAAAATCCAGCTTTGTTTTACATGACTTGAAATTTCTATCTGATCTCTCAGTAGATCACCACCAAAACCCTGATATTAGAAAGCTCTGCCATTCACATGTAACATGATAGTCTGTGCAGAAATTTGCAAGGAATCTACAAAAAAGCTCTACAATAAATGAGTTTATCAAGGTCTCAGGTTACAAGTCCAACACGAATAAATCAATCATGTTTCCATATAATAGCAATCAACAATTAGAAAGCAAAAACAATTTGAATGCAATTTACAATAGCTTTGAAAATGATATAATTATGTAGAAATCTAAAAAATATGTGTAGAATCTGTATAAAAATTATAAAACATTAACAAAAGAAATTAAGGGAGATCTAAATAAATGGGGAGACACCACATGCATGGACCAGAAGACTCAGGATAGTCAAAATGCTAGTTTTCCCCCAAAATGATTCTAAGGATTTGACTAAATTCCAATCCCAATTCCAGTAGGATTTTCTTTTGTAGATATAGTAACACTTTTTCTAAAAGTCACATGGAAAAAGAACTAAACAACCAAAACAATTTTGAAAAGGAATAATAAATTGTGAGAAAGCACACTATCCAATATTAAGATTTATTATAAAGCCACAGTAATCGTAGTCACCAAAATTTAAAACTTGCTCTATAAAACACACTAGTAAGAGAATGAAAAGCAAGCTACAGACTGAGAGAAATATTTGCAGGTCATGTACCTGACAAAGAATTTATAACCAAATGTATAAATAATTCTCAAAACTCAATAGTATGAAATCAAACAATCTAATTTTAAAATGGGCCAAAGATTTGAACAGGCACCTCTCCAAAGAAGGTATAAAGATGGTAAATAAGCACGTAAAGAGAAAACAAAACATAATTAGCCACTAAGGAACTGCAAATTAAAATTGCAATAAAATACTACCATTCATCTATGAGAATGGCAAAAAATGATAATACCAAATGTGAACAGAGACACAGAGGTACTGAAACTCATACAATGCTGCTGGGAATTTAATATAATAAAGCCACTCTGGGAAACTGTTTGGCAGTTTCTTATAAAATTAAATATATACTTATCATATGACTCAGCACCCCCCACTCCTGGATATTTCCCTTAGAGAAATGAAAACTTATATTCACACAGAAACATGATCACACATGTGTTAGCAGCTTTATTCATAAGCTCCAAAGACTGGTAATAACCAAGATGTCCTTGAGTGCATGAATGGGTAAACAAACTGTGCTACAACCATATAATGGAATAAATATCATCCAGAATTGAAGAGAGGTCATGCAATAACTGGACAAATCTTCAAGGCACTAAGCTGTGTAAAAGAAGCCAGTCTCAAAAGGTTAAATATTATATGATCCCATATATAGTATGTTCTTGAAAAGGTAAAACTATAGGAACAAACAATAGAGTAGTGGTTGTGAAGAAATTCTGGGGGTATGAAGCTCTTCCATATCATGACTGTGGTGATGGTGACTTTTATCTGTATTTGTATTAAAACTCAGAACTGTAGACATGAAAATGCCAATTTTACACTATGTCAAAGAAAGATTTATTTCATTTAAAAATTAGGCTTTGTACAAATATCAAATCATTATGTGTTGTATACCTGAACTAATATAATGCTATATGTTCATTGTATCTCAATAAAAATGAACAGACTTTGTGTAACCATAGTGCTAGCAAAAGAACTTTTGGTAATGAAAATGTTCCAAATCTACAATACCCAGTCCTGCAGCCACTAGTCACAGACGACTCAAAAGCACTTGAAGTGAGGCAGTGTGAGACACTGATAAAAATGATAAAACATTAATAAAAGAAATCAATGGAGATCTAAATAAATGGAGAGACATACCATATTCATGGACCAGAAGACTCCATGAATAAAATCCATGAATAAAAACTAATAAAAATTTTTTTTAATTTTATTTCATTAGTTTAAATAGTCACACATGGCTAGAAGCTATTGTCTTGGACAGTGCAGTTACACAGCACTGACATTGCAGTGGGTTCCAGAGTTATCTAACATGTAGATGCAGAGAAGAGGAGTATCTAGATTGATGAGATATCTAAAATTCATTTCATGTATGCTCATTAATAATGCATTAACTTAGACTTTACAGCAGATTGATATTCCTGGTTAAGGTTTACAGATTTGGGTTAAGATAAGCGTACATTCTCTCAGCATACTACATCTAGTGGAGTGATGAGCATGTAGGCTGAGCAGGATCTGGAGGAGTGGGGCAGAAGATACACCAATAACTTCCTATTTAGCAGCAGAAAGCTAGGTATGTCCTTTCTTAATTGTTGTAAGTAATTCAGAGGCAAATCATTACTTGTTGACTTTACTTAGTCACCTACAATGAGGGGCCAGGCTGCCTCTCAGACTTTGACATTGTACAGTCATTGAACCAGGGTTTTTAAATAATATTTAAGAAAATAAATGGCTCTTTAAAATCCTGCCTCTGATCACCTCTCTCCACTCTCCAGACACACAGAGAGGGGCTCGTTATTTCCCCAGCACATATCTCTGTCCATGGGCTTTAGCTGTCAGTTCACATGGAGTTCCCTTTCTACTGTGAATGTAATATCAGGTATCTTCCTTTCCTTTATTACAGTGTCTCCCAAACATCAATCATCTGAGCACCTCCTTCTTATTTTTTTGCCATGTCCATCTCCCTCCTGTACTTCTACTTATCTTAATATTTTTAACTTTATTCACTCTCATTTACTTAGTTTATCTTATGTGATAATATCCATGACATCATGGGCTTGGTATGCTGATTATACTACTGCCAACACATACTAAAGCAAATGAATACATATAAGGAAAAACGCTTAGCCAGCCATGCCCTAAAATCAGCTGGTATACTGTAGAGGCACACACACAACCATTTGGGTGATGTGGATTTCATGGTCGACTCAAGCATCTACACCTCCAGGAAGTTGGGTTGTGCACCCCCTACTGCTTCCCCAGTTTGGCATAAGCCCCAGAAGAGGATTAGAAGACTCTCCAGTGGGAAAGCTGACTACCCAGGCTCTGACATTTGGTAGTCCTCCCACAGAGCAGCTGGCCCACTGCTGATTCTGTGGAGCCCCTCTTGCATGTAAAGCTTCCAGTCATATTTTAAGTATTATGCTATAAACAGGAACAGAGGGCTAAAGACCAGCAGACACTTGGGGAATGTCTTCTAACATAAAAGACAGAAACCAAAAAGAGAAATTGAGAAAAAAGGAATGTGAAGGACACAGAGACAATGTAGGGTTGGAAGAAAACTTCAAAAATCCCACTAAAGTTAATATCCCTCATTTGAAAAGAGATGTTGCATCTGTGAGACAAGAATAGACAACTGTGAAAAATAATGAATGAAAGAACCTTTATAAATTAAAATAGGATGGAAAAATTCAGTACAAGGTTTAGAAAATTAAGTGAATGAAAACTCTCAGGAAGTAGAACAAATAGAAAAATATTTTTCATAAAGAGTGATGAGATGACAGTCTTGGGGAATCAGTCTAGGAGATACAAGATTCAAATAATAGTTATTACAGAGACTTAGAGAAAGGAGAAAGAAGGAAATCATCAAAGAAATAATAAAGGAAAATTCCAGTTAAAGAATGTGCCCTGAGATTGAAAGGCTCTGATGAGTGCTCTGAGGCTCATGAAAATAAAGAGAAGATCCTAAAAACTATCCCAGAAAGACAGAAAGAGGGGAAAAAATGTCACCTACAAAGGATTGAAAATGAACTTTGCATTGGACAAGTCACAGCAATATGGCTGCTAGAAGACAACAAAGCGATTGAGTTTCAACCAGGAATCTAGATACAGCCAAATTCTAAATTATTGAAAGACAAAGACTGAAGATATTCAGACACATCCATGAACCAAAAAATAATAAGTGCCTCCCATGTGCCCTTTCTTAGGAAACCACTAGAGAAGGTAATTCTCAAAGGGAGGGAGTAAGCCAAGAAAGAAGACATGGGAATCCAGAAACAGAGCACCCAGAGAGAGAGGTCATGGGGTGAGGAAAGAAAACTCCAGAATGAGAACCGTGTGGCCCTAAAGATGCATCAGCACAAGAGAGCAGAGTCAGGCAGGGAGGTCTTCAGAGGAAAAAAGTAGAACAAATAAATTATCTGATATATTTGAGCTTTTGCAAAAGCTATCAATGGACATTGACATCTGATGGGAAAAATTAAGGTAGGACCCAGAAAACTCTGCAAGTGAAAAACAGCAAAATAAATCACTGTACAAGAAAGGCAATCAGAATTCCCTACTTGGTTCTGGAGTAAACCATATTTACCAGTCATAATATGAACAGTGACAATTAATTTAGCTAAAAATTTGCATTGTAATTATGAGAATAGAGGAAAAGGAAAAGAGGGAGTGTGTAAAGATATTGTGTTCTTATTTAACATAGCAGGAAGTCAACACATGGAGTCTAAAATGATTAAATGCAGAAAGGGTATAAACAAAGGGAGATAAATACCAGAAGAAAGTTGCAAGAGATCAGAGTGGGTCTTGGGCAGCAGGACTTGGGGTAGGAAGGGATAAGACTCCTGCGATTTAGGGGCTTAATATTTAATTTTCAAGTTATGCTCATATACTTTCTGGAAAAAAAATCTTTTAAAAAAAGAGAGGAATTACTGTTGCTGGCCTAAAGATCAGAGAGCAAAGATTTAGTTGCTGAGGAGAATTATAAATTATAGCACAACCAACCTTCTAAAGGCTCCCTTCTGCACACACTACCCCAGAGGACGTGACAATATTACACAAGGGAAGAGGAAGAGAGCCATGCCAGAGCTCCACCTTCCTTTCGGGGAATTCTTGGCTCAGCTCACAATACTGAGTCTTTGTTTCATGGTGTTTGAAGGACTCTACCCTTTTGGAGGTGAGATGTTTATTTTCCATGGCTAGTTTCCTACATCCCTACCCATGATACTCGTGGCTGAGGACTTGCACAAGCGCCCTTATGATTTGTCCAACAGTAGTATGACAAGTCTTGGCCACAAATTATGTGCAATGTGAGGGTGATGGTGCATTTGGAATGCTTTATGGACTGGGTCTGTCTTCCATTTCAACCAGGTGAATTGTTCACGATGTAGCTGGGGATCTGATTGGTGGGGAAATGGCAACGCAGCTACACTTTAACAGCCTCTCTGTGACTCTTTCCGCTTTCCTTTCTCCTAAGCTCCCAGTTCTGTTTATCTTGGCCAAGGAGATTCTTTATCCCCACAGAATCCTGTAGAGAGCTCACTGTTCCTCACATTGGTGGCAAAACAGCTATGTTGATACCATGTGCAAACTTGTGTATCACTCAACCACTACTTCTTAAATGATGAGACCATATTAGAATCATCTACTGTTATACTAACATGCTGTTGGTACTTATTCTCACTCTTCATTCCCACTGGATTTTTGACAGGAAAGCTAAAGTGTTGTCTCATAAACCAATCATAAATCAAAAAATAAAGGAAAGTCAGAGAAAGGACAAAATGAGACAAACATCACAAATCCATATCTTGACACCAGGACTTCACTGTTGAGATGTTACTATCTTATATAATAAGAGATTTTATGGCTTAAATTCAAGAAGTGAGAATGCAGCAGTTAGAATTCCAGTCATGCCTATAGATTTTCCCAGATTTAACAATCAGCAATATGAGCAACTGTTGTAATGCACAGTCTCTTCATTCAGGATAGAAAGATCAGAGAAGGAATCTGTCTTTCTATGCCCAGTCCTTGGGAACTGGTTTTTGGGATTGAGGGAGCTACCAGCAGCCTCATAATCTGTCAGATCTGAGTCTACATCAGCATGACTTTACTATTTGTTCCAGAAAATTATTGCTAAGTAAGTAACTTTAGTGTCTACTTCAGGACTTCCTGAAAATCTATTTATTTTCAAACAATAGCTACTCAACCAGCCCCCTTTCTAAAGCCAACAGGTTGCTCCAAGGGACAGACCTCCTTCCTTGCTTATCAAAGCACGGCATGCTCTAGAACCCTTACCTTTCTGTGTCCAGTAGTCCTAGACTGTAAAATCATGAGTTTTGCCCACTTGGAGTACCTGCATTGAAAGGCCTGCCTTAAACCACTCGAAAACAGATCTAAAACTGTATACATATCTGCCCTGACCTTTCCTCTCTAAGCTACTACTCTGACTTTGTCAAGGCAGTGTTCTTACTCCAGTAAGTAATAATTAGCTTTGCTTCATCATCAGTGTTGCTGTGGTCTTTTGGGGGGAGCTGGTAGACAAACACATGCAGATTTTCAACCTTTTTTAGGGGGAGTCACAGCTGCTGCTTTGGCAGTGCTTTGCTAGCCTCTTTTCTAGTTTTTCACTCATTTATTCATTTACTGAAATGTTTTTTGGGAGTTCTACTATCACCCAGAGGACATAAAGAACCTTGGTTTCTTACTTCATGAAGTAAGGAAGAAAGAAACTAATCAATGAATTACACAAATACAATGACTATAAGCTGTGCTAAGTACTATAAGGTGTGGTGCCAAAGAAACATTTAATAATAGGCCTGCTATGAGAAATCTGTAAAGGATCAGATCATTGGGACTAAGGTAGGAGAAGTGAGTAATTTCCAGGTAAGAATCTGAAAACGGAGAAGGAAAATCTTCCAAGCTGAAGGAAAAATTCACCCCTATTAGGCTAGGAATGCATTAGCATTCTCTTCATTCCTTTATCTTTAGGATCAGATAACTACTTTGTTTCCTCTGGCTATTTCTCTTTCACAGAAATGAAGAAGAAAGAGAAATATGTTTCAAATAAGAAGAGAACCAAAGAGAAAAGATGACACATTTTCTTATTGTTAAACTCCTTTTTCCCTGAGGTCCTTTAAACCCCTGGTAAGCAGTCACAATAAAAATGGAGGATGAACCACTGTGGAAAACAGGCTGGCAATTTCATACTTATATTCTTAGATAAATATAAAATATGATATAACCTATAATTTTCACTCCTAATTATTTACCCACAAGAAATGAAAACATATCCACACAAAGACTTAGACATGAATATCTTTAGCAGCACTACTCTTAGTAGCCCCAAATTGAAAACAATCCAATGCTCAAGAGTAGAATGGATAACTAAAATTAAAGCATGGTATATTCACTCAATGGAATACCATACAGCAGATAAAATGGATGATCTACTGCTATACGGAACAACGTGGATACAGCTCTCAAATATATTTAGAAAGCAGGTGAAAATGAATACATACTGTATTATTCCATTTATATGAAATACTACAAAAGGCACAATTCCTTTTTTTCATAAACATTTTATAATGAAAAAAATGGACTTGTTTATTTAAATGATGATGAAAGACATCTCTTTCTTATTATTGGAACTACAAATGTAATGCGTTGGTATAGCAGAAAATTCAAAAAATGCTTCATCATCAGTGTCGCTGTGGTCTTTTGGGGGGAGCTGGTAGACAAGCCTGAAGCCTGAAGTAGAGGAGGATTGGCTGCAAAAGGGCATTAGGGAACTTTTTGAGTTGATAGATGTGTTAGTTATAGCTTCATTGTAGTGGCAATTATGTGGGAGTATATGTTTGTCAAAATTCATTGAACTATACACTTGAAATGGGTGTATTTTATCATATGTAAATTTTATCTACATGAAATTGACCTTTTTTAATGAACTAAAAGTAGACATGTGTTTCCACATTAGACTGCTGAATTCTACTCCAATTCAGACCACAGTCACAGTTCCTAACAACCTGATGAGGTAAACATTATCACCTTTTGGTTAAGAGTCTCAGTTTTAAGGCAATCTTGCTGCAGGGAAAAGAACTATAGCAGGCTAATCCAAGGATTTACTCCGAGTGGAGGCATTTTATGGAAAAGAAATGTCTAGATAATAATTGTTAGACTAAATACAGAAAGGAAGAAATATCTAGTTAAAGGTCTTTAGAATCTTTACTGACAGCTGAGAGTCAGCTGGGAGAATGAGTGACTGGCTTTCAAACATGGTCTCAATCGCATCAGAATCCATCAGAAAATTGCTCATGCAATTTATTAGAAATGCCAATTTCTTCCTATGAGGAGATTGTGTATAATAATTCACAAAAAAGTTTCAGTTCCAAGTAAGAGTTGGTACAGTTTTTTCTTCTAAATAAATTAACTAAAAAAAAAGAGAAAATGAAAACATTTAAAAATGTTAGCTGTTGTGGAAACAAAACAGCAGACTCACAGACTCTAAGAAGGAACTAGTGGTTACCAAAGGGAAGCAGGGGAAGGGGGGTGAAGGAGGGAGAAGGGGATTAAGGGACTTTATGATTAAGACACATAATGTAGGGTGCTCACGGAGAAGACAGTATAGCACAAAGGCAAGTGGTGACTCTATAGCATCTTACTATGCTGATGGACAGTGACTGCAATGGGGTGTGTGTGGGGGAACTCGATAACATGGGTGAATGGGTGAATGTAATAACCACAATGTTGCTCATGTGAAACCTTTATAAGATTGTATATCAATGATAGTTTAATTTTTAAAAATGTTAGCTGTTGTGATTATTTCTCAGTGATGGGATTGTAAGGGATTTAATTTTCTCTCGTTTGCATTTTTAAAATTTTCTACTATACCAACACATTACATTTGTAGTTCCAATAATAAGAAAGAGATGTCTTTCATCATCATTTAAACAAACAAGTCCATTTTTTTCATTATAAAATGTTTGATTATGAAAAAAAGGAAGAAATTTGGAAGTGCTGGCCTGGGAGCCTGTGGAGAATAGGCCATGTCTATTCAAAAGACTGAGCTGAGGAATGAAGTGAGGTTAGGACAAGGAGACAATTCCATAGGGAAGGAAAGATGCCAGGAGATGGGACAAAGGGTGCAAGGCCATCGGATGGGGGGTGGGGGCAGATGCGGATTCAGTCTTCTCAGTTGTCCTCACATCTTTAACGCTTGAAGTCACCAAACATGGGCAGACAGCAAAGGCCCACCGGGCATATAACAGCTTGCCCTGTGCTCCTGTCCATAGCTTAAGAGAGCTGGACTAAAGCTCCTAGGTTTGAAAACAAAGACCCAGGATTTAAAGTCTACATATCTGACCCTTGAGGTGGGCCAAACTGGTATTTCCACTGAAATACATATGCTCATTGAAAGGAAAAAGCTGCTCATCAGATGCCCTCCCTGCTGTACATCCCAAAACCAAATTAGAATGTATCTTTCTAAGTCACTCCGCTCCTCATGCTGGGTTGAGGGTGTATTTTGTGGAACTGAGGAAAAAAGAGGACTTACAGACAACTTTTGAATTTTAATTTTTTTACATGAGCAGCTGAATAAATGAGAGTTGAAATGGTGAGTTCTGGGGTAGGAGCAGGCTTGGAGTCTGGGATGGGGAGATAGAAATTAACGGTTCTATTTTGGACAAATTATTAAAATGCTTTATTAGATATTTCAGTGGAGATGCCAAGTCAACAGTCAGGAGTTCAGGTGCAGTTGAGGCTGGAGATTTGGAAGGAATAATATTTAAAGCCATCAGGCTGTGTAAGATACTCTATGAAGACAAAAGGGCTGAGAACCAAGCCCTGAGACCACCAGTGCTGAGTGGTCAGGAAGAGAAGAAACCACGACATGATAGTGAGAAGGAGAAACCAGGGAGGTATGGGGAAAACCAGATGCATGAGGTGTCTCAATCCAAATGAAGAAAGTTTGTAATTCCACATCTTCTACCACTCCAGCTTCTTATCTTGAAAGAATCCTTTAAGCAATGGCTGCACTATTTCAGCTCAAAAACCTACCACTTCCAGACCTACTGAGAAGATATTTACTATGATTAAGTCTTTGGATCATGGCCCAACATCCTCCCAGTCACTTATGTGGTTGATTTTTCCTCCTCCTGCCCATGGAAAGGTCAGCCAAAAATAATCCCCCTGTATTACAGATTTATTCTCTGGTTTTAATTCTGCAAAATGCGTCTTCCCTCATTTAACCCAGCATTGACTGCCCTGTACTAAGAACAGTGTGCATTTAATATACATGTTCTCTCAACAAGAGGTGGTTCCAAAGAGTGTGTGTATCAGACACCATTTCCCCTTTCTTTGCAGACTCTACACTTCTCTCGGTAGCAAGAGGGTATTGCCTCACTTGACTACACACACAAAACAAGTCTAACCCAGGTCAGGGATTAAAAGCATCAAGCAGCTCAGGAATTGGTTTTAGGAGCAGAAGTACCAAACTTAACCACCACCCAGCTCTTGCTAAGCTTCGGGTGCTGTAGCTAATCAGTAACATTGAAAGACTCCTTTTATGGAGGCTTCCCCATCATCAATGAACTCGTTTTATATAAATATTTAGCCAGGCAATAAACTGGACAGCCTATATTACTCAACATCAGCCTCAAAAGACCCTCCCGGTTTATATACACAGCATCTTGGTAGAGCAATACATTTTACATGCATGACATAGTCAGCAATAAATATACCAGGGTAGGTCAAACCCTCTTTGGTTCTCTGCTTTTAACTGTCCTAGGCTTTGTGTGTTTCTTTAATCAGTTGGATGATTTAGATAAACAACATGTATTAGTCTTTGTAAGTATAACATGTCTTGAACTTTCTCTAGATATTCATTCCCATTCATCATCATAATAGTTGCTCTCCCTTAGCCATCATTAAGATTAGAAACGTCCTTGAACCATTTAATGATCTTCCACAAGACTGGATAGACTTTTCATGCCTTGATGAATTGCGATCACTCAGCTTAGACCTATGAAATTGGATACCCTTTAATGTGTCTGATGACTTTAAGAAGTTTAAGGAAAGCACTGCTCAGGAACCAAAATGGCTTCACAGAATAACCATTAATTTGGAGGAAGATGCATGATTTAAGTGAAACTTGATTAATGAGCTGGTATCGAATCTGATAGCTGCAATAGATATTATCTCTTTGTTCATACTGCTGAATGCGGTTTCATGTACAAGTGCCCGTTTATTACAGAACTCATTAGAATCCTTAAAGGAGGTGTGAAAGGGTTGTTTTCCCAACTTAGAATGTTAAATGAGGTTCGTCAGAGCACAGTAACTTTTAGATGTCCACACTGCTGATGAGAACAATATAAAAACAAGGCTGTGTTAGGATGTGTTCACCTACTCGAAGCGGGTGTTTCATGGGGGTCCTGCAGCTCCGGGGGTCCTGCAGCTCCAGGGATCCTCATGGGGATGATGTGACCCCAAATGTCTGTGTGATGTAAACAAGCAGACTTGGCGATTTGTGCCATAAATATCTTTAGTATTTTCACAGATCTTTCTATTCCACCAACTCAGAAAACATTGGTCTTGCTATGGTTTCAAACTGGTTGATAATATTGGCATATTTAAATCATCTTTAAATTCCTCTGCAAATCTGTTGATCTGAGAAAACAGGCTTAGTAATAGGAACCTGGGGTGTAATGTCAAGAGCACTGTGCTTAGAGTGAAAAGACCAAACATTCAGGCCTGGCTCTCTCAATGAAAGTTGATTGAGTTCCTTACAGGAGCATCCATTTCTTCCTTTATTTATTGAGCATCTATAATGTGCCAGCTGCTGTTCTTGGGATACATGAGAACATAAAAGAGAATATGGGACTCGCATTCCATTGCAGGCCAACTTTCTACCTTCCAGAATTGTTGTATGTATCAAATGAGACATCATGAGTAGCAAACCCTGAGTTAAGAATGTGAGTGCAAGGACTTCATTTGGGAGGTACAGGAAGCACTGAGAGTGGGGATATGAGACAAGGAAGGGAAGGCAGCCGATAAGGGGTACATTAGCGCGGAAGTCGCCACTGGGAAACCAGAAACACCAAAGAGAAGTTCTGGGAAATGGTGCAAACACAAGCCTCCGTGGTATTCCACTCCAGGGCTGAGGGAGCCACGGTATTAAACACCAGCTCCTGACGGTCATGAGTTAGAGAAACACCAGCTCCTGACGGTCATGAGTTAGAGCTGCTCTCGGAAGTGTTGATTCCCTGGCACTTCTGGCGGGCCACGGGCAGAGGAGTCTTCTCTGGTTTTGGAGAGAACCTTCAGGCACAGAACTACAGACTGTGATAACTGAAAGTCAGCTAGATCACATGGGCGGTGGTGGTGTGTGGGGACATGGGGGAGGGCTGCCAGTGACTGATAGAGGTGCCCCAAGAATGAACCTATTACCATTCCTCCCCCAGTCAGATGGTACCTGCCCGACCCCTTCTCCAACCGCCACCTGCCGGCCATCTTGCACACATTAATAAATCTTCTCAGGAACCAGCTAGATGTGGGAACAGCCTGGCTCTAAGCTCTTCAAACGGGAGTTTGTGGATTCCTGTGAGTTTGTAGATGCAGTCTCCAGAATCCATGAATTCCATGAATTCTGCCATTAAAAAATATTCATTTGGTGACAAATTAACTTAATAAAAGCATATTCAGGGTCACCTTATAACTAATTAACCAATTTCATCTGCATTTGTATGTGAGGTTGTAGTAAGAATACAGTGGGAGAACTGAGTCATAATCAGTAATAAGGTATGTCAAACATAAAAAATAGCTTATGTGGCATTATCTTTATGTTTGGGTGTTAACCGAAGTTGAGCAGAGGTCATGCATAGATCAGTCCACACACACACTAACCTTTGTCAGCAGCAAATGTAGTAGTCAAACTCTCGACCAGGAATTTCTCATGAAATGGCTGCCTCACAATTTCCCAGGGTATCTATTAAGTGGACTGGCTAGAAAAATAATGGATAGATAGTTAAAAGCAAGTTTATTATTGAAAATCAAGTGTAGGGCCAAAAATGACAGGAGCTCAGATGACAGCTACACAGCTTAAAAATGAAGAGAACCAAGTCAACTAGTGAAAATATTGTTTCCAAATAAATGATTTTATAGTAAAAAGCAGGGCTTCTGCCTTTGGAAAGATGGAGTTAGAGGTACTTTTCCCTTCTCCTTCCATTAAGTGCAGTTAAACACATGAAGCATGTTTATATATAAAAATAACAAAAGAAGAGTTAGAAAGGTGGAAAAAAGGTGGCACACCAGTTTGGGACCCAGGGTTCCAAGGGACAGCATGGTGATGTGCTCCCCAAGTTTTCTTTTGGCCTCGTGAGCCCCAGACTAGATCCAGAAGCCAACGACCCAGAAACACCAATGAGTGCAGACAAAAAGAATGCCAAGAAAAGTCTGTTGTCTCAGACCAACAAACCAGAGAAGGGGCAGTCTTACAGAACAGGAAACTTTTAGATAGTAACTACTGTACTCTAGCCTAGCACCACAGGAGAAAAAGGCTACAGCATCAACTTCACCCTCTCCAGGAAAGGTCAAGGGGTGAGCTTAGACTTCCACACTCATCTGGCTGTTACAGTCATGTCATCCCAATACACCCTCTGCTGAATCATGTCCCAGAGAAGTCCCAGGGGGGACCAGAGACTTTCTTCTCCTCCAGGGAGTAAAAAGCCCCTCTCCCAGCTGGCATGGTGTCAGCAAAGGGCTGGTGGGAGCCTGAACTCCCTCCCTGAAGCTGTCGTGAGGAGCCGTGCCCCCATGGGGGTCAATGCCGCTAAGTGGGGAACCTGGATTTTTCCACTGCCATCTGGTACATAACAGGGAGCACTCCCCTTCTGCCAGGGCAGTGTCAGAGGAGGCCTGCCAAAATCCAGATTTAAATAAGGTCCAGAGGCTCATTACATGACACCCAAAATAACCAGGTTTCAATCAAGTGCAGTTCATACCAAAAACCAGGAAGATCTCAAGTTGAATTATGATAGAAAATCAACAGATGCCAACACCAAGATGTTAGGATTATCTGACAAAAATTTTAAAGCAGCCATTATAACTATGCTTCAGCAAGCAATTATGAACATGCTTGAAACAAATTAAAATAGGAAGTCTGAGCAAAGAAATGTAAGATACAAAAAAAATCACATGGAGATTTTAGAACTGGAAAGCACAATAGCTGAAATTAAATCAAATAATGGTTTAAGGTAAAACAATAACAAAAACAATGTAATATAGTCATTATAATATTGTTAACATGAACTTTACTGATTTGGGATTTTATTATATTCACTTGGAAATCTACTTGGATTTATGATTATAAAGAGCTGTACACATAAGAAGTTTATACCTAGATTTATGTCTGTACATTTTTAAGTGGCATTATTTTTTTTTCCCCCCCCTCCCCTAAGTGGCATTATTTTTAAACAATTTATGTTAACACTTGGGAACTATGGCTTTTTTTCTTTTACAAGGGGTCCTCATTTAAACAAGCAAACATTTAAAAAATGGTATTTATAACTTGTTGTGGGTTGAATTGTTGAGACCATATATTCATATGTTTGAGTCCTAACCCCAGTACCTCAGAATGTGACTATTTTTGGAGAGCCTTTAAAGAAGCAATTGAGGTAAAATAAAGTCATGTGGGTCAGACCTAATCCAATATGACTGGTGTCCTTAGAAGAAGAGGAGCTTAGGACATCAACATGCACAGAGAAAAGACTGTGAAAACAGGAAGCAAAGATGGCCATTTACAAGCCCTGGAGAGGGGTTTCAAAAAAAATCAGCCCTGACAATACCTTGATCTCAGATTCTGGCCTGCAGGACTACAAGGGAAATAAATTCCTGTTGGTTAAACCACCCAATCTATGACACTTTGTTATGGCAGCCATAGAAACTAATACATAATGCAACTAGAGATGTGATCTTTTAATGGACTTCTAATGATATGAAAGAATTATTGTTAAATGTTTTAGATGTAATAATGTGACTAGGTTATTGTAGTTATATTTTTTAAAAATAGACACTGTTTGGAAAAATTGGAAATGATCAGGAAAGTAAAGAATTTGATAGAACAGGCTATTCTCTTCCAATATTTATCCTAAATTATTTTCTATTTTTTTAAAGAACCTTATTGAGATATAACTTATATACCATATAATACATCCATTTAAAGCATACACTTCAATGGATTTTACTATATTCACAGTTATACATTCAGTGCCACCATTTAAGCATATCATCATTAATCCTAAAAGGCCCATGCTCCTTATTCATCACCCCACAACCCTCCCCTCCCCCATCCTTCTCAGGCCTAGGAAATCACTAATCTTCATTCTCTCTATAGATTCCCCTATTCTTGACTTTTCAAATAAATGAAATAATACAATATGAGATCCTTTGTGACTGGCTTCTTTCACATAGCATAACATTTTCTATGTTCATCCATGTTGCAGCATTTACCTGTATTTTGTTGCTCTTTTATTGCCAAATAATATTCTATTATATGGATGTTATTTATTTATTTATCAGTTCATGACATTAGAGCTATTTCCACTTTGTGGATATTATGAATAATGCTATTATAAACATTCATGTGCAAGTTTCTGTATGAATATGTTTTTATTTCTCCTGGGTATATTATACCTAGGAGGGAAAAACTCAGCCTCGAACTCTCTGAGGAACTGCCTGTTCCAAGATAAGTTGGGAGTGTCCTCTCCTCTCCTCTTCTATTTTTTAGAAGCTGTGAAAAATTGGTATTAATTCTTTAAGTATTTCATAGAATTAACTAGTATAGCCATTTAGTCTTCGACTTTCTTCATGAGAGGCTTTTTGAATACTAATTTAATCTCTTTGTTACAGGTCTATTCAGATTTTCTATTTTTTATTGAGTCACTTCTGGTGGTTTGTATCTTTCTAGGAATTTGTCAGTTCTGTCTAAGTTATCTGGTTTGTTGGCATATAGTTGTTTCTGGCATTCCCTTTATATTATTTTTATTTCTGTAAGTTCAGTAGTATTTTCCCCTTTTATTTATAATTTTACTAATTTGAATCTTTTTTTTTTTGGTCTGTCAGAAAAAATGTTCAATTTTGACCTTTTTGAAGGACCCATATTGGTTTCATTGTCATTCTATACTCTAATTAATCAATTAATCTATTCCCTAATAACCAACAATTTGTCAGCTTTGACCTTTTAAGAACCCACTTTGGTTTCATTGTCTTTCTATACACTATTTAATTAATCCTCATTATTTCCTGCCTCTACTTGCTTTGGGTTTAGTTTTTTTCCAGTGTCTTAAAGTGGAATTTTGATTGCTAATTTGAGATCTCTTTTTTTAATGCAGGTGTTTACAGCTATAAATTTCCCTCTAAGCACTGCTTTAGCTGCATCACGTAAGTTTTGGTTTGTCTTCATTGCAGTTGATCTCAAAGCGTTTTCTACTTTCCCAGTGTTTTTATCTTTGACTTATTGGTTAGCTAGCTAATGGTACATTGTTTAATTTCTACATATTGGTGAATTTCTTTCAGTTAGAAATTTCTAATTTTATTCTACTGTGATTAGAGAATATACTTTGTATGATTTCAAACCTTTTAAATTTATTAAGGTTTGTGTTATGCCTTAGAATAAGGTCCATCCTGGATAATACTTTCTGTGCACTTGAGAAGAATGTGTATTCTGCTATTGTTGGGTAGAGTGTTTTGTAGATGTCTGTTAATGTATACCTTGTGTATACTGTTGTTTTTTTAATCTCCATATTGATCTTCTGCCTAGTTCTTCTAATATCTTCAAGTAATATGTCTATTGTTGTTGAATTGTCTATTCCTCCCTTCTATTGTGCTAGCCTTTGCTTCATATGTTTCATATATTTGGGGCTGTGCTGTTACACAATAATATGTTTATAACTGTTAAATATTCCTGAAGGATTGATACTTTTATGATTACAAAATGCCCCTCTTTATCTCTAGTGTTATGTTTTGTTTTTCAGTCTATTTTGTCTGATATCAGTGTAGCCACTCCACCTTTATGGTTGCTGTTTGTGTGATATATCCTTTTCCATTCTTTTACTTTCAGCCTTTTTGTATATGTAAACCAAAATTGTATCTCTTACAGACAAAATACGATTGGAATTTATTTATTTTTTAAGCCAGTCTGGCAATCTCAGCCTTTTGATTAGATTGTTTAATCCATTCATATCTGTGATGGTTAATTTTTTTTTTGTTATCATTAATCTACAATTACATGAAGAACATTATGTTTACTAGGCTCTCCCCTTCACCAAGTCCCCCCAAAAAACCCCATTACAGTCACTGTCCATCAGCATAGTAAGATGTTGCAGAATCACTACTTGTCTTCTCTGTGTTACACAGCCCTCCCCTTTCCCCCACCCCCCATATTATAAATGCTAATCATAATACCCCTTTCTTATTCCCCACCCTTATCCCTCCCATTCTCCCCAGTCCCTTTCCCTTTAGTAACTCTTAGTCCATTCTTGGGCTCTGTGATTCTGCTGCTGTTTTGTTCCTCCAGTTTTTCTTTGTTCTTATACTACACATATGAGTGAAATCATTTGGTATTTGTCTTTCTCTGCCTGGCTTATTTCACTGAGCATAATACCCTCTAGCTCCATCCATGTTGTTGCAAATGGTAGGATTTGTTTTCTTCTTGTGGCTGAATAATATTCCATTGTGTATATATACCACATCTTCTTTATCCATTCATCTATGGATGGACACAGGTTGCTTCCATTTCTTGGCTATGGTAAATACTGCTGCGATAAACATAGGGGTGCATCTGTCTTTTTCAAACTGGGCTGCTGCATTCTTAGGGTAAATTCCTAGAAGTGGAATTCCTGGATCAAATGATAAGTCAATTTCGAGCATTTTGAGGAACTTCCATACTGCTTTCCACAATGGTTGAACTAATTTACATTCCCACCAGCAGTGTAGAAGGGTTTCCCTTTCTCCACAACCTTGCCAAAATTTGTTTTTGTTTGTCTTTTCGATGGTGGCGATACTTACTGGTGTGAGGTGATACTTTATTGTAGTTTTAATTTGCATTTCTCTGATGACTAGTGATGTGGAGCATCTTTTCATGTGTCTGTTGGCCATCTGAATTTCTTCTTTGGAGAACTGTCTGTTGAGCTCCTCTGTCCATTTTTAAATTGGATTATTTGCTTTTTGTTTGTTGAGGTGTGTGAGCTCTTTATATATTTTGGATGTCAAGCCTTTGTCGGATCTGTCACTTATGAATATATTCTCCCATACTGTAGGGTACCTTTTTGTTCTATTGATGGTGTTCTTTGCTGTACAGAAGCTTTTCAGCTTGATATACTCCCACTTGTTCATTTTTGCTTTTGTTTCCCTTGCCCGGGGAGATATGTTCATGAAGAAATCACTCATGTTTATGTCCAAGAGGCTTTTGCCAATTTTTTTTCTAGGAGTTTTATGGTTTCATAACTTACATTCAGGTCTTTGATCCATTTCGAATTTACTTTTGTATATGGGGTTAGACAGTGATCCAGTTTCACTCTCTTACATGTAGCTGTCCAGTTTTGCCAGCACCAACTGTTGAAGAGACTGTCATTTCCCCATTGTATGTCCATGGCTCCTTTATCATACATTAATTGCCAGTATATGTTTGGGTTGATGTCTGGAGTCTGTAATCTGTTCCACTGGTATGTGGCTCTGTTCTTGTGCCAGTACCAAATTGTCTTGATTACTATGGCTTTGCAGTAGAGCTTGAAGTTGGGGAGTGAGATTTCCCCTACTTCTTTCTCAGGATTGCTTTGGCTATTCAGGGTCATTAGTGTTTCCATATGAATTTTTGAACTATTTGTTCCAGTTCATTCAAGAATGTTGTTGGTAATTTGATAGGGATTGCATCAAATCTGTATATTGCTTTGGGCAGGATGGCCATTTTGACTATATTAATTCTTCCTAGCCAAGAGCATGGGATGAGTTTCCATTTGTTAGTGTCCTCTTTAATTTTTCTTAAGAGTGTCTTGTAGTTTTCAGGGTATAGATCTTTCACTTCCTTGGTTAGGTTTATTCCTACGTATTTTATTCTTTTTGATGCAATTGTGAATGGAATTGTTTTCCTGATTTCTTTTTCTATTGGTTCATTGTTAGTGTATAGGAAAGCCGCAGATTTCTGTGTGTTAATTTTGTATCCTGCAATTTTGCTGTATTCCAATATCAGTTCTAGTAGTTTTGGAGTGGAGTCTTTAGGGTTTTTTTTTTTTTAGTTTTTAGGGTTTTTTATATAAAATATCATGTGATCTGCAAATAGTGACAGTTTAACTTCTTCTTTACCAGTCTGGATTCCTTGTATTTCTTTGTATTGTCTCATTGCCATGGCTAGGACCTCCAGTACTAAGTTAAATAACAATGGGGAGAGTGGACATCCCTGTCTTGTTCCCGATCTCAGAGGAAAAGCTTTCAGCTTCTCGCTGTTCAGTATGATGTTAGCTGTGGGTTTATCGTATATGGCCTTTATTATGTTGAGGTACTTGCCCTCTCTACCCATTTTGTTGAGAGTTTTTATCATGAATGGATGTTGAATTTTGTCGAATGCTTTTTCAGCATCTATGGAGATGATCATGTGGTTTTTGTCCTTCTTTTTGTAGATGTGGTGGATGATGTTGATGGATTTTCGAATGTTGTACCACCCTTGCATCCCTGGGATGAATCCCACTTGGTCGTGGTGTATGATCCTTTTGATATATTTTTGAATTCGGTTTGCTAACACATTATTGAGTATTTTTGCATCTATGTTAATCAGGGATATTGTTCTGTAATTTTCCTTTTTGGTGGGGTCTTTGCCTGGTTTTGGTACTAGGGTGATGTTGGCTTCATAGAATGAGTTTGGGAGTATTCCCTCCTCTTCTATGTTTTCGAAAACTTTAAGGAGAATGGGTATTATGTCTTCTCTGTATGTCTGATAAAATTCCGAGGTAAATCCGTCTGGCCCAGGGGTTTTGTTCTTGGGTAGTTTTTTGATTACCGCTTCAATTTCTTTGCTCATAATTGGTTTGCTTAACTTTTGTGTTTCTTCCTTGGTCAGTCTTGGAAGGTTGTATTTTTCTAGGAAGTTGTCCATTTCTTCTAGGTTTTCCAGCTTGTTAGCATACAGGTTTTCATAGTAGTCTTTAATAATTCTTTGTATTTCTGTGGAGTCTGTCGTGATTTTTCCATTCTCATTTCTGATTCTGTTGATGTGTGCTGATTCTCTTTTTCTCTTAATAAGTTTGGCTAGAGGCTTATCTGTTTTGTTTATTTTCTCAAAGTACCAGCTCTTGGTTTCATTGATTTTTTCTATTGTTTTATTGTTCTCAATTTTGTTTGTTTCTTCTCTGATCTTTATTATGTCCCTCCTTTTGCTGACTTTAGGCCTCATTTGTTCTTCTTTTTCCAGTTTCGATAATCATGATGTTAGACTATTCATTTGGGATTGTTCTTCCTTCTTTAAGTATGCCTGGATTGCTATATACTTTCTTCTTAAGACTGCTTCTGCTGCGTCCCACAGAAGTTGGGACTTTGTGTTGTTGTTGTCATTTGTTTTCATATATTTCTTGATCTCTATTTTAATTTGTTCATTGATCCATTGATTATTTAGGAGCATGTTGTTAAGCCTCCATGTGTTTGTGAGCATTTTTGCTTTCTTTGTACAATTTATTTCTAGTTTTATACCTTTGTGGTCTGAAAAGTTGGTTGGTAGAATTTTAATCTTTTTGAATTTACTGAGACTCTTTTTGTGGCCTAGTATGTGATCTATTCTGGAGAATGTTCCATGTGCACTTGAGAAGAATGTGCATCCTTTAGCTTTCAGATGTAGAGTTCTATAGATGTCTCTTAGGTCCATCTGTTCTAGTGTGTTGTTCAGTGCCTCTGTGTCCTTACTTATTTTCTGTCTGGTAGGTCTATCCTTTGGATTGAGTGGTGTGTTGAAGTCTCCTAAAATGAATGCACTGCATTCTGTTTCCTCCTTTAGTTCTGTTAGTATTTGTTTCACATATGCTGGTGCTCCTGTGTTGGGTGCATATATATTTAGAATGGTTATATCCTCTTGTTAGACAGAGCCCTTTATCATTATGCAGTGTCCTTCTTTATCTCTTGTTACTTTCTTTGTTTTGAAGTCTATTTTGTCTGATACTAGTACTGCAACACCTGCTTTTTTCTCCCTGTTGTTTGCATGAAATATCTTTTTCCATCCCTTGACTTTTAGTCTGTGCATGTGTTTGGGTTTGAGGTGAGTTTCTTGTAAGCAGCTTATAGATGGGTCTTGCTTTTGTATCCATTCTATTACTCTATGTCTTTTGATTGGTGCATTTAGTCCATTCACATTTAGGGTGACTATTGAAAGATATGTACTTATTGCCATTGCTGGCTTTAGATTCGTGGTTATCAAAGGTTCAAGGTTAGCTTCTTTAGTATCTTACTGCCTAACTTAACTCGCTTATTGAGCTGTTATAAACACTGTCTGGTGATTCTTTATTTCTCTCCCTTCTTATTCCTCCTCCTCCATTCTTTATATCTTGGGTGTTTTATTCTGTGCTCTTTTCTGTTTCCTTTAACTGCTTTTTTGGGTAGTTGATTTTATTTTTTGCCTTTAGTTAGTATTTGGTTGGTCTGCTTTCTTTGCTGTGATTTTATTTTCTCTGGTGACTTCTGTTTAGTCTTAGAAGTGCTCACATCTAGAGCAGTCCTTCTAAAATACCCTTTAGAGGTGGTTTGTGGGATGCAAGTTCCTTCAACTTTTGCTTGTCTAGGAATTGTTTAATCCCTCCTTCTTATTTAAATGATAATCGTGCTGGATACAGTATTCTTGGTTCAAGGCCCTTCTGTTTCATTGCATTAAATTTATCATGCCATTCTCTTCTGGCCTGTAAGGTTTCTGTTGAGAAGTCTGATGATAGCCTGATGGGTTTTACTTTGTAGGTGACCTTTTTCCTCTCTAGCTGCCTTTAAAACTCTGTCCTTGATCTTTGCCATTTTAATTATTATGTGTCTTGGTGTTGTCCTCTT
Source organism: Manis pentadactyla (assembly GCF_030020395.1). Classification (NCBI taxonomy): domain Eukaryota; kingdom Metazoa; phylum Chordata; class Mammalia; order Pholidota; family Manidae; genus Manis; species Manis pentadactyla. Next base: position 138,633,451 of record NC_080023.1, on the reverse strand, counting down.
TGGGTCCCTTCTGTTGGGAATTCTGTGTACTTCCGTGGTCTGATCAATTATTTCCTCCCCCAGTTTGGGGAAGTTTTCAGCAATTATTTCTTCAAAGACACTTTCTATCCATTTTTCTCTCTCTTCTTATTCTGGTAACCCTATAATGCAGATATTGCTCCTTTTGGATTGGTCACACAGTTCTCTGAATATTGTTTCATTCCTTGAGATCCTTTTATCTCTCTCTGTGTCAGCTTCTATGCGTTTGTGTTCTCTGGTTTCTATACCATCAATGGCCTCTTGCATCTTATGCATTCTGCTTATAAATACTTTCAGAGATTGTTTCATTTCTGTAATCTCCCTCCAGATGTCATCCCTTAGCTCTTGCATATTTCTCTGCAGCTCCGTCAGCACGGTTATGACCTTTATTTTGAATTCTTTTTCAGGAAGATTGGTTAGGTCTATTTTCTTCTCAGGGGTTGACTCTGTGATTTTGGTCTGTATCAAATTCTTCTGCCTTTTCATGGCAATAGAGATAGTTTGTGGAGCTGGTGCTGTGTGACAGCTGGGGGAACGTCCCTTCTTGCTGGTTTGTGGCCTTCCTCTCCTGGGAGAATAGCTACCTCTAGCAGCTTGTGCTGGGCCACTGTGCATAGACAGGGCTTCTGATTCTTGCCCGGTTGCTATGCAGTTTAGCTCTACGGTTGCTGTGGGCGTGGCCTGCCTCGGGCTGCTGCTCCGATATGGCGGAGCCATGTCGGAGGGGAAACAGCTGGGAGGCTGTTTTTCTCCATGAGGGGCCTCCGAGCTGCACTGCTGCCCGGGGGGTTAGGGTGCCTGGAGTTCCCCGGGATTCCCAGCTGCTAGGCTAAGTGTCCTGGGATGCTTCCATCCACGTCCAGCTGTGGGGTCATTGTCCCCTTAAGACTTTCAAAAAGCACTCTGTCTCCTTTGTCCCAGGGGTGTCAGCTGTGGGGACCTGCTCACAGGTCTTCCTGTTCTGTTTCTTTAGTTTCCACACCCCATGCACGTACTGTGTGTCTGCGCTCTGGTGCGGATAGCTGGGGCTGGGTGTTTAGCGGTCCTGGGCTCCCTCCCCCTCCCTGCTCCGACTCCTCTCCTCCCGCCGGGAGCTGTGCTGAGGGGCCTCGGGTCCCGCTGGGCTGCGGCTTGCATCTTACCCCTTTCATTAGGCGCTGGGTTCTCACAGGTGGGGATGTAGTCTGGCTGTTGTCCTGTGTCTTCTGGTTTCTTTTAGGAAGAGTTGTATTTGTTGTATTTTCCAAAATACATGTGGTTTTGGGAGGAGATTTCCGCTGCTCTACTCATGCCGCCATCTTGGCTCCACCTCCTGTGATGGTTAATTTTATGTGTCACTTTGGAGTGTGTTTTTTGATGAGATTAACATTTAAATTAGTGAACATCGAGTAAAGCAGATTGCCCAGCATTTTGGTGGACCTTGTCTAATCAGTTGAAATCTCAAATAAAACAAAAAGATGGACCTTTCTGAGCAGGAGGGAATTTCCCAGATTTCCTTCAGACTTCATCTGCACCCCGACTCTCCTGGGTCTCCACACTGCTGGCCTCCAGACTGGCACTGCACCATGGGGTCTCCTGGGCCCCAAGCCAACTGGCCCACATGGCAGATTTGAATTTCTATGCTCCATAATTGTGTGAGCCAATTCCTTATGAAAAATATTTTATATTTGTGCACAGATCCTATTGGTTATATTTCTCTGGAGAACTCCAACTAATACAGTATTTAATGTTGTTATTGATATAGTTAGATTTATATCTGCTATATATTTTTTGTTTTCTATATGTCTCATATTTTGTTCTATTTCTACTTTCTCAATTCCTTCATTACTGCTTTACTTTGCATTAAGTGAATATAATTTAATTCCTTTAATGATTATTTTTCACTAGTTATTTTCTTAGTGGTTGATTCAGGTTGCTCATATATATCTAAATCTATCAGAATCAACTTCAGAGTTACACTAATGTAATTCCTGCCATAAATAGAAATGTTACTTCTATATAGCTCTATTCACTATTCCATTTTTGTGTAATTATTGCCACATATATTATAGCTACAGGTATTACAAATAAAACAATACATCACTCTAATTACTATCTAATACAATATGACAATTAAAGAAGCTGAGATAAAGAAGGTGGGCAAGTATATATTTGTAGGATTGTTATTCTTACGCCAGTCAACAGCCAGCAAGGAAATGGGGACCTCAGTCTCAAAAGCACATGAAATGGAATCTGCAAAAAGCATGAATGAGCTGGAAACAAATTCTCCCCCACCACCTTCCAAAAGTATCACAGCCCTGCCAACACCTTGATTTTGGCCTTGTGGGTGCTGGAGCAGAAGTCAAGGACTTCTGACTTGCAGAATGTGAGATAATAAATTTGTGTTGTTTTAAGCTTCTGAGTTTGTGGTAACTTGTTCTGGCAGCAATAGAAAATGCACACACTGCTCCACTCTGTCTCTTCCATGTCACCAAGAGGAACTTCATTTATGCTTTCAAGACACATTTGTTGAGGACCTAGCAATTGCCGGGCACTGTCCTAGGTGCTGGAGGTATAGCATGGATGACACAAAAATCTGTTTTCAGGGAGCTTAATTTCAAATGAAGGGAGATGCATAAATCAAAAAAATATGTCAGTTATTGGGTGGATTAGAAAGTGAGAAGTGCCAGTGGAAAAAACAAAGCAGAAAGCAGATGTTGAGTGGAGTACTGGGAGAGTGTGGTGATAGAGGGTGCTCACTGAGAAGGTAGCATTTCAGCAAAGAGTTGGAGGACCTTAGAGAGGAGCAAGCCATGTATGATCATCTGGAAAGTGCTTTCCACAGACAGAAAAGAACACATGCAATTGTTCTGAGAGGTGAAGATGTCTGGGCTACTCAAAGAATGGTAAGGAGGCCAGGATGGTTGATGCAGAGTGAGTGAGGGGAATGACAGGAAGTGGGTCAGAAAATGACAGGCAGCAGATCCCAAGGTCTTGTAAAGACTCTGGGGTAAGGTATAATGGAAGGTTTTTTGAGAAGCCCTGTGACTGGACTTCCTCTGGTTGCTGGTGCACAATAACTGCAAGGCAAGTGCAGATGCAGGGAGACCAGTGAGGATCCTGTTACAGTAACTCAGGTTAGAGATGATCTACATGGTGACAGTGGAGATGGTGAGAAGCAGTTGGTTTCAGGATACACTTTAAAGGATGGATTGTTGATGGATTGGTTGTAATATGGAGAGAAAGTAGATTCAAGGATGTCAGGTTGGTGTCCCCCAGGGAGCCTTGCCTCTGTATTCATGCCCTTATTCAGTCACCTCTTGAATCTGGGCTGAGCCAGGTGACTTAATTTAAGCAATAAATGTGGTAAAACTGATGCTGGGCCAGTTCTGGACTTAAACCTTGAAAAGATGTGGCAACTTTTGCTTTTGTGTCCCTGGGAACCTTGAGCAGCCATGTCTTCTGGGGGAGGTGGTGTGGAAAGACCACATGGAAAGGCCACATACAGAGGGAGAGGCCTGTTGGAGAAAGACAGAAGCTCAGCCTGCCCAGCCTCCAGCTCACCCTGCAGCGGAATTCACAACAGTGACCACCAGCAAGAGTAGCAGAAAAGCTACTGAGTGAAGCCAAGCCTAGATGACAGAATTGTGAGCAAATAAAATTGTTTAAGCTACTAAGATTTGGGGCAGTTTATTAGGCAGCAATAGATACATTTAAAAAATGACCCCTAGAATTCCAGCCTGAGAACCCAGAAGGATAGAGTTACCTTTAACCAGAGGCTGCTAGTTAACAAGTTTGAGGGAAAAACGGGTGGAAAGATTAAAATTTTACTACTTCTAAAAGGAAAAGAGCACCTTTTTCCTAATATTTTAGAAAAACAAGATCTTCTACTTTTTAAGCATGGCTGGATTTCCCAAGGCCAAGAAGGGCCATTTTAGGAATAACTCTTTGGCTGTCCCCACATCACAGTGATAGCACTGGCTGAAGAAATTGTTTAGATTTTTTTTTTCTTCCCAGCATCTGAAGCTCTGGTGACAGTCAGTGAAATCCCCATCGCAGTTCAAAGCAGAGAAACCCTCGCCCCGTTTTTCTGGCTTTGCCACTGCGGTTCCATGGCTTCGGCGACTCTGCCATGTGAAGGAGAAACCACCACACCTGCTCTCCCTCCCGCTTCCCACAGATGGTCACTGTGGACCACAGTGGGCTTGGCTGATGGGCTCTGGGAAGCTGAGCACACAGGCTTAGAGGGTGGCCCTTGCCAGTTTTAGATTTAATCCTTCCTGTGGCCATATACTTTACAGACGGCAGCACGTGGGAAAAGAAAAACGCCTGGCCTCTGTGGGTCTCTGATGATGGACATCTGGGTTAATAATATCTTGTGCACTTGAACCCAAATTATGTTGTGGAAAGGTAGTGTGTTCCTTAAGAGTTTCTAACGTCCCAAAATAAATATTACTGTTAAAGGATTACTTTGTCAGCCTCCCACTCACTCATTTTCGCCTGAAGAGCCCACTACATTTACCCACCCACATCCCCTTCCCCTGCTTTATCGGCTTTGGGGGAGGTTATAGAAACAAATTCATCATACAAGGACTCATTTCTTCTGGGATCAGCCTTTTCTTGGATCAGTGTTTCTGGGAAGGAGGAATGGCTTCATCCACAGACCCTTTGTAGGTCCTCCGGCTCATGACCAACCACGGCAGCCCTTGGGATGGATAGGAGTCTGGGCTTCCTGGTACAAAGGGGTTCACAACACTGAGCAAGTTGGGATTTACGTCAGAGCAAATGTTCATAAACATTTTAAGAAAAGTGTTGGGAGGCATTTAAAAGAAAATAACCATAAGGTTATATTATGAATATCCAGGCTTGAGAGATGGCATTATGGAAATGGGTGCCATCAGGTTGTTACAGCATGGTCAGCATGGAGATCTGCTCATGGCACAGGGACACTGGCAGACACTGTTTTAGTCTCCTGGAATCTCCTAAAGTCATGACATGCCTTTGGCTGTGGTTTCTTCCAACTACCATTAACACAATTCCAGGTCCTTACTGTAAGGTGTCCATCAATCCTTGATGGACTGCTGTTCTTCAGCTTTGATTTATTTACCAGCTCTTTAGAAGTGTTCACTTGTCCCCAGCGTGTCAACATCGACTTAGTTGTAAACTTCCTTGCACTTCTGTGATATCTCCAGCCTCATCACTGGGAGAAAGCCCATCAGGCGTTACAGATGAAAATGGTTCAACAGGGGCAAGAGGCAGGAAGACCCCAGCACGGTGCACAAGCACACTGGCCAGTCTACCCTATGCGCAGGGGAGGGCATAAAGGCTCGCCGAGCCTCGTGGCCAAGAATACAGTCAAATGTTGAATAACATGGGTTTGAACTGCATAGGTCCACTTACATGTGGATTTTTTTCAATAAATATATTGGAAAAAATTTTGGAGATTTGTGACAATTTGAAAAAAATATTTTTCTAGCTTATTGTAAGAAAACAGTATATAATACATATAACATACCAAATATGTTGATAACTGTTTATGTCATTGGTAAGGCTTCCTGTCAATGGCAGACCATTAGTAGTGTGTTTGGGGAGTCAGAAGTTACATGAGGGTTTTTGAATGTGGCTGGTGGGGTGTCAGTGCCCCTAACTCTCATGTTGTACAAGGTTTAACTGTATATGGAACCGAATGTCTCTTGGGTTCAAGTCCCACAGAAGGAACCCTGAGACAAGAAGTCAAGCACAAGCAGTTCATCTGAGAAATGATTCCAGGAACACAGAGAGGGGAGTCCCAAGGGGATGGGGCAGGGAAGAAAGCCAGTACAAGGCATACTAACAAGTCAATGACCACAGAGGGCCACTGCGACTTAACTTCTGTGAAGAACCTCCCCAAAACAGAGAAACACATACCTCAGAATTATAGCACCCAGGAAACAGAGGAGCTAGGGTATTTAGACACCAACTTCTATCCATTGCTTGTGGAGAACTGCTTCTGGGGACTGCTGATTCCTTGGTACTTCTGGCCTGCGTTGAGGGAACAGAGCAGCTTTCCACTGTCCCAGATCACAGAACCCAGGCACAGAGGTGCAAACAGTAGCATTTAAAATTGTCTGGGGCACTGAAATGGAGGATCTGTGGGCAATGCCAGTGGTCTGCTCTAGGACTCCTGCTGAGCTGGCTTTCCTGGGCTCGTCAGACCTTCCTGCAGTGCTCCTTCATGGACCTGCAGCCTGGGAAAGTGGATGCTGACCACTCTTCAGTACTGTGACAGACTTCTGCAAGAGTTTTAGGATCAAATATATGTACTGAACAGCATTAGCTGAAGCAGCAGTATGTGAGGTGCTGTGTAACCCTTGTTAAGTCTGGACATCATTTCATGATATCATTAAATGAAAACTGCAGGTATATAACCCCATTTTGGTGTTAAAAACACATAGAAAATTTATGCGTAGGAAGAGTCTATAAGGATCCAAGATAAAGTGTTATTAACTGCTGTCTCTTTGGGAAGTGGCGTTAGGAATTAACTTTTTCTTTCTTCTATTTTCCTTTTTGTAATAAGCATTAATTACTTTTATAATAACAATAACCAGATTTTTAAAAAATGTTCCACAGCAACAATATAATCTCAAGATTCAAGAATAATTGTAGCCCTTTTCTAAATCTTCGCTTCGTACACCCTCCTTTCTTCCTTCCCTGCCTCACCCTTCAATAAACTTGATCACCGGCTGGTAACTGGTATGCAACCCCACCCCTCACAAACAGGAGAGAAAACGAAGCCTTAGGCAAAAAAGGCTTCTGAGCAGCCCAAAGAGGTGTCCCGCTATCCGTAAACTAAAACTCATCCATTTGCTCACAGACAAGCACCTCAGACTATCATTATATGTACTTTGTACCCAATTCTAACAGACATTGGTATCTGTGTTCAGGTTCATAGTCAGAAGCAGTTAGATGAGAAGGGGCCTGCCACAGGCAGACAGGTGGGAGGCAGGGGGACGGGGCAGGGCTCGCACTCCCGGGGGAAAATCCCTACACAAGGCTGCCCAGTGCAGCCAGCAGGGACCCTCCCAATTCCTTAAGGTAGAGTGTGTACCCTCTGCCTCCTTGACAAATCTGGTAGTTGCCCATTTCTAAACCTGGAGTGAGAGCGCAGGAGGGTGCTGCAGAAGCAGACCAGGCTCAGTTATACTTAGGAGAACCACACCGCCAGTGACCTGGCCTTGGGAAGAAACAGAATGGAGGCACACAGTTAAGGTCATCCATGTGCCAGGTGGGCTCCTTAAAATAGAGCTTCAGCATCTTGGTGATACAAACCAGAGTAGGGAATGAGGTTATTTTCTTATCTGTTTCTTCCTACCTTTTCTACTTTCATGTCAATGAGGTGGATTTTATATCTGTCAATATCCTCTGGTTCCAGAATCTGTTAATATCTGATCTTATAACTAAGGAACTTATACAACCCTCTATGTTTTTGTCTCCATGATTCTGAGTATTTTTTTTTCTCCTGGTTTCAAAACATTCCTTAAATTAAAAAAAATTAGAAATTGGAGAATAAAGTCTTAACAAACTGTTCTCAGAGGCCCTGTGCTCTTTTCTACTGACCAGTTTTTAAACTCTTCATAAAAGGGGTCTTTAACAAGGCCAAACTTTTAAATATGAATGGAATCAAGTCAAAAGGAGATGAAAGAAATGGCATTCCTGGTGAAAGAGGTCAGATGATTTTCAGACTCCAAAGTGTCCTGATGGTTTTATGTGATCCAGTCCAGCTCCTGAGAAAACCCTGCCAACAGGTAACAACAGGTCTTTGAACGTTTTGATGACAAAGTCTCCAGACCAGCCAGCCCATCCCTTACTAAATTCTCAGTCTCATGAAGAATGAGAAACAGATACTGATGGCACCAACCTGTCTACAAGAACCCAAGGAGGCAAACGTAACTGCCTGTACAAGGAATACAAATCACCAAGTCCCAAATCATTCATATTTACACCCACTCCATTTTGGCTGTCTTCCCTTTATAATTTGGCCATATGTTGATGTCAAGTGTATAATTTCATCTGAGGCTTTATCAGTTACCACCCAGAGCCATGATTATATGGTGCAGGAAACTTCCTCTCCCTGAGCAAGTATATCTTTAGTACCTTCTTGGTAGACACTTCTTACATATAAAATAAAAAGGAAAGTCTTGGTTTTCTTCAGTGGCTCCAGAAGCACTAAATATAACATTTAGAAGCAATTTACTAACGAAAACCATTGAGTTTTCAGCTGCCACTACAATTTTTCAAAGCAAAGTGTTGTTATTCCTCCCCTTTGTTATTTTTATCAAGTTGCAGTGGACCTTTTAGGGATTCCTTATAGATCTTTGAAACATGTACTAAATTCAGTTTTCATCTTTCTAGGGTCCAGCTTAACTGCACGAAGATAAGACTGGATTTTGAATAATCAGAATCATAGCAAGAAGGATAAAAGTATCATTTCTGGAAGAAGAAACTTTTTACAAATGACATAAAAATGGTTCTCCAATGTAGGATTCAAAGATAATTTATTAGTCTGAGAAGAGAGTCACACACTATACCCAGTAATATGCTTTTTATTTTTGTGCCTTAATCTTAAAAATATATTTAAACAAGAAACAAAGATAATATTGAATTTTCCCATAAATTTCACTTTCTTATTTACAGTGTTACATTGTAAATAACATTCCATCATACACAAATTAAGGACTGTGCATTTCTGTATGTTCTCTTTACATATTCTTTCATAATATAGTACATACAGCTCGAGGATATGCAATATTTAAGCTTAGAAAAGCTTGAGGAAGGAAGTATAAACTTTATCAATAAGACTATTATTTAAAAAGGTTCTGACCTTAATTCTCTGCTAGATTGTTTCACTGAAACCATTCTTTGTTAAAGAAAAATGCCCCATATGAGGGATGAGGATAACAGTTTAAGTTCCCACAGGATCCACTTAAACTGGTTAACAAATAAAAACACTTTATTATTTATTACTGTTACTACATGGAGCACTACCACTGTCAAGCCATTTAAACAAGTAGATTTACTCTTTAGTTCAGACACATTATATCAACGATAGTTGGTTTCTCTTTATGAAATCAAAATGTTTTCTGCAACTTTAGGTTTTACTTGTAAACAGTTAAAGCACACATTTTGTGAAGATGATTTAATCATTCCTGGTCTTAGGTTACACAATTAGGAGGGCTTTCTATTTCATCAAGGGAGTAGCCAGGATACACACACGCACACATACACACACACACGGTCCTGCTCACCTGCCAAGGGCCCACGTGTCACTTAGCACTAACTACAGCAGTACTAGTGTCATGAGCGGTGCACAAGGCTGCAATAGGAATTATAAAACAAGGAAGATAAAAGATCCGACTTCATTCAGTTAAAAACCCCAAAAAGCTCAGGTTCAGAAATGCCTCTCAGACGCTTCATGCCCAGTCTGACGAGTCAGTTCACTGGGCTTCCAGGCGGCAAACCCCACCTTCGATGGCCACGGACTGTCCTGCCACTGCTCCGGGGGGCAGCCGTGAGATGTGAGTCTGCAGAGATGGAGACAGGAGAACGTTAGAAGTGCCAGCTGTGTCCCCCCGATATGACAAAGGCGGAGGAATACCAGAGTGTCGCAGCTACTCTTTGCTTCTGAACGACTATAGACCACGATGGCAGTGGCCAGAGGTGCCGAGATTGCTTAGAGGAAAACTGCTACTGGGACTGATGCCAGGGAGCTGCGTGCCCTGTAGGGCTTCACACACAGTGGGCACCAGATACAGTGGGAGCCAGGATGAGGGGTGACATCAGTTGTGCAAAAGGAGTTTGGCAGGGCTGAGTGTTACATTACTCAAAGGAGGCTGGCCCCGAGTGGGAGACAGTAAAAGCTGTTCCACAAGGGGTTAGGGCGCCACCCAAGAATAAAAGTCTGGCCTAATCCAAGGATAGATAAAAATTGGGAGTTTTGAAGTACAGAAGAACTGCATATCCTTTAAGGTAATCCTCTCTAATTCTGTTTCTCTAAACAAGCTGTTCCTAAGGACTGAACCAAGATGGGACTGAGCCCTGGGTGGGGTTGTCAGCGCAGCTGGCAGAGTGGTCAAGCCTCAGGTGGGACTGACGTCCTCTCATACAACCAAACATGAAGCGAGCGTACGTTTTAGGTGGAGTAACAGGCAAGCCAATTGGTTTGTAGTCTGAGGGGGACACTATTCTTGAGTCTCACTGCATGAGTCCTGTTAGAGTAGCTGACAGAGTCCACAATTTGGGAAGTTCTAGGAAACAGGGAATGTTCTCTGGGTACTTAGTTTTCCTGTGTGCAAGGCAGGAAGCCACCTATGGCCTACAGGCTGAGGTGCGCTAACTTGGGGGTGGAGGGCTGGGTGAGGCAGTCTTTGTGGTATCTCCTGGGTGTGAGAATCAGTGACTTAATTCTCGAGGCTCAGGCCTCTGGGAACTGTGTGTCAGAATCTGACCCCATCATTGCTTACGAGGGCCTAACTTAGATCTTACCACATTGATATATTGTACCTGAGACGTCCACAGTTAAGTCAAACATGTGGATCTCTTGTTTCTTGTGATGCCTCACTAATTTAGCAGGAAGAGTTAGAAGAGGACTTGTTGTTAAACTCTGCTACCCAGAAGCCCGTAATCCCACAATTCCCAGGTCTCAGTGTTCATGGGTCACTTTTATTCCAGGAATTTGTTAACAAGAGGTGAAAGATCTTTTTTTTTTTTGCCAGGCATTATTCATCATTTTTAAAAAAAATGGCACTCATAAATTAAAAAGATCCCTGAGAGAGTAGAAGCGCCTAAGTCAATTTCAACCCTAATCTCACCCCCTTCAGTCCCAACCAGTCATATACCTATGACAGGGATCAAGAATGAAGCAGAACTGCTGTGGAAAATGGTTTTATATTCTCAAAAAATTAAGCATAGAATTATCATAAGATTCAACAATTCCACTTCTAATTATATACCCAAAGTACAAGCAGGGACTCAAAAAAACATTTGTACACCCATGTTCAAAGCAGCATTATCCACAACAACCAAAAGGTGAAAGCAACCCAAGCGAACATTAGTGGATAAATAAAACGTGGTACAGACACACAATGGAATATTATGCAGCTTTAAAATGAATGACAATCTGTCACATGCTACAACATGGATAAACTTTGAAGATATTATGCTAAGTGAAATACGCCAGACACAAAGGACAAACAGTTTATGATTCCACTTACAGAAGGTACCTAAGTGGTCAAATTCATTGCAAGCAGAAGGGTGGTTGCCAGGGGTTGGGGAGGGGAATGGGGAGACATTGTTTAATGGGTACAGAGTTCCATTCTGAGAAGATTAAAAAAGGTCTAGAGACAGATGGTGGTGATAGTTGTACAATATGAAAATACTAAATCCCACTGAACTGTGCATGGAAAAAATGTTAAAATGGTAAATTTTATGTTGTGTATATTTTACAATTAAAAAAAAAAAGCAAAAATGATCATTTCCTACCTGGCTCACAACAGTTCTCCATGAAATAGCATTAAGGGGAGGGGCTAGCTAGGAATGAATGTACAATGCAGACCCCCTAAAAAATAACATTAACACCATAGGGTTCTATTCACAAATAGATTGGAATTTTCCCATCAGATTAGTTAAAATTTCTGCATCCCTAAAAGAGAAGCTCACAGGAAAATCTGTCTTTATGCGTCCCAGAGATTCAGGAAAAATCCAAAGGGGACCTCCTGGCAGGCCTGGGGGTCCAGGCACCAGAGGCTACAGAGAATAAATTAATTGTTAAAAGATCAAAGAGTGACCATATGTCCGAGCAGATGGCCTGCAACTTGACCAGGGGCATGTAGGTCTTAAAGTAACTGATTTCCTGCCGACCAAGGAAAAGGCCCAGAACTCAGAGGCAGAATTCCTGTCCCTCGGACCAGGCGGCCTGACAGCAATCCCTTGAGATTTACAAAGACACAGATGGCCAATCCAAACTTATCTCTAACACTCCTACCCCCACCCAGATTGCAATTGTTCTACTGCAAACTGAGCCAAACCACAAAGTGTCAAAAAGAATTAGAAAGGGAAAGAAAAAAGGATTGGAAAAGGTAGCTATGGTCTTGAGATATTAACAGTACATGGACAAAATACTTAACGCACTGAGATTTGTATAAATGTTCACATAAAACCCAAGTGCTCAATTAGACAAATTAGTTAAGATTCAATGCTCAGGATTACCCCTTCTCTTAATCATCACCTAGTCAGGGGAGATTTTTTTGACTACAGAACATATTGTCAGGATCTTGGTGTTGAGAGAAATAAAATGGCTAACTGTCAGTCTAAATGTCCAGACTTCACAGGTTTCATCTATCATCACGGCCCTCTGACTCATCAGAAAACAAGTGACCTTGGTCTGAAAAAGTCTGTGTGTACCTGAAAAAGCTACGATGTACCTAAAGTTTCCTCTGGAGTTCAATGGGCATCAAATTATGAGCAGTGGGAGCTGTTTAAGAGGATGTCTTATATGAATGTTTATCTCTTCAAGTTCTTTTAGAGAAGTGGGTTTGAACTACTCTTGGGTTTAAAAATAGACAACTTTCAATAATGAACTTACATGTTTGCATTTAAAAGTACAACAAAATATTTTATATTCACTAGGGACTGTGTAGACTCTAGATATCCTGCAAGCACAAGAACTTACCAAGGTGTCTTTAAAACCATTTAAGTAGCATTGTACTTTATTGGAATTTAGAACTCACGAGAAATAACACATGGAGATGATAGAAAAAAACCCCAGGAGACTACTGCATTTGGGGCTCTCTCCTCACCTCCTTGTTGCATGCTTCACTCACACACCTCTCTAACTGATTTCATGTTCTAATACCCTTTTCTGGTTCTTTCTCAAGGAAGGACTGCCTTAACTGGGGCCCCCTGCCCCAACCCAGAAGCTCTCTTTCTGACTCCTAAGCACCCATCGGAGCATTTCTCATTCTGTGACATAACTGTCTAGGTTTGGGCTTGTTTTGAGTGTTTAGGTCTCTAACTGAAAGTCAACTGGAGGCAAAAGCCTGTCTTACACCCACCTCTGTATTCCTTGCACTTGTCAAAGTACTTGACACAGAAGGTACTGGAAATGCTCACTGAGTGAAGTACTGTAATATATCCTCCAGGGCTAAGTTTAGGAACACAATGAGTCTCAAGTGTTTTAATTAGTGTGACTAAACAGCTTGGTTAAAAAAATCATTCAAACTAGTTTGTCAAAGACCCTTTCTAAACAGATGTTTTTTGAAGTACAGACTGACTAAATTTTTCCACTTTCCAAATGACTGTGTTGTTAGAATAGAGATGGAACTTCAGATTTTTCAGATGCTTACAGCTCCACAACAATAGAACCCAACGGCCTTATAGTTGAAATTCTCTGCTTTTTTGCCAATTCCTTGCGTGGCATAATCTGATCCTTGAAGTTAACACTCAGAGAATATCAACTTATAAATTATACCGACTATTCGAAGCCAAAAGTTTTAGGCTACATTTCTTTATAGAGCGAAATACACTGTATAATAACAAATTTAGCCTGAAGATTTCAAAATATTATCAAAGTAAGAAAAATTATATAAATTATATAATTACTGATGTCCTAATCACAATCCAATAGCTGAGACTTTCTATCATTCATACTCATGTCTTAAAATCTTTTAAGACCACCTTAGTGACTGATCTTTTGTGGTTTCTAAGAAAACTACAAGTACATGATTTAAAGCCTCAAAGCCTTTATTTAGTGGTTATATTTAAATCCATCTTTCCACTCTTAGGAGAATTGCTTGAGATCTGCCGTAAGAGTCAAAGGAAGATTCTCTTAAACAAGCTATTATCCTCTTTTGGTGGGGTCAGAAAAATAAAATCTAGATAGACACAGTCCAAAAGAAGCTCTTGGAAATACTTTATTCATTGATTTCATAATTCTGAGGGTTTGGTTTTCTGTTTTTAAAAAATATACAGAACTTGAAGCAAGGTAACGGACAGTCAAAGTATACAGGCATTTACAAATAGAACAAATGACAGTGAAAAAGAACACTGTGCCATGGAGAGACAAAAATTGTACTTCAAAACAGGGAGGAGATGTTTTCATCAACCAGTGGTTTAAAAAAATGCATTTAGCATACAACATATTATTCCAATTCTAAACAATCTACAGAGGCAGTTTATCATAATGGCTATGTGAATTGATTACAGAATCAGAGCACTTTGGGCTCTGGACCATTTCCTCTTCTTCATGGACACACTGCTGGACTACATTTCTCAGCTTCTTTTCCAGTTGTGTGGCTATATAACTGAAATCAGGCCAATGGACTAAAGTGATAGGTGCCATTACCAGGCCTGGCAGAAAACCTTAGGAACCATCCTCCATGTTCTTTCTCTGACAATTGTGAGGCCTTTGTGAGGTAAAGAACCTCAGATACTGAATCACAACTTGGAGGAGAGCCTTCTGCTAATCAGAAACCCCAATTTGGATTTTATGTGAATGAGAAACATACTTACGGTGTTTTGAGCAACTATATATTTGGGGGTTTGCTTGTTACAGTAGCTAGGAACTAACCTGGCTCAATATAGGCCTCTGCACATACTAGCTGGTAACTTCGGCTGATTACTTAACTTCCTGGACTCCCCAGCTACAAAGTGAATATAATAATAGTAGCATTTATGATTAAGTTGATACTACATGACATGCAATGAAAGCATGTGTCAATAAATGTTAGATTATTGTTGAAACAAATACATAGCTGTAGAACAAAACATTCCACAGCACAATCTCTGTTGTAGACTATTGGGTATTCCAGAACCGGGAAATTCTATTTGAAAAGTTTGATAGTCTACAAAAATTGAGTGAGATATTTTAATGAAAAATTAGCTGTATGCTAAAAGGTAAAGTTGAAGAAAATGGATATTTTTAGGCCAGTATTTTTTATGCTATTCTTTTGCTGTTACTGATAAAATAACTTAACAACTGCTGAGTATTTGCTACCTGCTAAGGGCTTTGTATGCACCAGTTTGTATCACTAATCTAAGGTTCAAAAATAATCTACATGCTTGGGTGTTGCAGAGAAAACCAAACTGGCAGAATACTGGCAAACCACCTACCAAGAACATGTGCTATTTTAAGGAAGGTATATCCATATGAAATTATTAGAAAACCATTAACAAAAGCATATGACCATGCACTGTAAGAGTAAAATACTCCTATATGTGTTTTCTGACACTACCAAGCAATTAACTCAATTCTGTTAATTGAGTTACTCTGTTGAGTAATTCTGTTAATTCAGTATTACTCACTGGCTGTCCTACAATTTAACCAGTTCTGGAACTACCTGGAGATAGTGTAGATCCCACAGGTTAAGGGCTCAGACCCACTAGACTGCTGCCCAATCCCCCACAGCTACAGATATCTGCAAGCCCAGGATGTCATCTGTGCTTTTGATTGACCAACTATAAAGAGAAGATTCCCACAATCCTCTCCGCAGGTTTAACTAATTTGTTGAAGCAACTCATGGAACTCAGGAAAAGTTTATTTACTAGATTACTGCCCTTTTGTAAAGATATGTAATTTAGGAGCAGCCAGATGTGAGAGATGTACAGGGGAGGATAGGTGGGAAGGGGTGAGGAGTTTCTTCAAATATGCCACTCTCCTGCATCTCCATGTGTTCACCAACCCAGAAGCTCTCTGAACCCCATCCTTTTGGGTGTTTTTGCTTAATTACATAGATGTGATTGATTGAATCACTAGCCATTGGTGACTAGCTCAATCTCCAGCCTCTCTTCCCTTCCCAGAGGTTGGTGGGCAAAGCTGAGTTCCAATCCTCTCATCACATGTGTGGTTCCTCTGGCAAACAGTCCCCATCCTTAGGGGGCTACCTTGGAATTTTTCAAAAGTTACCTCGTGAACATAAACTCACATGTGGCTGACAGGGGCTTACTATGAATAACAAGACACTTATTTCACCTTTATGGCTCTGAAGTGATTTTAGGAAGTGAGGACAAAAACCAAATATTTAACAAAATATCTTCCCATTGTTCATATCACCTAGGAAATCCCAAGAATTTTGGAAGCAGAGTCAGGAACCATGCAGAAAGACCAAAGGTATATTTCTTATGATAATCATAGTATCAGATATGCAATCACAAATGCCAAAGACAGACAAGAGAGTGAGGGGGTGGATATGGATCAAGGTGTTGAGGAAGGGTTTCTGGAGACCTTGACACTGGAAGCAAATAAAACTGGAGGGTCACTGAGTAAGGGAGAGGGAACTGACAAGTTTGGTTTGGGCTATATGGTTTCCAACTTTTAAAAAATTAGCAGAAAATATTTCAAAATGGAGAAGTTATGCACAAGCATCTTGATTTCCAGCTTTTCTTAGAAAAATCTACCCTGACATTTCTCCACCACAGCGAAGTAGGAGCTACCTTCTAAGGTGCATTTTGGCGAGACTTCTCTATGGGTAGGGCTGTGTTCTTCTTATGGTGTACATTCAGAAGTCACCTAACATCTAGTGATACTCTTTCAGTGGGATTACAGTTGACCCATTGGGTTCAGTGATAATGCCATTATCAAGTTCCCCCATCAACCTTACACCTACTGGTTTTAGCAGCCATTGATAACATTGCCTAGAACCATCTTTTCAAGAGGAGTAACCAAAGAGTGGTTTCTTAATTCTGTCATTCTCATTCTATTAATTCTGGAATTCGTTTATGAAGAACTTTCTCTCATCAACTTTTTGATATTCCAGAATAAAGCTTATGTAAGGAAGGAAGGACAAACACTTGACTCTTTTACTTCCTTTTCAGGGATCAGAATAATAAACCTCCAAAAGTAGCCAGTGATTTTTTCCCCCATCATTCTTTGAAATATTAAGAAAGCAGTTTTGTTAGAAGATGCTAAGAGACTAAAGAGGGAACATACCTGGATTGGGGAAAAACAGGGGTAGAAAGAGAAGGTACAACATTTCACTTCTTCAGCCATACCACCCAAAGGCCAATTCTTCTATCTTTACAAAAAGAGATGGAAATGACAGGATTGTAAGAGCTACTTAGCTCCACTTTGGACGACTATCTGTAGGCTCATCTGTTCTAAATACAGCACCTACAGGACGAGTTACTCTTTTTGGGTTGACATAAAACAAGTACTGCTGCCTGCTAATACAGTAAAGTTTGCTCAGATCAATTCGGTTGTTTAGGAGAAAGTTCTCTTGTCAAAGTTAACTGGGTGTTAGGATGGTATATTAGGGTAGGGCTTCTGAAACAAAATACCACACTGAGTGGCTTAAACAACTTAAATTTATTTTCTCACTCCTCAGGAAGCTAGAAGTCCAAGATCAAGGTATCAGAAGGTTTGGTTTCTTCTGCAGCTTCTCTCCTTGGCTATAGATGGTTGTCTTCTCGCTGCGTCCTCACACAGCCTTTTCCCTGCCTGTGCACCCACAGTGCCTTTTCCTCTTCTGATAAGGACACTAGTCCTACTGAATTAGGGCCACACTTTTATGCCTCATTTAACCTTAATAACCTCTTTAAAGGTTCTAGCTCCAAACACAGTCACATTGGGGGTTATGGCATCAAGATATGAATTTGGGAGGACACACTTCAGTCCATAACAGATACAGATCTTAAAGTGATATAGAGTGAAACCTCGCAATGCCCCATACACTCACATCTCCACTGGTTCTGAGCAGAAATCCTCCTGTTTTCCCCTCTGCTTGTTCCTCTCCCTCTCCACCTGCCTCCTTGCTGCTCCTCAAACACACAGCACACTTCTGCCTCAAGAATGTTATGTGTGCTGTTCTCATAGCCCAGAAAGCTCTCCCATTCAATGTTTACTTCTGCCAAACCTGTACTCAAGAGCCACTTTTTCAGGTGGTTAGATTGCCCACTCACCTGAATCACACTACCACCATCCTCTCCAGCTAAACATTTCCTATATCCTTACTACCATCTAACCATCCTTCTACTTTACTCCTTTATCTGATTCACTGCTCCTCTCCCCCGCTGGGACATAAACTCCATGAACGCAGAGAGTTCAT
Organism: Manis pentadactyla; assembly: GCF_030020395.1. NCBI lineage: Eukaryota > Metazoa > Chordata > Mammalia > Pholidota > Manidae > Manis > Manis pentadactyla. The sequence goes on along the minus strand of NC_080023.1, from coordinate 138,615,380 downwards.
CTGTTTGTTCACTGTTTTTCCCTCAGGGCGTAAAACATATCCTAGCACATGATAGGGGTTCAGTACATTTGCTAAGTAAAGAAAATCTTTTTAAAAAATGAGGGTGGGGAATGAAAGCAAACTGCAAATTAAACGTTTTACATTTCTTAATTCTATGTTTTACAGTTTTTTATTATAGTTTGTACGTTTTTGAAGAGATTTGTACAAATTAAACAATAAACGTGGCATTAAAGTTGTGGACTTTAAAGCTCTGACAATAAAAGCCTACATATTTTCCGAAACTAACACAGTATGATTTGGCATTATCTGTTCACTCATCTGGCACAATGACTGCACTTTAGCACACATATCATCCTCTTCCAGAAAGGGGCCATCAAGACATCAGCAATCTAGATAGTGGTCAAGTGAGGCCCATGTGCCTTGTGTGTCTATTGTGTTATGATGACATTAAAGACATTTTGACAAATTCAGCGCTAGAAGAAAGATGGACAACATAGTCAGCAAACCTTATGAGCATTTCCCTTCTGGAAGGCAGAACTCCAGCCTTGTAAGTAATGAGTGCCTCCACTCAATTTTACAACATACGTGAACATTTCCAGACAGTCCTTTTTCCTACCACCTTCCCTTCTCCTGTTAATTCTGCCTTATTTTTCAAGTTGTTGAGTCCTCAGTAACTTGTATTTTTTCATCTACCAATAGTGTCCCTTGAACTTTCTTAATATAATATAGAATAATGGGTATGTCTTGTAGACCAAAGATCCATTTAGTCACAGGCTAAGCTTGTCTTTTGTATTTTCGCTGTGATATTCAGAACATGTAAATTTGGTACTGTGAGGTGGCACTGTTGGCTGAGTGCATTTTATGTCCTTACATAGTGAATTCTTACCTGATGTGATAATAGTCACCCTCTACTTCCTTTTACTGGCACAAATGGGATAGACCTTAAATGACCGAATCCAGAGAGCAGGGCTGGGGACATGTGTCTGCTTGGCTTTTATTCCTTTTTTCTATTATGGGATTTTTTTCCCCCTTAATGAGTTGAGTCAGGAGACACCCCCCTCTCCCCATCCTTTTCCCAGAAGTTCCCTGCCCTTTGCTTTCAAGAACTGTCTTTCAGGGAGGCATACTTGTGAATAAGAATATTCTGAGTATTCTTTGTGTGCGGCATTAAACTTTGGAATGTAGTTTACTGCTCTAAAAATAGTTTGGTCTTCATACTTTATCCTGAAAGCAGATGTACTCAACTAGTTGACAGTTTCCCATTAACCTGCTTACATAGTCCAGAATAATGTGCCTATTTTATAGAATGAAAACAGATTTAACTACAGGTCAAAAAGATCTGGGTGCTCACTTCCTAAGTCTCTGTCATACAGGGCAAACCAATGAAAGTCTCAGAGCTGTAAAGTGAGGAGTTTGGGAGAGATGGTCTCTAGCGTAGCCTCTCAAAGTTTTAACATCTCTGAGACTGCCTTCATTTAGCTCTTGTATACATTGTTAATGAATGTAAAACAAGTATTTTACTTCTATTCCATCATTATCTTAAAGTAATAAATAGGCCAGAGCAATTTGAAGATGTAATTCCTAAGTTCAACCTAGCAAGTCAAAAATATCAACAGAATGAAGAATTAATGCCATATGTTAGTCATTTTACGGTATGTCACTCCTGCCTCATTTTCCACATTTAAAACAAGGACGCCATAAAAGATCCAATGGCAAATGTGGACAAAACACAAAGACAGCATTATGGTAAGTTTCATTGTTAGTACTGAAACAAGGCTACATAAAGGGAAAAGTCCTATTGTTCTCACATATAAATATCATGTCCACAGAGCCTTAAAATAAGACTAAAATGCTGTCTGATGAGAACAGCATGTTGTTCCAGTCTCACGGCAACTCTTGTTACTTCTTCTACCATGCGAACAACACCACACTTCACAGGCGACATTAGATGAGACTCCCCTCCTATTTTTAGCTTAAAGGCCCCATGACAGCATCCACATAAACATGGCCAGCCTCACAGTATCTATCACATCACCGCTCACACAGAGAATTATCATGAATATACCATTTTGTTAAAGGTGATAAAAGCTCCCTGCTATTTAGCAAGTATTTATCCTGCACTTATGAGGGAACAGAAGAATGAAACACACATGGATCGTGCTCTGAAGGCAATTATGTCTTTGTGGGATGTGGAATCTAGTTCCTTGTGAAATCTTAATAAAAATACTAAGCATATTTGCATAATGCTTTAGTTTCCTCGGTGCTTTTGCATTGGTGATATCTCCTCAAAATACCTTGTCAGGTACAAAGATGTATATATGATATCTATTTTTCAGGTGAAAAAAAAAAACAAGACTTCCGATGGTTATGCGGTTTGCTTATGGTCACAGAGGAAGTGGAGGAACTGAGACTGGAATGAAAGACTTTGGACTCCAAATTGAGGGCTCTCTTTACTCCCACAAAGCCTGACCATGGAAGATCCTTAATCCAGCTCTTTTAAGAGACACACCTTTCCCTGCAGGAGGTTTATGACTACATAGTCTTTCAGGGTGAAATAGGGCTTGCTCAGAAAAGCTCTTGCCACAACTTTTACCAATAAGTTTTAGGATGATTCTGGGATTTGGAGAACTGGGTTTGAGCCTTAACTCAGCTGCTGACAAACTGGATAGTCCCTGGCCTGGGAATTCAGTCTTTCTGGGCTTCAGCATCTTTGTAGGAAAAAATGAAAACTTCAACTTAATTATATACAGAATTCTTTCTGATTCTATCACTGTACTACACATAGAAAGGCTCTATAAATATTGTTTGAATTGTTTTTCCCCCAAAAAACCCATGTCTGCATTTTCCTAGAGTTCAGGTTATAGATTTTTAGCCCTTCTAAGAACTAATTAAAATCCCAACTGGCCCTAGGATTTTGTATCACCTTCTCTTTAGATCCAGCCTAGCATTAACAGTGGTGTTCCTGCAGCATAGTTTTAGGACCTCCTATTGAAACCCACTATATCAGAGTATCTGGACTTGCACCCCCACCCCCCTACCTTTACCCCCATCTCTGCAAGAACAAAGCCTGTCCCTAGGCTACCTCTTACATAAGCAGGCAGGCATGCAGGGAGAAAGATCATATATGTCACACAAACTATATGGAAATATGTATCTGATACCATAATGTTAGTGGTGCATACTGAGATTGTAGAGACCTTTTATACTCTTTACTCTGAATTTCAACATTTTCTTCATTCTTTTCCAAATATTTTCAGTGGAACATATACTATTTTTAAACTAAAATTTGCTGTAAAAAAATAATAAAATCAATATATGCCATTCCATAAAATCACAATTGTGTTAAAAAAATTCAGTTATAAAAACAGAAGGAAAGGAACTGAACAGACAGTTCTCCAAAAAAGATATTCAGATGGCCAACAGACACATGAAAAGATGTTCCACATCGCTAATTATCAGAGAAATGCAAATTAAAACTACAATGAAGTATCACCTCACACCAGTAAGGATGGCTACCATCCAAAAGACAAACAACAACAAATGTTGGCGAGGCTGTGGAGAAAGGGGAACCCTCCTACACTGCTGGTGGGAATGTAAATTAGTTCAACCATTGTGGAAAGCAGTATGGAGGTTCCTCAAAATGCTCAAAATAAACTTACCATTTGACCCAGGAATTTCACCCCTAGGAATTTACCCTAAGAACGCAGCACTCAAGTTTGAAAAAGACAGATGCACCCTTATGTTTAATGCAGCACTATTTACAATAGCCAAGAATTGGAAGCAACCTAAGTGTCCATCAGTAGATGATTGGATAAAGAAGATGTGGTACATATACACAATGGAATATTACTCAGCCATAAGAAGAAAACAAATCCTACCATTTGCAACAACATGGATGGAGCTAGAGGGTATTATGCTCAGTCAAATAAGCCAAGCGGAGAAAGAGAAATACCAAATGATTTCATTCATCTGTGTAGTATAAGAACAAAGGAAAAACTGAAGGAACAAAACAGTAGCAGAATGACAGAACCCAAGAATGGACTAACAGGTACCAAAGGGAAAGGAACTGGGGAGGATGGCTGGGTAGGGAGGGATAAGGAGGGGGGAAGACGAAGGTGGGTATTAAGATTAGCATGCATAAAAGGGGGGGTGGGAGAAAGGGGAGGGCTGTACAACACAGAAAAGACAAGTAGTGATTCTACGGTATTTTGCTATGCTTATGGATAGTGACTGTAAAGGGGTTTATAGGGGGACCTGGTATAGGGGAGAGCCTAGTAAACATAATATTCTTCATGTAATTGTAGATTAATGATAACAACAACAAAAAAGGCAATTCCTGTGTGGGACTTCCATTAAGTTCTTCACAATGGTATAAAGGGCATAACAAAGGGTGGGCAAAGGGTCTGTTTGTGTTTATACAGAGGATCAAAGCCTAATTTGGCTACCCAGAAAACGAACTAAGATACGATATGAAGAAGTTCCAACATCAACATACTCTGGAAGAGTCATTCCAGAAGATGATCTATAAAAAACGTCAACAAAGATCCTGGCGCTGTTGCAGTTGTTAGCTGCATTCATCCCACTGGTTCCTGGAATTGCCATTGGAATGAAGAAGGAGATATCTAAGCTGGCCTGTGCATACAGTAAAATAACAAATTTGACTGGATCTATACTGTTGGAACTCAACCAAGAATTAGGAGAAGTTCAAGTTGCAGTGCTTCAAAATCTTGCAACTATAGACTATCTACTGTTAAAAGAACATATGGGATGTGAACAGTTCCCAGGAATGTGTTATTTTAATTTGTCTGATTTTTCTCAAACTATTCAAATTCAGTTAGACAATATCCATCATATCATTGATAAGTTTTCACAAATGCTTAGGGTGCCTAACTGGTTTTCTTGGTTTCACTGGAGATGGCTGGTAATTGTAGGTCTGCTTTGGTTATGTAACTGTATTCCTATTATGTTAATGTGGGTGCGCAATTTAATTAGTAGTTTAAAAACCTATAAATGCTTAAGCTACTCTACAAGAAGATATGTCAAAGAAATAACCAATCTTCCCATGTTTTCTTCCATCTGCTACTTCTATAGCTTTTCTTCTTCCTTCCTAATTACAACCCTTAAATAGAATTCGTGCCTCATATCGAATTTACCGAGTATCATAATTCTTCCAAGTGGTAGAGATACCTCAATACAAATGTTGGGCACAAAACCCACAGGGCATAAATCTGCAAAGAAGTAAAAAGCCAACCTTTTCAAACAATATTGCTTCTCTATTACTTACCAACTTTACATTTCCCTGTATGGCCCCGGAAGATGACTGGTTAGCCAGAGACGGGTAAGATTCCTCAAGGGAGGAACAACCTAAGACAGGCACAGTTGCAGGGGGGCCATCAGGTGAGAAATTGGGGATCAACAGAGGTGAGGCTTAGAACCTCACCCCCCCTGTTTTGAGAGAAATCATCTGCATCCATGGATGTTTTGTTGCCCTTGTCTAGCTTGGATTAATACTTAGCCTATAGGCACACACCTGATCATCTACATTTGCTTTCTTACAGCACTAAACTATGTTTTCTACCTTTATCTTGCATCTACCTACCACTTCAGCATTTTATTAAAAATAATAATAATAATAATAATAATAATAATGGAGAAATGTGGGATTCACATATAAATCAAGTATAAAAATCAAATATTCATATTTGACCTGATTGTTTATAGTTCATAATGCGTGATTAAAACCGAAAGTTTCTGTGATGACTGCCCTTGTACTGTTTCCCATGTAAGAACTTATTCACTATGTAAGAATTTGTTCACCATGTAAGAACTTGTTCATTGTGCTTCAGAAGATCGGAGACTGATGAGAATTAGGCTTGGGGTGGATTAATGATTGTGCATCGAGTCCCCTGTACAGAATTTTAGTGTTATTAACTGTTAACAACCATTTGATCAATAAATATGAGAGATGCCCTCTCAAAAAAAAAAAAAAAAAAAAAACCATGCTAATTATCTTCAAAAGAAAGGCAGATGGTCAGTGGATTTCTCAATGGCAACCATCCATTAAGAATCCAGGAGACAAAGAAATGTTGCCTGAAATGGCTGCCTACAAAAAAACATCCTATGCCCACAAAAAATGACTGTTTAGTACAAGGCCAAAAATGTGTTCAGATAAACAAAGTTGAAGATACAATAACCAGAATATATGCTAATAAATATACCTGTTTCATAACAAAAAAAAAAAAACAGAAGGAAATATACCAAAATGTTAACAATAGTTACTGTGGGACAGCTTGCTGCATTCCAAAAGGATTTGTCCAAGGCCGGGATTGAAATCTTTTTCTTCCTGTCATTTACCTGTATTTTCTTAACTATGTAGCAGGTGATTTAGTGAGTGTTTAATGAAGAGTCATAATCTATTGAGACATGAATCTAATCTATGTCCTCTTACTGTTCTAGACCCATTTTGGAAGGTGTGACTGTGACCTTACCCTACTCCCTAGCATTGCTAAAAAAGAATTAACAAATTAACAGTAACGTCCACCCAGGACCAGGCAACAGCATCTGGTCAAGTGGATCACCCTCCTGAAACGCCGCCATCCCTTGGTGTCCAGGACACCACACTCACGTGGTTCTCCTCAGCTCCTATGGCCACAGCTTCTCTGTCCCCCCAGCAGGTTCCTCCTCAGGCCCCCAAATAACATACACTTGGGAGTCCCCCAGGTTTCGGGCCTCTTCTGTCTGTGTTCATTCCCTTGGTGATCTCAACCAGTCTTGCAGTTTTAAAAAGCATTTATATGCTGAGATTCCTAAAAATACACTTACAGCTTAGGCCTCCCCTCATGACTTAGTGGTGAGAAGCTTGGGCTCTAGGGTTCAGACCATCTGGCCTAATTCTTAGCTCCACCTGTTTGGAACCATGTGGCCTTAGATAGGTAACTTAATATCTCAGATATGCCTTCTCTGAGGGGCAAATGGTGGCAGGAGGCACTGAGCTCAGAGGGCAGAATCTAGCTGAGCGCTGTAGACTAGGTGCTGGCGGTTCACCCTCATTCTGTAAGAGGGACTCTGGGTCCCCATTTCCTCAGGAAAGACAGCCCAGTGGCTTCTTAGAGAACCTGATAGGGAAGGCTCAACATCCTGGTGATTTGTACTGGGTGAAAATCCAAAACGTCAGTTACAACCTTCTCCTTGGTAAGCTGCCAGATAACACTGGGTTTTACTAGAGCTTGAAGAGAGCATCTTGTATTTGAGAAGAAATGAAAGGCTAATGTTTAAACTATCATAGAGAGTGAAACTACTATTTGTGTAATGGACTATTTCCTGAGAATTTCAGTTGATCTGTCAGTGAAGAATTTGGGAGGGGTAAAAATAAAAACTACCAATAAACCCTTTGAAGAAAGTTCTCTTTGTCAAAACCATCTGCTTCCTGCTGTCTGATTGATCTGACCCATGAAAAGCCAAGGAACTATTAAGGCGTGGAGACCTAGATAGCAGCAGTTCCCAGCTGACTTCTGCTGGGTCCTGGGAGACACTCTCTGAAAAAGGAGCACAGTGCGACATCAGGGAAAGGTTGCAGCTGTACAGCTCAGCCCCGGGCCAGGCAGGGGAGAGCTGGCCAGGCACATGAACATACAACAGCTCAGGCAGCCTTCTGGGAGGGAGCAAAAAAACATGACCCTAAAATATGCCATTTTGGTACATGTATTACTTTAAGCTGAAGGCAATGAAAACTCAGCACACCAACTCAGGAAAACTTTTACCTCTTCCTTAGAAGAATTTACCTAAAAGAATTTAGATAGAGAGCCTGGCCCAAGAAGAGAGCTATTAGCAGCGATAATTTTTTATCGGTCAGACGTACCTGCAGGGTAGGGCAAACATCTAATTACCAAACATGTGCTCTTCTTATTGTCCTGTGAATTACCCTCCTCCCCTTAGAAGCACCTGGTCCCTATCCCATTCCTTTGCTAAGGATGGTATATAAGCCTCAACTGACTGACTTGTCTGTCCTTGGGCCTCACATTTTTTTATGGTGCTGCTCCTGTATATATGTATTCAATTTGTTTTTCTCCTGTTAATCTGTCATAGGGCAATTTAATTAATAAACAAGCCAAAGAACCTAGGAGGGTAGAGGAAATATTTTTCCTCCTCTACTTTTCCAATGAAGTAACCTGTGCAACTCTTTCAGCCAGCCATCCTAAATGTCAACAAATGCCTTCCTCTAATTTCAGCTGCACCCAAACTACAATAAAGAATGTGCTGAATCTTACTACGCTGATGGACAGTGACTGCAGTGGGGTGGGTGGGAGGTGGACTTGATAATGTTGCAACTACAATGTTGCTCATGTGAAACCTTCATAAGATTGTATACCAATGATACCTTAATTAAAAATAAATAAAAATGTAAAAAAAGAATGTGCTGAAACTTCCCTTTTTTATACTCTGATGCTGAGACCTCAGTTTCCTTTGCTAGCCCTTCTTCACCTCCTAAACCACTAAATGTTGGGGCATCCCACGACTCAATAGACCACGTTTCCTCCACTCACTTTATAGAAAAATATCTGTGAAATGCTTTAGACATAAAGTGAAGCATCTAGGTGCATTGGAAAAAGAGAGAATGATAATTACTCTCCAGACCTACGTCTTCCTCCAGCTACCACTCGATTCTTTTCTTCCATTATAATAAAGTTTCTTTAAGAGACCTGTCTATACTTGTTACCTCAAATTCTTCCCTTGCATTTTTTCTGTAAACTTGCTCCATTCAGGTTTTGGCCTTGGTGGCCACTCCACCAAAACAGCCCTCACTGAGGTAGGCAGGGACTTCCGATGCTAAGTCCAATGGTCCATCGTCAGACCTGATTGAATGGGACCAGACTGTAGTACCTGATGAAGCTGATCATCCTCTTCTCCTTGAAATACTTTCTTTTCTTGGTTTGTAAGACACCACACTCACCTGTTTCCCCACCAACCACAATGGCCATTTCCTAGTCTCCTTTGCTGGTTCCTCATCATCTCTCCAGATTACATATAAACACAAGAGTTCCTCAGGACTCTTCTGTTTGTGTCCCCTCCCTTCATGATCTCATCCAGCCTTACAGTTTTATAAAGCATTTATGTGCTGATTCCCAAATATACATCCCTAGCTTATTCCTCTCTCCTGATACATTTATCCAATTACCTACGGTATCTCCATTTGATGCCAAATAGGCCTTTCAGAATTAACATGTCCAACACTGAACTCTTTCTACTTCCCTCAAGCCTTCTTCCTCCCCACTCACCTTATTCCTCACCCCAGTAAATGGCAACTGCATTCTTTCAACTGTTCAGGCCAAAATCTAAGGAGTCATTATTGCCTTCTCTATTTCCTTCATACTTCTATCCAATCCATCAGCAAATCCTGTTGGTTCTATCTTAAAACATATAAGGAAGTCAACTGATCTCACCACCTGTACAGCTCATGCTCTAGTCCAAGTCGTTATCATCACTCAGCAGCTGGAGTCTCCTCTTAAAATGTAAGGCCATCCATCACTCCTCTGTTTCCATCTCAGAGGAAATGCCCAAATCCTGACAATGACCAGTAAGAATCTGTGTGATTTGGTCCTCTATTACTTACCTTGACCCACTAAGCCTGGCCTCACTTTCCCTCCAAGGCACCAGGAATACTTCTACCTGAGGGCCTTTGCACTTGCTGCTCCTGTGCCTGGGATGTTCTTGCCTTGCTCCCATAAACCTTCCAACACTTCATTCAATGTCACCTTCTCAGTGAGACCCACCTCAATTAGAACGTGGTACTTCCTGAAACCCTCCCCAGCTTCACATTTCTTTTTTAGTATTCCTCACAGACATAGTATATGCCTTACTTATTTCACTATTTTCCCAACCAGCATGTAACCCACAAGTACAGGGGTTCTTGGCTTCTTTGTTCACTATTATGTAACAACACATTATAGGCAATAAGCAGTATTTGTTTAATAAATAATTCATTTTTTAAAGTGAGCTGCTGTGTTTTAACAAAATTCTACTCCCAGATAAACTGAGTTTCTTAAATAACTAAAGCATCAAAGCCAAAGAATTAAGGTTTCCATACATGAAACAAATATAATATTTATATCAACTAAACTTTAATTGAAAGAAAAGAAAACCCCAAATAATTAAGGCTTCCTTCCCACTCAGTCAGCCACTGTAAAAAAAATCTCCGATTAGTTCTAATACTGGTTATCTGAGGTTAAGAAGAAATGCACTTTTGTCATCTTTGATGGCGAAAATTTTATAAATTGTATTTACTTATTTTCTGCCCCAGATATGGCCTACTAGCAAAAACATAAATAGCTAGATTCAGGAACTTGCCATATCTAAGAGGTCATCATATTAAAGACCAGGTCTTTGGAAGCATGCAGGAATTTGGGATGAAAGTATATTTTATTCAGGGCCTATAAGTGCTTATTACTGACTGACTATTAAGAGCTTATTTTGCCAAGATCTTCCATTTGTGTCCTAAAAATATACATCATAAACATATTTAATGGAGCAGTATAATTGGTAGGTTCTAACTGCTCAAAATTTTATCATAATACCCATAAGAGCTATGAGTGGGAGACATCAGAGGATTATTGAATTTTTGTCTGTCACAGAAGACACATTTATACTAACATTAATTTTCTGTTTCAAGTAAAGAAAAATCTGTTTCCAAGTACTTTGAGCATCTTTAATAGCAAAATGTTTCTAAATTAAGTTTCTTATTACCCCTTCAACACTGTAGAAGTGTAGTCCAAACATGTATAGGGTAGTGATGACAGCCCAAGAACATAAAACTAAATTGTCAGTACCTACCACTTATAGCACCCAGAAATATCTGAAAGGAATGTAAATAGAGAGCGTAGCTCAGCCATATCCAAATGTCTCAACTAATTATGAAAATATTAAGTTTTCACCGATTTACAGCACTGCTTTCCTTACAGGACATAAAAGTCATACACTGTAACCATCATAAAAGCGCTTTAATCCTTGTGATTAGACAGAATGAGCACTCCAAGATGAAGGCTTTAAAACAAGACAGATGCTACAGTTTTGAATGAATGGTACAGGAATGAAAATGTATTCTAGCAGATTTTGCTTAGGTTCAAGTCTGCAACATGGGTCAGTCTCAAATGCCTGTGAGTTAACAGGCCAGATGCAAGACTGTCAAAGTGTAATGGCAGGTCCCACCTGGCAGGAGTACAAGTCTAGGGTAATAGGGTGGCTACCACTGGCTTCCAACCAATTGCTTCCATACAGGAAATAGGCCCTACTGTTGCCAAATCTTCTGCTCTTACAGGATAAAACAAATCAGGAAGAAAGTTTGTACTTTTATGTAAAATCTAAACTGTCTAAAATTTACATTAAAATTTTATATAAAGTTTGTACTCTGTGTACATTTATAAAATTTTATGTGAAAAAAAATTTTTTCTTTTTTAAAGCAGATCTGCTGATGAATCCAGCTTTCAATCTCAAATCTGGAGGTCCTTGGGAGGAGGGACAGTGAGGATAAAATGCTGTGCCCAAACAGCCATCTGGGCTCAACCTTGACATGGAGTTACTCACTAAAGATGTATCTGTGGAAAGCCTGCATGGGCTCGGCCCTGTGTGGCTCTTACCATCTCCAAACATTGCGTGCCTGGTAAATTCAGCTCCTATCACTCATTTATTTAATAAAATAATGTTAAGAGAAGTTATTTGAAATCAATGGGCACTCCTGGATATTTACAATCATAGAAACCAATACTTTGTTTTGAATTAGGAAGTTAACATGAAATAAGAATGACAAAGATTATGGCCTTTTTTGTTTTGAGACTGAAAAAAAACCCAAGAAAATATTTCTTTCGCCATTTGCCCACCGCTTTCCAACCAAAAGAAAGAAAACACCATTCTGTAATCATTGCTTACTCACTGTGGGCAATAAGGTCAATCATTCTCAAGACACTTGTCTCAATTACATGCCATGGTTATGTGTCCTGTGGGAAAACAGCAGGCCCATGTCTCCTTGGGAAGGTACATATTTGCCTAAAATGTTGGAGACTACAAGGTAACTAGAAGGTAATTTAACTAATATCAACTTCATACTTGATGTGAACTATGTAGACTGATGACTCTATGCAGAGGTAGAGAAATTAATGTTTTCATTATTTTTCATGTTGCTATAACAAAAAGGTTTAATCACTTCATCTCAACTAACATAGAGTGTCCACAAGTCCAAGTAATAGACATATTTATCTTTGCAAAGATCTAACCCTAAGCCATGATTAAACTGAGATTTCTTTGGATAAATACAGTTAATACCTCTGAGATTTGTGCTCTTGCCAACATGGTGAATTCTTTCTTTGTGTTTATTCTATTTATTGCTTTGGAGCAATGTCAGATGAATCATTTAGAAGAAATTGATGGCTTAAGACTAATTAGGCAAAAATAATATTACCAACTATTCTTAGAAATAAACTTGAGGCTGAGAAAACTTGTCACAAAATGTGTTTAGTTTTCTACAACCTTCTCCTATTTGTCTAAAGGACTTTATAAATAGACCCAATGGGATACTTCTGGCAGTCCTGAGTATGGTAAAGAAATGCAATTTTCTATATTTGAAATTACGGTCAAGCTTAAAAGGTACAAGTAAAATCACTGATTAGCCACTTTTCCTAGTGTTCCGTATGTGCCCTTGCCAAGTTTAGTGGTCTGGGGTGTTATCTTAGTTCACAGCTTGGTGGTGGCGCCTCATCTACCATGCTGAGGCAGGTGACTTCCTGGCAAGGATCACGCTCCTTCAGTTATTGGGTTGTATGGGGACTAGATTATGAAAAGCAGTTAAAATTTGGTTTAGGCTAAGGCAACCTGCATCTAGGTGATTCTTCATAAATCTAAAATACAGTCTAATAAATAAATATGGTCTAATAAATCCATCCAGTGACTAAATGTCACTAGCCACTTTCAGTGAACTCTTAAGGAATTCATTGTCTATATACCCATAGGTTTCCACTGTCTATTTCTAGTAGAACCTAAAAAGACAGCTTGTATGTTCAAGGTTCACACAGTAGAAATTCAACAGTTGCTAATAAGCAATACTTTTCCTCTTTAAAAGAAAAAAAATTATTTCAGGAAGGTGAGCTTGACAAGGAAATCTAGGGTCAGAGTTGTAACCTGCTACAGGTTATAAAGCAGGGGCTCCAGTATCAAAACCCAAGTCTGCCTAACTCCAAAGTTCATTCTTTTAATAATTACACCACACTGCCTTTCTACAGAAGGTCCTGCTAATACTTTCTTTTGACTTTAAAAAAATAAAGCTTTGACTTAGACAAAATAAAATGCATAGATGTTAAGTAAAGGTTTGATGACTTTTGACCACTTATATACCCATGAAACCAAATTTCCATATAGAACATTATTTCTATTACACCCCAAATTTCCTCATGATCCTTTATTGAAGCAATCACTTTCAGATTTCCATCAGTTCCTGAGTTTTGCCAGTTCCTGAAGTTTGTATAAATGGAATAATTCACCAAGCAATCTTTTGTGTGTGGCTTTGTTCACTTAGTGCAATGTTTTAAGTTTGGGTTTTCTTTTTTTAAGGTAAAGAAAATAATTTATTTAGGTTTGTGAAACTTTACTTTCACAATGATATAAACCCTTGGCACAGGAAGGCCTCATTAAGGTTTTACATATTGCTTTAACTAGATAAATATCTAAGTTGATATTATGAAGCTTTTAAACAATTTAAAAAGCTAATGCTCAACAAGGTTTGAATACATAATCACAATCCAAGCAGTGAAATGAACCAAAGAGTATGACTTTTTAATCTCTCTCATAACATAATAAATTATAATTCCTAGTCAAATATTTATTCCTATGCTATATTTACTTGGACCTCTGAATTTATTTTCCATTTTATATTCTCTGATGTTATCTCTGAATATAGATTACAAGTAATCTTTTGCATTATCTCCCCAGTCTCAATCACAAAGTCACCTAATTTTACCTTGGTTATACTGTTACATAATAGGTAAGCGGTTATGTAAGATAACTGTGGTCATCTTTAGAGAGTTGAAGTGGTTATCTTAGCCAGGTGAACTCCAATAACCTTGTGAATGAAAAAAGAGGATTAAGAACAAACAGTGGGGTAATTACTTCACTGATCTTCATCCAGTTTCAGAAAAATCAATGCCCTAAAGCAGCAGGTTCTGCCTAAACAGATGGAAAGAAAAGTGATACAACAGGAAACCTATGATAGGCCACTAGACATTGTATACCTTTAGTAGTTCAACACTGGGGTAATACATCATCAAGGATAAATTAATAGGTTAATATTTTTTAAAGTATATTTTCCTAAGTATGAATTACATAATTAGGTAAGTTTGTGAAGAAACTAATCAAGATACATAAATTAGAAGATAACAGTGTCCATCTTTAATTTTCTTTTTTTTACAGACTGTTTTATTAAAGTTGTCGAACATACACTTTCTCATTTGTCATTCTCAAAGTCCCTTATTGAAAAGACAACTCTTTTATCTGATGACAAACAAGAGCTACATTGTCAGTGATTTTTCTGGACCTCCATTCAATTTCTTCTTGAGACATAAGTTTCCAACTGTATTTCTGAGGCAATGTTTTTATAGATTCTGCAATGTCTGGTGGACTCTGCTACAGCAAATATGTGATTTAACTCCCTTAGAATGCCACAAAATCTGCAGAAGAAGGAGATGGTATTCCTGCCGATCTCGAAGCTTCCAATATATTGGTTTTAGTATTGTCTCTTCACTCAGGAAATATGCCTTGATTATGGTACCTTATATACTGAGTCTCAAAATCAGGTAAGTCCTCTAACTTTGATCTGTTCTAAAATTGATTTTTGCAACTCTGAACTCTAGGTCCTTTGAATTTCCATAAAAATTGTGAATTCAGCTTGTCAAATTCATAGAAAAAGTGACTGCTGGAATTTTTATTGGGATTGCTTTGAATCTATGGGTGACTTTGGAAAAGAGTGGCTATCTTAACACTAGTTTTCCAGTCCCTGGACATGGCCAATTTCTCCATTTATTTGGATTTTCTCTTCTCTCAGCAAAGTTTTGTAGGTTTAAGAGAACAGGTCTTACACATCATTTGTTAGAATAATTATATGTCATCTGAAAATAGTTTTAATTTCTTCTTCTTTCCTTGCTTAATTGTACTAATAAGGAATTCCAGTAAAATACTGAATAGAAATAGTGAGAGCAGATCTTTTTGCCTGTTCTCAATGTTACAAAGAAAGTATTCCATGTTATACCAATCAGGGTGATTTTAACTGTACGATTTTGGTAGATGTCTTTTGTCAGATTGAGGTATTTACCAGATTTATGGTATTTCAATGATTTTATCATGAATGGAAGTTGAAATGAGCATAGACATTGAGATAATTATATGGTTTTTCTCCCTTATTTTGGTAACATGGTAAATTATATTGGTTGATATTTTTAACAGATTTACTGATGTTAATCATATACCATAACATTCAACCTTTAGACAACTGTTCAGTGTAGTACTTTCAGTATATTCACATACTTTTTCAACTCCAATTCCAGAGTATTTTCAACACCTTAAAAAGAAACATTCTACCCATTATACTCACCACCCAAACTCTCCTCCCTCCAGCCCTTGATAAGCACTGATCTACACTCTGTCTGTACAGATTTGACTGTTCTGGACATTTCACATAAATGGAATTATACAATAGATGACCCTTTATGTTGGGCTTCTTTCATGTAGCATTATGTTTTCAAGGCTCATCCAGGCACTTTGTATGTATCAGCACTTTGTTCCTTTTTGTGGCTGAATAATGTTTGTATGACTATATCACATTTTATTTCTCCATTCATTGGTTGATGGCCATGTGTTTCTACTTTTTTGCTATTATGAAAAATACTGCTAGAAACATCTGTGCACAAGTTTTTGTGTGCAACTCTTTTCAATTCTCTTAGGTATATACATACCAAGGAGTGAGTTTGCTGGGTCATACGACAACTCTAGGTTTAATTTTTTAAGGAACAGCTGAATTATTTTCCAAAGTGGCTGTACCATTTTACATTCCCACTATTAATCTATATGAAAGTTACATATATTGCTGACACTTGTTTATCATTTTGATTATAGACAACTTAGTGGATGTGAAGTGGTATATAAGTTTTTGATTTGCATTTCCCTAATGACCTGATGCTGAGCATCTTTTTATGTACTAATTGACTATTTGTATATCTTCTTTGCAGAAATGCCTATTCAAATCTCTTGCCCATTTTGTAGTTTTATTGTTGAATTTAAAGAGTTCTTTCTATATTTTGAATATAAATTCCTTACCAAATATATGATTTGAAAATATTTTTCCCTATTCTGTGGGTTGTTTTCACTTTCACTTTTTTGTGTCCTTTAAAGCACAAAAGTTATTAATTTTGGTGATGTCCTATTAACATATTTTTTCTTCTGTTACTTGTGCTTTTGGGGGTCACAGCTAAGAAATCATTGCTTAGTTCAAAGTCATTAAGATTTATTCTTGATTTCTTCTAAGAAATTTATAGTTTCAGCTCTTACATTTTTTTCTTTGATCCATTCTAAATTAATTTTTATATATGGTGTGAAGTAAGGGTCCAGCTTCATTCTTTCCATATGGATATATGTATGTCTCAAGATCACATGTTGACACTGATTTATTTTTAAATGTTAGTTCAACTGTACATTCCTGGGAAAACCTTTACTTGGTGTGTATGTCTCTGTGTGTGTGTGTGTGTGTGTGTGTGTGTGTGTGTGTGTGTGTATGTGTGTGTGTTTTTGTAATACTGCTAGATTTTTTACCTTAAATTAGTAATTAACTTATTGAGAACTCCTGAACCTATGTTTGAGGGATTTTGGTCTGTAGTTCTACTTGCTTGTAACATCTTTGTCAAATTTTGATACTCACCTCGTAAAATATGTTGGGGAGCATTCCCTCTGCCGTTTTTCTGAAAGAACTGGTGTAAGATTGTATTCTTATTCCATATATGTCTGATATAATACACCAGTAAAGCCATCTGGGCATGAAGTTTTCTTTGTGAAAAGATTTGGTTATAAATTCAATTTCTCAAATATGTACATGGTTGTTACAATTTTCTGTGTCACATTTTCTAAGTTGGGTTTTTTCAAGGAATTTATGCATTTCATCCAAGTTGCTGAGTTTACTATAATAAAGTTGTTCATCATATCAACTTATCATCCATTTAATATCTATAGGAGCTGTGGTCCTGCATTGATGTTCCCTTTTCATTCATGATATTGGTAATTTGTATTTTTTCTCTTTCTTTCCTGACCATAGTTTCTAAGGTTGTATCAATTTTAAAAAATTTTTTCAAAAAACAAAATTCTGGCTCTGTTTGTTTTTCTATTTTTCTGGTTTTTTCTTTATTTCCAATGTTATTGCTTTTACTTTTATCTTGATTATTTTGAATTTCTTCTTCCTAAAGCTTAAGATGGAAGTTTAGCTCATTTATTTTAAACCTTTTCTACGATAAGCATTTAAGGATATACTTTTCCATTTAATGTTTTCATTGCATCCTATAAACTCTGACACATTATTTTCATTATCATTCAATTTGAAATAATTTATAATTCCTCATGGTGATATATAATACTCCTTGAGAATTTGACAAGAATAACTTGTTGAGTATAATGTATTATAAATATCACTTAGATCAAGTTGGATCATAGTGTTGTTCATATACTTAACTAATTTTTATTTTACTTACTTATTATTGGGAGAAGGATGTTAAGATTTCCAACTATGATTATAGATTTGTTCTACCTCCCTACAGTTCTCTCAGCTTTTGCTTCTTTTATGTTACTAGCACATACACATTTAGAATTTTATGTCTTCTTGATGAATTGACCCCATTATCATTATGAAATATCCTGCTTTATCTCACGTTTCCTATGTCTGACATTAACATAGCCACAGCAAATTTCTAATGCTTAGTGTTTGCATGATAAATACTTTTTCCACACTTTCACTATCAATTTTGTCTGAGTCTATATTTAATGTGAATTTCTTATAAACACCAATATATTTGGCCCTTCTGGGGTTTTTTTTCAGTCTGAAAATCTTTGCCTTTTAAATGGAGTGTTTAGTTTATTCACATTTAATGTAATATTGATATGGTTAAGTCTTTTGTTATGTTTTCTATTTGTCTCATATATTCCTTGTTTTTTCTGTTCCTCTTTTTCTATTTTTCAGTTACCTGAGTATTTGCAGTACTTTCTTTTATGTCTTGTCCTGATTTTTTTAGTTCTAACTTTTTTGTTATGTTTAAATTTGTTACTCTAGAGATTAGAGGAGCATTCTTAATTTAGCAAAACTATATTTAAACATGAACATACTATCTCATAAACAATGTAAGAAACTTACAGCCCTGTAATTCTAAATGCATTTATTTTAGACCATTTGACGTTTTAGACCATTCTACAGGTCACAGACACTCTCTTCAGTTTCTTAAATTCACTTTTCTCTTTGTACTTAAATTTGGATAATTTATATTGACTGGTTCTAAAGTTCAGTAATCATATTTTCCACACCTAAGCCCATCTTTGTTTCTGATACTGTGCTTTTCAGTTACATGATTTTCATTTTGTTGTTTCTTTTTATAATACTCATTATTATTATTCTATCTGCTAATTCCAACGTTTGGGTCACCTGTGAGTGAGCATCTATTGATTAATTTTTTTTCTTAGGTACAAATCCCATTTTTTGCTTTTTCAGAAGACTCATAACTCTTATTGTATGACTAACACTGCCTATAAAAGAATAGTAAATTATATCTTAAATAAATAGGATTTGCCCTAAGAAAATAGCACTCTAGGTTAAGACTCTGAGTCAATATAATCTCTAGGTGAGCTGGTTCTGGACTTTGTGGTAGTTTTAGACTCAGTTCACTATCAGTTAATATTTTGAGGTCTGGATCAGGAATTTCTCTTATAAAAATATGTGGGATCTGAGCCCTGGTGAGATTTTGGAGACTTCTCGTTGTCTTATGATCCACCTGTGAACATTCTAATCATGGGAGAATTCTCTTTGTTTGTAGCGTAGTCTCCAGATTTCTGGGTTGCTTAGGTATTCTCTTAACTCTTGATAACCTCCCAGATTTCTGCACCATGACATATTTCTTCACCCTGCTGCCCTGGCACCAGACTTCAGTAGTACATGGCCTTGATCTTGATGAAGGTCCTGTACAACTTGGCAGGGTTGGGGTGGGAGGTGAGGGAGGTTTCTTTTTATTTCTTTTGCTTTATCCCAACCTTCTCTTGCAACTGCCTTGTACTTGATCAGGAGATGTCTCTCTGCTCTTCTGCTTTGTCTCCAGTCTTCCTTTGGCGATTGCCAACACTTTGTGAAAATCCCAGGCATCTTAATGAATCATTCTCAGTTCTTTGCCCTGCTCCAGGCCTTTTGTGTGCTATGTGGTGAAGGCTTCAGACAGAACTGGTGGTGGGTGCAAGACTTACCCTGTGACTGGGGCTTCTCAGGATCTTAATCTGTCACATCAGCTCACATGTGGCCATAAATAGTTCATTAAAAGTTTGGTTCATTTCTCTTTATATTTTTCTATGTCAGTTTTACTCTTCCTGCTGCTGCTCTGCCAGGAATGAGCAGTCAAAAGTGTTTTCTCTTCTTGTCTCTTTATGGGATTTAGTTTGTTTAGGTTTTCCTGTTATAATCAGGCTTTTGGATGATTTTTTAATCTATGATTTTATAGTTTATCCAGTTCTTTCTCATTTTTGGGAGTAGTTGCAACAGTCTCTTGTTATCCAGTTCTTTCTCATTTTTGGGAGTAGTCGCAACAGTCGCTTGTGAGTTTCTTCATCCTAATTGAAAGTGGCAATCTCTTTTCCACTTCTCTGATAACTTCTTCAGTATAATTCATGTTTTATATTTCAGTCCTCCACATATGGCTTTATTTGAGAACTATGTTAAGCCTAACAAAAAGCTCTCAGAAATCTCACCTGTGTTATCCCTTCTAAACAGACATTTATTGAGATATATTTTAAGGCCCAGAAACTATTTTCATAAAAAACAAACAAGGTAGATACTACATGGGATAGTAAGAATTCTACTAAAAATTGAATAGCAAGATATCTACTTATGCAATCTAGAATGTAGAATTCAGAATTTTTCAGATTGAAAGTAAGTATCTAGGAGTAAAGGGCCATAATATATACAATATCCACAGTATATACAATATATCCATAATATATCAAGGACTTAATGGGGTCCAGCCATCTGTATTCAAACACATAAGACTGCTTCGTTATTCCTATCATACCTTACCCCAGGAAATACTTAATGCATACTAAGGTATTCTTATCCTCATTTTACAGATGATGCTTCTGAGATCCAGGAGGCAGAGTGCCCACCAAGTCTCTCAGTACACAGGAGTGTAGGGAGACCCCAGACGCCAATGTCCTGGTGCTCCCAAACCATTCTAATAGTTGTTCATTTTAACTGCAAGGCCCAAAGGACTACTTAATTGTGCCATAATATGCAAGGGTGACTTTTTTTTTCTTTCTATTTAAAAATAATTTCAAAATCACAGAGTAGTTCAAGGAACACTCATATATCTTTTACCCAAGTTCAGCTATTGTTAATATTTTGCTCCATTTGCTTTGTAATTTGCTATCTAGCCACACATATTTTTTGAACCACTGATAGGTTACTGTATATATCATGGCCCTTTACTCCTAGATGTTTCACTTAATCTTTCCTAAGAGTGAGGATATTTCCTTACGTACCACAGTACAGTTACAACAAATACATTTAACAACGATACACACTTTTTACTATCCACATTCTAATTTTGTAAACTGACCTAACAGTGAGTTTATAGCATTATTTCCCCTTCCATAGAGGATTGAGTCTAGGATGAGTTATTACACTTAGTTGCCATGAGTCTTTAGGATGGTTTGATCTGGAATATTTCCACAGCCTTGGTCTTTGATGACATTGATACCTTGTAAGAATATAATTCCTTTTTTCTTTATTCATAGAATGTTCCTCATTTTAGATGTGTTGGTGTTTCCTTGTGTCTGATGTTGCCTTGTGATTAGATTCAGGTTATGTGCTTCCAGGTGGAATACTACAAATGTCATGGCTTTCTCAGGTTATCACATCCAGAAGCATTATGTCCATCTGCCCCTACTGATGACATTAATTTGATCACACAGTCGAGTTGTTGTCTGATTTCTTCATTATACACTTAGAATTTTTCCCTACAACTAGAAAGAAATCTGTGGGGAAACACATTAAGACAACAAAATAGCCTGCTCCTCCTCATGGATGAATTTTTATAACAGTATTTACATTATTGTTATAAAAAATGACCTCTACATAGGAAAAGAAACTGAGGTTCCACTTATTACACTTGAGTAAGTTCCAGTCAGTTTTAACATCTGTTTTTATTATAGTAATCCATGCACACTTGGTGTTTATTAAAAACTATTCACTAACTGCTATCTGGGTAGGATATGGACAATTCAATTTTTAAATCTAAATGGTATCAATGAACTAATTTTGGTTCATAATTAGAAATCTCTTTAACTTATGCTACAGGTTTAGGAATTAAATTAAATGATATAATTGAAGGACTACTCTATTAAAAAAGAGATGAAAAGAAAGAAACTTGTGAAAGAACCCATCTCTATTTGTTCAAATTACATATGGATTCTGGTTACAATAATATTGATTATTATCCAGCCTGTTTTAAGCAGTACGTTTTTAAAGTGAGCTTTAATTCAAGGTCCTAAGCTGGATTAAATATAACTAACATATAAAATGTTCAAATGGTCAGGTGGCTTTAGTTTCTGAGTTTGGCAACAAAGCAATTTTTGGAAAACAGGGCAAATAAAAAACTTAAAAAAATAGTTTTTAAATTAAAAAAAAGTTTGTTTTAGTTTTTAAAGATGCCTCTTTTCTCATTTTGCTACCATGGTTCTCAACATCCTATAACAGCATGTTTCACAAATCAATCATATTGAACAGGTATGACACTAATTCAACAATTCTTTCACAGAAATCAGGAAACCAGGGCATTGGCCAAAGGCATACTCTCTTAAAAACAATACAAATTTTGCTATAGCCCCCTTTCTCTTTCAAGCCCAGCTTCTCATCTATAACTTTATCCCACTTGCAATACAATAAAATTCCACCCTGCATGACAGAAGGTTTTTTGATCAGTAGAATTCAGCAGCCAAAGCATTAGTGTTTTGGGCTCTGGCTGGAGTGTGTGTGTATGTGTGTGTGTGCTTTCTGGAAAGCATTTGTAGCTACAGGCTCAAAGGAGGAAGAAAGGGAGAGGGATTAACTCTCTGCAAGGAAGGTCAAAAACATAATTTACAAGTGAGGCACGAGTAGCAGCTGTATCTGTTGGCCCAATCAAGACTACCAGCTGGAGAATTTACCAGCAGTATGAAAACCACGTCCACCAGATGTCAAGCTATGTACTAGAGACCAAACGTCTTTCAGTTCATTGTAGGGTTCTCTACTCTCTTTGCTGCCCATATTTCATGTTAAACAGTAAGGTGTCTTCCACAGGCTACCAGCAGGGATAATAAGAACATTTCCATACAAGAGACTTAATAACATGACCATACCCCACCAGACTCCACCTCATACATGTTCTTTTGTTAAAAAGCAATTTTAGTTCAGAGTCAACATGTAAGGAATGAGAGAAACCTAAAATGGCTGCAATCCATTCTTGTGCAAGGATTCTTGCAGCTTATCAGGCTTATTTTATATTTGGGGACCATTTTGTCACTAGGAAGAAAAGAATGTTCTGAAAATATTTATTTGAATAAGCATTCTTTCCACTCACTCTTTAAACCTATGCTGCTCAGTTTGGTAGCCACTCACCTGTCTATCTAAATTTAAAGTAAGTAAAATTTAAAATTCTGATCCTTGGGCATAGCAGCCACATTTCAAGTGCTCAAAAGCCACATGTGGCTAGTGGCTATCCTATAGGACAACACAATATAAACAGAAAAAATTTCCATCATCATAGAAAATTCTATTAGATTGTTACTCTACACCCAAGAATCACCTTCAGAATGGGCAATTATAATTCCCTTCTCCATGTACTACAAAACAAAGAAATCTTTATGCATTCTCTTGTGAAATAAGTCTACTAATACAACATGAGAATTGTATTAGGTCAGGGTGAGACAAAGGGGAGGTAGAGCTCTGGAATATTTTCACAAATGAAGCCAGTTTGATGAAATGCTGTTGTACAGTGTATTCTCAGAAGCCTAGTGATGCTACAGGCTGGCTAGATAATACACAGAGGACAGTCTGGATGGGCAGTGATATGACAAATAAGCAATCAAGTATTCTTTCTTACATGTATCCTTACTTTATTAATCAAGCAATCTGTATTAGTTCATATCAGAAGTTTCCTTTTATTTCCAAATGTGCAAAATAAAGCATGTCCTTTAAAAAAGAGGTTGCCCCACTTTACGGCTTTGCTTTTGGGGTATTTTAATGCCAAGTAAACATCATATGCCACAGCTGTTTCTAGAAATTTTATGAACAAGAAGAACATGAGGCCAATATAAAATCAAATCCACAAATTATGTTTCTTACTCACAGGCTCCCCCATCATGATAGCAGGGAAGCCAAGCAGCTCAAGAGGTGCTGTGAGGATGTCTGAGGCTGTTGTGACTGCGGGGCATATGCACACAGGCACATGGCACACAGAACACAGACCTGTGAGCCCGCCCACAAGGACACCATGGCATGCCAAAGCAAACCAGCCCAAGAGGCATGGCGTATTTGCAAGCACGTCGGCCACTCTGCCTTCATGTGCAGGATGCTGTCCAGGTGCTCGACTTTCTCTGCCTCAGTTTCCTTTATGTATCCCAACACTCTGCAAAATCACTCAGCCCTATCATTCCAGCAGCTTGTCTCCCATCGTTTTTCTTCCCAATCCCCAGTTTCTTCCTTCCCAATTATTCACAATGGATGAAGAACAACAAGATGGGAAGGGGAAGGGTTTTTCCTAATCTCCGCTGTTCAGTCATCAAAAGCAAAAGAGAACCGCTGTTTTTCCTTGGGATCACTGACTGTTCTTAATCAGATTCTTATAAAGATCATAGAGCTAGTGCCCAAGATAGGCTGAACAAAGTCATTTGTATCAACTTGGCCAGGTAGAGGTTCATGCAATGCTACAAGGTTTTCAGATTAGGCTCCAGTTTTCCCACTTACCTTGGCTTTCCCATCCTGGGCTGACATATATCCAACACACATGCTCTCTGTTGTATGGCTCCACAGAAATTCCACTGCCATGGAAGAGAACACAAAGAAGCACATTCAGATCACAGATGGAAAATAAATCTTTGCTTTTTAATAGAACAGTTAAAGATAGCTTTATATTTAACACACTCAGTTTCCTACTTTCCATTTGCTCCTTCATAAATGTCAAGATGATTTAGTACTCAAAACTGTGTAATGCCATTTACTATGAAATGAAAAATGTATTTCTTCCCTGTCAAAACTTATGATTATTACATGTAAAATAAATGCTCTTCTGTTTGAAACTTGTAACATTAAACACACACACATGCATGCACACACACTCCTACATACAGTACACAATGATTTAGTAAATGTAATATTCCATAACATAGTTTCTTTGAAACAACCCCTCTGACCCCCATCCCACCTCTGAGCTTGGTTTCTAAATACTACTCTCCATGAAAAGGAACCAGGAATCCTTGGAGAATGTTGATTCCAGGCCTGGAGCAGAGAAAATATAAAATGAGTCTTAAACATGTTGTTGCGCCAGAAAGTAAGGAAGTACTCAAGAATGATGAGGACTTATCAAAGGGACCCAGGGGTCATCATGAAAGGGCACCCACTGGCCAAATCTGCGCCACTTTAGGTACCAAAATAAATAATGAGAGTAATGAATTATCACCACTGAATAAAATAAGAACAATAAGCCCATACTATGGCAAGTAAATAAATGAATAAACAAACAGGGGAGAAGAAAATGCTTGTACTTGTAGTAGAATCCCACCAAACAGATAGAAGAAATAATAGAGTTAGAAAACCATCAGGACTACTCAACCCAGTGGGTGGAAATCTGAAGAGGAATAGACTATTTACATAGTTTCAAAGTCTCTCTCCATAAAATTCTTGTTAAATAAATGTAAAGGTGGAAAATGTGAGTTCACTGTGGAGGGACCTAATACATCCCCTTAATCAAATGATCAAAGTGAACATTACCAGTTAAGGGACAAATCAACACTGTGCACCTCTTGATAAGTTGCTCTGAGATATACCACCACTTCTGCGGTGTTCGTGCCAAAATGCAGAACCAGAACTGCACGAAGAACCACACAAATGACACAGGAACACTACTAAATAGCTGGTTTGAACTCTTCAAAAATGTCATAGTCAAAAAATGTAAAGAAAAGTTGAGAAACTGTTTTCATTTACAGGAAACATGACAACTAAATGTAATGTGTCAACTTGGCCTGAACCCTGGACTAAGGTGAGGAATGTTTAAGGGACATTATTGAGGCAATAGATGAAGCTTGACAAGGGACTCGGTATTACATACAAGTGTATTAATACTAAATTTTATGATTTTCATAACTGTACTGTGCTTATATAGAAGAATGGCCGTGCTCTTAAGAAATACACACTGAAGTATTAGGAGTAAAGATGCCTGAAATCTCCATCTTGCTCTCAAGTAGTTCAGGGAAAAAAATGTACATATTTAAGTGCACGCGCATGTGTGTATGTGCGTGTGTGTGTGTGTGTGTGTGTGTGTGTGTGTGTGTGTGTGTGTGTGTACAGGGAAGAAAGAGGGAAGGACAGAGTGAGGACGGAAAAGCAAATGGGGAAAAATAAAAACCACGGGTGGATCAGGGCAAAGGACTCATGGGTGTCTCTCATACTATTCTTGCAACTTCTCTGTAAGGTTGAAATTATATATGAGTAAAAAGATACAAAAGGAAAAATTCACAAACATACAGATACATACGATACTTTGTCACTTTTAAGGACATACTCTCAAAATTTTAAGTTTCTTTAAAAAGCATTTTTTAAAGTTTTGATGTACTTCTCCAAGAAAAATTTTTAAAGTCCCTTATAATAAAACTGCATTGCGTAACACTAAACCCTCTGGGGCCCAGGCCATCCGTCTGTTTATATCTCCAAGCTAATTAAGCCTGAAGACAAGTGTTTGAGTTGAGACACAACTGTGGGATCAGTGATCCTAGACTCTGAAGGTTTTGCCAGACATGTGGGAAAGAAAGAAGCAGTAAGGAGCAGAACTGAGTTCCTCAGATACGTGGCTCATTCTTTCGTCATTAATTAGTTACCAAACCTGCCAACCTGCCCAGCAGACGCCCTATGAAGAGTGCAGGAAAAGAGTGTCACGCAAGGAAGCAAGTCCTCTTCACCAGATGTTTTTTCTTCCTCACACATCTGCTTTGAACTTCAAAAATCCTGAAGTCCAGAGCAAGGTCTGGGATATGCTAACTGCCTAATAGAGCAAAGGCACTTAAGTCTTACTGAATTTCCCTAGGGTAGGAACACAGCAACTGGATGTCAGTGCAGAGTCAAGGCATTTCTAAAATTGTAACTTTGTATTGCCCCAAATGCTAAGGCAGCAACTGCTCATGAATTAGCCAAGAAAAATACATGGAAAGAGAGTCAATCTAATCATGAAAGTGAAGGATAAGAACACTGCACTTTTTTTTTTTAAGACACAAGTTTGAGGACTTTAAACCTCAATTATTTTCTGAAAATGTAGCCAGATTTAAGAAATGGTAATACATAAAAATATTAGACTTATGAAACAGGATAAATTGAGTACACTGAGTGACTTCATTAGATAATTGTTTTTATATTGAAGGTTTTCAATAAAGTTTTCAGATGAGCCTTAGGAATTCTTAAAGAAAGCAACTCAGTGTCTAGAAATGCACTCTTCACTCTTTTCTTAACAAACCTTTATCACAAAAAAGGGTGTGTGTACCTTGTATTGACACAATTCAAATCGATATACAGTGTTCAGTTACTAGCTCAGGCTAGCTTGAGAAACTCAACAGGAATTGTTTACAAGTTAAATTATAGAAGGCTTTTGAAAACAAACCCTATTTTTATTTAAGTGTATATAATTTACAGATTATTTCTTGGTGGAAGGCTTCAGGGAAGCAAAAGGAGAAACACTGAGAATCTGTTATATGCCAGGCACTGTTTTTCATAATAGAACTCATAAAAGCCTGGATGGGGAGCCTGAGGCTCAGAGAAGGTAAATAACATGGCTTAGATAATTTTTGTAGCTGTACAAATTAGAATTCAAACTGGACTTTCAGATTCCAAAACTTGTAATCTTTCATTGTTCTATTACTCTGAAATTTATTCAGCTTGGAAAGAAGAGTTTGTAATTAATGTTATATATTAAAAGGATTAAGTTCCTTATAAACACCAAAGGACCACAAAACATCAAACACAAACACAACTCTTATACAACTCTTAAGGAAAGCTTTTAAAACTGTAACAAAACCCAGAAGCCATAAAAGACAAGATCAATACATTTGACTACATTAAAAAATCTTCTTTTGCCATGTGGGGATAAAAAGTCAAGAGATGAATGACAAACTAGGGAAAATATTTGCAGTTCATAGCATAGAAAAGGGACTAATTTCCCTAATATAAAGATCTGTTATAAATCAGTAGGAAAAATTCAAAAGGAAAAAGAGAAAACAAAATGGATATTAATAAAAAGGAATATGAATGGCTCTAAAACATGATAAGATGCTCTATATTTCTCATACTAAAAGAAATGCAAATGAAAACCCCAAGACACCATTTAATTATCAGGTTATCAGATAATTAAAAAGTATGAAACAACATTATGTTAGCTGGGGGTGGAGAAAAGTACACTCTTGTATAATGAAGGGAGTGTGGCCATTTGGCAATTCATCCTTGTAATTTGTGGTAACTGTGTTCTGTAAAGTCACCATGAATACTGAATTAGCAAATACTGAGCCACTGCTCCTAGGGGAAATACAGGGTTAATTATCACAAGCCTCTGGATACAACATTTTCCATCAATATGTAACCTTATTTTATGTGTGTTTCTGTTTAAACACATCTTATTTAATATATATTTCTTATAAATAATTAATTATATGCAGTCTGTTTTTATAATAAAACATTAGTCAAGAAGAGTTTAACATTTTCCTGACCCTAGATAACCTGCCCATGAATTTGACTTTCAGCCCCACAATGCTGTCCCCTGTGCTCTTTTGATTGGTTGTTATCTCATAAGTCCACAAGTTTAGCTATTTCTTCAGCTTTTCTATGGCTTCATTATACACTGTAGATGTTTCTTTAGCCACTTCCCTACACACAGAGCAGTAAAAGTTCCTCTTCCATTTTCTGGATGTGCTGTATTATTGATTCATTAACTCTGAACTCATGGCCCACAATATTGTAACTATGGCCTGAATGAAACTTACCCAACACGCCCATTTTCTCTACAAGACACCACG
The DNA here is from genome assembly GCF_030020395.1 of Manis pentadactyla. NCBI lineage: Eukaryota > Metazoa > Chordata > Mammalia > Pholidota > Manidae > Manis > Manis pentadactyla. The sequence continues at coordinate 138,586,814 of NC_080023.1, read as the reverse complement.
ACCTCCTTGCACTCAGGAACTCTAGACAGCACTTCAGCACTGTGCTGAGGGGCCATTTGAAACACTGAAATCATCACCAAAAGGCACCAAAATGTGAAAAATGAGGCACTTAACACACCACAAAATGAACAATGGCGAAAAAAAAAATGAACAATGGCTTACGTTCGGAGAGCTGAGACAAGAAAGCACAGCATCACCTTGCTCACTTCAACTGGGAATGTGCATGTCAGGCAACTCAGCTTCCTTACCACTCAGAGGCACATGCCTGCAGATGAATGACTGCAAAGGCGCCGGGAGGACTGGTTTTGAGATTACAAATAAAAATGAACAAATTTGGAAGCTGCAAATAATGAGGAATGACGTGCCCTTTGACCTAGTAATTGTGCTTCTACATATTTATTCTACAGGTATGACTTCTTATGTGTGAAATAACATCTTCACAAAGATATTCATTGAAGTAGTTTTAATTAGGAAGAAACTGGAAATAGCTTAATGCCTTCTGATGGAAGTATATATGAAAAACTACAGTACTCTATTCAGTGGAATACTACACAACAATTAAAAACAAGGGAGGAAGCCGCACTTAGGTGATATGCCATCATCTACACTGTCTTCAAACTTTTTGACCAGGAACGACAGTGAAACAAAATTTAAAAGACCCATGCATTGTCACTTGGTACACACATTTCTTTATAAATGAAATTTCACAAAGTAATACCCTTCTACTTGTAATGCACTCGTTTATTCTGTTGGGTTCTTTATATTCTGTGCATTGCATTTAAAAGATTCTGCTTGTGACTCACTAAATTGACTTTAGACCTTATTAATATGACATGCTTCAGGTTGAAAAAACACTGATTTACAAGATAATATAGTTTATCTAAAATAAAAGGCAAAGTAGAGAATGATATATAGAGATGGTGCTGCCATTTTTGTGAAAGAAAATAAAAGGGCACCATGGATGAACATATTTGTAAATACAAGCTCTCTGGAAGAGTCCCTTAGGAATTGGCAACAGCAGTGGCTACTGTAGAAAGAACTGGCTGATCAGGAGAACTGAGTGGAGGGCAACCTATTTTCCACCATATATCCCTTCTTCAGACTTTTGAATTTTGTCCTGTTTTATTTATTTCCTATTTTTTTAATGTCCTTAGGAATCTCAATTGCCCTGTCGATCTATATTACCTATGAAGAATTAATTTCTTTCTTGTTTAGACCATGACATTCAGAACTACTGCAATTTGATGTAAGGAGATGCTAGCATGTATTTTTTATTGTCCTTCATGAGAATCCTTTATTATGATGTGAAACTGACCTAATGTTTTGAAATTGTTTCGTGTCTTGTGACTACCTAAAGTACGACCAGATTTTATAAAGGGCCATGAATAACTGACATAAATTTATACTGGGCACATACATTTAGAGCAAAACCTGTTATGTTCAAAGTGCAGTCAAAACAAACAAAAGAAAAATTTATTTCCATTAGAAATTTTTAAGTGCCAAAATCATTTTGTTTTTAAAAATGAGTAAAAAACATTTATTTGTCTCAAGAGAAGTTTATCTCATAAAAAAAACTTTCAAAACTGTCTAATTAAGTCCTGATTCATCATTAAAACCCAGCAAAGAATAGTATAAAATTTGCTCAAATACAGAGAGGAAAAATTAATAGTTTAGTAAAAGAGTAGATTTCTCATCATCATGATGTCTAGAATTCTATAATCTGTCTCTTGATTTTAGGGACTACTAACTCTCAAATTGATTCATACACTAAAAACTGAAATTTATAGTAACGATATTAAAAATGACTAATAATACAGCAAGCTGGGTAGATGCTATATCATAGCACTGGGATTTTTCCATGTGTAATTACTACAGGAAATGTAATACTTAGAGGGAATAATTTAGAGGGAGTAATTTAGAGGGCCATAAACTCAAGCAACATACAAGGTAAATGAAAGGCCTAGAGAGAGTTGTCCGAGCCCATGAGGCTGCTGTGTGTAACAGTATTTGGTGTGGTCAAACTCAAGCTTATTTCTGCTTAGAGAAGCTCCTGGCCTTTGGGTAGTGACCATGTTCCTTTGGTAGTTCCTTAGGTATACCTCAACTCACTGATTTGAAAAGGCTTTTGTTTTTTAGAAAGCCAAAGCCCAGGGATTATGAGGCTGCTGGAAATGTCCAAACCATCAAATAATCTCAATCAGAAAATAATAAAAACACCCAAATCATGCTAACATAGATTCCTGAATGGGTTTAACACATGAAAGATGGACACAGGCACTTGGTAGGATTCTTCTTCACCAAGTGACTTTACAACACATCACATCACACAAGCACGATGTGAAAAAAGGTTAACACTACTGATCCCATTCCAGTATCTGAGAATGGGTCAGATGGGAGTGGGCTGTACATATGCTCCTCAGGAATGACAGGTTAATGGCATTACAGGAACACTTGGAATGGATTTGTACATAATCTTAAGAGGCCAGCTTTCCAGACAAGTCACATTTAATATTTTCTAACAAATAAACCAACCTATTGTTATAATGCCCAAGAGTGGTTCTACTTCAGTCCTAGTATCCCTCCACTACATGAGACAGCTGTTAGCCCCATGTCAACACTTTGACTACTGGTAGCATTTAAATTGCCACCTTCACCAGTTAATATTAGAGCTATAAGTTACCCCTTGCATGATGCTCTGCCCCAAGATACCTCTTTCTCTTTCAAAACGATTCACATGTCATCCTGTTTAAATTAAGTCAAACAAGTTTCCTTCCCGGGTTGCAAGTTTTTTTCTATCCAAATGCATTCTCTTCTGACCAGAGAGAAGTCTTCAGCCACTCTTTGAAAAAAAATGTTGTTCTCCAATTGTTAACGACCCCCAGCTGCACTGGCTCCCACACCCATTTAAAAACTCTCTGCCTGGCTTCATATCCAGACTTTCTTGCAAGGAAAACAGAGTCCTAAAATCAGAACCGTCTTGGGCTGGGCAGTTGCCAAGTCAGCTGCCACTCAGCCTTAGGTCGAATGGCTTGCCCTGGGACATTCTGCACGCTGTTTAAGTTGCTCCTTACTGAATAAAGATAAATTCATTTTTAAAATGGGAAGAATAAGGAACTATAAATAGAACAGACTCCTCTTATCTCTGCAGATCTTCCCCCCTGGTTATTAGGTTCTTTATAAGCCAGTAGAGAGTTCACACAAGGATGCTTTACTTTCTTCATGTGGAATCCCTAAGATTCATCTAATATATGTTCCCTTGTGGCCAAGAAGTAGCTTTGAGTTGGCGTGTTTCCCTGAAAAACCTTCACAACTGAACCAATGGGGGAAGGATGGGGCTGGAGTTCCACTGAACCTAGTTACACTAAGCCAGGAAGTAACTATTTTCTTTCCAAAGCCCACTCCCATTTGTTTGAGACTCAAGAAGGATGCTGACTGAAAAGAAGAGTGAGATGTGGGTCAACCAGTAACACAAGCTCCGAAGGACTTTTCAATTCTCTTCCTGTTTTATCATTTTATTGTTTTAGAAACTGATGGAAATATGGGCCACTGACTGGGACTTGGAAATTTTCTGCTGAACAGAAAAGCATTCAGTGAAACAAGTTTTACTGAAATACGATTTCATTCATTCAACAAAACTTTTTAGGATTTATTTCATGCTAGGGTGATCTCTATTACCCTTTGAGCAGATGAGATTGACTATAAAACTTGTCAAAATGTTTTTCTGAGAGTTTTAGAACCATGGTAATACGATTACATAATCACTAGAATTCTATGAATAAGTTTTGTATTCTTTTTTTCAGATGGAAAACTTCATGGTGAAAAAAATACTACAAGGTTAGATTATAGTTAGAACTAGTCTTCTCATGATGGAGAAGAAAATTACAGATGAAAAACTATTTCCCATTTCTAAAAAGTACATGAATGATATTTAAGGGAAGCAAAGTTCTATTATAAAACAAAGCAGATTACAGCAACTTATAATCAACATCTTTGTGTTTTAAAGACTAACTCTGAAAAATATAAATCTCAGAACACCACTTCAAGAAGTTAATGCAACTCAATTGCTGAAAGTTTAAATGTCATGTCTGCCTTATTCACTTTGCATCTAAGAATAATTATTTAATTTGCTTCTTTCCATCTGATCCTTAAATAAGAACCAAAATGGCAGCCTATCTCCTAAGACTATAGTGAAGATAATATAATTCCAAAGCATTCCAGAGGCACTAAAGAAATAAGCTTCCAGCCATGACACTGGACTCTCTTCTACAACAAAGTTTTAGCTATATTTTTAAGACAAGTTATTAACATCAGATGAACATCCATAAGTACCTCTTTTCCCACTACCAGCCTAATAGCTAATTTGCCTTCTCTTTGAGGGTTATTTTTATGATTGTGTGAGCCCATCACAATGTCTAGTCGTGAGTGCTCAGGGTGGCATGTGCCATGAAATGGAAATAAGTGATATTGCTGGGGCCCCAAGAATAAAGCTCCTTTGAAGTGCATATGTTTATAAATGCCCGCCAAATTTTTAATGCCAGTAAAACCATAACACAGTTTGGAATTTTAACTTAGAGTAAAATGACTTTTTATCTTTTTAATGTTCCAGGAAGCATCAATTCAATCTAACATTTTTTATTTGTAAACCATAGCATGTTTTGGTAACAGTGACAAAAAGAGTACTCAATAAATAACTTCACATTTTCTGAAAAGAGGTGGGAACCACACCACACTTAAGTTCTAACTGGCAACTGAAGAACAGTTTGATTTGATAGAGCTAAGTCTGAAATGATAAAGGGACTCATTATCCTCTCAAGAATTATATAAGAAATTGCAAAAATTCTTACAGAAAAGATCCATGACATACGTTTTATATAAAATTCAGACAGGTCCACAAGGCAAGCTTCAAAGATATGAGTAATGAGCAATTTCTTAAGGTAGGAGGCACAGGCGTTTATTTTATTGTTATCCTTTATAACTTACAAATTTATTACATTCTTCTTTTAAAAATATATGAAACATTTTATAATAAAGATGAAAAAACAAGGAAAAAGGGGTAGTAGCTGAACAATTATAAGCAATACAATGTACAAAACTTAATTACTGGCATAATGAACACAGAATAGCAAAGAACTTGAAATTGTTCTCTGAGTGAGGGTGACCTAACATTATATAATTATCACCATGCGTGTTCATCAGACAATCAGGATCTGACTGAACTGTGGGTCCTCAAATCTATTTGGGATGAAAGACACATACACAGGCTTGGCACAACGACTGCCAGCCAAACACAGAGCCTTTCTACTCCTAAGAGTCCCTATGCCTCCTATTCTGGATTTACTTAAGATTTGCCTTAAATATTTGGAGTCTGTTTCTCACTGATCCCCATACTCACTGCTTCCTACTAACTGCTCTAAGGCAGGCAGCTCTGTACTTCCCAGAGCCTGCCAGGCTTCCATCAGCACAGTGAAGCCAGATACAAGGAAGAAATGCATTCATATAGTGAGACTGGATTTTTATGCTATATATTTGTATTTATTCTAATTACTTGTATCAAATCACAAGCTTAAAATTGAAAAGAATGAAAAGAGCTCATATTTTTTCCACTGGAAGGCTTAATGTGCTTTTGTTTACACAATTATCAACCATACTACATACAGCAGCCTCAGTAAAGCACTTCTGTAGAGGCCTGAAAAGCACATGTAATTGTACTTTAGCAGGTAAAAATATATCGTTTTTTTTTCCCCCTCTAAAAGCAGAGAGAAATTAATCCTTTTCAGCTGTTTCATTCCAGAGACAAGCATTTGCTTTGCATTAAAGCAGTGACTTGTAGCCTGGGTTTTGCCAGCATCTCATGAACTGGGGGGTGGGAGGTGGAGGGATGGGTGTTGCAAACACATTCACATCCAAATTGTCCTTTTACAAGGCTGTTTGCGAGGCTGTCTTCTGCGATCCATTTAAACTGTCTCCAAATCTTCGTGCTCCCAAACACTCATCATTATCCAACATTTCCGAACCATACTGATTGTTTTTTTTTAAGAGCATGTGAGGATATTTTATGTGACATTGCCTTTTCCTGGAAGAGTGGCCAATTTCCTTTAAAATTTCTACTAAATAATCAATAAATAATTTGGGACTTCATTCACTGATCCAATAATTATCGAGAGCCTATTGTGGGTAGGGGTACAAAGTTGCATATATCACAGTCTTTGCCCTCAAATGATTCACAATCTGATGGTGTGATTCTCAGAGGCGGTAAAATTTCCTGCCACTTGGAAAGATATTTTAGACCCCTCTATCCTCCATGTGAGTCACTGGGGCTCAAAAACCTGTGATCTATTCCTTTCAAATAATTGCGTTCAGAAAAACAGTTAAGAAGTGTGGACCCAGAGGAAGGGCAGATGCTTTACTTGGCATATGTCTAGTATGTGTCATGGTGAGTGTTATAAGAGATGCCCATTTCAGGTTGCAACAAGAGCACAGGAACGAACAATCACCTGGGTGAAGGGCTCCCCAGTGAGTCAAGAAGATAACTATCTGTCCTGCGTCTTAAAGAAGGAATGTAATTGGCCCAGAGCATTCCAAGCACAAGAAATATTGGGGAAAAAACAGGACCTTTGGAAGACCAAGCATTTTGGAGTGGCCAGAACTCTGGCACTGGGGATGAGAAGAGGCAAAGAGGGAGTAGTTGAGAATGACACTGAAAGTGTGTCAGATCACGGGAGGACTTTCTCATTAAGTTAAGTAGTTCCCATCTATCTCTTAGGGAATGACCAGCATAGGCAGGAGTGTGTATGTGGTTCTCATTGAAAAATCAGAAGTAGGGAGTGATAGGAAGATAATCAGGCTTTGTTTTGATTTTAATATACAGAGAACATTATTCAACATTTAGCTTAGATACAGAGTAAACCATCACATATACTTATGTGGCTCTTGTTGTGACCACTACCTTCTGGTCCTGGGACTGGTGTGGCTCTCTAAGCCACAGTTAGGTCAGGTCCTCGTTTATGCCCTTTCCATTTCAGAGCAGTCTGCTTCTCTCCAGACGACCCCTGGGTGGGAGCCCACAGTTAGGTTCATGTGCCACCTACAGAAGTGTGATGGGAAGAGAAGCCTGGCAGCAGTATGGAGGTGGGAGACGAAGAGAGGTGGGGAGGCCAAGGAGACAGACTGCAAAAGAATGATTAGGGACTACAAAGGAGGAGGGCACTGATCACACTTGTTCCAGAAGATTCCAAAGGGGAGCACCAGGATCTACTAATGGAGACTGATGTCTGAGAGTCTGAGCTACCTGAAGATGTGGAGGAGCACTTTATCACTGCAGTTCTTCAGACACACTAGAGGTCCAGTTAGTAGTGAGAGGGTTTTCAAAGTTTATTAGTTATTTTTGCTGCATAAATTACCCCACAATGCAGTGGTTTTAAACAACAAACATTTGTTATCTCAGCTTCCATGGGTAAGGAGTTCAGGAATAGCACTGTTGGGTAGCTCCTGCTCAGGGCCCCTCCTGAGATTTTAGTGAAGATACTTGCCCAGGGCTGTGGTCACCTGAGGGCTCACTCAGAGCTCAGGCTACTAGCAGGAAGCCCCAGTGCCTTTCTGGCTGATGGAAGGAGGTCATGGTGTTTGGCCAGGAAGGCCCCTCTACAGTGCACTTGAGTGTCCTCATGACATGGCAGCTGGTCTTTTGCAGAGTGAGTGATCCAACAGAGAAAGCAAGGAGGCAGCCATAGTGCCTTTACTCACTAGCCTCAGAAGTCACACACTGTCACTCTGCCATATTCTTATGCAATGGAAGATAATCTCAAGGGAGAGGATTAAGCTCCACCTCATGCAAACAGTTTATAGACAAAGCACATGTAACAGCATCACACAAGAGGACTTGGAGAGTTCCTTCATATCTGAGCTTCTCCAACTCTATTCATAAATCAGTAAACAAAGGACAAACCTTCAAAGTGCCCTGTATTTGAGTGTATTCCTCACCCTTGAAGTGGCCCACTGGGACTCTTGTAACTGATGTACTTGTCAAGAGCACAGGCTCAGAGATGGCATTCTGGAAACTTCATACAGGGGCAATGGGGCTTGACTGAAACTACTTTTGTGGTGTAATGGAAACATGATTTTCAGAAGAGTGGACAAAGCAAAATCTGAAGTTAGAGAATGTTTTGATTATACTATTTCTGGGATAAAAAAGTGATGAAAAATATACAGCAGTTATATTTTTTGTTTTGTTTTGTTTTTTAATTTTGGGAATTGTTTTGTTTTATTTGGATGTATAGGAAAAGAAAGACTTCTGGGCTTTCCTGGTTACTAAGTTTTAAGGAGCCATGAGTTTATGAATCCATATTTTCATGAGAGTTTCAAAAGCAATAAACAAGAAGTCATTGTCCAAACATGAAGTAAATTAAGTTGTGGCCTGATTTTGAGCAATTGGTACAACACAGAAGAATCTGCCTAAGCCTGATGTTGGAAATATTCTCCTTTTATAGGCAGGGGGTTTTGACAGACACTTCTATTCTTATGGGTTTAATCCTCCACTCCTGAGATACACAGTGAATAATATTCACACAATCTGGATACTGTCAATGCTGGCTACTCACATTGTCACTGTTTAGAATCAACCTCTAATGAAAGTATAGAGGACAAGTTAGCTACAGGACAGAATGCAAATGTTAATCATCATATCAACAATGATATGGTTGCCAGAGGTTGAGGTTAAGGGTTGAGAGTGAAGGAGGAAGAGAAAAGTAGAGCACATGTCAACTTTCCTAAACTTACAGAGTTAAAGGGCTGAGACATAATTAATAGAGATTGTATAAAGTTGGTGAATCAGGAAATAGTGTGTTAAAGTTGCAAAACAATTAAAATGTAAGATTTCAAGTTAGAGTTGAATTCCAACTAAAGTCAAGAGGAATGGGGAGTGGGAACTGGTGTGAGTGATGTTAAGTTTTTCCCCAAAAGGAGCGACAAGTTCCTGACTAATCAAGAAAGAGAAGCATGACCATATTCTATAGAGTGAAGGTGTTTCCCAAGGGAATAACCATAACCAGAGACCAGTGGCTCTGGGATCAGGGCAGCCAAGGTGGCTTTCACATCTCCTTTCCTATCCTTCTCTCCTATGTTTGCTTTCTTACCATATAATGAATGTACATACATTTTTTAAAGCAGAAAATGTGAAAATCTATGTAGTTGGTAGCATTTATAAATTGACTAGCCTATGTTCACCAGGTTTTAGTAAAACTTCACAAACATCAATCCCTCTAGTTAACTTTAACAAATGGCAAGATATCACTTATTTCAGAAATTGACCCTTAACATTTCATTCTTCTTTGTGAGACAGAGAGTAGGAATCAGTTTACAAATTACCACCTTGGTGATAAAAACTATTTAACATGAGCTAAATTTCTATGATTTATCCTTAAATATGTATTTCTATGCTACACCAATAAAAATGAAAGGACAACCAAAAAAAGTTGATTTTCAGGATGAATTCTAATCTGCAAGAGTCTGGGCTTAGTAAAGAACTGACATTGCATCCTAGGAACAGTCTATGAAGCAGTTTTTTAGTAACTGCTCCCTAAGTTCACCCCACCCCCAGTACCAATGGTTATTCTGAGTTTTTATGGAAGGCCCATGTACATCCTCTGCATATTTTAAAAGCAAACTCACTGCTACCTAACTGTGGAAGATATTCAAAGGATTCAACAATAATTATGACACCAAAGAAGCAAACACTTAATTTGCCTTGGTTTAACAAAAGACAGCCATTTAAAAATACATGTCTTGGGAGCACCCTGGGTACCAAATACAGTGGATGGAAATAAAAATAGAGTATGGCAAGAAAAATGATGAGATCAGTTGTCAAAGAGTCTAGGTGGAGGAAGAGGCCTTTTATATAAAAGTGCATTTTTTTTCCACTGAAGAATGAGGGGAGAGATTTTATAAAAGCTCTTTGGAAAGAGAAAAAGAGCTTATAGATCTTGGAATTTTTTACAAAACATCCTTTTTACACTCACAAGAAATGTTCTTTTTCTATTTTATAGACTCAGAACTTCAGGGTATGAAGGAACTTGTATTACAGCAATTCACAACAATCATACAATATAGATCAGGCACCACCCACAATTTCTGTAAAGAAATTAATACAAACAATTGAACTACCACAGCTTCTGCAATGGCCAATAGGGCTTATATAAAAATGCTTACAGGACAATGGATATATACAGTGGTATATCCATAAAATAGAATACTATACAGCAATGAATAAGGACAAACTACTGCCATATATAACATGGATGAATCTAATAGGCTTAATGTTGACTGAAGGCATCAGACACAAATACTATGTATTCTATGATTCCTTTTATATGAAATATAAACCCAGCAAAACTAATCATATTAGAAGGAAACATAGTTTTTACCGTTGGAGAGGATAGGATTTAAACGGGTTACCAGGGGGCTTTTGAGGCTCTATTTTTTTAGCTGGGTGTTAGTTACATCAATGGGTTCAGTTTATAATAATTTGTCAAGTGGTAGCAGTTATGATTTCTGCATTTTTCTGAATGTATACACACTTCAATTAAAAATTCAATTAAAAAGATAACACATACAGCCTCCTCCTAGTTTTTGTGGCACCTTTATGCAGATTTTTATAAAATGCCCCTTCTGAATGAGTAAATTAGAAAAGGGCATCCCATGGGCACAGGCAGCCCCACAAGTTTGTGCTTTGGCAAATGCAGGGAAGGCTGGGTTTCATTCCCAATGGTGTGCTTGGCTAGACACAAAACCACATATCTGGACAGACATCTGCAAATCTGCAAAATGCTATTTGACCCTCACCACAGCCCTGGGAGCCAGCAGGGCAGACATCCTTACTTTACAGATGAGGAAGTAGCACAGAACAGTTCAGACTCATGCCCAAGGGCATCATAGCTAATGAGCGATGGAGCCAGGATGGACTTGTAGACCAGTAGCTTTTCATATGGCTCTGATTCCTTTTTGGGACAGGTAACAGGAAGAAGCTTCTTCCTGGGTTAGTGGATGTTGTTGTAGGTCATTTCAAATGCTATGTGGAATAAGGCAGGGGATAAATACATGGTTCAGTGTTCTTAGTACTGGGCTTTAGAAAAGGTCCTAGGTTCTGAGCTCACTTGAAAAATACGATCTAAGCATATATTTAAATTAATATTCATTTTTTACATGTTTACATATGTAAAAAAAATTAGTAAAAGAGAGATGCTTAGATATCAGTTGAACATTCTGGCCCTCCCATGGCTTATAGTTATTGACCTAAGGACGTAAGTCTTTACATGTCTTAAAAAAATGAAAGAGAAAAACACACACATATACTGTGTATGCCCAACTTACCTAGAAGTGTCTGCTTATTTTGTGAGGAGTCAGACTCTGCAGGACACCTGCAAGATCGGAGAACAATCACTCCGCCCAGTACCCCATCTTCACTGGCCAGGAAAGGTGAACCTAGGCAGAAATGACCTGTGGTTATTTCTCAGTGAATTTTACTCATTTCATTTTCAATTTTCATTTGATTACTAGAACAAAATGTGGTCTGAATCAGATCCTGAAAGATGCCCATATTCCAACAATCAACATTGTTCATACCTTCTATAGGCCTGATAGTCCCAACAGAGGCCATCTGGCAAAGACTGTGCCAGATGCTGCCAAGGAGACTTGGGTGGGGGTGATGTGCATTACTGTATTCAGAATGGGACTGGAAACTCTACGTGATTAAAGGACCAAAACACAAATACAGGTGAAAATGCTCAGCAACTCCCTTTGATCAATTCTAGGGATCACTTCCCAGGCTCTCCCTGCCGTCAAGGGCACACCACCAAAAGCTTTGATTTACTACCTTAAATTCAGTTTTAAACAATAAGCCACAAACTTCATTACAAACATTTAAAAATGCTCCTGATGGTTTACACAAATAAGGGCTAAACTGTATTTCTACTATGAGAGTTTGGCGGTTAGAAATGACGGGGCCTCTTTGAGATTTCACACACTGAACCATTGTGAGCATTTCAAGAACACTACATTTTAAAACTCCTCATTTTTCCTCCCCAAGGACAACTTCTTTGAACATCTGGCATAGCAAGTGAGCACGTGGAGAACAAATGCAAAATTAACCCAAGCACTATCAAAGAAAGTAGTAAAAATAAAAACCAACCAAATTGGATTTGGGGGGAGCTTCTGGTTAAACTCACTAGATTAAACACATATATTTATCTCAACTACTTCCCCAAATCCCAGTAAACTGAGAGGAAAGGAAGAAAAAGGCACAGCCCAATAAGGACAAAGAGAAAGGCAGACAAGAAAAAAACTGGCCCTTTAGAAAATGGCAAGAAGATAGACAAGCAGTCATTCACCTAGCAGACCTGTGAAAGCTGAACCCTAAGTTCCCATGGGGTGGGGGAAAAGGTTTGGAGTTGGGGAGCACCTCTAAGAAATCACCCAGTTTTGTCATGAAACCCAAAAAAGGTAAGTAATTTGAGGCTTTAAATTCCTCTGGAGGCAAGGAGTGCAGGGTGGGGCTTAAATGAAGGCAGTGAGTTGGTTCAGTGTCCAAAAGGATCCTCTACACCAGTGATCAGTAAACTGTGACCTCTCTGGTCTGCATCCTGCTTTTTGTACTGTCTGCAAGTAACAATGCATGTTAAAGGGTTATTTAAAAAAGAAAAGAAGAACCGGGAGCCAAGATGGCAGTGTGAGTAGAGCAGCAGCAATCTCCTCCCAAAACCATATATATTTTTGAAAATTCAGCAAACACAATTATCCCTAAAAGAGAGACCGGAAGATACAGGACAACAGCCAGGCTACATCTACACCTGCAAGAACCCAGTGCCTAGTGAAGGGGGTAAGATACAAGCTGCGGCCCGGCAGGACCTGAGCACCCCTCACCCCAGCTCCCGGCAGGAGGAGAAGAGTCGGAGTGGGGAGGGAGAGGGAGCCCAGGACTGCTAAATAGCCAGCCCTAGCCATCCGTACCAGGAGCACAGACACACAGTGTGTGGGGTGCTGGATACTAGGGAAACGGGACAGTAAAACTTGTGAGTGGGTCCATGCAGCCGGCGCCCCTGGAACAAAGAAAAGTGAGTGCTTTTTGAAAGACTTAAAAGGGCAGGGCCCCCACAGCTGGACAGAAACGTCCTGGGACACTTAGACCAGCAGCTGGGAATCCCGGGGAACTCCAGGTGCCTTAACCCCCCTGGGCGGCAGCGCAGCTAGAAGGCCCCTCACAGAGATAAACAGCCTCCCGCCCGTTTTCCCTCCAACGATGCTCCGCCATAGTGGAGAAGCAGCCTGAGGCAGTAGGGAAGAGCTTCTCTCACAGTGGCCAGGCAAAAATTAGAAACCCCATCTGTGCGCAGCTGACCAGCACAAGCTGCTAGGAGTCACTGTTCTCCCAGGAGAGGAAGGCCACAACTAGCAAAAAGGGACATTCTCCCAGCCGACACATGCACCAGCTTCCCACAACTATCTCAATAGCCAGGAAAAGGCAGAAGAATTTGATACACACCAGACTAACCCAGACATCCTCCCCTGACAAGGAATCTGCGGAGATAGACCTAACCAATCTCCCTGAAAAAGAATTGAAAATAAAGGTCATAACTATGCTGATGGCATTGCAGAGAAATATGCACGAGCTAAGAGATAACGTCTAGAAGGAGATTACAGAAATGAAACAATCTCTGGAAGGACTTATAAGCAGAATAGATGAGATGCAAGAGGCCCTTGATGGAATACAAACCAGAGAACAGGAACACATAGAAGCTGACATAGAGATATAAAAGGATCTCCAGGAACGAATCAATATTAAGAGAACTGTGTGACCAATCCAAATGGAAAAATATTCGCATTATAGGGGTACCAGAAGAAGAAGAGGGAGAAAAAGAGATAGAAAGTGTATTTGAAGAAATAATTGCTGAAAACTTCCTCAAACTGGAGGAGGAAATAATCGTTCAGACCACGGAAGTGTACAGAACCCCCAACAGAAGGGAGCAAAGGAGGACAACACCAAGACACATAATAATTAAAACAGCAAAGATCAAGGGCAAGGACAGAGTTTAAACGCAGCTAGAGAGAGGAAAAAGGTCACCTACAAAGGAAAACCTATCAGGTTATCATAAGATTTCTCAGCAGAAACCTTACAGGCCAAAAGAGAATGGCATGATATATTTAATGCAATGAAGCAGAAGGGCCTTGAACCAAGAATACTGTATCCAGCACGATTATCATTTAAATATGAAGGAGGGATTAAACAATTCCCAGACAAGCAAAAGTCAAGGGAATTTGCCTCCCACAAACCACCTCTAAAGGGTATTTTAGAGGAACTGCTCTAGATGGAAGCACTCCTAAGGCTAAACAGACGTCACCAGAGAAAATAAAATCACAGCAAAGAAAGCAGACCAACCAAATACTAACTAAAGGCAAAAAATAAAATCAACTACCCACAAAAGCAGTTAAAGGAAACACAAAAGAGCACAGAATAAAACACCCAACAAATAAATAATGGAGGAGGAGAAATAAGAAGGGAGAGAAATAAAGAATCACCAGACAGTGTCTATAATAGCTCAATAAGTGAGTTAAGATAGGCAGAAAGATACTAAAGAAGCTAACCTTGAACCTTTGGTAACCATGAATCTAAAGCCTGCAATGGCAATAAGTACGTATCTTTCAATAATCACCCTAAATGTAAATGGAATGAATGCACCAATCAAAAGACACAGAGTAATAGAATGGATAAAAAAGCAAGACCCATCTATAAGCTGCTTACAAGAGACCCACGTCAAACCCAAAGACACGCACAGACTAAAAGTCAAGGGATGGAAAAAGATATTTCATGCAAACAACAGGGAGAAAAAAGCAGGTGTTGCAGTACTTGTATCAGACAAAGTAGACTTCAAAACAAAGAAAGTAACAAGAGATAAAGAAGGACATTACATAATGATAAAGGGCTCAGTCCAACAAGAGGATATAACCATTATAAATATATATATGCACCCAACACAGGAGCACCACCATATGTGAAACAAATAATAACAGAACTAAAGGAGGAAACAGAATGCAGTGCATTCATTTTAGGAGACTTCAACACACCACTCAATCCAAAGGATAGACCTACCAGACAGAAAATAACTAAGGACACAGAGGCACTGAACAACACACTAGAACAGATGGACCCAATAGACATCTATAGAACTCTACATCGAAAAGCAAGAGTATACACATTCTTCTCAAGTATACATGGAACATTTTCCAGAATAGACAATATACTAGGCCAAAAAAGAGCCTCAGTAAATTCAAAAAGATTGAAATCCTACCAACCAACTTTTCAGACCACAAAGGTATAAAACTAGAAATAAATTGTACAAAGAAAGCAAAAAGGCTCATAAACACATGGAGGCTTAACAACATGCTCCTAAATAATCAATGGATCAATGACCAAATTAAAATGGAGATACAGCAATATATGGAAATGAATGACAACAACAACATAAAGCACCAACTTCTGTGGGATGCAGCGAAAGCAGTCTTAAGAGGAAAGTACATAGCAATCCAGGCATATTTAAAGAAGGAAGAACAATCCCAAATGAATAGTCTAATGTCACAGTTATCGAAATTGGAAAAAGAAGAACAAATGAGGTGTAAAATCAGCAGAAGGAGGGACATAATAAAGATGAGAGAAGAAATAAATAAAATTGAGAAGAATAAAATAATAGAAAAAATCAATGAAATCAAAAGCTGGTTCTTTGAGAAAATAAACAAAATAGATAAACCTCTAGCCAGACTTATTAAGAGAAAAAGAGAATCAACACACATCAACAGAATCAGAAACGAGAAAGGAAAAATCGCAACGGACCCCACAGAAATACAAAGATTTATTAGAGAATACTATGAAAATCTATATGCTAGCAAGCTGGAAAACCTAGAAGAAATGGACAACTTCCTAGAAAAATACAACCTTCCAAGACTGACCAAGGAAGAAACACAAAAGTTAAACAAACCAATTACGAGCAAAGAAGTTGAAGTGGTAATCAAAAAAACTACCCAATAACAAAACCCCTGGGGCAGATGGATTTACCTCGGAATTTTATCAGACATACAGGGAAGACATAATACCCATTCTCCTTAACGTTTTCCAAAAAACAGAAGTGGAGGGAATACTCCCAAACTCATTCTATGAAGCCAACATCACCCTAGTACCAAAACCAGGCAAAGACCCCACAAAAAAAGAAAATTACAGACCAATATCCCTGATGAACGTAGATGCAAAAATACTCAACAAAATATTAGCAAACCAAATTCAAAAATACATCAAAAGGATCATGCACCATGACCAAGTGGGATTCATCCCAGGGATGCAAGGATTCAAAGCAATGCAACATTCGAAAATCCATCAACATCATCCACCACATCAACAAAAAGAAAGACAAAAGCCACATGATCATCTCCATAGATGCTGAAAAAGCATTCAACAAAATTCAACATCCATTCATGATAAAAACTCTCAGCAAAATGGGTATAGAGGGCAAGTATCTCAACATAATAAATGCTATATATGATAAGCCCACAGCCAACATCATACTGAACAGCCAGAAGCTGAAAGCTTTTCCTCTAAGATCGGGAAAAAGACAGGGATGCCCACCCTCCCCACTGTTATTCAACATAGCACTGGAGGCCCTAGCCATGGCAATTAGACAAAACAAAGAAATACAAGCAATCCAAATTGGTAAAGAAGAAGTTAAACTGTCACTATTTGGAGATGACACATGATACTGTACATAAAAAACCCTAAAGACTCCACCCCAAAACTACTAGAACTGATATCGGATTACAGCAAAGTTGCAAGATACAAAATTAACACACAAAAATCTGTGGCTTTCCCATACACTAACAATGAACTAATAGAAAGTGAAATCAGGAAAACAATTCCATTCACAATTCTCAAAAAGAATAAAATACCTAGGAATAAACCTAACCAAGGAAGTGAAAGACCTATACCCTGAAAACTATAAGACACTCTTAAGAGAAATTAAAGAGGACACTACCAAATGGAAACTCATCCCATGCTCTTGCCTAGGAAGAATTAATATTGTCAAAATGGCCATCCTGCCCAAAGCAATATACAGATTCGATGCAATCCCTATTAAATTACCAATAATATTCTTCAACGAACTGGAACAAATAGTTCAAAAATTCATACGGAAACACCAAAGACCCTGAATAGCCAAACCAATCCTGAGAAGGAAGAATAAAGTAGGGGGGATCTCGCTCCCCAACTTCAAGCTCTACTACAAAGCCACAGTAGTCAAGACAATATGGTACTGGCACAAGAACAGAGCCACAGACCAGTGGAACAGAATAGAGACTCCAGACATTAAAACAAACATATATGGTCAATTAATATTTGATAAAGGAGCCATGGACATACAATGGGGAAATTACAGTCTCTTCAACAGATGGTGCTGGCAAAACTGGACAGCTACATGTAAGAGAATGAAACTGGATCACTGTCTAACCCCATACACAAAAGTAAATTTGAAATGGATCAAAGACCTGAATGTAAGTCATGAAACCATAAAACTCCTAGAAAAAAATAGGCAAAAATCTCTTGGACATAAACATGAGCAACATCTTCATGAACATATCTCCCCGGGCAAGGGAAACAGAAGCAAAAATGAACAAGTCGGACTATATCAAGCTGAAAAGCTTCTGTACAGCAAAGGATACCATCAATAGAACAAAAAGTACCCTACAGTATGGGAGAATATATTCATAAATGACAGATCTGATAAAGGGTTGACATCTAAAATATATAAAGAGCTCATGCACCTCACCAAACAAAAAGAAAATAATCCAATTAAAAAATGGGCAGAGGAGCTGAACAGACACTTCTCCAAAGAAGAAATTCAGATGGCCAACAGACATATGAAAAGGTGCTCCACATCATTAGTATTTATGAAATGCAAATTAAAACCACAATGAGATATCACCTCACACCAGTAAGGATTGCCACCATCCAAAAGACAAACAACAACACATGTTGGCTAGGTTGTGGAGAAAGGGGAACCCCCCCCACTGATGGTGGGAATGTAAATTAGTTCAACCATTGTGGAAAGCAGTATGGAGGTTCCTCAAAAAACTCAAAATAGAAATACCATTTGACCCAGGTATTCCACTTCTAGGAATTTACCCTAAGAATGCAGCAGCCCAGTTTGAAAAAGACAGATGCACCCCTATGTTTATTGCAGCACTATTTACAAGAGCCAAGAAATGGAAGCAACCTAAGTGTCTATCCATAGATGAATGGATAAAGAAGATGTGGTTACATATACACAATGGAATATTATTCAGCCATAAGAAGAAAGCAAATCCTACCATTTGCAACAACATGGATGGAGCTAGAGGGTATTATGCTCAGTGAAATAAGCCAGGCGGAGAAAGACAAATACCAAATGATTTCACTCATCTGTGGAGCATAAGAACAAAGGAAAAACTGAAGGAGCAAAACAGCAGCAGACCCACAGAACCCAAGAAGGGACTAGCGGTTTCCAAGGGGAAAGGGACTGGAAGGGACTAGCGGTTTCCAAGGGGAAAGGGACTGGGGAGGATGGGTGGGAAGGCAGGGATAAGGGAGGGGAAAAAGAAAGGGGGTATTATGATTAACATGTATAATTAGCATGTGGGGGGGCATGGGGAGGGCTGTGCAACACAGTGAGGACAGTAGTGATTCTACAGCACCTTACTACGCTGATGGACAGTGACTATAATGGGGTGTGTGTGGGTAACTTGCTGAACGGGGAAGCCTAGTAAACAATGTTCTTCATGTAATTGTAGATTAATGATAACAAAATTAAAAAAAAAAGAAAAGGAGGTAGAAGAGGAAAAATATGTAATAGAGCTACGATGTAGCCTACAAAGTCTAAAATTTTTACTTTCTGGCTCTTGACAGAAAAAGTTTACCAACCCCTGACCTACAGCCCCATATTTCTGCCCAGTGAGGAAGCTTCCCCTCCCTAACCTAGAAGCCTGGAAATTTACTCTCTAGAGATGCTGAATCAGAGGGACTTGAAATTTAGAGACATCAGGCTTAGCACAGAGCAGGAGGCTCCACAGTGAAAACTGGGGGCTGAAGTGGAAGTCTTTATGCAAAATAGTGAATAACCATCCCCTGTCACCCACAGGCTCCCAGGGTACAAAAGCTCATATCCTCCAAGCAAGAGACTAGATAATTCCTTTCCAGCCACACCCAGCCAACTCAAGAAGGAAAGCCTACTTGAGGGAGCCTAAAAAAACTCAGCTTGTTCTTGCCTTATGGTAAGGGCTTCCAGTCGACAAATATGACTCAGACACAGAAAGTTTTTAGTTCAGCTTCTTGGTACTTAACGTTTAGAGAATACAGACAAACTAGGATCACTAGTTGCTTCACTTAGGCCCCTAGGAAAGACAGACATCAAAACAAGCAAAGAACTAACAGGAAATATAGGCAAATGCATTGAAGGAAAGAATAAAAGAAAACAAAAAGAAAGTTAGAAAAGACAGAGACAAAAAATGAGGGCAGAAAAAATCAGAATAGGAAAGAAGGTCCAATATCTAAATAACAGGAGTTTCAAAAAGAAAATAGAAGAAACAAAATTTCAAAGAGATAATTCAAAAACATTTCCAAGAATTAAAGGTGAGTGCTCAGCCTGAAAGGCTCATTAACCTTCTACCACAACTCAAGAAAAAAGCAGTGCAATGAAGATACATAACTGAGAATTATCAAAATATTGAAGAAAGTCTTAAAACTTCCAAAGGGGAAAAAAGATCACATAGGAACCAAGGGGATCATAATGGCATTAGATTTCTCAACACCGCACTGGAAACTAGAAGATTAGGAGGCCCTGTCTTCAAAATGCTGAGGTAAAGTTATTTCTAACCTCAAATTCTACACTTAGCCAAATGTTAATCAAATGTGCAAATAGAATAAAACCCTATAAAGTCTCTAATAATGTAGCTCTGAGGCACTCTCTGTCAGAAAGCTGCAGGATGACTATTCCTTGGAAAACTGAAGAAGTAAAGTAAATAATTAGAAAGAAAATAAGATCTGGAAACAGGGAATCTAAAACAAGAGAATACAAAGGGATCCCTAAGTGACACACAGCTGTGCAGCAGGCCAGGCAAACCAACAGTCCAAACCAGAGCAGGAAGCCAGAGGAGGCCAGAAGGGTATTTCTGAAGGGAAAAAAATTAAACTTACAGAATACACGTTGGATTTGAAATTATTGATACAAAATGTTTCAGATTTTTTTAGGTAAGTTTGAGAATGACAGAGTGATTGGTATAAAAAACCAAACCACAACAAAAGAAAAAAAGAACTAAAAAAAATGTGGCAAATATTAACTGCAGAAAAAAATTAGAATGTATATAGAGAGGAAATAGAATCAAAGCATACTATGTTGCTCAGATGTCAACAACTGGAGTCAAAAATATAAATTCACAATCTGATAAGCTAAAAAATAGGGACATAATACATTGCGAGGAGGAAAGGCCTAAGCAGGTATGTATAGCTGTGCTGTTGGAAGTATAAGGGAATTAAATCCTTGCCTTCCCTGGTGTGAGACTAACAATACCTAAATTTGTTACCTAAGTCATACTGAAAATTGAAAACGGAAGAAATAGAACAAGGATGTTTTGCTGAATGTATTACAGAGTTCAGTGCTAGAAGACAGCTATCAGGGTTAGAAGTAGTAGCGTCAGGGGAGAGGAAACTGAGGGGGAGCTGGAGTTGGGACAGGGAACCACTTGTTTTCATAAGCCTGGGGGTATTGTTGTCTCTTTAAACCACATACAAGCATTGTCTTGCAAAGAAAAACAACACAAATTTTAACTGCAAATAGAGTAAACGTTTTTAATCCTCGGCATTTTATAGTAGGGGGAAGGAGATAGGGAATTCACAGTCAACTACCCTGCATCAGGTCCTGGTTCCACACTTTCATGTTTGGTGGTCTAATTTTAAGAACCACCCTACCAACAGGTATTTTTATCGCTTTATAGATGAAGAACCTGAGATTTGGAGAGGTTCAATGACTTGCCACAGCCCTGCCACAGTGGAGGAGGGAGTGAGGCTCCCCCAGGTCTCCCTGAGCCCATGGTTCTTGCTTGCTTTGCAGCAGTGCCTCACAGGAATGCGAAACTCTGGATAAGCCCACATTCCACCTGCTGATGGACAGCTCCACCCCGTCAGCACTCAAATTCTTGGCACCTTTAGAACTGTTCTTTTCCCCACCAAATCTGGGAACATTTCCTGGGTTCCTTTTAGGTCATGCAAGTTCAAACTTCTCTCCCTTGTCCCTCTTCAATGACTCAGTGCTTCAAACCATGTCAGATCTATCAGTTGTCCTTGACTGTGCTCGTGCCCGCCTCTACCCTTCATTCCCACAGCAAGACCTTCATGTACACTCACTGTACTGAGAACACTGCTACAGGCTCCAGTCTGGCCTGCTGCTCTAGTCTTCAGATCTCTAATTAATTAATTCAACAAACAGGTACTATGTGCCAGGACTCTTCTAGTCACAGGGGACACGGCAGTGACCATAATAAAGTCCCTGCATTAGGTTGAGCAGGTTGGGGGACAAACAATAAACTCACAATCAATAAGGAGATCTGCCCAGTGAAAAGTAAGAGCTGTGAAGAAAATGAATACTGGTAAATGACAGAGGGTGTGACTGGAGCAGGTGCTGCTTTACATTGAGGGTCAGGACAGGCCTCTCTGGGTAAAGAGATAACCATGTGAAGATCTAGGGAAGTAACATTCCAGGCAGATGAACCAGCAAATGCGGAGACATTGAGATGAGAAAGAACTTGGGTGTTCAGGAAATACAAAGGAGGCTGGAGTGGCAACAGCCAAGTGGGAAGGGGGAAGAGGGAGTAGAACATGAGTTCAGAGAGAGGCGGGGCCAGGTCACGTAGGGTTACAGAAGGCCTGTGGGTACAGCAAGGGTTTAGCTTCTACTCCAAGTGTGATGAAAGGATGAAGGAAGGCTTTAACCAGGATGGCCGCAAATTTCCTGCACTTGGAAAAGGTTACCCTGCAGTAGAGAACAGGTTGGCAGGGCCACCATGGGAGCAGCAAGCGACTAGAGCAGCTGCAGTGGCAGCCCGATTAGGAGATGACAGCGGTGTGGGCAAGCCCCATGGCAATGCAAACTGTCAGCAGAGTTTCGGATGTAATCTCTAAGTAGAACCAACAGAGCTGCTCACAGAATGAGTATTGCAACGGGGTGGGGGTGGTGAGGATTGGAACTGGAGACATTGAGGTTTACTCTAACAAGAAAAATGCAGGTTTTAAATACTCAAAAAGAACAAAATAATGTACAGTGAAGTACTGGTCTGATTCCAGTCCCATTCCTTAGGGATAAGTACCATCAAGAGTTCCTTGTAGGACCATGTTATATAAACTCTTCTGTATCTGGCCTTTTAAATTCAATAATATGACCTGGAGACACTTCCCTATCAGCACACACAAATAGCTCATTACTTTTAACGATGAATATACTCTTGGACACAGATGCCATCACTTCTTTAACTAGTTCCCTAGCAATACATGTTTAGGTTGTTTCTAGTTGTTTTCTGCCATTACAAGTAATGCCACAATGTACATCTGGATACATTTACCTTTCATACATGTATGACTGTATCTACAGGATACATTTCTAAATGTAGCATTGATGAATCAGTTGGCATAGTCTTCTATTATTTATTATACCCACAACAGTGTTTGACAGTGTCCATTTCCCCATAAACTTACCAAAATAAGGTATTACCAAACTCATTGATTTTTACTAATCTGATACATAAAAAATATCTCTCTGTTATCTTGATTTATATTTAATTAAGAATAAAGTTAAATATCTATATATAGTTTGCAAGCCATTTGCATTTTGTTATCTGCGAGCTGCCTTCATATTTGTGTCACACACACCTGGTTGCCTACCCATTATCTGTTCTCCCTTCCTTACAGACAAACCTCTAATTTTCTTTGGAGCAGAAATGTGCCCAGCTTCCAAACTCCTTTGCAGCAAGCATGCCAAGAGGCAGAGTTTCCAGCAGAGCTTTAGTTAAAGGGCAAACCAACTACCACACATCCTATTGGCTACTGCAGTTTGCCTAGATACAGTGCTGGAGGTGGAACAGCCATCTCATGGCCATGAAGAACAAAGCCACCCACAAAAGACTGTCAAACTGGAGAGTCTAGGCTCCTGATGCACTGTGGAGTCACTGAGTCAGCTTTGGAATGCTTTTCAGACTTCTTGTATGAGAAATCCCTATAGCCAGGTTTTTGTTAAACCCCTATAGCGAGGTTTCTATCACATTAATCAAACACAATCCCAAACTGAAAATTTCCTTTATTAATTTCTCTACTAAATTCTTGTGGGGTTTTTTTCCTTACTAATTCACTAAACTCTTTATATGCAAAGGGAATGAGTCCTTAGTTACATGTGTTGTAAACATTTTCCTTAATTTTGTCATACATCTTTTGATTTTTTTTCAGTAATTAAAAATTGCCTTTTTTTTATTAAGGTATCATTGATATAGAATCTTACGCTCAGGTTTCACATGAGCAACATTGTGGTTATTACATTCCCCCCTATTATCAAGTCCCCACCACCCACCCCATTATAGTCACTGTCCATCAGTGTAATGAGATGCTTATAGAGTCACTACTTGCCTTCTTTGTCTACACTGCCTTCCCCGTGCCCCCCTACATTATGTGTGCTAATCATAATACCACTTAATCTCCTTCTCCCTCCCTTCCCACCCACCCTCCCCAGTCCCTTTCCCTTTGGAAACCGCTAGTCCCTTCTTGGGTTCTGTGGGTCTGCTGCTGTTTTGCTCCTTCAGTTTTTCCTTTGTTCTTATGCTCCACAGATGAGTGAAATCATTTGGTATTTGTCTTTCTCCGCCTGGCTTATTTCACTGAGCATAATACCCTCTAGCTCCATCCATGTTGTTGCAAATGGTAGGATTTGCTTTCTTCTTATGGCTGAATAATATTCCATTGTGTATATGTAACCACATCTTCTTTATCCATTCATCTATGGATGGACACTTAGGTTGCTTCCATTTCTTGGCTCTTGTAAATAGTGCTGCGATAAACATAGGGGTGCATCTGTCTTTTTCAAACTGGGCTGCTGCATTCTTAGGGTAAATTCCTAGAAGTGGAATACCTGGGGTCAAATGGTATTTCTATTTTGAGTTTTTTGAGGAACCTCCATACTGCTTTCCAAAATGGCTGAACTAGTTTACATTCCCATCAGCAGTGTAGGAGGGTTCTCCTTTCTCCACATCCTTGCCAATATTTGTTGTTTGTCTTTTGGACAGTGGCCATCCTAACTGGTGTGAGGTGATATCTCATTGTGGTTTTAATTTGCATTTCTCTGATGATTAGTGATGTGGAGCATCTTTTCATGTGTTTGTTGGCCATCTGAATTTCTTCTTTGGAGAAGTGTCTGTTCAGCTCCTCTGCCCATTTTTTAATTGGATTATTTGCTTTTTGTTTGTTGAGGTGCGTGAGCTCTTCATATAATTTGGAGGTCAACTTCTTATTGGATATGTCATTTATAAATATATTCTCCCATACTGTAGGATGTCTTTTTGTTCTACTGATGGTGTCCTTTGCTGTACTGAAGCTTTTCAGTTTGATATAGTCCTACTTGTTCATTTTTGCTTTTGTTTCCCTTGCCCGAGGAGATATGTTCATGAAGAAGTTGCTCATCTTTATGTCCAAGAGATTTTTGCCTATATTTTTTTCTAAGAGTTTTATGGTTTCATGAATTACATTCAGGTCTTTGATCCATTTTGAGTTTACTTTATATCTTTTGATTTTATCTGTGACTTTTTTGGTAATAGAAACATTTTTCATGTTTATGGTGAAATTTCTTAATCTTTTCCCTCTATGGCTTCTGTGTTGGAAGTTTTATTGGAAAGGTCTTCTGTAATCCAAAATTATGACAGTAAGTTGCCCATGTTTTCTGTTAGTGCTTTTATAATTCTAGTTTTTACATTTAAAACTTCAGCATATCTAGAATTAAATTTGTATAAGGAGTGCAGTGGAGATGCTTCTTGCTTTTTTATATCCAAAATGGTCACCAAATTGTCCAACATAAATTTGCTGGAAAAGTCATTTCTTACTCACTGCTTTGAAATGAACTTTTATCACATATTATATTCCAGTATGTATTTGCATCTATACCTAGATTATCCTGTTCCATTGATGAAACTGTTCCCATATACATACCAAATGGCTTTACTATATTCTACCTGACTGGGCCAATTTCCTCTCATTATTCATCCTTTTCACAATACAGTTGACCCTTGAACAACATGTGTTTGAACTGCACAGGGCCAATTATATGTGGGTTTTTTTCAATAAATACATTGGAAATATTTTTGCACATCTGTGACAATTTGAAAAAAAATATTTTTTCCTTCTGTACTTTATTATAAGAATACAGTATATAACACATATGCAAAATGTGTTAATCAGCTCTCTATGTTAGTAAGGCTTCCAGTCAACAGTAGGTTATTAGTAGGTAAGTGTTTAGAGAATCAGGAAATATACGTGTAGTTCTGACTTTGCAGGGGAGGGATGGTTGGTCAGTGCCCCTAACCCCAATGCTGTTCAAGGGTCAACTGTGTTCTTTGTTCCCTTCATGTGGTTTTTCCACATTTTAAAATAGGCTTGCTTAGTACTCTTGCCTCCCACTCTCAGTAGAATTTTCACATGAACATAATTCTATAAAATTGTGATTTTGCTTAAGAGTCAGGTTATCCTGGTAAATTTTTCCAAGGAAAGCCTAAAAATGGAGTCAGTTATATTCCTGACACCTCCAAATGCTGGGGCTACATGAATTTTTAGACAAGGAAATGTGACATGATAACCCTGAAATAAAATTTGCAAGCACACCTCTACCTAGTTTAAAAGGATCAAATAAGTGTCCTTATGTCTTCTGAGATCTAAACTTAATATGAAAAAACAACTATTTTTTTCCTTTCAAGGCCAGTTCTTATTCTTCTGATCCATCTTATCCAATTCACTATAGGCTACATAGTCCCATCCATAGTATTCCCAAATCAAGAAAATCATTCTCAGCAACCCTCAGCCTACTCATATAAAACAGGACAAAAACAGGGGGTGGAGCCAACATGGCAGTGTGAGTAGGACAGTGGGAATCTTCTCCCAAAAACATATATATTTTTGAAAACACAACAAATACAACTAATCCTAAAAGAGAGACCAGAAGACACAGGACAACAGACAGACTACAACTACACCAGCGAGAACCCACCACCTGGTGAAAGGGGTAAGATACAAGCCCCGGCCCGGCGGGACCCGAGCACACCTCCCCCCAGCTCCCGGCTGAGAGAAGAGTAGGCAGAGCGGGAGGGAGACGGAGCCCAGGCCTGCTGAACACCCAGCCCCAGCCACCCGCACCAGAGTGAAGGCACAGTGCATGCGTAGAGGGCTGCTAACTAACTAACGAAATAGGGCAGCAAGACCTCTGAGCGGGTGCCAAAGTTGATGCCCCTGTGACAAAGAAAAGCAGACGCTTTTTGAAAGTCTTAAAGGGACAGGGATTTAACAGCTGGACGGAAACAGCATAGGTCACAGCCCAGTGGCAGGAAATTACAGGGAAAACCGGGCGCACTAACCCCCTGGGCAACAGCTTTGAGACACCTCACGGAGGTAAACAGCTAAACAGCCCCCCCCCCCGTCCATTACCCCACCGGGCACTGCGAAAGCAGAGAAACAGCCTAAGGCAAACCCCGCCCACAGAAAGGGAGATCCATCCATATCAGCCACGCAAGACACAAAGACCCAGCCTACTCGCAATTACCCAACACAAGCCACTAGAGGTCGCAGTTGTCCCTTGGCCCTCCCAGCCGACAGTCAATAGCACCTGTCAACATGAAAAGGCAATAAAATATGATCCAGACAAGATTAACCCAGACAGCTTCGGCATCTGCTACATCTTCCGCTGAGAAGGAACCTGGGGAGATAGATTTAACCAGTCTTCCTGAAAAAGAATTCAAAACAAAAGTCATAACCATGCTGATGGACTTGCAGAGAAATATGCAAGAACTAAGGAAGGAGAATACAGAAATAAAACAAGCTCTGGAAGAACTTCAAAACAGAATGGACGAGATGCAAGAGACCATTAATAGACTAGAAAACAGAGAACAGGAACGCAGAGAAGCTGATGCAGAGAGAGATAAAAGGATCTCCAGGAATGAAAGAATTTTAAGAGAGCTGGGTGACCAATCAAAAAGGAATAATATACGCATCATTGGAATAGCAGAAGGTGAAGAGACAGAAAAAGGGATAGAAAATGTCTTTGAAGAAATAATTGAAAAAATTTCCCAAAACTAGGGGAAGAAATGGCCTCTCAGACCACAGAGGAACACAAAACTCCCATGACAAGGGATCCAAGGAGGGCAACACCAAGACACATAATAATTAAAATGGCAAAGATCAAAGACAAGAAAAAAATATTAAAGGCAGCCAGAGAGAAAAAAAAGGTCACCTACAAAGGAAAACAAATCAGGCTATCATCAGACTTCTCAACAGAAACCCGACAGGCCAGAAAAGAATGGCATGATATACTTAATGCAATGAAACAGAAGGGCCTCTAACCAAGACTACTGTATCCAGCACGAATATCATTTAAATATGAAGGAGGGATTAAACAATTCCCAGACAAACAAAAATTGAGGGAATTTGCCTAACACAAACCACCTCTACAGGGCATCCTACAGGGACTGCTCTAGATGGGAGCACTACTAAAAAGAGCACAGAACAAAACACCCAACATATGAAGAAGGGAGGAGGAGGAATAAGAAGGGAGAGAAATAAAGAATCATCAGACTCTGTTTATAATAGCTCAACAAGCGAGTTAAGTTAGACAGTAAGATAGTAAAGAAGCTAACCCTGAACCTTTGGTAACCACAAACTTAAAGCCTGCAACGGCAATAAGCTCATACCTTTCAATAATCACCCTAAATGTAAATGGACTGAATGTACCAATCAAAAGACACAGAGTAATAGAATGGATAAAAAAGCAAGATCCATCCATATGCTGCTTACAAGAGACTCACCTCAAACCCAAAGACATGCACAGACTTAAAGTCAAGGGATGGAAAAACATATTTCATGCAAACAACAAAGAGAAGAAAGCAGGTGTTGCAATTCTGGTATCAGACAAAACAGACTTCAAAATAAAGAAAGTAACAAAAGACAAAGAAGGACATTACATAATGATAAAGGGCTCAGTCCATCAAGAGGATATAACCATTCTAAATATATATGCACCCAATACAGGAGCACCAACATAAGTGAAACAAATACTAACAGAACTAAAGGAGGAAATAGAATGCAATGCATTCATTCTAGGAGACTTCAACACACCACTCACCCCAAAGGACAGATCCACCAGACAGAAAATAAGTAAGGATACAGAGGCACTGAACAACACATTAGAACAGATGGACCTAATAGACATCTACAGAACTCTACATCCAAAAGCAACAGGATACACATTCTTCTCAAGTGCACATGGAACATTCTCCAGAATAGACCACATACTAGGCCACAAAAAGAGCCTCAGTAAACTCCAAAAGATTGAAATCCTACCAAACAACTTTTCAGACCACAAAGGCATAAAACTAGAAATAAACTGGACAAAGAAAGCAAAAAGGCTCACAAACACATGGAAGCTAAACAACACGCTCCTAAATAATCAATGGATCAATGACCAAATCAAAATGGAGATCCAGCAATATATGGAAACAAATGACAACAACAACGCTAAGCCCCAACTTCTGTGGGACACAGCAAAAGCAGTCTTAAGAGGAAAGTATATAGCAATCCAAGCATATTTTAAAAAAGAAGAACAATCCCAAATGAATGATCTAATGTCACAATTCTCGAAATTGGAAAACGAAGAACAAATGAGACCTAAGGTCAGCAGAAGGACGGACATAATAAAGATCAGAGAAGAAATAAATATAATTGAGAAGAACAAAACAATAGCAAAAATCAATGAAACCAAGAGCTGGTTCTTCGAGAAAATAAACAAAATAGATAAGCCTCTAGCCAGACTTATTAAGAGGAAAAGAGAGTCAACACAAATCAATAGTATCAGAAATGAGAAAGGAAAAATCACGACGGAACCCACAGAAATACAAAGAATTATTAGAGAGTACTATGAAAACCTATATGCTAACAAGCTGGGAAACCTGGGAAAAGTGGACAACTTCCTATAAAAATACAACCTTCCAAGACTGACCCAGAAAGAAATAGAAAATCTAAACAGATCAATTACCAGCAACGAAATTGAAGCGGTAATCAAAAAACTACCAAAGAACAAAACCCCCGGGCCAGATGGATTTACCTCGGAATTTTATCAGACATACAGGGAAGACATAATACCCATTCTCCTTAAAGTTTTCCAAAAAATAGAAGAGGAGGGGATACTCCCAAACTCATTCTATGAAGCTAACATCACCCTAATACCAAAACCAGGCAAAGACCCCACCAAAAAAGAAAACTACAGGCCAATATCCCTGATGAACGTAGATGCAAAATTACTCAACAAAATTTCAGCAAACCGAATTCAAAAATACATCAAAAAGATTGTACACCATGACCAAGTGGGATTCATCCCAGGGATGCAAGGATGGCACAACATTCGAAAGTCCATCAACATCATCCAACACATCAACAAAAAGAAAGACAAAAACCACATGATCATCTCCATAGATGCTGAAAAATCATTTGACAAAGTTCAACATCCATTCATGATAAAAACTCTCAGCAAAATGGGAATAGAGGGCAAGTACCTCAACATAATAAAGGCCATCTATGAAAAACCCACAGCCAACATTATACTGAACAGCAAGAAGCTGAAAGCTTTTCCTCTGAGATCGGGAACTAGACAGGAATGCCCACTCTCTCCACTGTTACTTAACATAGTACTGGAGGTCCTAGCCACGGCAATCAGACAAAACAAAGAAATACAAGGAATCCAGATTGGTAAAGAAGAAGTTAAACTGTCACTATTTGGAGATGACATGATACTGTACATAAAAAACCCTAAAGACTCCAACCCAAAACTACTAGAACTGATATCGGAATACAGCAAAGTTGAAGGATACAAAATCAACACACAGAAATCTGTGGCTTTCCTATACACTAACAATGAACCAACAGAAAGAGAAATCAGGAAAACAACTCCATTCACAATTGCATCAAAAAAAATAAAATACCTAGGAATAAACCTAACCAAAGAAGTGAAAGACTTATACCCTGAAAACTACAAGTCACTCTTAAGAGAAATTAAAGGGGACACTAACAGATGGAAACGCATCCCATGCTCGAGGCTAGGAAGAATTAATATTGTCAAAATGGCCATCCTGCCCAAAGCAATATACAGATTTGATGCAATCCCTATGAAACTACCAGCAACATTCTTCAATGAACTGGAACAAATAGTTCAAAAATTCATATGGAACCACCAAAGACTGCAAATAGCCAAAGCAATCCTGAGAAAGAAAAATAAAGTAGGGAGGATCTCACTCCCCAACTTCAAGCTCTATTATAAAGCCATAGTAATCAAGACAATTTGGTACTGGCACAAGAACAGAGCCACAGACCAATGGAACAGACTAGAAAATCCAGACATTAACCCAGACATATATGGTCAATTAATATTCGACAAAGGAGCCATGGACATACAATGGCAAAATGACAGTCTCTTCAACAGATGGTGCTGGCAAAACTGGACAGCTACATGTAGGAGAATGAAACTGGACCATTGTCTAACCCCATATACAAAAGTAAACTCAAAATGGATCAAAGACCTGAATGTAAGCCATGAAACCATTAAACTCTTGGAAGAAAACATAGGCAAAAACCTCTTAGACATAAACATGAGTGACCTCTTCTTGAACATATCTCCCCGGGCAAGGAAAACAACAGCAAAAATGAACAAGTGTGACTATATTAAGCTGAAAAGCTTCTGTACAGCAAAAGACACCATCAATAGAACAAAAAGGAACCCTACAGTATGGGAGAATATATTTGAAAATGACACATCCGATAAAGGCTTGACGTCCAGAATATATAAAGAGCTCACACGCCTCAACAAACAAAAAACAAATAACCCAATTAAAAAATGGGCAATGGAACTGAACAGACGGTTCTCCAAAAAAGAAATACAGATGGCCAACAGACACATGAAAAGATGCTCGCTAATTATCAGAGAACTGCAAATTAAAACTACAATGAGGTATCACCTCACACCAGTAAGGATGGCTGCCATCCAAAAGACAAACAACAACAAATGTTGGCGAGGCTGTAGAGTAAGGGGAACCCTTCTACACTGCTGGTGGGAATGTAAATTAGTTCAACCATTGTGGAAAGCAGTATGGAGGTACATCAAAATGCTCAAAACAAACATACCATTTGACCCAGGAATTGCACTCCTAGGAATTTACCCTAAGAATGCAGCAATCAAGTATGAGAAAGACCAATGCACCCCTATGTTTATCGCAGCACTATTTACAATAGCCAAGAATTGGAAGCAACCTAAATGTCCATCGATAGATGAATGGATAAAGAAGATGTGGTACATATACACAATGGAATACTACTCAGCCATAAGAAAAGGGAAATCCTACCATTTGCAGCAACATGGATGGAGCTGGAGGGTATTATGCTCAGTGAAACAAGCCAAGTGGAGAAAGAGAAATACCAAATGATCTCACTCATATGTGGAGTATAAGAACAAAGGAAAAACTGAAGGAACAAAACAGCAGCAGAATCACAGAACTCAAGAATGGACTAACAGGTACCAAAGGGAAAGGGACTGAGGTGGAAGGGTGGGTAGGGAGGGATAAGTGGGGGGAGAAAAAGGGGGGTATTAAGATTAGCATCCATAGGGGGGTGGGAGAAAGGGGAGGGCTGTACAACACAGAGAAGACAAGTAGTGATTCTGCAACATTTTGCTACGCTGATGGACAGTTACTGTAAAGGGGTATATATAGGGGGGACCTGGTATAGGGGTGAGCCTAGTAAACAAAGTATTCGTCATGTAAGTGTAGATTAATGTTAAAAAAAAAAAAAAGCAGTTCCTGTGTGGTGACCTCCAATGAGCTCTACACAAAGATATAAAGGGCATATGAAAGTGTAGGCAAAGGGTCTGTTTGTGTTTATACAGAGGATCAAAGCCTAATTGGGCTACCCCGAAAATGAACTAAGATACGATACGAAAAAGAATTTCCAACATCAGCACTCTCGGGAGGACTAATGCCAGAAGATGATCATCAAAAAAACCCTAACAAAGATCCACGCACTGCTACAGGTGTAGATGCACTCATCCCACCAATTCCTGGACTTGCCATGGGAATGAAGAAGGAGATATCTAAGCTGGCCTGTGCATACAGTAAAACAACAAATTTGACTGGGTCTATACGGTTGGAACTCAACCAAGAATTAGGAGAAGTGCAAACTGTAGCACTCCAAAATCTTACAACTACAGACTATTTACTGTTAAAAGAACATATGGGATGTGAACAGTCCCCAGGAGTGGGTTGTTTTAATTAATCTGAATTCTCTCAGACTGTTCAAGTTAAGTTGGACAATATCCACCATATCATAGATAAGTTTTCACAAATGACTAAGGTGCCTAACTGGTTTTCTTGGTTTCACTGGAGATGGCTGGTAATTACAGGTATGCTTTGGTTACGTAACTGTACTCCTATTTTGTTAATGTGTGTGCACAATTTACTTAGTAGTTTAAAAACTATACATGCTGAAGTTACTCTACAAGAAGATATGTCAAAGAAATAATCAATCTCCCCAGGTTTTCTTCCGCCTGCTACTTCTATAGCTTTTCTTCTTCCTTCCTAATTACAACCCTTAAATAGAATTTGTGCCATATAAAGAATTTACCGAGTATCATAATTCTTCCAAGGGGTAAAGACACCTCAAGACAAATACTGGGCATAGAAGCCACAGGGCATAAATATGCAAAGAAATAAAAAGCTAACCTTTTCAAACAATAAGGCTTCTCTCTCACTGATCAACTTTACGTTTCCCTGTATGGCCCCGGAAGATGACTGGTTAGCCAGAGATGGGTATGATTCCTCAAGGGAGGAACAACCTAAGACAGGCACAGTCGCAGGGGGGCCATCAGGTGAGAAAATGGGGATCAACAGAGGTGAGGCTTAGAACCTCCCCCACCCCCCATTCTGAGAGAAATCTTCTGCATACATGGATGTTTTATTGCCCGTGTCTAGCTTGGATTAACACATAGTCTACAGGCACACGCCTGATCATCTACATTTGCTCTCTTACAACACTAAACTATGTTTTCTACCTTTATCTTGTATCTACCTACCACTTCAGCATTTTATTAAAAATAATAATAATAAAGAGAGAAATGTGGTATCCACATATAAATCAAGTATAAAAATCAAATGAATATTCATATTCGAACTGACTGTTTATAGTTCATAATGCATGAGCAAAACCGAAAGCTTCTGTGATGACTGCCCCTGTAATGTTCACCATGTAACTTATTCACTAGGTAAGAATT
Source organism: Manis pentadactyla (assembly GCF_030020395.1). Classification (NCBI taxonomy): domain Eukaryota; kingdom Metazoa; phylum Chordata; class Mammalia; order Pholidota; family Manidae; genus Manis; species Manis pentadactyla. The sequence continues at coordinate 138,553,161 of NC_080023.1, read as the reverse complement.
TGTACTCCATGTAAGAACTTGTTCATTAAGCTTCAAAAGATTGGAGAGTGATGAAAATTAGGCTTGGGGTGGATTAATGATTGTGCATTGAGCATTGACCCCCCTATAGAGAATTTTATTGTTGTCAACAACCATTTGATCAATAAATATGAGAAATGCCCTCACACACACACAAAATATATATATATACACGCACTTCCAATTGTTAAATAAATAAGTAACCGGGATGTAATGTATAGCATAAGGAATATAGTCAAAATATTGTAACAACTTGGTATGGTGATAGCTGGTACCTAGAATTATCATGTATATAAATGTTGAATCACTGTGTTGTACACCTGAAACTAATGTAATACTGTGTGTCAACTACCCTTCAATAAAAAAATAAAAAATAAAAAAAGAAAGAATGAGAGACACACAGGAAAAAAAAAAAAAGAATATAAAAATAGCCAGTACCTAACAAGGCAAAATTGACAATGTCTGGCATCCAGTAAATAATTACCAGGCACACGTATTAGCAGTAAAATATAACCTAAAATGAGGAGGAAAAAAAAAAACAGGACAAAAACAAAATAAAACCCCTCAGTTCTCAGAAAGGTTAGACAGCAAATTGTCTGTAAGTGAGTTGAAAACAATCTGGATTGGCAAATTTTTAGGTCAACTAATCAATTATAAGTATAAGAAAGTTAAACTAAAAAAATTTTCTGGGTGGATAAAGTTATTGATCATTGAATCCTAGATTCCATTTGTGCTAAATATCTTATGATATTTACAGTATAGTCCAAAGCCCCAGTGTTCATGAGCAACACCATTTGCTTCAAGAAGACTATGCTGGTACTTTTTATCTGTACTGAGTAAGCAAAGCTCATGTGATCAAATAATGCAGATAAGCACCTGGGTGTGTACATTGTTTCCACTAATCACTGCACAAAGGCCCTCAAAGGACATCAGACCTTGAAGAACATTAATCCTTACCTGCTCACTGTTTGAGCTGCTCCTTGCAGCTCAATGAGTTTTTCCTTTTCTGCATTGTTCCTCACATACATCATTTTGTCCTGTGAACAATTTCACCTTTACTTTGTAAGGTCAGATCCTGCGTGATGCTCAGAAGCATATGACATTGAGACTTTTCATCATGCTTTTGATTCTAATTTAGAGTCAGTTTAATGTAGCAACCACTTTTTGTGCTCTCATGAATTTTCCTTTTTTTAAGTAGATAAGTGAATCTTTTATTGTGACAAAAAATGGCTTCACATAGTCTCAGTCTGGAAAACCTGACAAAATGGTGTGATATTCTGATATCATAAGAAATACATATTTTGGTCTTTGTCCACAGAAACCAAAACTCCTAAAACCCTTGTAATTTCCTGTATGAGAAATTCCCGTTTTTCCTATGGGGGTATCTTTTGTTAGAATATTTAGTTTTGTTACCAATTCCTGAAATAACTCCAGAGCAACAAAAAGAGAAATGGATGTCTTTTATTATATATAAAGAGCCCCTTTCAACCACAGCATGAGTTTCAAACTCATACATGAGTTTATGCAAATGAGGTGACTTTTGGAAAACCCCTAGGTAACCTAAGGATGGAGATTGGTTGCCAGGGGAACCAACCATGTGATTAGATGGTTGAAACTTTCAGCCCTACAACCTTTGACCTCAAGGCAGGAAGAGGTTAGAGGTTGAATTAATCATCAACAGCCAGTGATTTAACCAACCATGCCTTTGTAATTCAGCCTTAATAAAACCCTAAAAAGACAGGGTTCAGAGAACTTTCAGGTTGGTGAACATAGGGAGAGCAGGGAACCCAGGGAGACCAGAAGCTCCAAGCCCTTTCCCACATACCTTGCCCTGTGCATCAAGGTTCCTATCTAGTTTCTGGATGCTTCAATATTTTGTATTTGTTTTTGTATTGAGAGAGCATACAGATAACTATAAATGCATATTTTCTATCAATGTGTGAGTTTATAATTCTAGGTCTAGAAACACTGTACTGTTTATGTTTGAACAATGAAACAGATCTGTATCCATGAGAGTTAACATATCCTGAACGAATGACAGGGAGACACCCACTACATGCAAGAGGACACACAGAGGGAGAGACTGCCATTAGACAATGTACTGGTGCAATAAAATGTGAGGTTTTGTATTTCAGTTGAATGTAATTTTCTGTGTATTCCATTTTTATTGAAGTCATTGAACTTACTGAATACGTGTTCTGTTCTCAGCATTCTCCCAAACAATGTGGTACTTAAACACTAAAAAAAATTGTTTCTGAAAAACGTATCACCCTGTTGGTGAGACACAATTTCCTGAGATAAAAGCCAGAAAACATCTATAATAAATAGTGTATATTAAACTTTTCTATACACAAGTACTTATACTACACACATACTATAAACATGTACCTGTATCTGCCTACAACGTATGGCAACTAGAACATCCTGTTCATCACCCACCATCTAGAACAGTTGTCTGATACATTAACAGGTGGTCAGTACATATTTGTTGGATGAATGAATGGACATTCCAGTAGTGGGCTTGTGTTAAGTATGTAAGGACTAGAGAAGGGCACGTTACTTTACGAGGGAAAGCCCTCAGGGTGGAGAAAAGAGAGGAAATCTGCCCTTGGGCAAGGGGTTGAACTTGAACTGATATCCTAAGCAAGCACTAGAACGCACAGCCCCAGCCCATCCCCAATTGGGTGAAGGAGCTTTGAGAAAGGCCATAAGGAAGAGTGAAGAGTATGCAGAATGTAGCAGGTAGTATCTGCAAGATGATCTGGACCTAGAGAAAGGCTGAAAGGCTGGCTGTGCGTGGCTGGAAGGATGCTGTCCCTGGCATAGGAAAACCCTGGGAAAAGAGACTGTTGGGTCTGAACACAAGGCAGTTTTGTCAATCAAAAGTTAAGGATTAATGAGAAGAGCCAAGAAGAGAAAGGACAGGAGCAGAGCCTGGAGATCCAAGGGGCAACGATGTAGAGAAAGTCTAGGACTGTACAGTGGGAGAATCGGCATAAGAAGAAACAAATCAAACTGATTAAACCGTAAGATCAGAGGGGAATGGATGGCAAGGAACCTGTGTACAGAACTAGACAACTCGCTGGAAAGGGAACAGCAGAGGAAGAAACCGACCTGAGGGATCTTGTGGTGAAAGAAAAGGATGAGGTGACTGCTACAAGAGAAGTGATCAGTGATCACAAAAGTCAAGAATCATCTCCAAGATCTGCTTAGCAAGGTGATGACAGTGGTCACATTAACACTTAAGTTCCTAACAGAGCTCCAGCAATATTTTTGTTTCAAAAAATCAAACAAGCATAAACCTCATCAGGGAGGCCATGAGGCAATGGCTGCATTTTACCCTCTTTACAGTGGAGGACCATAAAAGGGATAGAGAAGGAATCGGAACAGGCTGCTATGTGAACAGACAAGGCACAGGGCAGTTGTCAAGAGAAGAGGCAGGAAGCCTGCTGAGGATGGTTGTGGTGGTCCAGGAGAGTTCCTCAGTGAGTGTGCAGAGATATCCCCTCAGCCCCTGGACAGCCTCCCTTCTCCAGGCCCAGGGAGGAGGCCAAAGGGACCATACCCTCCCCAGCACTCTGAGTATATACTACATCGGCTACTGCTTAGGGAAGAAGTTGGACAAGAAGAAACTGCCAAGAAGGGCATCTGAGCCACTGCTCTCACTTGGGAGGCCCAGGTACCACACTGGAATGTGTGTGAGAGGTCACCGACCTAGACCCGCTGGCTCAATCAGGTTGTTTACATGTCCCCTCATCATCAAGTGAGATTGACTGCTGTGTCCTGAGGACAGCTGTCCAGAATCCTGGGCACAGCAAGGTCGATATTTCCTGTGAAATTCCTTCCCCATCCAGTACCCAGACTTCCTTCCCTTTGTGGATCTCAGTGGCATTGTTCATCTCCGGAATTCCCTCCCTGTCCTAATTCAGCAGAGCTCTAATTTCTTAATCTTAGGGTGCTGGGCAAGAACTATTTTTCAAGTTGTCATCCTTTACTAAATAAAGCCCTAAACTTTTTTTCCATCTTCATTGTGGAATTTCAGCTGCCTTGTTTAATTGTGGATTTTTATAGTCTTCAGAGGCCTAGAAGCCTTGAAGAGCTGTGGGTAACCTTTTACTATACCTAATAAATAAAATGGAAAAAGGGATTACAGAACTAAACCATAAGTGTCTTAAAGACTGGCCAATAGGTAAAAATGAAAGCCATGGATTTCTTAATTTTTAAGAACATTTCTGGAGAGTTAGATCTTATCATTACAGTACTGCTAGAAAGAAAGCAAAGGTAACCAAAAAATGTTAACTCCTTTTCTTCACACGTATCTGTCATAGTATCTCTACTAGAATTAATATGACATTGATGGCATTGAAAGATCAAATTGATTTATCAGTCATCTGTAATTTATAGAAGAATGAGAAGTAGATTGTCAAACTGAAACAACCCAAAGGAAAAATAAAATAAAGTAACAAAATAATAAGATAAAATAAAACTTACAAGTTTGTAGTTTGAGAAAAGGGCCAAAAACAAAAGTAGGTATCTAGTAAGAAAAAATTAGCAATATAACCCACAAGGAAAATTGCTTTTTGCCCATAATGTATAAAAAGGATAAAAATTAAAAGTGGGGTTCTGTTGAGTTAGATATATTATGAAAAGCCTCATCATTCAAGTAAGTAAAATTTGAAGAACAGGATGGTGTACACATAATAGAGTGGATTTAGGAAATTATCAGTCAATAAATAGCACTTCACACTCAAAAACAATCTCTATTTTATAGAATTTTTCATGAGAAAAAATAAAACCTCAAACTCATATTGCAGATCTACTTGAAGGATTTAAATTTATCTAAAATTCAATGAAGAAAAGCATTTTACATATTTTTTCTGTGTATGTAATATAGATGCATATATAAAACTATCAACTTGATAAATAGCTATTAAGAATCTGGAATAAGGCTGAAATGTCACTCTTAAGAATTTTGAGAACTCCATCTAACAGACAAGCAAGTTTATGCAGATATACCAATATACACATACAATTTCATAAAGGGAGTTGATTACATTGATAAGCTGAGATAAACACTGAAATGTCACTCTAAGAATACAGGGAATTCCATAAAGGCAAAAGGACTATTTTTGGACCTGTCTCCCAGAAGGGGATAATTACTAAGGAGCAAAAAGATCCTCCACCCACAAAATTATCCAGCAACACAGAAATCAAGTAAAGCACCACTGTGAGACTCATAAAAAACTCCAAATTTGAAGAGGGGATAGAGGGATGCTTTCATTTGTGCATTTTCAATTATGCATCTCCACCAAAAGAGCCAACTAAACAGCCCATTCAGTGGTGGTGCATAAAACCTTCATCTAGTGTGCAACCACAAAAGTTGACATTAGAAATAGCAGCCCATCCAAAATGTTTCAAAACAACACACATATTTTGGAGCAGTTTTTAAGGAGAGCAAGATCTATGCAGACAGCTGAGTGAACAATGTTGCTTTGATGGGGAGCACCCTAAGGAAAGAAGAGAGTGCCAGTAACTCAAATCTTTCACTTTTCATACTTAAGTTTAGGCATCAATTTCTGGGCTCAAGAAAAGAAGAATTGCTTATTTTCTGTACTCATCTGGTGGGGCTCCATCCAGGGACTCCCGAGCCCTATGGCTGTTTCATGTTCATGCCAGTTAATGCCACAGCTCAGCAAAAACAGCAGGTTTGGGTATACACAGGTAGACGTGCCAACGTACAATGCTAGTGCTTATGTGTTTAGTTTCTCTATTTTAGTTGTGATGAACAATTGGCATTTTTATGCTTATTAGTGATCCACAAGGTTTGAAATTTATGCTAATGTAAATGAGTTTCAAGGAAACAGTAAAATACTCATGTCCTGCCTGGATGGAGTGGCGTCTTCCTTCCTCCTCAGGGCTGCCCACAGACTCGTAAACAGATTTATTTCCTGTCATCAGCCATCCATGTGTGAGTTTACCTCCTGGACCTACTGGAGGTTATTCCCCATTACTCCAAGATTCATGTTCCTGGATCACTGATTCTCTGCCATCTGTCCGGCCATAATTCCTAGTGAGTTCCTGGTATGGAGATTATCCTTCCGACTCCCTGACCTCTTCTCTCACAAGACTCTTGTCCTCTGCCCTATGTCACTCTCCTGATCACACTCTGGTCCATGTGGTTGCCAACAACTTCTACTCCTTCCACAGAACTTGCTTGCAAACATGTCATGAGCCACCTTCCTTCAAGTACCCAGACTCCAACCGTTCTTCAATTTGTCTCTTACCCACCTCAAGTTCTCACTTTGGTCCTTACATGGGTTAAAGTCCATGGTCCATCATTATAATTCATTCCCTATAGAAATTATAAACTATTGTGGCCTGTTCTTGACCATAATACTCACCAGCACAATTCCAGCCATAATAAAATCCTAGTCCACGCCTACATCCTTGCACTGAATTTGGCTAGAGAATGGGCACTACCATGCTATCACTCTCTTTAAGTCCATGATCACTAACTTCAAGTTGGAACTTTAATGCTGCCCAGCAATCACCATATATTTTCTGAGTACTGACCTAAACATTCTCATTGCTCTTCACATTTGCAACATCTCCTCCTCCATTCTAATACTGCAGCTAACCTTGATTCCCAATTTCCTAAGAAAAACAGAAGCAATCAGAGAACTTCCATATGTCCCCAACACATCCTGTTGATCCAGGACTCTCTCTTTCTTACTATTATAGCATGTTCCTCTAGTGGGCTCTGACCACTCACTAGGTCCACCTCTTCTTGCTCACTCAAGGATCTCAAAACAGCCATTCATCCCCCTCCTTCAGCCCTTCCCAAATACACCCAGCATTCATTCATCTCTTTCTGGGATAGTTCTCCTAGATCATTTGCTCTAATTTTTCCTATATAGAAAAAAAAATCTGTCTCCAGCTATTACCTCATTCTCTTCTTCCTTTTAAAAAAGACTTGCCTATACTCACTGTGCTATTTTTTTCCTGTATTTCTCTTCCCTTGCCCATTCAATTGGGATTTTTATCCCCATCACTCCAACCAAACCCTCTTTTGAAGGTCACCCATGATCTCCACAGGTGTTCAAGTGATGATCGATCCCCTGGTCCTCATCTCACTACCTGTCAGCAGTATTTAACCTGATCACTCTGCTACCTGAAGTACTTCTTCACTTGACTTCCAGGATTTCAGAAGCTCCTGCATCTTCTCTAAGAGGAGCACTGGCTACCCCTGCTCAATCTCATTGCTGGCTCCTCACCTCCTTGAACTTGATTTTGGTATGTTCCAGGGTCCTTCAACATCTTCTTTAAAACATATGCACATTCTTGATTCTCAAATTTATTTTAGTCCAGGCCTTTACCCTGAACTAGAGACTTAAATATGTAATTACCTAATTAACATTTCCACTTGTACATTTAATAAGCACCACCTGAAACTCCTGATCTTTCCCCCTAGAGTTACTCTTTCTAGAGGCTTCCCCATATCAATAAAGAAACTTCACTTTTTTCTGTTGCTCAGTCAAAGACCAAGTCATCTTTGACTCTTTATCTCTCACCCTATATCAGTCAATTAGCATATCATGTCAGCTCTACCTTCAAAATCTAGCCAGAATCCAATCACTTCTATCCCACAACCACCATCACTCTAGTCCAAGCCTGATATAGTCTGACTGCATCCAAATGGTGTCTCAGGTTCCACTCTTGCCCTCCATGACCTATTGTTAGAATTGTAGTCAAAAAGTGTGTGAAAATGGAAGTCAGGTTATGCTATTCTTCCTCTCAAAACTCTCCATGGCTCCTATCTTACAGACTTATAAGCCCCTACATGACAGCTTACCACCTCTTTGAGCTCATTCTGCTCTAGCCACACTGGGTTCCCTGCTATTTCTCAACCTCTCCAGAAACATTGTTACCTTTTTTGCACATGCTGTTCTGGAATGTTCTTCCCTTCACTGGCCACATGGCTCCATCCCTCACCTTTGCATTTTTGTTCAAATGTCACTTTCTAAGGTAAGCACCCCCCTGACCATGCTCAAAAACTGCAAGCTCCTCTTCTGTACTTACTATCCACCTTTCCTACTTAATTTTTCTCTGTAGCTCTTATTACTATATAATAGACTAGAAGTTTCACCTAATTATTTATTGTCTGCCTGGCTTGATAAAAGATAATCTCCATGGGGACATGAACTTGGTTTTATTCACTGCCTGGCTTAATGCCTGAAAGGTACTATATACTCAACTATTTATTGAATGAACAAATAAATGAATATTTTCAGAACCACCAGGACAGAAGGGCTCTTCTGGATCACCCAGGCCAGGAACTAGCAAACTTTTTCTGTTAAGGGCCAGATGGCTAAGTATTTTCAACTTTGCAAGTCATCCAGTCTAAGTCACAACTACTCAACTCTTGCCATTGGAATAAAAGAACAGTCATAGACAGTTTGAAAACAAATGAGTATGGCTATGTTTTAATGAAATTTCACTTACAAAATCAAGTAGCTACCAGGATTTGACCTGTGGAGGTGATTCTACTACACTGAGCATTACAGCCTGAATCACCAATTCTTCCAGAATTTACCAAACAGAGTTGATGACTTCTAGAGCTAGAAAGGACTGTCTAGACCAAGGATCACCTACTCCAACCCATGACAGACAGTAGATGCTTACCTAGTTTCCATTCTATACTTATTTCTAACTGAAAGAAGCCCAACATTTGTTAGGGAACAGCTATGTGCCCAGCTAAGAAACTGTATTTCTTAGCCTCTCAGTAGCTAGAGGTTCCCATGGGACACAGTTATGGCCAATAAGACACAAAGAGAGGTCATGTGGAGGGCCTTTTAGGAAAAGTCCTTTAAGAGGGTTGACCAGTGGCACACCCCTTTGGCTTATTACCCTTTCCCCTCTTCCTGTTTGCAATGCAAATGTGAATGCCCAGGAGAGGCAAGAGCTGCACCTTAAGGATAGCAGAGTAGGAGAAGAGGTGCTAAGAATACTGAAGGCTACAGAGCTGGTGCACACTTCCTCTGGATGACTTATAAGAGAAAAATTAATCTCTAGTTCAACCATGACAAGTGCCTTTTAAACCAAGAACCTATGCCAGCAAGTGGCAGTGAACTGGTCCTGTGACTACCACTTCAGGAGTCTGTCTTTCATGCCACCCCCATTTCAAAGGCAGAATAAAAGACACAACACGCTATTCCACACAAAATAGACAACATGTGAATTAGACAAGCTGTGTTCCTATCCAAAATAGATCATTTTCCAGATTCAGGTAACCAGGAATTCTGGGGATCTTATCTAGCTTCAGACATGGTAGGATCCACACTGCTTATAGCCCCCTAGTCAATCCTCTCTCTCCCAACCTAAGCAGAAAGAGATGGCTCCTCCACAGAGCTTCAGCAGAAAAGCCTGAGAGAGGATTCTGATCTACCTGACTTGGGTATCAGGCTCATTCTTGAACCAACCACTATAACTATAAGGATGACTATCCTAATTGGCTTAGACTTAGACTGGGTCACACACACACCTGTGACACGGGAGATGGCTCAGCCCCAAACACATGGGGTCCAAATAGCTCCTCTCAGTGAAAAGGGGCTCTGATATCAAAAGACATATATAGAGAGACAAGTGTCAAGTATATGCACACACACATACACATGTACACCATTTTTCTGTGCCTATCCCCGGAAATTTGTGCCTGCCCCAGCAGAGGCAGGTTGCAGGCTTAGCTCTCTGACTAACTAGATATAGGTCACTAGGTGGATGCATGACCTTTGGTTTTGAGCTTTCCAATTATTTTCCAAAAGGAGATGACTCATCCAGCATTAGCTTAAAGTATTAAAGATGGACTGAAGCAGGGCATTTGAAAAATCTTCAAAATGTACTATACAGTTATATAGGATTATTATAAAAATAAGTTAATAAATGCAAGTGATATAAAAGAAAACAGGAAAGAGATTCTTTCCTAACCTAATCCAAACCTGTAAAATCTTTGAAGCATATGTTACTATGATAAGCACCATAGAAGGCCTCAGATCACAATCTGCCTAGCCAACAAAGACAGGATGTTCTGTGTACCACCTTCTTGGGACTAACAGGCCCAGTGTTCCCCTCAAGAATGGCTTGCTTGCCTCATTCTATCCCCATCCCTACTCTAATCATACCTCCTCACTCTGTTGATCTTTAATTATACACATATAAAGCAACCATACACATATTGTTTCAAATTTTAAATGACTTGGATAAACTGACATATACATGGTCATTTGCTGTGACATCTGTTTGCAATAGCAGATTGAAACAACCTAAATGACCACTAAAAGGAGATTGGATAATAAAATTACTGGCATATCCAGATAATGGGACACTGTGTAGCTGTTAAGAAGAAAAAAGAAACTATCCACTAATTCAGATAGGACTGCCTAGATACTTCTAATGGGAAAAAAAAAAACAAAAAAACAGAAAGATTGGTGTACAGATACTGTTTGTAAAAGCCAAGAGAAGAACACACATAACCATACCACACAGAAACACACGGGATATCTCTGGATGAATACAAAGAAACTAATTACCTTGACTGCTTCTGCAAATAGGAGCTGGGTTGACTGAAGGATATTGTGTGGGTGAGACTTTTCCCTGTTTACCCTTTTGTATCTTTTGAATTTTGAAGTACGATGTAAATGTACTTCCCTTGCATCAAATAAATAACAGATTGATAGTATAATAAAGCATAAACCTCATAGACAGAAAAATCAGCAGGTCATTCAGGTTGCTTAACAGCCAAGCACCGAGGCTGATGCACTTGGTTGCCAAAATAATCAACTCAAGAGTTTAATTATCTAACACAGTAGCTGTGTTAACATAGGGTAAGTGGCTGGAATATAACGATTACCCTGCACTCCCCTACCGACTTCATATGGGGACCATGAAACATATAGCCATCCAATTTTTTAGCAAACACATGGCTCTATTTGCAAAATAAATGCAGTGAAGCAACCAATGAGGCATACAAAAAAGAGCATCTCCCAATTCAAATTTTTAAGTATGTGTATATATATATCTTACGTATCTGGGTGTTCACACACACACACAAACACATAAGACCTAGTTTGGAAATAAATGGCCAGATTTTCAACACACTTTTCATTTCACAAATAGAAACACAGGAACCATTTGGGAGTGTATTCAGCAACAACTAACAAAAACCCAGACCTACTGTGATTTAAACAAATTGGAGTTTACTTTTCCCACCTAATAAGCAGTCTGGAGGAAAGTAGCTTTTGCATTTGCAGCAACAGGTCTACAGCATCAAGATCATGATTTCTGTGTGTCTCCTGCCCATTCCCTCATGGCTATAAGAAGCTTGACTTGCTCTTACTCCAGGCATCACATCCATATTCAGGAAAAAAAGAAGGAAAAATGGGGATGCCAGCTCTTTTTATCAAGAAAACAAAAGGGTCCCCTAAAAACCCTCAAACTCTTGCTTGTGTATAATTGGCCTAACCCATATTGTACGGCTATTCCTAGCTGCAAGGTAGTCGTAAAAGGTGAATGTGTAGTTTTGACAATCTACATGACAGAGGCAAGTACTGAACGAGCCTGCTCATGACGTCTGCCACAAGTACTCCAACAAGGTGCAAGAGCTGGCATTGGAAAGCATGACAGTTTGTATTGTTGAAGATATAAAGCCTGCTTTAAGAATAGTTTCAAATGTGAAAATATGATGGATTTTAGATTGGGTGCATAAGCTGAGAATTGAAAATACTGAGGGCTTTTCATAAATCCAAAAATAAAAAATTGACCCACAAGTCATATACTTATATTTATGTGCTTCCCTATTAAAATGTTAATTCTGCCAAATAAATGCATATTCAAAAGTTACACACATATATCTTCTGTACATTTCTCCTTAAATTTAAGTTTCCATTTGTTTAATGAACATCTCATAATTTTAATTAATTTCTCACGATCTACAAATCAATTGTTCCCTCCGTTTTGTTAAATGATAGTTTTGTTATCACTTAATTATGGTCCCAAAGGTTTGTTACTTTTATAGTAAGCTTTCCTACAAAGAGAATTAACCTATAGAGTCACCAACAGCTTACAGTGCAAAAGCATTACACACACACACATACTTTTTTCCTGAGCCATTTGAATATGTTTCAAACACTGTAACTCTTCATCCTAAATAATGCAGAAGATACCTTCTAAGAACAAAAACATTCTCTTACCTAACCCATTAACATTATCATGTCTAAGACTTTAATTAGTAATACTTGTGATTAATCAATATTAAATCTATTCAAATTTATCCAGTTGTCTTAAGAAGTATTTTTTAAAAACCAAAGACTAATCAGTCCCAAACGTTTTTGTTTAAAGTGTTGTTGCCTCAAAATCACTGAACCAAAGGGAGTTAATTTTCATCTGTATTTTTATTCGCTATCAGTCAATTGGCGTCTGGGTTGCATTCATTAAATACAGGTTTCTATATTTATAAAATAACCATTTGTTTTACATCATTATACCTAAGTAGTTACAGAATATAATAAGAAGCTCTTCAGAACATTGTATTTTACGGGAAGAAAAGGAAAGAAGGGAAGGAAGACAGGCAAAATTATTTTTGACCTTAAGAGAAAAGAAAATGAATGCACGCCCACACAGACTTACAGCAAACACAAAAAAATTTATGTAAAAAAAAAAGTTATACAATGCCTAATCCGAGATTCAAATAACAAAGCCTGGTACTTGCTGTGTTTTAAATAAATATAAATCTGCTACTTAAGACAAACAAAGAATATACTCTGAGCTTACCCAACTGGAAAATGAAAATCAACCCAGAAGCAAGGTAAAATAGCAGAAAATCATCAGTGTCATGGAGTCATAGATGGACTATATAAGAAACACTCAGCATAAACTGCCACATTCAGAAAGATTAAGAATAATGCTCTTACATACTCTATTCTTCCTTCATGAATATGTAGTTCTCAAAGGCTCAAAAATCATAGTTACTCTGATGGTTTTACAAAAATTTAGGTTACAGTGAGGGAAAGCAAATTTTAACCATAAAAACAATTCTAAAATCTACTATGAGCATTATAATAATTATGGATTTATTTATTTACTCACTTTCACCAAGTGTAACTTACACCCTATTCAAACTAAAGAATCAGTATACTGTACAACTCAGCCTTCAGTTTCATATTGTTTAATTTTCCTTTTCTTCTTGCAACATTCTAATTATGTGCTCTAAGTTTACTATAACTAATATTAGTGGTTTTCCCCACATGTTCACAAACTAAAGGAACAGACAAAAAACTTTTTGATCACCTAATCAGTACCCTCAGGAGAAAAAAAAGAATTGCTAATATGGAAACAAAGATCTTTATTCTTCTTTCTTTCTTTTTTTTCCTGCATGGGATGAAACAAATTCCTTGTGTGGCTTTAATTACATCTTAATACTTCATAAACATCTTTTAACATGAAATTCAAAATAAAGTACCTATTGTGAATAGCTCAGCAGCTCCCAATTCTGTGATGGCACCAACTTTTATAATCAAGTCCATGGTCTCTAAAATCTGGACACCTTTGAAATCAGACAGACTAGCAACAAAACTATAGTTCTTTTTAAAGTAATATGACACTGTTTGCAGAGCTGCTGTTGCTGTTTTACTTTTTTAGTACTGTGTTTATTTGCTTTCTGATCAAATAACATTACCAAATTATTCCCAGTTATCAAAATTTAGTAGCTAATTTAAATGGTCTTTTCTTTGTCTCCCAAAAGGGTCTGTGTGAATAAGAACACATCTGCAATTGACACATTCTCTACTATTTAAAAAGCTCCAAGTGTCCAAAACATGGGATTTCTAGGCTCTAGGAGAAGGCTAAGGATCTTATGTAAACAGGAAACCTAGGCCACAGGGAAAAAAACAGCTTTAGCTGTGAATGCACAAAGCCCTACTAAGTTACATTTCTGCTGCCAGGCTACTCATTTCCACTTGTTCTGATTAAGTCCATCTAGTTACCCTGCTGCTGATCAATTGTCAGTAATTTAATAGAATAACAAGTTTTTCTTTTTTCTTATCTGTGAGAAAAACGGAAAAATAAAAATGACTGAGGCTCCCCAGAACAGGCTAACCCAGTTTTATCCCAAGATTCTTTAGGAACGATGCATCAGCCACATCACAGAAGGTAAGCTCTGGGTTTCTTGGAAATTGTGATGATTTTTTAAAAATTATTTATTTATTATTTTTAACTAAGGTATCATTGATACACACACTTATGAAGATTTCACATGAAAAGCACTGTGGTTACTACATTCACCCATATTATCAAGTTCCCCTCATACCCCACTGAAGTCACTGCCCATCAGTGTAGCAATATGCCACAGTCATTACTTGTCTTTTCTGTGCTACACTGTCTTCCCCATGACGCCCCCACACGTGTACCAATGTGATGATTCTTATACTCAATGTGAACTAAAATATCAAATTTGGTTAACAAATACATGAACTATTTATTTTCAAGATGACAGTCGAGGTTAATAAATGTCATTTTTAACCATCCATTCTAACCAAAAGGAAAAAAAAGCCTCGTATTTTTATACTTTCAACAATTCCACTGAAATTATCTAACTAATCACTCTTCCTGTTAGTGAACTTTCTAGCCTTCCCACACAAACGTTCTGTATCTTGTTTTAAATAAGATATATGATTATTTCTTAAGCCTCATTTAAAAAAAGAAAAAAAAAGGAGGCCACTCTACGGGGTATTTCAGAGTTCACCACAACAGCTCCTTGGAAAGAGACAAACAAAAAGCACTCACTTTTGCCATTAGCTACCTAAAGACCATTCTTGAAGGCCCTTAGAAAACCACACGCGTTTCTAAAATGACTGTCATCCTTGTAGTTACTTGCTCTTTTCTTTTCTCCTTTTGTCCCCAATTCCACCCTCTTGCTTAAATTTATTCTGATTTGTGAAACTTCTACACACTCAAAACTATTTCAGGATTCTATTTATGTATCTTATGTCATGTGGGGAGAAAAATATGATTTATTTTGCAACTTTGTCACCTTTTATGAGATATACTCCTGTTAAAGAAGAAAAAAGATGAAAAACAAGGCATTAATCTTCAGTAAGTTTGTGTGATATTAGTACACAATTTGAATGCAAAGTTGTGGATGCCATTCATCTACTGAATTCTAAACCATTTAGCTATCACCAAAGACCTTGGTTCAAAGACCTTCACCATTTCTCCTTCTTTCCCAGCTGCTCAGTGGAGTTTTCTTACCCTGACACTGCACAAGCTTGAAAGCTGATTCATACCCTACTAATGCCTATATCCAAAAGCTTTTTCTTAACATTCATTTACATCTCTAAACGCATGGAAATCCCTTGGTCATGTCAAAAAAGTTTCTTCTGCCTCTGGCTTGCAGGTCAATGTCCCCCTTGTTGCATCCATTCTCCCTCGCTTTCCTACAGCTTTCAAAGGATACTCTTACCACCCACCCTCAAGGCAGACATCCTCTAAGATTTTTATCCTCAGCTCTATTCTCATTCATTCCACAAATATCCTATTTGCTAGACACTGTTCCACTGTTTCCACAATGGGAGGAAAATAACCATCAAAATCTCTGCTGTTATGGATTTTATGCCCTGCTTATAGGAGATAAACAGTAACAAACAAATAAATATAGATAAATAAAGAAGTCCTAAGAAGAAACAAATGAGTAGGAGGTAGGGAGAGGAGTCAGAAATTTAGGTAGAGTAGTATGGAAAGATCCCTCTGAGAAGGCAGCACTCAAGCCCAAAGTCTCCATTTACCTCTCAAGTTCAGCCCTATATATTCAACAGACTGTCTTGCTTACAAACACCTCTATACCGACATGGTCAAAATCCATCCCATTTTCTCTACATATCTAATGCTCCCTATATAACATTCTTAGACAATCTCTCACCGGTATGGAATTCCAAGTTCATCAGAATCAAACTCCAGCTATTGTGATGCCTCTTTCATTGCATCTCTCATATTCAACCAGGCATCAAGCCCCAGTGATTCCCTCCTGGAGATTCTCTGGCACATGGCTCTTTCTATCTAATCTAATTCAGCTTCTCCAACTGTCATGGCTTTCAAATTATTATGTTCACCTCTAGGGTCTCCTTCCTCCAACCTATCCCACATCATAGCACAACACTATTACCAAAGCTGTATGTGGCTCTCCACTGCCTAAGTCCAATTTTTGTTTTGATTTTCACTTCTAATTACACCACTCTCTTTAATATACTCTGTCCATTTGTTACATCAGATCACTTGTTATTCACAAAACAAGTCCAAGATTTTCCCTCCCTGAACGTACCTCATTCAGGACACTTTCCTTGGTCTACCAGATATGACACATTTTCCTCTGCTACGTTCAAAACCCTCTGCTTCTTTCAAACCCCTCTGCCTTTTCTACTGCATCATATTCAGAGTTTAATTTTGAAGTTTTACATAAAACATAAAAAAATATGTAACATAATTTATCAAGCATATTAATAGAATAAACATCCATTAATCCACCAACAACCAGGAAAATCCAGAACTACCAACACTGTTGAGACTCTCTAGGTCCTCTCTCCCAGAAGAAACCACTACCCTGAATTACTTTTCAGTAACTTCTTGTTCTCCTTTATAGTTTTACTATATGTACCTGTATAATTAAACAGTGTTTAAATAGGCTAAATATCGTGGAGTTCATAAAAATAAAAACATCTTTGATTTTTTTAATAGATAAAAAGACTTAATTCTCTTAGGAGTCCCATAAGTTCCAGAGAGTTGCAAAGGAAAAAGATTTTAGTGTTTGAAAAATAGAAATGTGCATAAAGAACATGGAGAAAATTCTTTTAAAAATCTAAAAATGCACTGGTGAAAAGAACGGTATACTTTTAAAATTTTCTAAATTATAAAGAAATTCATGAAACATAACTGAAGATCTCAGTAAGAGATTAAAATGTGTAATGAAAAAATATTTTTATTCTTCCTATGAAAGCAAATACTGATGAATTATCAAGGTTTTAGCTAAGAATCTGATCATTAAAAGAAAATATTTATTGAATATAACCTCCCAATTTGGCAGAGAATCACAAGACGAGACTCACTTAAGCCTCAATAGTTGATGGCATTTTGCATTTGAAGTTAAACTTTGATGTCAATAACAGTGTAAGAATATTCCCCAAGAAAAAATTAAAGAACATAGAGGAAAAACCACTTTTTAAAAATCATAATACTATACATTGCATAGAATTTTTCAACAGTAGTCACATAGTCTGTAGGTTGATAATACCAATAACTTAGAAATTCAAAGAGTAAAAAAGGGAAATTCGACTTTAAAAGATAACATTTTATCAACTATTATAATGAGTAGTGAAGAGAACCAACTAAAAAATGTACTGTGACATTTCTTGTTGAGAACTGGGTAGGAAACTATAATGCCACCCTGAAGCTCACATACCACACGTGCAGCCACAGTTTGCATGAAAAAAGAGTAATTCATGAAACCAAGTTCGTTCAAAAATAACCATGAATAGGAAAAGTCACATCTGATTCATTGTAAGAGCTTTTATATGTGTGTGTGTAAAATCATTTAAAAAGTACAACTAAAAAGGAAATCTATTTATTTCTTTTCCCTACTTAACTAAGCATTTAGTCTATAATCAGCTGGTTAGCATGCAGTATTATTAAGGCACTATTTTTACAGTACCCATTTTATGGGTTTTGAATGTTACACGAACAGTGGTTTTTCAAAAAATGCATGAATTGGTTATTCTCTTTTATGCTTCCTATATTAAGTCAAACTAAAGCTCTGGATGTTGGCATAATAGTAATGCAAGTGGAAACAAAAACATTTCAATCTTCAAAATGTCTTTTAATTTTACTCCATTCATCATATCAAATTAAAATCTCATCTATCAAAATAGATTTTTAGAGAACCCTACATCTAAGATAATTTCAAAGTTTGTTGCAAATTGCAAAAAGAAAAACAGGAAAAAACCTTTAATGTGTCACTGACTGCTTTAGAAAAACACATAAAAATAAATTACTTAATCATAAGCATAAAAATAGTTTTTAAAAAATCCCTTATTACCGCATAAGGTCACAGATGCAAAACACAGCCCCACTCAAAAAAAGACAAGGTTATTTTAAAGTTTTACACAGATGGTTATTGCTATGTTATTGTAGAATCTCTCACTTTAAGGTAATTTTAACATTAATAAAACTTAAAAGTCAGTAAAAGAAAATCACTCAACAGTACAATAGAAAAATTATCAAAAGGGATGAGCAGACAATTCACACATTACTAAAAAGGCAAGGTTAAATGTGAAGTTGTTCAACCTCACTCATTATGGAAAGATGAATTAAAACTGGAAACCATTTTTTTAATTCATGATTTTGGATATCTCAAAAGAATTGATAATAACCAATGGAAAATAATGTGGAAGGGACTTAGTCTACTCCATCCTAACAAGTAAAAAAGTAAACAAACTGATATATCAACAAGTACTTCGATCTATCAGAGAAGTGAGGTCACAAGCTAAACAACTGACCCCAAACTTGGACAGGCAGAAACACAGAATCACAACTTATCAGAGCAGAAGCCCCCACAGGAACTAGCCAGGGTAGGAAAACCAGAACTGTAATAGAAGAACTGCTGGAGTCTCAGTGTGGGCAAGTCATGGGTTAAAAACTAGGAGTGGAGGGGGCAGAAGATGGCGGCGTGAGTAGAGCAGCAGAAATCTCCTCCCAAAACAACATATATCTATGAAAATATAACAAAGACAACCCTTCCTAGAATAAAGACCAGAGGACACAGGACAATATCCAGACCACATCCGCACCTGAGAGAACCCAGCGCCTCGTGAAGGGGGTAAGATACAAGACCCGGCCCGGCGGGACCCGAGCGCCCCTCCCCCCAGGTCCCGGCGGGAGAAGAGCAGGCAGAGCAGGAGGGAGACGGAGCCCAGGACTGCCGAGCACCCAGCCCCAGCCATCCGGGCCAGAGTGCAGGGCGCTCGATACTAGGAAAACAGGGCAGCAAGAACAGTGAGCGGGCACTGGAGGCTGGGCGACAGAGGGCATAAGAAAAGCGCGCGACCATTTTTTTTTGCTTTTTTGCTGTTTTGTTTTGGCGAGCGCTTTTTGGAAGTCTTAAAGGGATAGGGACCCCAATACTAGGGAAACAGGGCAGAAAGACCGGTGAGCAGAGGCCGGAGGCTGGCACCGCAGAATAAAGAAAAACGAACGACCACCTTTTTTTTTTTTTTAATTAAAAAAATTTTTTTTTCTTTTTTTTTTGGTGGGCGCTGTTTTGTTTTGGCGGGTGCTTTTTGGAAGTCTTAAAGGGGCAGGGCAGGTCACTTAATCCAGAGGTAGGGAATCCGGGATCTCTGGGCACCCTAACCCCTGGGCTGCAGGGAGCAGGGAGGCCCCTTACGGAGATAAATAGCCTCCCAGCCGCTCCTGCTCCAACGCGACTCCACCATTTTGGAGTAGCTGCCTGAGCCAGGCCACGCCCACAGCAACAGCGGAGATTAACTCCATAGCAGCCGGGCAGGAGGCAGAAGCCCTGTCTGCGCCCAGCTGCGCAGCACAAGCCACTAGAGGCCGCTGTTCTCCCAGGAGAGGAGGGCCACAAACCAACAAGAAAGGAAGTCCTTCCAGCCGTCACTCGTCCCAGTTCTGCAGACTATTCCTATCACCATGAAAAGGCAAAGCTACAGGCAGACAAAGATCACAGAGACAACACCAGAGAAGGAGACAGACCTAACCAGTCTCCCTGAAAAAGAATTCAAAATAAGAATCATAAACATGCTGACAGAGATGCAGAGAAATACGCAAGAGAAATGGGATGAAGTCCGGAAGGAGATCACAGATGCCAGAAAGGAGATCGCAGAAATGAAACAAACTCTGGAAGGGTTTATAAGCAGAATGGATAGAATGCAAGAGGCCATTGATGGAATTGAAATCAGAGAACAGGAACGCATAGAAGCTGACATAGAGAGAGACAAAAGGATCTCCAGGAATGAAACAATATTAAGAGAACTGTGTGACCAATCCAAAAGGAACAATATCCGTATTATAGGGGTCCCAGAAGAAGAAGAGAAAGGAAAAGAGATGGAAAGTATCTTAGAAGAAATAATTGCTGAAAACTTCCCCACACTGGGGGAGGAAGTAATCAAACAGACCACGGAAATACACAGAACCCCCAACAGAAAGGATCCAAGAAGGGCAACACCAAGACACATAATAATTAAAATGGCAAAGATCAAGGACAAGGAAAGAGTGTTAAAGGCAGCTAGAGAGAAAAAGGTCACCTATAAAGGGAAACCCATCAGGCTAACGTCAGATTTCCCAACAGAAACCCTACAGGCCAGAAGAGAATGGCATGATATATTTAATACAATGAAACAGAAGGGCCTTGAACCAAGGATACTGTATCCAGCACGACTATCATTCAAATATGACGGTGGGATTAAACAATTCCCAGACAAACAAAAGCTGAGGGAATTTGCTTTCCACAAACCACCTCTACAGAACATCTTACAGGGACTGCTCTAGATGGGAGCACTACTAGAAAGAGCACAGCACAAAACACCCAACATATGAAGAATCGAGGAGGAGGAACAAGAAGGGAGAGAAGAAAAGAATCTCCAGATAGTGTATATAACAGCTCAATAAGCGAGCTAAGTTGGGCAGTAAGATACTGAAAAGGCTAACCTTGAACCTTTGGTAACCACGAATTTAAAGCCTGCAATGGCAATAAGTACATATCTTTCAATAGTCACCCTAAATGTTAATGGGTTGAATGCACCAATCAAAAGACACAGAGTAACAGAATGGATAAAAAAGCAAGACCCATCTATATGCTGCTTACAAGAAACTCACCTCAAACCCAAAGACATGTACAGACTAAAAGTCAAGGGATGGAAAAACATATTTCAAGCAAACAACAGTGAGAAGAAACAGGGGTTGCAGTACTAATATCAGAAAAAATAGACTTCAAAACAAAGAAAGTAACAAGAGATAAAGAAGGACACTAAATAATGATAAAGGGCTCAGTCAAACAAGAGGATATAACCATTCTAAATATATATGCACCCAACACAGGAGCACCAGCATATGTGAAACAAATACTAACAGAACTAAAGGGGGATATAGACTGCAATGAATTCATTCTAGGAGACTTCAACACACCACTCACCCCAAAGGATAGATCCACCGGGCAGAAAATAAGTAAGGACACGGAAGCACTGAACAACACAGTAGAGCAGATGGACCTAATAGACATCTATAGAACTCTACATCCAAAAGCAACAGAATATACATTCTTCTCAAGTGCACATGGAACATTCTCCAGAATAGACCACATACTAGGTCACAAAAAGAGCCTCAGAAAATTCCAAAAGATTGAAATCCTACCAACCAACTTTTCAGACCACAAAGGCATAAAACTAGAAATAAACTGTACAAAGAAAGCAAAGAGGCTCACAAACACATGGAGGCTTAACAACACGCTCCTAAATAATCAATGGATCAATGACCAAATCAAAATGGAGATCCAGCAATATATGGAAACAAATGACAACAACAACACTAAGCCCCAACTTCTATGGGACACAGCAAAAGCAGTCTTAAGAGGAAAGTATATAGCAATCCAAGCATATTTAAAAAAGGAAGAGCAATCCCAAATGAATGGTCTAATGTCACAATTATCAAAATTGGAAAAAGAAGAACGGATGAGGCCTAAGGTCAGCAGAAGGAGGGACATAATAAAGATCAGAGAAGAAATAAATAAAATTGAGAAGAATAAAACAATAGCAAAAATCAATGAAACCAAGAGCTGGTTCTTCGAGAAAATAAACAAAATAGATAAGCCTCTAGCCAGACTTATTAAGAAGAAAAGAGAGTCAACACAAATCAACAGTATCAGAAACGAGAAAGGAAAAATCAGGACGGACCCCACGGAAATGCAAAGAATTATTGGAGAATACTATGAAAACCTATATGCTAACAAGCTGGGAAACCTAGGAGAAATGGACAACTTCCTAGAAAAATATAACCTTCCACGATTGAGCCAGGAAGAAACAGAAAATCTAAAAAGACCAATTACCAGCAACGAAACTGAAGTGCTAATCAAAAAACTACCAAAGAACAAAACCCCCGGGCCAGATGGATTTACCTCGGAATTTTATCAGACATACAGGGAAGACATAATACCCATTCTCCTTAAAGTTTTCCAAAAAATAGAGGAGGAGGGGATACTCCCAAACTCATTCTATGAAGCTAACATCACTCTAATACCAAAACCAGGCAAAGACCCCACCAAAAAAGAAAACTACAGACCAATATCCCTGATGAACGTAGATGCAAAAATACTCAACAAAATATTAGCAAACCGAATTCAAAAATACATCAAAAGGATCATACACCATGACCAAGTGGGATTCATCCCAGAGATGCAAGGATGGTACAACATTCGTAAGTCCATCAACATCATCCACCACATCAACAAAAAGAAAGACAAAAACCACATGATCATCTCCATAGATGCTGAAAAAGCATTTGACAAAGTTCAACATCCATTCATGTTAAAAACTCTCAGCAAAATGGGAATAGAGGGCAAGTACCTCAACATAATAAAGGCCATCTATGATAAACCCACAGCCAACATTATATTGAACAGCGAGAAGCTGAAAGCATTTCCTCTGATATCGGGAACTAGACAGGGATGCCCACTCTCTCCACTGTTATTTAACATAGTACTGGAGGTCCTAGCCACAGCAATCAGACAAAATAAAGAAATACAAGTAATCCAGATTGGTAAAGAAGAAGTTAAACTGTCACTATTTGCAGATGACATGATACTGTACATAAAAAACCCTAAAGACTCCACTCCAAAACTACTAGAACTAATATCGGAATACAGCAAAGTTGAAGGATACAAAATCAACACACAGAAATCTGTGGCTTTCCTATATACTAACAATGAACCAATAGAAAGAGAAATCAGGAAAACAACTCCATTCACAATTGCATCAAAAAAAATAAAATACCTAGGAATAAACCTAACCAAAGAAGTGAAAGACTTATACTCTGAAAACTACAAGTCACTCTTAAGAGAAATTAAAGGGGACACTAACAGATGGAAACTCATCCCATGCTTGTGGTTAGGAAGAATTAATATCGTTAAAAAGGCCATCCTGCCCAAAGCAATATACAGATTTGATGCAATCCCTATGAAACTACCAGCAACATTCTTCAATGAACTGGAACAAATAATTCAAAAATTCATATGGAAACACCAAAGACCCCGAATAGCCAAAGCAATCCTGAGAAAGAAGAATAAAGTAGGGGGGATCTCACTCCCCAACTTCAAGCTCTACTATAAAGCCATAGTAATCAAGACAATTTGGTACTGGCACAAGAGCAGAGCCACAGACCAATGGAACAGACTAGAGAATCCAGACATTAACCCAGACATATATGGTCAATTAATATTTGATAAAGGAGCCATGGACATACAATGGCGAAATGACAGTCTCTTCAACAGGTGGTGCTGGCAAAACTGGACAGCTACATGTAGGAGAATGAAACTGGACCATTGTCTAACCCCATATACAAAAGTAAACTCAAAATGGATCAAAGACCTGAATGTAAGCCATGAAACCATTAAACTCTTGGAAGAAAACATAGGCGAAAACCTCTTAGACATAAACATGAGTGACCTCTTCTTGAACATATCTCCCCGGGCAAGGAAAACAACAGCAAAAATGAGTAAGTGGGACTATATTAAGCTGAGAAGCTTCTGTACAGCAAAAGACACCATCAATAGAACAAAAAGGATCCCTACAGTATGGGAGAATATATTTGAAAATGACACATCCGATAAAGGCTTGACGTCCAGAATATATAAGGAGCTCACACGCCTCAACAAACAAAAAACAAATAACCCAATTAAAAAATGGGCAGAGGAACTGAACAGACAGTTCTCCAAAAAAGAAATACAGATGGCCAACAGACACATGAAAAGATGCTCCACATCGCTAATTATCAGAGAAATGCAAATTAAAACTACAATGAGGTATCACCTCACACCAGTAAGGATGGCTGCCATCCAAAAGACAAACAACAACAAATGTTGGCGAGGCTGTGGAGAAAGGGGAACCCTCCTACACTGCTGGTGGGAATGTAAATTAGTTCAACCATTGTGGAAAGCAGTATGGAGGTACATCAAAATGCTCAAAACAGACTTACCATTTGACCCAGGAATTGCACTCCTAGGAATTTACCCTAAGAATGCAGCAATCAAGTTTGAGAAAGATAGATGCACCCCTATGTTTATTGCAGCACTATTTACAATAGCCAAGAATTGGAAGCAACCTAAATGTCCATCAATAGATGAATGGATAAAGAAGATGTGGTACATATACACAATGGAATACTACTCAGCCATAAGAAAAGGGCAAATCCAATCATTTGCAGCAACATGGATGGAGCTGGAGGGTATTATGCTCAGTCAAACAAGCCAAGCGGAGAAAGAGAAATACCAAATGATTTCACTTATCTGTGGAATATAAGAACAAAGGAAAAACTGAAGGAACAAAACAGCAGCAGAATCACAGAACTCAAGAATGGACTAACAGGTACCAAAGGGAAAGGGACTGGGGAGGATGGGTGGGTAGGGAGGGATAAGGGGGGGAGAAGTAGGGGGGTATTAAGATTAACATACATGGGGGGGTAGGAGAAAAGGGAGGGCTGTACAACACAGAGAAGGCAAGTAGTGATTCTACAACATTTTGCTATGCTGATGGACAGTGACTGTAAAGGGGTTTATAGGGGAGACCTGGTATAGGGGAGAGCCTAGTAAACATAATATTCGTCATGTAAGTGTAGATTAGTGATACCAAAAACAAAGCAAAAAAAAAAAAATTGGGCAGTTCCTGTGTGGTAACCTCCAACGAGTTCTACACAAGGGTATAAAGGGCATATAAAAGTGTAGGCAAAGGGTCTGTTTGTGTTTATACAGAGGATCAAAGCCTAATTGGGCTACCCCAAAAATGAACTAAGATACGATATGAAAAAGAACTTCCAACATCTGCACTCTCTGGAAGACTCATGCCAGAAGATGATCATCAAAAAACCCCAACAAAGATCCACGCACTGCTACAGCTGTGGATGCACTCATCCCACCAGTTCCTGGACTTGCCATGGGAATGAGGAAGGAGATATCTAAGCTGGCCTGTGCATACAGTGGAACAACAAATTTGACTGGATCTATACTGTTGGAACTCAACCAAGAATTTGGAGAGGTGCAAATTGTAGCGCTCCAAGGTCTTACAACTACAGACTATTTACTGTTAAGAGAACATATGGCATGTGAACAGTCCCCAGGAATGGGTTGTTTTAATTTGTCTGATTTCTCTCAGACTGTTCAAGTTCAGTTGGACAATATCCACCATATCATAGATAAGTTTTCACAAATGCCTAGGGTGCCTTAATGGTTTTCTTGGTTTCACTGGAGATGGCTGGTAATTACAGATATGCTTTGGTTATGTAACTATACTCCTATTATGTTAATGTGTGTGCGCAATTTAAGTAGTAGCTTAAAACCTATATATGCTGAAGTTACTCTACAAGAAGATATGTCAAAGAAATAATCAATCTTCCCATGTTTTCTTCCGTCTGCTACTTCTATAGCTTTTCTTCTTCCCTCCTAATTACAACCCTTAAATAGAATTCGTGCCTCATATCAAATTTACCGAGTATCATAACTCCTCCAAGTGGTAAAGATACCTCAAGACAAATGCTGGGCATAGAAGCCACAGGGCATAAATATGCAAAGAAGTAAAAAGCTAACCTTTTCAAACAATAAGGCTTCTCTCTCACTTACCAACTTCACATTTCCCTGTATGGCCCCGGAAGATGACTGGTTAGCCAGAGACGGGTAAGATTCCTCAAGGGAGGAACAACCTAAGACAGGCACAGTCGCAGGGGGGCCATCAGGTGAGAAATTGGGGATCAACAGAGGTGAGGCTTAGAACCTCACCCCCCCTGTTCTGAGAGAAATCTTCTGCATACGTGGATGTCTTATTGCCCTGGTCTAGCTTGGATTAGCACATAGTCTACAGGCACACACCTGATCATCTACATTTGCTCTCTTACAACACTAAACTATGATTTCTACCTTTATCTTGTATCTACCTACCACTTCAGCATTTTATTAAAAATGATAATAATAAAGAGAGAAATGTGGTATCCACATATAAATCAAGTATAAAAACCAAATGAGTATTCATATTTGAACTGACTGTTTATAGTTCATAATGCATGAGCAAAACCGAAAGTTTCTGTGATGACTCCCCTTGTACTGTTCACTATGTAACTTATTTATTGTGTAGGAATTTGTTCTACATGTAGGAACTTGTTTGTTGTGCCTCAGAGGATTGGAGACTGACGAAAATTAGGCTTGGGGTGGATTAATGATTGTGCATTGAGCATTGACTCCCCTATACAGAATTTTATTGTCGTTAACAACCATTTGATCAATAAATATGAGAGATGCCCTCACAAAAAAAAAAAAAAAAAAAAAAAAAAAGGACAGACTTCCAATTGTAAAATAAATAAGTAACCGGGATGTAATGTATAGCATAAGGAATATAGTCAAGATATTGTAACAGCTTGGTAGGGTGATAGCTGGAACCTAGAATTATGTATATAAATGTTCTACCACTGTGTTGTACACTTGAAACTAATGTAATGTAATACTGTGCGTCAACTACCCTTCAATAAAAAATAATTATTGAAAAAAAAAAAGGAAAAAAAAAAAAAAAACTAGGAGTGGAGAGTGGGAGGAAGGGGGCCACCCATTGGTGAGTTTTATCTCCTGGAGGCTATCAGGTTCTCACAGTGAAGGTTGGAGAAAAATTCTCTCTCGCTTCCAGCAGTGGGAGAGGAAATGGAACCAATTCTAAATACAACAGAACATTCAGTTCTTAAATGAAGCCTGCCCTCAAGACAAACTATTTTACCAGAGCCTAACCTTGGGAAACACACAACTCCAGCCAGCTCTAACCTACACAGCCAGGAGAAGGAGGGATGAAAAACCAAGAGGCACTTGTGAAGTTCCCAGCCCAGAGGCACAGGCTCACTAAAAGACTGAGACCTAATCCAGGACTACAGAACACTTTCCCTTCCCAACACCTCAACACACCACTAAAGGCTTATTTACCGCAGTTCCTTTTACCCAGTACATCATGTCCAGCTATCAAGAAAAAATGACAAGTCATACTAAAAGGCAAAAAACACAGCTCAAAGAGGCAGAGGAAGCATCAGAGCCAGATTCAGATATAACAGGGTAGAATTATTAGATAGGGAATTTAAAATAACTATGATTAATACACTAAGTGCTCTAATAAAAAAAATTAGACAGCATAAGAATAGGTGGATAATGTAAACAGAGAGATGGAAATTCTAAAAAAGAATTTTAAAAAGTTAGACACCAAAAACAATGGAATAGAAATGAAAAATGCCTTTGATGGACTCAGTAGTACAAGGAACATGGCTTAGGAAAGAATCTCTGAGCTTGAGGATATCTCAATATGAACATCTGAAACTGACAAAGCAAAGAAAAAAAAAAAAGACTAGAAAAAGAACAGAATATCCAAGGACTGTGGCAGAACTACAAAAAGTATAACATTAAGTATAAAGGGAATACCAAAGGAAGAAGAGACAAAGGAACAGAGAAAATATTTGAAATAAGGACTGAGAATTTTTCTAAATTAATGCCAGACATCAAACCACAGATCCAGGAAGCCTGGAGAACACAAGGCAAGATAAGTGCCCAAAACTTTATACCCAGGCAAACTATTCAAAGTGTAGAAAGTCAAAGAAAAAGAAAAAGTGTCAAAAAGCTTTTTCCCTTGAGGGGAAAAACGCACTATATCCAAAAAAGAGCAAAGATAAGGATTATATTTGACATTTCAGAAGTCATAGAACCAAGAAGAGAAGGGAGCGAATCTTAAAATGTCAAGACAAAAACAAACCACCAAATGTGAGTTCTGCACCCTGCAAAATTACCTTTCAAAAGTGAAGGAAACATCTATTCATGATAAAACTCGCAACAAAATGAGTATAGAAGGCAAGTACCTCAACATAATAAAGGCCAAATATGACAAACCCACAGCCAACATCATACTTAACAGCAAGAAGCTGAAAGCTTTTCCTCTAAGATCGGGAAAAAGACAGGGATGCCCACTCTCCCCACTGTTATTAAACATAGCACTGGAGGTCCTAGCCACGGCAATTAGACAAAACGAAGAAATACAAGGTATCCAGATAGGCAAAGAAGTCAAACTGTCATTATTTGCAGATGACATATTGTACATAAAAAACTCTTAAGATTCCACTCCAGAACTACTAGAACAAATATCTGAATTCAGCAAAGTTGCAGGATACAAAATTAACACACAGAAATCTGTGGCTTTCCTATACACTAATGATGAACTAGAAGAAAGAGAAATCAGGAAAACAATTCCATTCACAATTGCATCAAAAAGAATAAAATACCTAGGAATAAACCTAACCAAGGAAGTGAAAGACCTATACCCTGAAAACTACAAGACAGTCTTAAGAGAAATTAAAGAGGACACTAACAAATGGAAACTCATCCCATGCTCTTGGCTAGGAAGAATTAATATTGTCAAAATGGCCATCCTGTCCAAAGTAATATACAGATTCAATGCAAGCCCTCTCAAAATACCAACAGCATTCTTCAACGAACTGGAACAAATAGTTTTAAAATTGATATGGAACCATAAAAGACCCTGAATAGCCAAAGCAATCCTGAGAAGGAAGAATAAAGCAGGGGGGATCTTGCTTCCCAACTTCAAGCTCTACTACAAAGCCACAGTAATTAACACAATTTGGTACTGGCACAAGAACAGACCCACAGACAAGTGGAACAGAATAGAGAGTCCAGATATTAACCCAAACATATATGGTCAATTAATATATGATAAAGGAGCCATGGACATACAATGGGGAAATAGCCTCTTCAACAGTAGGTGTTGGCAAAACTGGACAGCTACATATAAGAGAATGAAACTGGATCATTGTCTAACCCCATACACAAAAGTACATTTGAAATGGATTAAAGACCTGAATGTAAGTCATGAAACCATAAAACTCTTAGAAAAAAACATTGGCAAAAATCTCTTGGACATTAACATGAGCAACTTCTTCATGAACATTATCTCCCCGGGCAAGGAAAACAAAAGCAAAAATGAACAGGTGGGACTACATCAAGCTGAAAAGCTTCTGTACAGCAAAGGAGACCATCAATAGAACAAAAAGACATCCTACAGTATGGGAGAATATATTCATAAATGACAGATCTGATAAAGGGTTGACATCTAAAATATATAAAGAGCTCACCCACCTCAACAAACAAAAAGCAAATAATCCAATTAAAAAATGGGCAGAGGAGCTGAACAGACACTTCTCCAAAGAAGAAATTCAGATGGCCAACAGACACATGAAAAGATGTTCCACATCACTAGTCATCAGAGAAATGCAAATTAAAACCACAATGAGATATCACCTCACACCAGTAAGGATTGCCACCATCCAAAAGACAAACAACAACATATGTCGGCGAGGTTGTGGAGAAAGGGGAACCCTCCTACACTGTTGGTGGGACTGTAAATTAGTTCAACCATTGTGGAAAGCAGTATGGAGGTTCCTCAAAAAGCTCAAAATAGAAATACCATTTGACCCAGGAATTCCACTTCTAGGAATTTACTCTAGGAAAGCAGCAGCCCAGTTTAAATAAGACATATGCACCCCTATGTTTATCACAGCACTATTTACAATAGCCAAGAAATGGAAGCAACTTAAGTGTCCATCAGTAGATGAATGGATAAAGAAGATGTGGTACATATACACAATGGAATATTATTCAGCCATAAGAAGAAAACAAATCCTACCATTTGCAACAACATGGATGGAGCTAAAGGGTATTATGCTCAGTGGAGTAAGCCAGGCGGAAAAAGACAAGTATCTAATGATTTCACTCATCTGTGGAGTATAAGAACAAAGAAAAAAACTGAAGGAGCAAAACAGCAGCAGACTCACAGAACCCAAGAATGGACTAATAGTTACCAAAGGGAAAGGGACTGGGGAGGATGGGTGGGAAGGGAGGGATAAGGATGGGGGAGGGGAAGAAAGCGGGCATTATGATTAGCATGTATAATGCAGGGGTGGGGCACGGGGAGGGCTGTGCGACACAGAGAATACAGTGATTCTACAGCATCTTACTGTGCTGATGGACAGTGACTGTAATGGGGCATGTGGGGGGTTTGCGGGGAGTCTCGTAAACATAATATTCCTCATGTAATTGTAGATTAATGATACAAAAAAAAAAAAAAAAGTGACAAAGTACTAAAGACTTCTCCAGAATCAAATATCACGGGGTTTGTTGTCAGTAGGCCTGCCTTACAAAAAATGTTAAAAGGAGTTCTTCAGAGAGAAAGAAATTGATATAAGCCAGAAATGCAGATCTACATGAAGAAAGGAAGGGCATGAGATAAGGAATAAAGTGAAGGTAAATAAACTTTAATTTTTCTTATCTTTAACTGATCTAACAGATAATTTATTCAGAATAATAATAGCAACAATGTATTCCATTTTGTGTGTACACACACACACATATACATATATGCTTACATATGCCTGAAATGAATGACAGCAAAGATATAAGGAATAAGAGGGAATAATTAGGAATATTATATTATAAGGTACTTGTACTACCTATGAAGTGGTATGGTATTATTTGAAAGCGGGCAGATTGGTTATAAATATGTATTACAAATTCTAGGGCAACTACTAAAAAAAAGTTTTTTTAAAGAAGTATAACTGATATGCTACAAAAGGAAAGAAAATGGCATCATATAAAATGCTCAGAGTATAGAAAAATAGGCATTCACACATGGTAAATTGATACAGACAAAAATTATAGACAACTTGAACCTCTCTCAGTAAGAAAATAAATAAATTATGGAACTACAGAATACCCAGCTACAAATCTATACATACTGATATACTAACAGCATTAAGATATGTTAAGTGAAAAGTATGTTTTCATATATACTAAAAATCTCTTCTACATATCTGTTTAAAATGATGAGAGAAACAGAGAGAGATACATAAACAGAATGAGACTACAAAGACACATACCACTTCAGTAGTAGTAGTTCTTTCTGGCAAAAGAATTGGGACTTATGGTAAAAGGAAAGGGGATAGCTGTCTTGATTATTATATAAAATTTTTGCATGCATGCATTGTAATGAGAACCTCTAAATGTATTACTTATGCAAATCTTTTTTTAAAGAAAAACAAGGAAACAAAAAGAAAGACTATCATGTCTTTCTACAAAACCAAGAAAAGTGGTTGTTAGCTTGCCTCAGTCAAAGCCAAAATGGATTTCAACCAAATCACTTCAAAACAGGAAATTGAGATCCACTATTTATGATTTTAATTTATAGTTTCAATTAAGGACTAATTTGACTTACAACTTTTTTCACAAAAATAGTTTAGATTGGCCTGTGAATAAATCATGGATCAGATAGAAATTTGTAGCTGGAAGAGACTTTAGGGATCATCTTTATCTGCCTCCTCATTATACACATGAGGAAAGTGAAAACAGATATACCCTAAAATAAATAACTAATTTCATCAATATTAAAAGGAAAAAAGAGCCCAACTCCCTCACTCTTTCTTTGTCCAGGCCTCTTGGAAAATGCAAGCTATTTCAGTCTGACTACTTTTTAAATATCATTTGTGGTTCCTGAAAATCCCCAAATAGTTTGGCAATTTTTCATTTTCCAATCCCATTTCTAAATCATCTGATTAAGAAGAACTTCAGGGGCGGAAGATGGTGGCGTGAGAAGAGCAGCGGAAATCTCCTCACAAAACCACATATATCTATGAAAATATAACAAAGACAACCCTTCCAAGAATAAAGACCAGAGGACACAGGACAATATCCAGACCACATCCGCACCTGAGAGAACCCAGCGCCTCGCGAAGGGGTTAAGATACAAGCCCCGGCCCCGCGGGAGCCGAGCGCCCCTCCCCACAACTCCTGGCGAAGAAGAATAGGCAGAGCGGGAGGGAGACGGAGCCCAGGACTGCCGAACACCCAGCCCCAGCCATCCGGGCCAGAGTGCAGGGCCCTGGATACTAGGAAAACAGGGCAGCAAGAACAGTGAGCAGGAACCGGGGGCCAGGCGCCGGAGGACACCAGAAAAGCGAGCGACCATTTTCTTTTTTTTTTTTTTGCTGTTTTGTTTTGGCAGGCGCTTTTTGAAAGTCTTAAAGGGATAGGGCCCCCAATACTAGGGAAACAGGGCAGCAAGACCGGTGAGCAGATGCCTGAGGCTGGCGCCAGAGAATAAAGAAAAACGACCGGCCACCTTTTATATTTTTTTATTTTTATTTTTACTTTTTTTAATTAAAAAAAAAATTTTTTTTTTTTTTGTGGTCGTTGTTTTGTTCTGGTGGGTGCTTTTTGAAAGTCTTAAAGGGGCAGGGCGGGACACTTAATCCAGAGGTAGGGAATCCAGGGATCTCTGGGCACCCTAACACCTGGGCTGCAGGGAGCAGGGAGGCCCCGTACGGAGATAAATAGCCTCCAGGATGCTCCCCCTCCAACAAGACTTCACCACTTTGGAGGAGAGGCCCGAACCAGGCCACGTCCACAGCAACAGCGGAGATAAACTCCATAGCAGCCGGGCAGGAAGCAGAAGCCCTGTCTGTGTGCAGCTGCCCAGCACAAGCCACTAGAGGTCGCTGTTCTCCCAGGAGAGGAAGGCCACAAACCAACAAGAAAGGAAGTTCTTCCAGCCGTCACTCGTCCCAGCTATGCAAACTATTCCTATTACCATGAAAAGGCAAAGCTACAGGCAGACAAAGATCACAGAGACAACACCAGAGAAGGAGACAGAACTAACTAGTCTTCCTGACAAAGAATTCAAAATAAGAATCATAAACATGCTGACAGAGATGCAGAGAAATACGCAAGAGAAATAGAATGAAGTCCGGAGGGAGATCACAGGTGCCAGAAAGGAGATCGCAGAAATGAAACAAACTCTGGAAGGGTTTATAAGCAGAATGGATAGAATGCAAAAGGCCATTGATGGAATTGAAACCAGAGAACAGGAACGCATAGAAGCTGACAAAGACAGAGATAAAAGGATCTCGAGGAATGAAACAATGTTAAGAAAACTGTGTGACCAATCCAAAAGGAACAATATCCGTATTACAGGGGTCCCAGAAGAAGAAGAGAGAGGAAAAGAGATGGAAAGTATCTTAGAAGAAATAATTGCTGAAAACTTCCCCATACTGGGGGAGGAAATAATCGAACAGACCAGACCACAGAAATACACAGAACCCCCAACAGAAAGGATCTAAGGAGGACAACACCAAGACACATAATAATTAAAATGGCAAAGATCAAGGACAAAGAAAGAGTTTTAAAGGCAGCTAGAGAGAAAAAGGTCACCTATAAAGGAAAACCCATTAGGCTAACATCAGACTTCTCAACAGAAACCCTACAGGCCAGAAGAGAATGGCATGATATATTTAATACAATGAAACAGAAGGGCCTTGAACCAAGGACGCTGTATCCAGCACGACTATCATTCAAATATGACGGTGGGAATAAAAAATTCCCAGACAAACAAAAGCTGAGGGAATTTGCTTCCCACCAACCACCTCCACAGAACATCTTACAGGGACTGCTCCAGATGGGAGCACTACTAGAAAGAGCACAGCACAAAACACCCAACATATGAAGAATGGAGGAGGAGGAATAAGAAGGGAGAGAAGAAAAGAATCTCCAGACAGTGTATATAACAGCTTAATAAGCGAGCTAAGTTAGGCAGTAAGATACTAAAGAGACTAACCTTGAACCTTTGGTAACCACGAATTTAAAGCCTGCAATGGCAATAAGTACATATCTTTCAATAGTCACCCTAAATGTTAATGGGTTGAATGCACCAATCAAAAGACACAGTAATAGAATGGATAAACAAGCAAGACCCATCTATATGCTGCTTACAAGAAACTCACCTCAAACCCAAAGACATGTACAGACTAAAAGTCAAGGGATGGAAAAACATATTTCAAGCAAACAACAGTGAGAAGAAAGCAGGGGTTGCAGTACTAATGTCAGACAAAATAGACTTCAAAACAAAGAAAGTCACAAGAGATAAAGAAGGACACTACATAATGATAAAGGGCTCAGTCCAACAAGAGGATATAACCATTCTAAATATATATGCACCCAACACAGGAGCACCAGCATATGTGAAACAAATACTAACAGAACTAAAGGGGGAAATAGACTGCAATGCACTGATTCTAGGAGACTTCAACACATCACTCACCGCAAAGGATAGATTCAATGGGCAGAAAATAAGTAAGGACACGGAAGCACTGAACAACACAGTAGAGCAGATGGACTAATAGACATCTATAGAACTCTACATCCAAAAGCAGTGGGATATACATTCTTCTCAAGTGCACATGGAACATTCTCCATAATAGACCATATACTAGGCCACAAAAAGAGCCTCAGAAAATTCCAAAAGATGGAAATCCTACCAAACAACTTTTCAGACCACAAAGGCATAAAACTAGAAATAAACTGTACAAAGAAAGCAAAGAGGCTCCCAAAAACATGTAGGCTTAACAAAACACTCCTAAATAATCAATGGATCAATGACCAAATCTAAATGGAGATCCAGCAATATATGGAAACAAATGACAACAACAACACTAAGCCCCAACTTCTCTGGGACGCAGCAAAAGCAGTCTTAAGAGGAAAGTATATAGCAATCCAAGCATATTTTAAAAAGGAAGAACAATCCCAAATGAATGGTCTAATGTCACAAATCTCGAAATTGAAAAACGAAGAACAAATGCCTAAGGTCAGCAGAAGGAGGGACATAATAAAGATCAGAGAAGAAATAAATAAAATTGAGAAGAATAAAACAATAGCAAAAATCAATGAAACCAAGAGCTGGTTCTTTGAGAAAATAAACAAAATAGATAAGCCTCTAGCCAGACTTATTAAGAAGAAAAGAGAGTCAACACAAATCAACAGTATCAGAAACGAGAAAAGAAAAATCACGATGAACCCCACAGAAATACAAAGAATTACTAGAGAATACTATGAAAACCTATATGCTAACAAGCTGGGAAACCTAGGAGAAATGGACAACTTCCTACAAAAATACAACCTTCCACGATTGACCCAGAAAGAAACAGAAAATCTAAACAGACCAATTACCAGCAACGAAATTGAAGTGGTAATCAAAAAACTACCAAAGAACAAAACCCCCGGGCCAGATGGATTTACCTCAGAATTTTATCAGACATACAGAGAAGACATAATACCCATTCTCCTTAGAGTTTTCCAAAAAATAGAGGAGGAGGGGATACTCCCAAACTCATTCTATGAAGCTAACATCACTCTAATACCAAAACCAGGCAAAGACCCCACCAAAAAAGAAAACTACAGACCAATATCCCTGATGAACGTAGATGCAAAAATACTCAACAAAATATTAGCAAACCGAATTCAAAAATACATCAAAAAGATTGTACACCATGACCAAGTGGGATTCATCCCAGGGATGCAAGGATGGTACAACATTCGAAAGTCCATCAACATCATCCACCACATCAATAAAAAGAAAGACAAAAACCACATGATCATCTCCATAGATGCTGAAAAAGCATTTGACAAAGTTCAACATCCATTCATGATAAAAACTCTCAGCAAAATGGGAATAGAGGGCAAGTACCTCAACATAATAAAGGCCATCTATGATAAACCCACACCCAACATTATATTGAACAGCGAGAAGCTGAAAGCATTTCCTCTGAGATCAGGAACTAGACAGGGATGCCCACTCTCTCCACTGTTATTTAACATAGTACTGGAGGTCCTAGCCACGGCAATCAGACAAAATAAAGAAATACAAGGAATCCAGATTGGTAAAGAAGAAGTTAAACTGTCACTATTTGCAGATGACATGATACTGTACATAAAAAACCCTAAAGACTCCAACCCAAAACTACTAGAACTGATATCGGAATATAGCAAAGTTGAAGGATACAAAATCAACACACAGAAATCTGTGGCTTTCCTATACACTAACAATGACCCAACAGAAAGAGAAATCAGGAAAACAACTCTTCATAATTGCATCAAAAAAAATAAAATACCTAGGAATAAACCTAACCAAAGAAGTGAAAGACTTATACTCTGAAAACTACAAGTCACTCTTAAGAGAAATTAAAGGGGACACTAACAGATGGAAACGCATCCCATGCTTGTGGCTAGGAAGAATTAATATCGTCAAAATGGCCATCCTGCCCAAAGCAATATACATATTTGATGCAATCCCTATGAAACTACCAGCAACATTCTTTAATGAACTGGAACAAATGATTCAAAAATTCATATGGAACCACAAAAGACTGCAAATAGCCAAAGCAATCCTGAGAAAGAAAAATAAAGTAGGGAGGATCTCACTCCCCAACTTCAAGCTCTATTATAAAGCCATAGTAATCAAGACAATTTGGTACTGGCACAAGAACAGAGCCACAGACCAATGGAACAGACTAGACAATCCAGACATTAACCCAGACATATATGGTCAATTAATATTTGATAAAGGAGCCATGGACATACAATGGCAAAATGACAGTCTCTTCAACAGATGGTGCTGGCAAAACTGGACAGCTACATGTAGGAGAATGAAACTGGACCATTGTCTAACCCCATATACAAAAGTAAACTCAAAATGGATCAAAGACCTGAATGTAAGTCATGAAACCATTAAACTCTTGGAAGAAAACATAGGCAAAAACCTCTTAGACATAAACATGAGTGACCTCTTCTTGAACATATCTCCCCGGGCAAGGAAAACAACAGCAAAAATGAACAAGTGTGACTATATTAAGCTGAAAAGCTTCTGTACAGCAAAAGACACCATCAATAGAACAAAAAGGATCCCTACAGTATGGGAGAATATATTTGAAAATGACACATCCAATAAAGGCTTAACGTCCAGAATATATAAAGATCTCACACGCCTCAACAAACAAAAAACAAATAACCCAATTAAAAAATGGGCAGAGGAACTGAACAGACGGTTCTCCAAAACAGAAATACAGATGGCCAACAGACACATGAAAAGATGCTCCACATCACTAATTATCAGAGAAATGAAAATTAAAACTACAATGAGGTATCATCTCACACCAGTAAGGATGGCTGCCATCCAAAAGACAAACAACAACAAATGTTGGCGAGGCTGTGGAGAAAGGGGAACCCTCCTACACTGCTGGTGGGAATGTAAGTTAGTTCAACCATTGTGGAAAGCAGTATGGAGGTACGTCAAAATGCTCAAAACAGACCAACCATTTGACCCAGGAATTGCACTCCTAGGAATTTACCCTAAGAATGCAGCAATCAAGTATGAGAAAGATCAGTGCACACCTATGTTTAGCGCAGCACTATTTACAATAGCCAAGAATTGGAAGCAACCTAAATGTCCATCGATAGATGAATGGATAAAGAAGATGTGGTACATATACACAATGGAATACTACTCAGCCATAAGAAAAGGGCAAATCCAACCATTTGCAGCAACATGGATGGAGCTGGAGGGTATTTTGCTCAGTGAAACAACCCAAGCGGAGAGAGAGAAATACCAAATGATTTCACTTATCTGTGGAATATAAGAACAAAGGAAAAACTGAAGGAACAAAACAGCAGCAGAATCACAGAACTCAAGAATGGACTAACAGGTACCAAAGGGAAAGGGACTAGGGAGGATGGGTGGGTAGGGAGGGATAAGGGGTAGGGAGAAGTAGGGGGTATTAAGATTAGCATGCATGGGGGGGTAAGAGAAAATGGAGGGCTGTACAACACAGAGAAGGCAAGTAGTGATTCTACAACATTTTGCTATGCTGATGGACAGTGACTGTAAAGGGGTTTATAGGGGGGACCTGGTATAGGGGAGAGCCTAATAAACATAATATTCGTCATGTAAGTGTAGATTAGTGATACCAAAAAAAAAAAAAAAAAACGGGCAGTTCCTTTGTGGTAACCTCCAATGAGTTCTACACAAGAGTATAACGGGCATATAAAACTGTAGGCAAAGGGTCTGTTTGTGTTTATACAGAGGATCAAAGCCTAATTGGGCTACCCCAAAAATGAACTAAGATACGATATGAAAAAGAACTTCCAACATCAGCACTCTCTGGAAGACTCATGCCAGAAGATGATCATCAAAAAACCCCAACAACGATCCACGCACTGCTACAGCTGTAGATGCACTCATCCCACCAGTTCCTGGACTTGCCATGGGAATGAGGAAGGAGATATCTAAGCTGGCCTGTGCATACAGTAAAACAACAAATTTGAATGGATCTATACTGTTGGAACTCAATCAAGAATCAGGAGAAGTGCAAATTGTAGCGCTCCAAAATCTTACAACTACAGACTATTTACTGTTAAAAGAACATAAGGGATGTGAACATTCCCCAGGAATGGGTTGTTTTAATTTGTCTGATTTCTCTCAGACTGTTCAAGTTCAGTTGGACAATATCCACCATATCATAGATAAGTTTTCACAAATGCCTAAGGTGCCTAACTGGTTTTCTTGGTTTCCCTGGAGATGGCTGGTAATTACAGGTATGCTTTGGTTATGTAACTATACTCCTATTATGTTAATGTGTGTGCGCAATTTAGGTAGTAGCTTAAAACCTATACATGCTGAAGTTACTCTACAAGAAGATATGTCAAAGAAATAATCAATCTTCCCATGTTTTCTTCCACCTGCTACTTCTATAGCTTTTCTTCTTCCCTCCTAATTACAACCCTTAAATAGAATTCGTGCCTCATATCAAATTTACTGAGTATCATAATTCTTCCAAGTGGTAAAGATACCTCAAGACAAATGTTGGGCATAGAAGCTACAGGGCATAAATATGCAAAGAAATAAAAAGCTAACCTTTTCAAACAATAAGGCTTCTCTCTCACTTACCAACTTTACATTTCCCTGTATGGCCCCGGAAGAAGACTGGTTAGCCAGAGACGGGTAAGATTCCTCAAGGGAGGAACAACCTAAGACAGGCACAGTCGCAGGGGTATCATCAGGTGCGAAATTGGGGATCAACAGAGGTGAGGCTTAGAACCTCACCCCCCCTGTTCTGAGAGAAATCTTCTGCATACGTGGATGTTTTATTGCCCTTGTCTAGCTTGGATTAACACATAGTCTACAGGCACACACCTGATCATCTACATTTTCTCTCTTACAACACTAAACTGTGTTTTCTACCTTTATCTTGTATCTACCTACCACTTCAGCATTTTATTAAAAATAATGATAATAAAGAGAGAAATGTGGTATCCACATATAAATCAAGTATAAAAATTAAATGAGTATTCATATTTGAACTGACTGTTTATAGTTCATAATGCATGAGCAAAACCGAAGGTTTTTGTGATGGCTGCCCTTGTACTGTTGACCATGTAAGAACTTATTCACTATGTAAGAATTTGTACTCCATGTAAGAACTTGTTTGTTATGCCTCAGAAGATTGGAGACTGACGAAAATTAGGCTTGGGGTGGATTAATGATTGTGCATTGAGCTTTGACTCCCCTATACAGAATTTTATTGTTGTTAACAACCATTTGATCAATAAATATGATAGATGCCCTCACACACACACACACACACAAAAAAAAAGTATACATTTCCAATGGTAAAATAATAAGTAACCGGGGTGTAATGAATATAGTCAAGATATTGTAACAGCTTGGTAAGGTGACAGCTGGTACCTAGAATTGTCATGTATGTAAATGTTGAATCACTATGTTGTACACCTGAAACTAATGTAATGTAATACTGTGTGTCAACTACCCTTCAATAAAAAATAATTATCTACAAAAAAAAAAAAAGAAGAACTTCTCATTAACAGGTGGAATCTAGTAGAGAATTTACTTAGCCTGGTGCAGGAATTTAGGAACTGCTGTGTGTGTTGTGTGTGTGTTTTAAGGACAACAAAACAGCTCAAGACACTTGCTACGTGTGTGTGTGTGTGTGTGTGTGTGTGTGTGTGTTTTTTAAGGACAACAAAACAGCTCAAGACACTTGCTACGTGTGTGTGTGTGTGTTTTAAGGATAACAAAACAGCTCAAGACACTTGCTACGTGTGTGTGTGTGTGTGTGTGTGTGTGTTTTAAGAACAACAAAACAGCTCAAGACACTTGCTACATCCAGTGTATCAGACACAGAGTTGAGAGCAGAGGCCAGCTGTCCTATCTCCCAGGACATTAGTTTTCTTATTTCACATTCATTTTACTTAAAAATAAAAAAGGCAGTGTCATCTTACAAAATGGATACATACTGGCCTGTTAGGTGACATTGGGCAAGTCACTAAACTCTTGTAAGGTTAAGTTTTTTCAAATTTTAAATGAGCAGGGTGGGTCAGGTGAGTTCTCAAGTTTCTTACTCCTTTCCACAAGTCTGAAACCTTTAAGATGGGGTTCAACACGCATTAGGTCACAGCATCCAGTGTCAAAATGAAACACTATAGTCCAACTCTGAATAGTTTCAAAGAACTACACAAAAGGAGACCACAGTCAAGAGAAGATAAAGAAGAGAAGTTCAGGAACTCCTTAGCATGGACCCAAATGTGGAGAGCTAGCAAATTTGTGGTTTTAGATTCAGTAAGGTGCTTCATATCATTCTCAACAAGCAAAAAGTAATGTGCTATAATTACACACCCAGCACAGGGCTCCCAGGGATTTAGTTTCCATGAACATCTAGTTTTCACCTCTTACTATTCCTTCCCACTAATGTCCTAAGAATGCATCCAGTACAGCTAGACAACTAATAGCAAATTATATAAATTACATATGCTATCAAGGCCAAGAATTTGGTTTCCTTTAAAATGGCATTCAACAATGGTTAAGCATTAAACCAGAAGAACAGTAAGACCTAAGTCTGATTCTGATATATCTGAAGATGTAACACGAATGCAATCAACGTTTTTCTAAAAAATCACTAGTGTCCGACTTCAAATTCCTATTCCTAACTCATTCCTCAGCTCACATTTTGTTATCAAGCAATTCTTGCAAGCATGCATATAGTTAATACCATTATTTATGTTTTTATAACCTCAGTTCAAATAATGGTAAGAAAGCTCCTATATGAAAATCTCTTCACATTGAAATTCTTCCCCCAGTTGCTCACTTTGTTCTTCATTCAGATAAATAAATCCAATTCTTCCCTACCTATAATCTTTTTCTTTCTCTCTCTGCCCTATAAACCTTTCCTAACAGGGCATGATACTTTAATACTAAAGGCCTGGGCAATAATGAAATTCAGTTTTACCTCCATCCCTGAAACCCTCCATTTATCACATCAGTTGCATGTTTATCTAGTTGATAAGTTCTATCCTTTGAACTTCTAAGTGGACTATCATAAATTCTAAGCAGAGATAGCTTTGGGATGAAATAGGTTTTAAGTAAAGCCTAAATTTTGGCAACATAAATAGTTTAGAGCAATCCTTGCTTAGCTAGGTCCCCACAAGTTACCTTAAAGGTAGGGTGGGGTTGGGGTGTTCCTGGACACCTGGACATTCATGGGAAAACCAGAAGAAAAGAACTGATCACTGGTATGGGTTTCTGTCCACTGGTGAGGGTGGGAGAAAAAGAGGAGACAAATTAAAAAAAGCCCTAGCTTGATCTGTGAGAGGGTCCACAAACAGATGAGGTCTAAAGAAGCTGAAAGCAAAGTAGGGAAGTTTCCCGTTCCCACATCACCCTCAGCCAGTAAGATGCTCCAGAGTAAAGTAGAAAAAGTAGCCTGCTATGCGAGGGTCATGAGGACTTGAC
Organism: Manis pentadactyla; assembly: GCF_030020395.1. Lineage (NCBI taxonomy): Eukaryota > Metazoa > Chordata > Mammalia > Pholidota > Manidae > Manis > Manis pentadactyla. Next base: position 138,511,117 of record NC_080023.1, on the reverse strand, counting down.
AATCCCACTGATTATTCCAGAGTTTTCAGACCGTCTGACTCCACTATCACTGGCATCTGCTGTCAGTGGACGTCTGGGCACTGAGGAAGCCAGAGGGTGCAAGAAGGTGGACACCACAGTGAATTCAACAGCACAGATAGGTGGAGGGCAAGTCCCACCTCAGCAGAAGCCAAAGTGGGAAAGTGGGGACCATGAACCAGATGGTCCCTCCCACAATGGCACACAAGCTCCCTGGAACCCAGATGCCACCCACCAGAGAGGGAAGGGTGGCAAACAAATAGAGAGCCACATGGAAAGAGACTAGGCTCACATGGAGGGAAGCAGCAGAATGAAGGCAATGAGTCAGGCATTAGACTGAGTTGGAGAGCACAGACAGTTACAGAGGGCACCCTTCCCGCAATGGCCAGGGTGGGCTGGGAAGCACAGCAGTGTGGAAGTGAAGACATCTGGTAAAGTCTGCCCCCACACAGGGCCAGAACAGGGTGCTTCCAACTTCCAGCCTGAGTCTGGACCTGGAGATAGGCCCCCGGAGGCTGCACACAGTCACCTGTCAGGACTCCCTTGGCAAGTTCCCCACAGCCTGCATGTAGCACCTGTGGTCCAGATGGTCAAACACCAAGCAGTCAGTCCCTGTGCAAGCCCCCGTGACCTGTGTGTTCTGGACACCTCTGTGTCCTCTGTCCCCACTGGTACCAGACTCCTACTGCACACCCAGCCACTGGGTGATTATCTGCTGCCTGTCTGCACAATAGGAGGGTGGCCTATTGTTCATCCAGCAACTCCAGATCAGTTCCAGCCTGGCCAGACCAGCGAACTTCTCTGCAACCTGGAGGCCAAACCACACTTCCAACAAGGTCTGAGCCCCTTCCAAGTAGGTCCTTCCTTGGACACTCTCTCCCAGCGCTGAAGTAACAGACAGTTTCCTTAGTTACTTTTTCATCATAGTTATATTACAATTCCCCTGATTAACCTAATTTACAGTTTCTATCTCCTGATTGGACCCAAAGGACTATGTTTCTACTCTCAAAATCTAAGTCTATCAATATTTCCCCTTTCTCCATTTCCTCTCCATTCCCTGGGCCATTCCCAACCTCTAATGTCTCTTCTCAATACACACGGTCTTGGAAATCCTTAGATCTACTCTATAAACCCCCCTCAAAACACGATTGCATTTGTAAACTTAGGAATGCATGGGGTTCTCTCCTTTCTAGTAGACTGAACTCCTACACTGAGATTTTAAGGCCCTTTGTGCCCTGGCCTCAGTGGACCCCACCAGCTGCACTGTGCACTGGGAATATTCCCTCCAGGTGGGAGTCATGCAAGCATCCAACCCTCACCATGTCTAATCCCATGGTCACGTCTGTGTTCATACTCCTCTCTGCTCACTCTTTTCCACTTTTCCCAGAGGCAGTTCTAGGAGGCCCTCACCCAGCAGTCCTTTTGGGGTGATTTTTTCCTACAGTTTTGTCTGTGTTATCTTCACCACATAATTAGCACCTTATTATATCCTATCTTAATTCTCTACATGGGGATACCCCAGATTAACCTGTGATACTCTTTCTCTAACCTGTGTTCATGGCTCATTATTCTGACTTATTTTTAGCCATGCTTTGCATTTCTTATGCACCAGTCTTTGCATAGTGGTAAGCTCAATGTTACATGATGGCAAAACCAGACTAAGTAAAAAAGCTTTAACCCAAAGTAACAGTTATGTATAGGACCACTGGTAGGCTATACAAAACCTTTCTACAGATTAGAAAAAGGCACCCCCTCCTCCAAACAGATGCAGCTTCACATCTGGTTATGTGGCTTGTCAAATGGAGCCCATGCAGGATTTCAACTCAATCCTATACAACTGTACATGGCAGCACTGGACTCATTAATACAACACTGACTTTAAAAAAGAGTCAAACTGTATCGCAAAAAACTTTTAAAGAACGTTGTCCCTTGAATTTTGTTTTAGTAGGATTTTATTCTACTGTATATCACTCTAATCCTAGACAATATCTCACAGCTTGAGCACTAGAATAGTTATATAGCAAATTTCACACTGTATTTCGATAGAATTTCTTTTTGCAACCAAAATTAATTGTAAGTCTAACTTTATGCTAGGCCCTGGAGGTAGGTTCAGTGAAGCAAATGTGGTACTCAACTCATGGAACTGCAGCTCAATGAATCTGTGTTTAGAAGAATATAATTTTCTCACTGTTATACTTACTGATAAACTTGTTTTGCATAGTCTCCAACAGAGCTTGGTGAGCATCTTCAGCTTGTAAAGCATGTGAACATTCTCTAGCCAGTATGGTACGTACAAGGTGCTCCCCACATCCTAGAAATACAAGGAAACCAAAAAGAGTTGAGGAAAAGCAGTACTAAACATCCTTCTTGTTATATTTGAATTAAAACACCCTTCTGCGCTTCTTATGAAGTAATGTTGGAGAATAAATCAATGATGGATGAAATGACTTCTATGAGCATTCCAGTAATTTTAGTAATGAGATTCAACAGAAACAAAAGAAACATGTAACTGTTTAATCTCAAAAGAAAAATAAAAGGAAATCCCCTCCTCATAGCAATGATTAACATAATTCAGGAATTTAGATTCTCTTCCTAGGACTCTCCTAGGGTTCTGCCTCATGTAAAAACTCTGTTTTATAATTTCTTTCTTTGTTTACATACAACTTGTGTTAATCTCCCATTTTCCCCTCTGGCACCCCACACACCTGGGAGTATGGGAGAAATCTAGGCAGCCACTGGCAATTTGAACCTCTCTGTACCTACATTTCCCTGAAATGTCCACCACACATCAACAGCTGTAAAGTGGACTTAATAAAAAAGCATCTTTCTCACCTTCTTACAACAACTTACATAGCTTTCAGGGGTGAATACTTTCTGTAGTTCTAAAGACAGTGCACTTTGATCCCCTGGAGTGAACCTGGGCCATTCAGACACACTAAGAAAGGGCAGGCATGGTAGTGATGGGAGTCACTGCCTAGATTTCAATTCGTTTTCTACCTGTTAAAAGTAGAAGCTGCCTGAAAAAGTAGAGACAAAGGAAATTTAGTTTACAGGCTGATAAGTTCAAATGAAAGATTTCCAAAGAGTGAGCATGGCTTTCTCTTAGAAATACAAAATAGAAAAAACCTACTTTGATAAACACTGGGTGGGGTGGGAGTATGGAAGTTAAGCTTTTTAAAAAAAATAGTAATGCCATTTGAAATGTTTTTATATAAAAAATCAATTTCATTAATTAAAATGTAAGTGTCCTCTCATGCAAATGAGAATGAAAGATATACAAGAGCTTTACAAGGTATTTTTTATTTAAAATTTTTTCCCATTAAAAATGACTCCTTCCCCAACTGAACTTTTGCTTCCCATCTCTTAAAAAAATAATTAAAAAAAGATTTATACCAAAGGTGTTTTGTTAGTTTATTAGGAAATCAAGGACTCTAATAATTCACATACTAGGTAAGTAAAGGATGTCCACTGATCTAATAAGCATCTACTGAGACTAAAGAAAAAGTGCGACTCAACTCTGTGGTCAGAGAAGTCACGGCAAAAGGAGCACCTCCAGGACCCACTCAGATTCCCCACAGGGCCAGGGACAAAGTAACACTTTTCTGTGTTATTAATCCGTACATAGTTGTGCACGCACACATGCACACAGCTCAATGAATCTGTGTTTAGAAGAATATAAGTTTCTCACTGTTATACTTACTGATAAACTTGTTTTGCATAGTCTCCAACAGAGCTTGGTGAGCATCTATACTACACTGGTAATGGAGAGGGGAGGTTGTTAGCCATAAAAAGAAATGTGGACTGAGATCATCAAATGAAACAACTTCTTTTAAATAATGTCTAAAAATTCTTAATTCATGAAACTTAAATCAACACAAACTGATATAACAGCATTAGCTAGTATGTGTTGTGACAGATGTTAGACACTAACAACAATCTCCCTGAAAAATACTACTTGTAGTGGTTAAACCATGTTGGTGCCTTTCATTCAGAAATGTTCTCCTCATTTGTGTCTCTCTCCTGCTTACTCCTTCTTTCCCTCCCTTTTGCCTGTGCCCCCATATATACGCATACACATGCACATCTGCATACACTCATATTTATGTATCATGTATGCACATACAAATATACACTCATTACCAAAAAATACAAACTGTTCAAGTGTCAAAGTTTTTTTAAAAAATCACTTGATATTTTGCCAGAAATAACTTTTCTGTATTTTTTGGTAAAGTATAAATGTAAATATATTTTAAAATCTAAAAATCTATTTGTGAGTACACTAAGAGGAAGATTTATATATGTAATTTAATGTGTAACTTTGTGGGCAGGATTATGGTGGTCCTGTTTTGTTAAATTTTCGCAATATTATTTTTAATCAGGGAAAAAAAACAATAATAAAGCTAACAGAAAAGAAACTGTTTTTGACACTATGTAGAGACACTGCTAAGTTCCTGAAACTCCATAAATTTTAATTCCCTTTTGTGTACATATTTGATGTTGAACAGTGAAATGTTATACCTTAAAACAATAATAATTGTTAGGAAATTGGCATATTATAAGCTAAGTGAGTGTTTGGAAGGTTAAGTACACATGCCTCAAGTCAAACAGCTAGACCACATGAAGTTAACATTACTATAAAAAATATAACAATATGTGTCAGAGGGACTTTTTCCTCTGTTCTTACACAAGAATATACAGGATTTTCCAATGACTTATTTTTACCAAGAAACTTCAAAAATTATGAATTCTATTCTGACATATATCATCTTTAACATAAGAGCACTGACACCAAAAGCTTGTTCTCCTTCAGGTTCCAATCAAAGAAAAGTTTGACTTCTGTGGCTTTACCCACAAAATTCCAAGGTTTCTTAGAATATGCTGCCATATAGCTGAAGTGTGATTCAAAGGCAAACAGTTCCATTCTTTATTTGCAGATACTAGAAATAAGCCTTTAAATACATCCTCCTTTTGTTCTCACTCATCCAACAAGAGTGTATTTATATTCTCGGATCTTAGCAGAAAACACTGATTATACAGAATGAAGACCTAACAACAAACCTGGAGGAAAAGCTATAAACACCAAGCTGTGGAATAAGAAAGAACTTAGAGAACTACACATTTATTTGGTATCAATAAGAATGACAACTGAATGGATTGAAATACATTGTGAATTCATAACTAATGTTTTAAAAAGTATTTGTCACCTTCAGAACTAATTCACTATTCTGAAAGCTGATAAGTGAAAGAAAAAAATAAAGCCTTTTTCTGACCTTCCTACAGAAACCTGTACACCAGGGTATATAACCAAATAGTTTGTGAAGGAAAATTTTTCTCCAAAGAAGTATCCCGACTAATAAAAGAGGTAGAATTAACAGAATTAGAATATAGCCATTTGTAACCTATAATGCAATTACTGATATACACAACAATCAATGATTGCTAATATCACAAAAAGACACAACCAGACATTATGTGTCTCTTGATATATAAATGCACCTTTGAAGTCTTGCTACAGACAAAAAAATTACACCTGAATCTGATCAAGTCTGTAAATCTAATTATCAATTTCCAGAAATAAAAAGCATCTGCAAAAAGCCTATTAGTTAACATCATATTTAATGGTGAAAGACTGAATTGTTTCTCCCTAAGATGAGGGACAAGGCAATGATGTATACTTTTATCACTTCTATTCAACAATATACTGGAGTTTCAAGCCATTGCAATAAGACAAGGAAAAGAAACAAAATGCATAAAGATCAGAAAGGAAGAAGCAAAACTGCCCCTATTTGCAGCTATAATTCTTTACATAGAAAATCCTAAGGATATCTACAAAACAACTACTAGAAATATCGCTCTAGATTCTTCCTATCTGTTAGTAGTCAAGGGCAAAAGTTGACAGCAGATACCTGCCTGAGATTTCTGGGTCAGCAACACAGTCTTATTTAGAGGAAAACTGCTTGTGCATCCTATTTACTCAATCAATTCTCTCATTCTTTTATTCTTCCTCATTCTCTCTCATTCTCCCTCCCTCTCTCACTCACTCAATCACTCACATAGGGACTCCTTATTTAAGCCTTAGTATCCTCAACTATAAAATAGGGAATGGAAACAGCACCTACCTCATACAGTTGTTGTGAGGATAAAATGAGACAATGCACATAAACATTTAGCATGAGATTGTGTGCTTTGTAAGCACTTAATAAGTAAGTACTACAATGAGGACAATACCTGCCTTAAAGAAAACCATTTTTTATCACTTTCTGTCTCTTCTCACTCTATTCTACATATCTTCTCTTTACTAGGATAAAGTGATTCCTAGCTACCCTGAAAAACATCACTGACAGCCTAGAACAGAATTAAAAAGGACTTTAGCCTTTGATTTGCAGTTCTGAAGGTTTCTGATTCAAAGCAAGCTGGGCTTTGCTTTTAGATAGGATCAAAATGATCACTTTGGTAGACCATTCATTATCAATACAAAACAAATAATGGGATAAAGATTTCACTTAATCTGGCAGGAAACATTTTAACTGTGGTTATCCCAGAATTATTGATTATGCATGGTTTTTGTTCATTATTCATTCCTTCTGTTATTTTCCAAGTTTCTGTAATAAGTAACTTTTCTTTTTAACAAGCTTATTGCCTGACTTCAATGTTACACTCCTGCATTCACAATACTTGTTTTTAAAGGACTATAGTAAAGGGCAAGGAAGTGTCTCCCATAATGGGATTTGGTCCCATGTATTTCACTTTCCTGTATTGAGTTCCTGAAATGAAAAGAGTAAATGCAAACTAATGCTGTGGGTGTTTTGTTTCATCTGACCTTCACCACACATTTAATATTTTCACTTTAGCTCTAGTGATAGGTGCATCCTTCAAATTAAGATAATTAAAAACACATACTGTAATTACCCAATAAATTATATTGTCAAATTATGTTTTAGTTCCTAAAAGGTAAGTACCAAATTGCAGTAAGAATAGAGCAACAAGAAATTTACCAACTCTTAGCCAACATTAAAGATACCTTCATTTCAAGATAATTTTTAATCTTTTTTTATCTTTATTTCATTTAGTAGTGACAGTAATGAACCAGATTACAACAAAACGAATATTAAAAGGCCCTCAAATGTCAAGTGTTTAATGTAGAGTTTTAAAATAGTGTTTATATGGTAGAGAATTATTAGATGTAATTCCTCCACCTCAAAATGAGATTAAGATTTTTAAGTATAATTCCTAATCTCACAGATTTTTCTCTCCTTTGGGAGATCTTTAGTCCTTCTAAACCACTCTAACCTCAATCCTGATACAAGAGTCCCCAAAGGGGAAAAGTGAAGTTACACTTGCAGGAGAGATATAACCCACATTCCCAGGCAGCCTGCAAACAAGGAAAAATACAGCATCAGCAGCAACAAAAGCTCACATTCAGTACCACTGGCATACCACACATCTCCAAGGATTACTGATGATTTTGAAGTATTTATGTCATCCTATAAATGCTGCCATTCACTCTCACCGTGGCTAGTGGGCATCTGAAAAATCTTTCAACACATCTCCTGTTAGAAGTCCACAGGGACAGATAAGTAATGAGGAAAGGCTTTTCCAAATTTAAAAGGAAACATTTGGTACTTCAGTTTCCAGTATTGTAACATCTCTTCTTCAACAGAGGAATTTATTACACAGTACATCACCTTTTCCCTGTCGGAGGATTTACTGCCAATTTTGGAGTTGGGTTACTTCTGGTTTTCAAGCCTGTCTTATGAAATTAAAGAGAGGGCTGCCTTAAAAGTGATAGAACACACATGATTTCAGTCTTCACAGTGTGTCCCTATGGTTATCAAACCTGGAACCTATTATATACAAGAAGAAAACATTGGGAGCTTTATAAAGAGATGGACTAAGTAGTGAAGATATACTTCCCTATACTTTAAGAGGGTATAACCACACATTTAGTGTTTTCCCAATATTCTGTTCTCTCTAATCCATAATCCACCAGTGTTCTCTGCATATTTATTATAATCTATCAAAAACAACTCAGTCTTTTCCAATTTTTTTTTTTTTTTGAAAAATCAGTTTTACCATATCTCCTAGAAGGGCTCATCTCTCACATGCTAGGATGAATTGGATATATCCTTTAGTATTTCATATTATTTAAAATATAGAAAAATACATTAGAACAGTTACAATTAAACATAGGAAAAGATCTCAGGTAGAGCAGAGTGCTAGGCATATGCTACATATTCTAAATGCTTGATATTTATTAGTTATTATCACAATTAACATTTTATTGAGAGGGTATAACCAAACCACAAAAGATTCAACTTTAGTTGAATAAGAAGTAGTTGTGCTCAGTTTTCTGACTGCCAAAAGTTTCACAGACTAAAACCTATTTCAAAGAAACTAAAACACAAACAAAAAGGCTTTGACAAAAATTAGCAGTGAAAATCCTTTATCCAATCTGTTATGTTGGAAACTCTGTGGTTAGCAACACAGGTGTCCCCTCCCAAAGCTTGAGCCACTCCTTTCCTTTGCCATCTCTTTGTCAAAGTCATATCTCAATGTAGACATTTATTCAATATTCATTTTGAGTGTGGATACAGATAATGAAATAGGATCTTGCTTTCTGCTCTCAATTTTCTCAGTTATCTAAATCCCAGCACTAATTAGGGCACCAAGGGCAAATGGCCCTAAATGGCAAGAAAATAACTCATGCCTCAGTTTCCTCGCTGGAAGAAAATAAATGGTTTGGCTTAAATGGTTTTAAATTTCACACAGAACAAATTTTTATAGCTAGAAGTACCTTTAGAACTTTAATAAGATTCTGGTTAAAATTTAGTTAAGAGACTTGTCATGGAAGGCCACTTACGAGAAAATCCTTTTAAATGTTAATGAAATAGCATATTTAGATTAAATTCAGCTATAGAGAACTTTATTTTTTTAAGAAGGGAAAGAAAAGGTCACTGACTAATTCACCATTAGCTAATCAACTACCGTATATCTGGAACTTTCAAAATATCACCATATTAAGGCTTGAAAATTAACTGTAAGGAAGGTATTGTAATCTGCATTTGATAAGAAAAGTGAATTGGAAGAACTAAGAGTCTAAGACCCACACCTTATACTGCAAGTCACATGTTTGTTCCATGATGGCCCACCACTGCAGAAACCAGGCTAACGTCATCATACACGTAAAGAAGATACAAGCAAAGAAAACTCAAAAGCCTCAAGTACCTGAATCCATAGTCAGGATCAAAGTAATAATTACCTGCCAGTTAGTAGCATAACAAACTCCAATACCAACACCTAGGACTGCAGATAGCCTCTGATTTTAACCACAACATCCTAGAAAGAGTCACTAAGCAGGTCCCAAAGAAATAATCTTAAAATTGGACACTTCATTTTGCATCAGTGCCATAGTGTGCATTTTATGAGTGAAAAAAGCCAAGATGCAGTTATAAACATCTCCACTAATGTAGATATAATATAGTGTAAGATAAATATTTCTGTATAGATATTGATTATATATGTAATATAAAGCCCACAAACAGAAAGAACATAAGCAAGACAGTTATACTATGCCATAAATTTAACTTATAACTACTAAGTCAGCCATATATATTAAACATTTAATAATTTTCTTAATGACAAAATTTAGAAGTGATTTATGGGGGTGATTTGAATGGACAGGGCCTCTTTGAAAACTAGAAAAGGAAGTTTGAGTTGATGTTATTTCTCAATAAATTCTCTGTACAAAGGAGAGGCAATATAAATCATTTCATCAGTTTTAAAGCTGTACAGAGTTTAAAAACAACATTTGGTATTTAGAGGCCTCATGAGGTATGATGGAAAAAAGTTTCAAATCTGCTCACCAGTGATTGCTTATCCTTTTCTCTATTGAACACAGTGTCAGGGGTGGTTCTGAGACTGAAGAAAGACATAAAAGTTCTGAAGGTAGAAGGGGAAAATGGTGATCATTTGTCTAGATCACAGAATTTTAGAAATAACAATAATAAATGGTCCCAAACCTATCTTACCACCAACTAGGAGAACTATCACATAAGCAGTTAAAGGATGAAAAAGTGAAATAGATATACCAACTCAAATGACACCTATAGCAAAAGGCAAATAGACAATGTAAAATTTATCAGTTTCCAAGGTTTTCATTTGTCACTATTCTTAGGATTATACTAGTAAAAGAAGGAAATACACTCACTTGTATTACTTTTTAACACTTTTATTGTAGCCAAGAAATTTATCTACAATTTTCTTCAAAGTCACCTAAGATAGCACTTCCTAATTTCTTCTAGGGCATGAAAAAACAGATGTATCTTTACCTAAAATTAAACAGTCTCAGGAAATACACAGAACTCTCCATGAAAACCCATGTGTAGATTCCATACAGTCCACAATCCCCAAATTAAGAACTCACACAGTTAGCATGGAAATTGTAGTGAAAATACTGAAACTAAATTATTATGATAGAATCATATCATTTCCTGTTAAAAAGAAACAAGAATCCTTTGGAAAATGACCGGGGAATTCTGGATCTGCCTAAATAAATGTCCAAAAGAAGTCTGAGCTATCTTGTTCTACCTAAAAGCAAGAAACCTGTCAAAGATAGTCATGTTCAAGACCATAGAAGCAAACTTAAAAGGCCTTTCATTGATAAAAGATGTATCAGTTTTACTAGTGAAAGAATAATAGTTCCAAACTCTTTGGTATGTCTTCCAAGCCAGCAAAACTGATCCCTTAGATTTCCACTTCTAGTGAGGATGGAGAAATTTAAGAGTCCATTGCTCCTACACTAACAACAAGCGCAAGCCAGGTAAGTTATAACACTATAGGTTTTTAAAAACTTAGAGAGATGATAGTGCAAAGATGTCTCAATAAACTAAATTCCCAAAAGGGACAAGTCTTTCCCATGAGAGTAGAGTCCAATGGCCCTTTTATCCCCCAGGAAGCAGTAGGAAAAGGAGAAATGCTATAGATGAGGCTAAGGAGAAACTAGTTAAACTTTAACAAACTTTAAATGACCACATGTAAAATCACATGATGAACTAGAAACCAGAGATGCCCTGTTCACTGGGGGAGTGATTCACAAATTCTTTCCTGCAATTGTTCATCAAGAGCTCCAAAGACCTGGGCAGGGCAGGAGAGCTAAAAGAAAGACATCCACACCCTCAGTGCAAGAATACCCAACCCCATCTCAATTACGAATGACACTGACTCAGTCCTCTATACTAGATGTATGAAAGAAGTGTGCTCAGTAGCAAATATTTTCTTATGTTTATCATTTCATTATGCTGAGAAAAATTTATTTCTAAACATGTTTAGCATATAGTCAATAATTATGGAATGCATGAAAATGTAAGTACTGTACCCTGTAACAAGGGAAGGAACAGTCAACAGAAGTAGGCTACTAATGGCCCACTGTTGGAATTATCAGTTAAGAACTTTATAATAACTAGAATAGTTATTTTTTGTAATTATTGGAAAAGATGGGAAATTTTCATGAAAATATGGGAAAGCTCAGGAAAGAAAATCTTCAAGTATGCACCAAATGGAAATACTTGAAAAAAAAACATAGTATCAAAAATGAAAATACATTCAATGGGCTTAAGAGTAAAGGAGATAGCAAAAGAAAGGATCAATGGACTTAATAATAATCAAGAGAAATTATCCAAACTGAACCACAAAGAGGAAAAGAATGACTGAATATGTAACAAATCACCCCAGATCTGTAGGACAATACCAAATGCAGACCCAGAAGTAGAAGAGAGAACAGGGCAGGAGAAATATCTGAAGATACAATGGCTGAGAAACTTCCAAACTTGACAAGAGACATCAACCCAATAACCCAAGAAGCTCAGCAAAGTCAAACAAGGATAAAAACAAAGAAGATCACATTTAGGGAGAACAAATTCAAAACTACTGAAAACCAAAGATAAAATATTAGAATACACAGAAAAAAGAGACATATTATAAATATTATACACAAGGGGGTAACTATAGAGTTTCTCACCAGAAACAATGGAAGTAAAAAAGACAGTGGAATAACATTTTTAAATTACTGAAGGGGAAAATAATAAAAGTCACCACAGAATTGTCTGTGTGGAGAAAATATCCCTCAAAAATGAAGGGGAAATAAAAACATTTCAGACAAAGATGAGAAGATTCATCACCAGCAAATATGAACTATAAAAACACTGAAGGGAATTCTTTAGCATAAAGGAAATAGTACCAGAGGAAGCTTGGTGCCAGGAATAAAGAGCAGCAGAGAGGAACTAGATGGATAAGTCTTTTTTCTTTTTTCTTTTCAATTTTTAAAGCTATTAAGTGTGTGTGTATGTGTGTGTATAAATTTCTTTAAAAGATATCTGACTGTTTAAAGCAGAAATAATAATGATGATATATTGTAGAATTTATAACATAATCAAGACATTAAAATATATGACAAGATCTTAAAGGGTGGGAAAGAAATAATGAATTTATACTGTTAAAAGGATCATACATCATTTGTGAAGTAATGAATTATACTAAAATAGACTATGGTAAATTAATGATGCATATTTTAATCTCTAGAGCAACTACAAAAAAAAGTGATACATAGAAGTGAAACAAAATATTAATAGAGGAGAAAAAATGGAAGTAAGAATTACTCAGTCCAAAGAAAAACTGGAAAAGAAGACCAGAGGAACAAAGAAAAGAAAGAACAAATAGAAAACAAAAAGTAAAATGTAGATTTAGTCCAATCATATCAATATTTACTTTACATGTAAATGGACTAAACAGTCTAGGTAAAAGGCTCATATTTTCATTTGGATTAATTTAAAAAGTAGAAGGGCCCCATTTGTTTACAAGAAACATACTTTAAAAAGACACAATAGGGTAAAAATAAAATGGGTGGATAATGATACACCAGATAAGCACTAAGAAAGCTGGTGTGACCACATTAATATTAAACAGAGTAAACGTCAAAACAAAGGATTATCTAGAGATAAAGGAGGATATTCTATTAAGAAGACGTAACATTCGTAAATGTCCTAATAACTTCTAAGTACAGAGTTGTACTTAGAATACTTCCAAATGTTAGAGTTTCTAAGTACAGGGGAAAAAATAGTAACAAATGCAATGAACTGAGACATATCAAATATAGAACAGTCCGTAAATCAACTTCAGATATGAACAAATAAATGTATATTAAAAAACAAATACATTAAATAAAACCTAACTGAGCATCTTAGGAAATTGCCTGCGCATTACTCATTATTTTGAACATTGATGTATAAAGGGATTTGAGCATCTTTCCAGCCCTTCATATATAAACCATACCTGAGGAAAAGCATTTAGAAGAATTAGAGCTAATAAATGCAAGAAAAATAATAGAATTCTGGGATATAGTCACATGATGGAGTATTATACAAAAGTTAAAATAAATGCACTGGAGGATAGCCAACATTGAAAAGACTAGGAACAACAAATGCTGGGGAGGATATGGAGAAAGGGGAACCCTCCTACATTGCTGGTGGGAATGTAAACCAGTACAACGATTGTGGAAAGCAATATGGAAGTTCCTCAAAAACTAAAAATAGAAATACCATTTGACCCAGGAATTTCACTTCTAGGAATTTACCCTAAGAATGCAGCAGTCCCGTTTCAAAAAGACATATGCACCCCTATGTTTATCACAGCACTATTTACAATAGCCAAGAAATGGAAGCAACCTAAGTGTCCATCAGTAGATGAATGACTAAGAAGATGTGAACAAGAAACATACTTTAATATAAAGACACGATAGGGTAAAAATAAAATGGGTGGATAATGGAATGGAATACTATTCAGCCATATGAAGAAAACAAATCCTACCATTTCCAACAACATGGATGGAGCCAGAGGATATTATGCTCAGTGAAATAAGCCAGGCAGAGAAAAACAAATACCAAATGATTTTCCTCATTTGTGGAGTATAACAAGGCAAAACTGAAGGAAGAAAATAGCAGCAGACTCACAGACTCCAAGAAGGGAGTGGCAGTTACCAAAGGGGAGGGGTCAGGGAGGATGGGTGGAGAGGGAGAGAGGAGGGGATTGAGGGACATCATGATTAGTGCACATAGTGTGTGTGGGGTCATGGGGAAGACAGTGTAGCACAGAGAAGACATATAGGGATTCTATGGCATCTTACTACACTGATGCATAGTGACTGCAAAGGGGCATGGGGGGGGACTCCGATAATAAGGGTGAATGTAGTAACCATGTTTTTCTTATGAAACCTTCATAAGACTGTATATCAGTGACACCTCAATAAAAATAATGAATGAATGAATGAATGAATAAATGCACTAGAGTTACAGTTAACTTACATGGAAAATACTATGGAAACAATATTTAGTGAAAGAAGCAAGTCACCAAGAACTATATATCATATGATGTCATGCTCCTATAGCTCAAAAAAACTATAAAACTAGATAATATGTTGCTTAAAATGCATATATATATATATGATTAAAGTTTTTTTTAAAGCAAGGGAATAATAATATACAAAATACAGGATAGTGGTTACCTCTGGAGGAGACGCAGGAGTTTGTGAAAGGGTAGGAGTAGACACGATATTATTATTAATGTTCATGTTAAGCTGATGATAAGTTCAAGGGATTTTACTTTTATATTTCATAACTTACATATATAATAATTCTTTTACATGTATCTGATAATGCAATTTAAAAATACTTCTTAAAAAAGATACAATAAGTCAGTATCTACCAAAATCCTTAAAAACATCCATTCCCTTTGAGTCATGAAATATATTTCCAGTAATTTATTGTAAGGAAATAGATAAGTATACAGAAACTATATACAAGAAAATCACAGTTATTAGAACAGAAAGAAAAAGGAAAAACAAAAACCAGTAAACAACTCAATGATGATTCTAAGAAACTACAACAATCACAAAATAGAATTTCATGCAGCTATTTGAAAATAACAGAGTTAATAACTAATATAGGAGTTAGTAAATTTCTAAACTTCATGGGTTAAACCAGGAGTACTTAAGCTGGACAATTCCTAAAAATCCCATGAAATTTTACTACATGTGTACATTTCTGAAAGGAACTAACTTCACATGCATGTTTCTAGGGAGAAAATCCAGTTTTTAGGTTCTCAAAGGGCTAAATGGTTACTTCAAAAAACTAGTTACAAAGATAGCTAGTCTCCAAAGACCCCAGTTAATGAAGCTGCCCAGTACTCACACCCTCATGTCATCCCCTCCTACACTGACCTGCCCTGGACTTCACTGCAACAAACACAATGCCAGTCCCAGGCCTACGCCTTAAGGAGGACTGACAGCTTTCACTTTTGCACTTTGAGAGTCCAGAGGGGCCGTGTGAGTGCTACCTTGCTGGAAGGGCCATATTAGAAACAGGCAAACCCCTGATACTACATGGGGAGAGAGTAAGGTCAAAGCATCCCAGCACCAAAACCTTATAGTTGTCCCCACCAAGGCACCAGCCATGTGACTAAGCTACTGTGGGCATCCAGTTAAGCCGCCATCTGCCTAAAGCCAACCACATGAGAATTCCCAAGCATAGCCAACAAAAGAACTATCCACTTGAGGCTCATTTAACAAACAATCATAAGAAATGAGAAAATGGTTCTTCATCTAAACCACAAAATTTGGGAGTAAATTATTAAACAGAAATAAGTAACCAAACAGTTACAGACTGCTGGTTTAGACTGAGTAACTTCACCTAATTAACGACTTAATATGTTTCTACTTAATGATTAAAACAAAAATAAGAAGCCCCCCGGTCCTCTGTGTAATCATTGTCCATGTGTGCACACACACAGTGATGCCACATACATAACAATTTCATTGGTCAAAAACAACTTTAGCCACTTTGATGTCATGTTAATTTATATACATAAGCCCTTTTACTACACATAAATGAAACATAGAGTAAGCATCTAATTTTGTCCTTATATTAAAAAAAGGGAAAAGAGTGAGACCTCCAGATGAGCCTTCATTTTAAATATTACAGGGGTTACTTATGTAAATTACCTTCCTTCCCTCTAGACTCCAAAAATAAACCACACACACAAAAATAAAAACAAGAAAACTACAACAAAAGGTAGAGTGAGGTTAAGGGAACAAATATTTGAAAGGTATCTTAAAATGCTAATAAAACAGCACTATATTATGTCTTATTATGGAAATTATAATGTAGTGCCTACTGAATACAAATACTTTCTTTTTATTAATTTCTGCAATAATCTTGCAAACAATACCTGAGAGGAAAACAAATTCAAACAGAACCAGGAATCCTGCTGCAGAACCAAGAAGCAAAGCAGAACATAAACAATATGAAAAAGGGCAGATCCTATTTCATCTATTCAATTTAAGTGAAATGAAGATATAAACAAACTTTGTGGTGGCGTGTTTTTTTTAATTTACTGCATTTGATTTTTCAAAACAAAAACATCCATTTTCCACAGACAGCTGTTAGCCAAAAATAACAGCAAGAGGCAAGGCTTCAGTGAGGACAGATTTAAATGACAACAATATTTCTTTAACTCTCTAAATACTTAACCTATAAAATTTCTAGCAAAATAATAGCTGATTAAATTTCAATTTAGCCCCTTTTCTTTCTCACATTTCTCTACTATCATTGAGCGAAGATTCTTTAGGCACTAGGACACTGACCTTTCTGACCTCAGATTTATCATTTGAGAATGAAAATCATTATGTAAAAAGTACAATGCCTGACCACAGTAGCAAATGCTCAACAAATGATAGCTATAGTTGTCATTCTTATTACTGATCACAAAAGGATGGCAAATGTCAAGTTTAGTAGAATATTGGTGGTTACCTGAATATCTATTTCCTTCTACTTTCCTAACAGAATCTGATTTTGTTCTGCTTTCACTCCCCACAACCACAGTCACATATATGACCCACAAGAATGTCATGTGCCCATAAATGGTTCATGGGTAATACTCCTTTGTCAGTGACTAGTTCAAAAATGGGCATGTGACCCAGTAGTACCCAATCAACAAAATGTGAGAAGAGGTCTGCAGCGGATCTTTTGAGGAAAGTGTCCTCACACCTAAAAAAAGAGCCACAGTAAGAAATTTTTCCCCCTTTCTCTAGAGATTTTTGTATGATATGATTTCCTGGCAATGCAGCAGCCATTCTGCTCTCAGCATGAGGAACAGGCCAATAATGTTGACAACAGAGCAAGAAAAGAAGTGGAGAACTGGGCTGAGAAACAACCAGTGCTGGAATCCACCTACATCTGAACATCCTCATACGTGAAATCATGTCTTTCCCTATTGTTGAAGCCAGTTTCAGTTGTGATTTCTGTTACCTACAGCCCAAAGCACTCTGAGTACTACAGCAATGGAAAGCTGTAAACTCGGTAATGGACTTTATCAAAACTAAAGTTAAACCACCCTTCTCTTCAATAGAACAGAGACTCTAGCATGAATATCTAAACCTCTTAAATAAGCAGGTAAGGCAGCTCTGGTTTACCAATGTAGAACAAGTTAGTCATTTTGCCAATCAGAAACTGTTTGACAATGCTTTAAAATACATAAAGGGTTACTAAATTCAACTGAACAGATACTTATTGAGTACCAACTATATCATTAAGCCACCAACTTCCTCAGTGACCTGCCAGGCTTTGTAAGGAGGAACAACCATGCAAGTGGTGTAAGTGCTACATCATAGCACCACTTACCAGCACAGAGTAAATCTGCAGGGGCAGGCAAAGGGGGAGGAAAGGAGGAGGGAGAGCTTCAAAAAAGAGAAGATATTTGATTAAAGATGGTGGTGTGAGAGGTGAGACAGAGGCTTCCTCCTAAAACCACATATAATACAAAAATATAATTAATACAGCTAGTCCTGAAAGAGCAACAGGAAAGAGGACTGTGCCAGACTGCACACACCTGGAGAAAAGACCAGACTTCACGGAATAGGATAACTTACCAAAGCTGTGGCTGGGTGGGACTCACGCCCTTTCCCCACTCTAGCTCACTGGCTGGAGGAAGAGAAATGGAGCGGGGAGGGAGTGGAGGCCTGGGACTGCTGAATACCTAACTCCAGAGATCTGCTCTGGGAGCACAAACCTACATTTCATGGTACTCTCATGATACTCTCATAAATAGAGGATGGGAAAGCTAAGACAGGCAGAATTCCTGGAGAGACTGAGATTCCAGCCACTTGTGGAAAGCAGGGATCCATACACAGCTGCTCTGGGACAAAAGAAAGGCAGGCAGTCTGAGAGACATCCTGACAAGGAAGCCCTTAGCAAGAGGGCTGCTAAAGGGGCAATGATTGCACAGAGCTTACTGATTAGGAGAAAGGACAGGTACACAAAATTGTCCGGGTGCACTCTGACCATCAGGTTGGGAGCTTTCATGATTTCCAGGTGCTCCAACTCCCTGGCTGGCTACACAGATCCAAGGACCCCCTCTGTGATAGGCAGTCTACTGTGCCTTTCTCCCAGCCAGCCCCACCTGGCTTGCAAACTGGCGTTAGGCCAGCCAGAGGGAAGATCTGTCTACAGCAACTACAAACGCAAAGCATAGAGGCTTATACCTGTGTGCTCGGCCCACTGGTTCAGGCAGTGGAGACAGGCATAGCAGCCAGGAAGCAGGAAACACCTCTTTCCTTCCCCCAGGCACCAATACCACTCCCCTGCGACCCCCAACATTGCTTCAGGAGCTGAGCAGCTCCAGAGAATAGAGCTTCTGGACACTAAAGGGCGCCATATACAAATATGAAATGCCAGAGGAACCTGGTTTAGAGTAAAATTAATGTAACTCCTGAGAAAGATGACATGGACCTCATGACTCTTCCTGAAAGGGAGTTCAAAATAAAAATCATTAACATGCTGATGGAGGTACAGAAAGATATTCAAGAACTGAGGAATGAATTCCGGTTGGAGATCCAATCACTGAAGAGCACAATGGAAGGAATTAAAAGCAGATTGGATACAGTGGAGGAGACAATAAATGAAATAGAAACTAGAGAACAGGAATACCAAGACGCTGAGGCACAGAGAGAAAAAAGGATCTCTAAGAATGAAAGAATATTGAGAGAAATGTGTGACCAATCCAACTGGAAAAATATTTGCATTATAGGGGTACCAGAAGAAGAAGAAGAGAGAGAAAGGGATAGAAAGTGTCTTTGAGGAGTAATTGCTGAGAACTTCCCCAATCTGGGGAAGGAGATAGTCTCTCAGGCCATGGAGATCCACAAATCTCCCAACACAAGGGACCCAAGGAAGACAACACCAAGATATATAGTAATTAAAATGGCAAAGATCAAGGATAACGATAGACAATTAAAAGCAGTCAGAGAGAGAAATGAGATCACATAAAAGGAAAGCCCATCAGGCTAACATCAGACTTCTCAGCAGAAACCTTACAGGCCAGAAGGCAGTGGCATGATGTATTTAATGCAATGAAGCAGAAGGGCCTGGAACCAAGATTACTTTATCTGGCAAGATTATCATTTAAATTTGAAGGAGGGATTAAACAATTTCCAGATAAGCAAAAGCTGAGAGAATTTACCTCCCACAAACCATCTCTACAATCTATTATAGAGGGACTGCTATAGATGGAAGTGTTCCTAAGGTTTAATAGCTGTCACCAGAGGTAATAAAACCACAGTAAAGAAATTACTAAGCAAATGCAAAATTAAATTAACTATCCCCAAAGTCAATCAAAGGATAGACAAAGAGTACAGAATATGATATCAAATATATAAAGAATGGAGGAGGAAGAAAAAGGAAGAGAAAAAAAGAAACCTTAGATTGTGTTTGTAATAGCATATTAAGTGAGTTAAGTTAGACTCTTAGATAGAAAGGAAGTTAACCTTGAAACTTTGGTAACCATGAATCTAAAGCCTGCAATGGCAAAAAGTATATACCTATTGATAATCACCCTAAATGTAAATGGACTGAATGCACCAATCAAAAGACATAGAGCCACAGTATGGATAAAAAAACAAGACCCATCTATATGCTGCCTACAAGAGACTCACTTTAAACCCAAAGGCATACACAGACTAAAAGTGAAGGGATGGAAAAAGATATTTCATGCAACTAATAGAGAGAAGAAAGCAGGAGTTGCAGTACTTGTATCAGACAAAATAGACTTCAAAACAAAGAAAGTCACAAGAGACAAGGAAGGACATTACGTAATGATAAAGGGGTCAATACAACAAGAAGATATAACCATTATAAATATCTATGCACCCAACACAGGAGCACCTACATAAATGAAACAAATATTAACTGAATTAGGAGGGGAAATAGAATGCAGTGCATTCATTCTAGGAGACTTAGCACTCCACACACTCTGAAGGACACAATGAGACAGAAAATAAGTAAGGACACAGAGGTACTGAACAACACATTAGAACAGATGGAACTAACAGATATCTACAGAATTCTACAACCCAAAACAGCAGAATACATATTCTTCTCAAGTGCACATGGAACATTTTCAAGAATAGATCATATACTAGGACACAAAAAGAGCCTTGGTAAATTCAAAAGGGTTGAGATTGTACCAACCAGTTTCTCAGACCACAAAAGTATGAAACTAGAAATAAATTATGCAAAGAAAATGAAAAATTCCACAAACACACAGAGGCTTCACAACATACTTCTAAATGACCAATGGATCAATGACCAAATAAAAACAGAGATCAAGCAATATATGAAGATAAATGACAAAATAATTCAACACTGCAAAATCTGTAGGACTCAGCCAAGGCTGTGCTAAGAGGAAAGTATATTGCAAGACAGGCCTACCTCAGGAAAGAAGAATAATCCCATATAAGCAGTCTAAACTCACAATTAATGAAACTAGAAAAAGAAGAACAAATGAAGCCCAAAGTCAGTAGAAGGAGGGACATAATAAAGAGTAGAGCAGAAATAAATAAAATTGAGAAGAATAAAACAATATAAAGAAGCAATGAAAGCAAGAGCTGGTTCTTCGAGAAAATAAACAAAACAGATAAACCCTTAGCCAAACTTATTAAGAAAAAAAGAGAATCTACACACATAAATAGAATCAGAAATGAGAAAGGAAAAATAACTACGGACACCACAGAAATACAAAGAATTATTAGATAATATTATGAAAAATTATATGGTAACAAACTGGATAACCTAGAAGAAATGAACAACCTTCTAGAAAAATACAACCTTCCAAGGCTGACCAAGGAAGAAACAGAAAATCTGAACAGACCAATTACCAGCAACGAAATTGAATCGATAATTAAAAACCTACCTAAGAACAAACCTCCTGGACCAGATGGCTTCACTGCTGAATTTTATCAAGCATTTCATGAAAACCTAATACCCATTCTCCTTAAAGTTTTCCAAAAAATAGAAGAGGCGAGAATACTTTCAACCTCATTCAATGAGGCCAGCATCACTCTAATACCAAAACCAGGCAAAGACACCACAAAAAAAGAAAATTATGGACCAATATCTCTGATGAACATTGATGCAAAAATACTCAACAAAATATTAGCAAACTGAATTCAAAAATACATCAGAAAGATCATCCATCATGATCAAATAGGATTTATTCCAGGGATGCAAGGATGGTACAACATTCGAAAATCCATCAACATCATCCACCACATCAACAAAAAGAAGGACAAAAACCACACGATCATCTCCATAGATGCTGAAAAAGCATTCAACAAAATTCAACATCCATTCATAGTAAACACTATCAACAAAATGGGTAGAGAGGGCAAGTACCTCAACATAATAAAGGCCATATATGACAAACCTACAACCAACATCATACTTAAGAGCGAGAAGCTGAAAGCTTTTCCTTTAAGATCAGGAACAAGACAAGAATGCCCACTTTTCCCACTTCTATTCAACATACTACTGGAGGTCCGAGCCACAGCAATCAGACAACACAAAGAAATAAAAGGCATCCAGATTGGCAAGGAAGAAGTTAAATGTCCCTGTTTGCAGTTGACATGATATTGTACATAAAAAACCCTAAAGAATCCACACCAAAACAACTACAACTAATATATGAATTCAGCAAAGTTGCAGGATACAAAATTAACACACAGAAATCTGTGGCATTCCTATACACTAACAGTGAACTAGCAGAGAGAGAAATCAGGAAAACAATTCCATTCACAATTGCATCAAAAAGAATAAAATACCTAGGAATAAACCTAACCAAGGAAGTGAAAGACCTATACTCTAAAAACTACAAGACAGTCATGAGAGAAATTAAAGAAGATACCAATAAAGGGAAATACATCCCATGCTTCCCTATCCCTAATGGATAGGAAGAATTAATATTGTCAAAATGGCCATCCTGCCTAAAGCAATCTATAGATTCAATGCAATTCCTATCAAAATACCAACGGCATTCTTCAATGAACTAGAGAAAATCATCCTAAAATTCATATGGAACCACAAAAGACCCTGTATAGCCAAAGCAATCCTGAGAAGGAAGAATAAAGCAGGGGGAATTATGCTCCCCAACTTCAAGCTCTACTATGAAGCCACAGTAATCAAGAAAATTTGGTACTGGCACAAGAACAGACCCATAGACCAATGGAACAGACTAGAGAGCCCTGATATAAACCCAAACATATATGGTCAATTAATATATGATAAAGGAGCCATGGACATACAATGGGGAAATGAAAGCCTCTTCAACAGCTGGTGTTGGCAAAACCGGAGAGCTACATGCAAGAGAGTTAAACTGGATTATTGTTTAACCCCATATACTAAAGTAAACTAGAAATGGATTAAAGACTGGAATGTAAGTCATTAAACTATTAAACTCTTAGAAGACAACATAGGCAAACATCTCCTGAATATAAGCATGAGCAACTTCTTCCTGAAAGCATCTCCTTGAGAAAGGGAAACAAAAGCAAAAATGAACTCATGGGTCTACATCAAACTAAAAAGTTTCTGTATAGCAAAGGACACCATTTACAGAACAAAAAGGCATCCTACAGTATGGGAGAATATATTTGTAAATTACATATCTGACAAGGGGTTAATATCCAAAATATATAAAGAACCTACATGCCTCAACACCCAAAAGGCAAATAACCTGATTAATGAATGGGTAGAGGATATGAAGAGACAGTTCTCCAAAGAAGAAATTCAGATGGCCAACAGACACATGAGAAGATGCTCCACATCATTAATTATCAGGGAAATGCAAATTAAAACCACAGTGAGATATCACCTCACACCAGTAAGGATGGCCTGCATCGAAAAGACTAAGAACAACAAATGCTGGCAAGGATGCAGAGAAAGGAGAACCCTCCTACACTGCTGGTGGGAATGTAAGGTAGTTCAATCATTGTGGAAAGCAATATGGAGGTGCCTCAAAAGACTAAAAATAGAAATACCATTTGACCCAGGAATCCCACTCCTTAGAATTTACCCAAAGAATACAACTCCTCAGATTCAAAAAGACATATGCACCCCTATGTTTATCACAGCACTTTTTACAATAGCCAAGATATAGAAACAACCTAAGTGTCCATCAGTAGATGAATGGATAAAGAAGAGGTGGTACATATACACAATGGAATACTATTCAGCCATAAGAAACAAATCCTACCATTTGCAACAACATGAATGGAGCTGGAGGACATTATGCTCAGTGAAATAAGCCAGGTGGAGAAAGACAAATGACAAACGATTTCCCTCATTTGTGGAGTATAACAATGAAGCAAAACTGAAGGAACAAAATGGCAGCAGACTCAGAGACTCCAAGAAGGGACTAGTGGTTACCAAAGGGGAGGGGTGTGGAAGGAGGGAGAAGGGCACTGAGGGGCATTATGGTGTGGGGGGCCACGGGGAGATCAGTGTAGCACAGAGAAGGCACATAGTGCATCTGTGGCATCTTGCTGCACTGATGGACAGTGACTGAATTGGGGTATGGGTGGGGACTTGATAATATGGGTAAATGTAGTAACCACATTGGTTTTTCATGTGAAACCTTTATAAGAGTATATATCAATCATACATTAATAAAAAATTAAATAAAAAAAAAGAGAAGACATTTGAGTTCAATCCTGAAGAATGAACAAAGCTTCAACAGGCAGAAAAGAAGGGAAGAGATTCTAAACGGGAGCACAAAGAAAAATGTGTAGGTATTCCTCAAGAAATTGTATTAAGTAATTCATACTGCATGACAGCAATAAAGAATGAAATGAATGATGCTAGCTAAGACTTCCTAAGAAAAGTTGCTAGACATGTAAATCAAAATAAAACTTACCTGTGCAATTAACATAGTGAGTGCTGAAAACTATCCATGAACTTGTTGACATGGGCAGGGTTTAACCTTGTAAAAGTTGTTCTGAGGAAAGCCAAGGGCTATACACAAACTCAAGTCCATGTTGCTTATGCTTCCTCCAGATGGAAACATGCTACACATTCTGAAGTGAAAAGCTACAAAGAAGTAACTGCTACTAAGATGTGAAGTGAAATCCAAGCAGGTAAGACAAATCAGACAAATGAAGACAAGTATATGGCAAATATGAAAAATATTTCAGTTGCCAATCATATTTCTATATTCCACTAAATTTACTTTATCTTAAGAAAGTTTAACAGGTAAAGCAGAGGCAAATCTAAATTTTAAGGTTAACAAAGAACTCAGATCAAACAAATACTCAGTGAATCTTCAATCCTTATGGTTCTCTGACATGAATTTTACTATTACTTAGCCAGATGTAGCAAATATTCTGTATTAGTGAGAATAATTTCTGAGAACACATCATTTTAGCAGATCCAATCTGGAGCTTATGAATCTATCATTAATATTACTAACAATGACTACTAACATAATAGATTAAAATGCATATAATTTACCAAGAAATTATGAAGAATGAAGAAAACATTCTCATTAAGAGCTAAAATAGAAAGAGATGTAACTCTTTCCTCAGCATTACGAAACACACAACACTAAGTCCTAAACTAACAGGAGATGCACTGGTAAAAAGCAGTAACATCAATGATAACTAGTGTATCTGTATGTCTCTCCTCCATGAAGAAAGATGTCCCAACCCTGAGACAGGTGGACACAGCCTTCCAATTTGTTCCCTCCATTACAACTCAAATCCAAGTCTGGTTCCTAAGTCCATGATCCTACACCCCAGACTGCCTCCAGAGTGCACCTGCTCTCCCATTCAGGGTGGGAACATGTAAACCTAAAATACCATTGTGCAATTTTAGCGAGGTCTCTAATTCTTCGATAGCTAACTCAGATTTTTTTTTAATGTCTACCCATGCTTTCTATTAGCCAGGGCTTGCTAAATCTTTTTCCATTAAAGCCAGAAAACAAATACAACATGCAAATAATGTACTTTTTCATGATATGAACAAAACATTCTGCAAATAGAAATGCAAAGTAGTCTTTGGTCATGACATAATGGGCTCAATCATGCTGTGATTCACTAAAGAGAATCATGACACATACTCAATAACAGGTTAATAAAAATGCAAACTGACTGTTTCTATATTCAACACTCATGGGTCTCCATTTTTTTTCCATTATTCACCAATAAATCTTTGCCCAAATTACCCAGTCACCATGGACAGAGCCAGTTAAAATAAAACACATTTGGTCCAGTATTATGTCTTTCTAAGACCTCTATCATCACCTTTTACAGTTTGTTTAACCACTTCTGTTTGCAACAAGAACCTTGGCTAGAGCTAAGTGTATCCCACAAGAGTTGGAAACAGATACTTCATTTCTGCCAGCACAATACTCATGTCTCAGTGGTCCCTATACAGGCTGGCTCTTATGGTCACCCATTACACTATCTGTTAGTGCTCTCAGGGATACCCTAGGGTCAAGGATATACAACAGATCTCAACTTCACATCCACCAAAACATAATGAGGGAAGAGACTGGTAAATTGTATGAGATGAGTGTTACATGCAAGGCACAGCTGGGGGACAGCACCTCTTTGCCCATAGATATGTTGCCTTGCTAAGTACTTAAAATCATTAACTATGGACTAGCAGCCTTCATATCACTTGGGAGCTTGTGAAAAATACAGAATCTCAGGCTCTTCCCAGACCTACTGGATCACTACTGCATTTCAACAGGTGACTCATACATGCAAAAGTGTAAAAAGAGTAGGTGTTTTAAAAAATATCCTGATAACACTGTTTCTGAAGATATATCATTACAATTATTATCTCAAATAACACTCAGAAATAGGAAGCCTAAACTAAATTTGTGTCTAAAGAACAACGTGCCTTTCACTGAAAGGTCCAAGGAAACCTTTAGAGGGACTAAATATCCACACTCAAACATCAGAGACAAAGCCCTGAATTCCCTGCGCATCATTTTTTTCTTAACAGCTTGCCAACATCAGATATACTATGTGCTCTCAAAAAGTGATGAGTTATACCATGTACAACTTTCATAGCAACGAATTATCAATTTATAAAACTCAAAGTCAACATATTGTGCCTCACAGTCATTTCAGCTGGCAAGACTTTAAAGGACACACAAATCTGAAGTAATGCATTGGAAATATTTGATTTATGTTAAACAGCACTCTGGAATTTAAACATTCGTATGCTCAACCAAAACCTATTCCTGGCCAATTGGTTCACTGATCAGCTTACATATACGCTTCCAACATATACTGCTCAGCTAAATTTAATACTTAAAAATTTTAAGACTTTTCTGTGTATTTTTTAAAATAAATCTTATTTCAAGTAAATTTCCTGAGCTAAAAAGACCACCACCACAACAAAATAATACCAAAAACAACTTTGTGCTGTAAAAGGCAGTGCATGTATTGAAAGAACTCTGCCTCTAACAAGAACCTTTTACACTAGGAACTAAGACGGGAAAGCCATGAAGGCCCTCAGTCCAGTAAGGAGACTGGAGCCGCGTGTCAGAAAGAAATTGTTTTTCTGCTCCTTTTGATGGGTTATGCTTTCAAGTCAGGAAATTAGAAACAGGTGTGCCAGAGGGCACACACATCCTCGCTCCACACTGAAAAACATGCGTTTTCAATTTTCAAACATGAAAGGGACTCCTGTTGAATGAAAGAAGAAATGAAAATCCAGCTCTGTTTCTGTGAACCATATGAAGGGAACTTAGAAAGCCTTTGACAAGTTGCTTCGCTTACTCCTTCTCTAACTGACAGCAGGTAGTACTTGACAATAGCGAGGAAAAGGCATACTTTCAAGTGAGAACAATCAAAGGGAGGATTACATTAAGGATCACAGCATTGGCATTTCTAACCCATCACTTGATCTTATGCTTCTGTTTCTACCATTTCTTCACCTTGTGTTTTAAAATTAGAAGGCTCTTCTTTCACAAAACAACAACAAAGCAATGCAAAGTAAGTATTTGGCAAAAAAAAAAAGAATCTGAGAGACTATAATCGCCAAAAGAATATCCTGGGGTTCACTTCATCTAGAATAATCCAAGTCTATAATCTTTTTCAGAGAAAGATCTCCTCTTCTGCATGATGTTCTGAGCTCTACTTGGATGCTGGAGACATTTCCGTGAGTATATGCGTGTGATGGGTAGTGCTATGCTTCAAGGCAACTGTTGTTGGTGGGCTTCCAGGACAGGATGTGTGATAGGGTGATGTTGTAGGCTGCAACAAAAGTCAAGCTGTCAGATGTGCTGCGGTGCCTACCAGGGACACTTTGGGAGGTTTGTAGTGCGTATTCCTCAGGTGACCAGATGCAGCAGAACCCCATTCAGGGTTAGCAAACCTTTGGTATAGCCAATATTTCAACATTTTTCTATATTGGCAAGAAATTCATCTATGCTATCAAGTAAGGCCATAGATTTCATACCCTTTGAGGACAGGGACCATCTTTACTTCTCTTTTACCATACCTAGGCTAGAGCACAGCATATGAACCTCTAAAATGCTGTTGTTTTATAACATGAGAGCAATTATAAATCATCTCCCATAACAGCAAAATGTGTGAATTCATGTATGCATAACAAGATATTCTTCATAGTCTTTAAAATTCTGTTTTGATGCATATTTGGTACATAAAAATGTTCATTATATAGTATTAAATAGACAAAGTGCAACATAAGCTAAACAATACTGTTTTCGTTTTATCTACCAAAAATCTACCAAATATATTAATACTGACTACAGCAAGATGGCAAAATTATCGGTTTCATTTTCCAAATTATTTTCAATAAGCATGTGCTATTTCACAATCAGGAAAAAAATCCACTCATTCAAAGCCTCTAAGATACATGATAAACTGAAGCTGTCACACTGAACTGGCTTCCTAAGAAATGATCTAGTGCAATTCAGAATTCTACTTTATTTTGAACCAGCAGTGACTTCATGTTATGTAAAAAGCAGGAAATAATAGATTAATAGTTCATCAGATATGAAAGTGACCTAATTAGAGTAAGCAACAGTCTCAGAATAGAATTCCCATCCCAGATACTTACTTTAGTTCTTGAAAATGTGCTGATAATTCATATATGCTTATCTGTAATTGAACAATATTTCTTCCCCACTCCCACTAACTAAACAGCCAAAGGTCAAGTGCTATTAAGATGATGATGTTTATAAAGGTTAAGGTTTTATCTATGATCACATCTAGAAGTCATAATTCACATAATTCCCAACCCTACAAATTATATGCCAAATTATTTCAGATTAAGCAGCTGCTTATTACACTGAGCCTTCTAAGAATCTTGCTGAACATGACAAGATTATGAAAGTATATTATTTCATATGGACAAGGAACTTCTGAGAAGCCACCAGTGTCAGCCATGTCAGTGAGAAACAGCACTGCTAATAAGGCAGATAAAGAACCAGGGTAGGCTGAAGAATATAGAATCCACTACAGTAGACCTAACAGCGATGTAGTTAGCTCCTTGACCAGTTTTGCCTTTCATTGTTCAATTACTCATCATTCCAGAAAAATGTCAGAAATGAAAGATCTTTTTCTATCTTCCAAAAGTCTGAGCATCTCCTTGATCAAAAGGGTCCCCACTTCATACAAAAGAAAATTTAAATATTTAGTTAAGGCCATCTAGAGATCCCAAATTAAGCTCCACAGACCTCACACTCACTCCTCTTCTTCCTGCATCCTCTATTCTCATCAGAATATACCGCTCTTAACCCTTCACTTACCTTCCTCTCAACCCTGAATCATCTGAACTTGACCTAGCTCACTTCACCTGTCATAGATTGAATATTTGTGTCCCCCACAAAGTCATACATTGGAACCTCTAACCCTCTATGTGATGCTATCTGGGAAGAGGTAACCAGGGTTAGATGAGGTCATGAAGGTGGTACCCCCATGATGGGATTAGTGTCTTTACACAAAAAGGAAGAGAGACCAGAGCACTCATTCATGCTGGCCCCCACACACACTCTCAAGACCCCACCATCCACCCTCTCTCTCTCACACTCTTTCTCCCCCAACCCTCTCTCTACCATGTGGGGACATAGCAAAAAAATGGCCTATTGCATGCCACAAAGAGAGCCCTTCTGGGAACCAAATCTGCTAGTACCATATCTTGGACTTTCCAGCCTCTAGAACTGTGAGAAATAAATGTCTGTTGTTTAAACCACACAGTCTGTGGTATTTTGGTACAGTAGTCTGAGCTAAGACACTACCCTGATGTATTTATTTGTGCATATTCATTCACATCAGTTTGTGCAGAAGCATCAGAGGCTCTACCAGAGGGTCTACCTGATAAGCATGACTTACACATGGGTGAGGAAAACTGATGAAAATCCCAACCTTCACAGAGTGTCATAGCAGAGTATTATAGAAAGTAAAGATAAAATAAATAGATAAGATACACAAAATGTTAGACAATAATACAAACTATGGGGAAAAATAAAACATGGAAGAAGGATAGGGAATGTTGGCTGTGGAAAGATTTATATGTTAAATAGGGGGTCAGGGAAGATCTCAGTAAGAAGGCAAACCATCTGAATAAAGAGGTAAAGGGGTTGTGGGCAAGAGGTTTAAGGTACAGAAGGGAGAGAGAGAAAGGAAAAGGAAGCAACTCAGACAAAGGTCCTAAACTGGGACAGTGCCTGGCATGTTTAAGTACAACAGAGTGGACAATGTAGCTGGAACTGAATGAGCAAGGGAAGAAAAGCAAGAGAAGTCTGAGGAGAAAGTGGGTAACAGCATGTATAAGGCCTTGTAGGCCCTTCATAAAGACTTTGGCTTTCCCTTTAAGTAAAATGGCAAGTGATTGGACAGTTCAAAGAGGTATGACATGATTTGACTTCACTTATTACACCAACTCCTGTATTGAGAACTGAATAAAGCAGAAAGAGAGAGAAAAAAAAAAAAAAACCAAGGTACCTACTAGGAGGCTATTGAAATAATCCAGATTAGATATGATTAGCACTTCGAATTTGTTGGTAGCATAGGAGGTGCTAAGAAGTGGTCAGATTTTAACTATATTTAGAGGAGAATAGATAGCGTTTATTGTTGGATTGGATTGGATGTGGGTGAGATATAAAAGAAAAACAGGTAAAACATGACTCTAAGATTTTGACCTGAGCCATTGGGAGTCTCTAGTTGCCATCTTCTCTGTGAAAGACTACAAGGGAAGCAGTTGGTGGGGTGGGGATTGGGAATAATACCAAGAGTTCATGTTTGGACATGCTAATTTGAGATGCTTATTAGACAAATGAGTGGAAATTTTGAACAAGCAGTTGAATATATAACTGAGTTATATAATCCCTCTCCCTAGAGGGAGAGGCCTAGGTGTGAGATAAAAAATGTGGAAGCTAGCTATTATAAAGCCACAGTAATCAAGATAATTTGGTACTGGGACAAGAAAAGAGCCATAGATCAATGGAACAGAATAGATAATCAATATATAAACCCACACATATATGACCAATTAATAGATGATAAAGGAGCCATGGACATACAATGGAGAAAGAACAGCATCTTCAACAACTGGCATTGGCAAAACTGAAGAGCTACATGTAAGAGAATGAAACTGGACCACTGTCTAACTCCACACACAAAAGTAAACTCAAAATGGATCAAAGACCTGAATGTAAGTCATAGAACCACAAAACTCTTAGAAGAAAACAGAGGCAAAACTCTCTTGAATATAAACATGAGCAACTTTTTCATGACCACACCTCCTCAGGCAAGGGAAACAAATGCAAAAATGAACAAGTGGGACTACATCAAACTAAAAAGCTTCTGTACAGCAAAGGATACCATCAGCAGAACAGAAAGGCATCCTACGGTTTGGAAGAATACATTCGTAAATGACATATCCGACAAGGGGTTAATATCCAAAATATGTAAAGAATTCATACACTTCAACAACCATAAAGCAAGTAACCCAATTAAAAAATGGGCAGAGGATCTGAACAGACACTTCTCCAAAGGAGAAATTCAGATGGCCAATAGGCACATCACTAATCATCAGGGAAATGCAAATTAAAATCACAATGAGATATCACCTCATACCAGTTAGGACGAACAACATCCAAAAGACAAGCAACAACAAATGCTGGTGAGGATGTGGAGAAAGGGGAACCCTCCTACACTGCTGGTAGGAATGTAAATTAGTTCAACCATTGTGGAAAGCAATATGGAGGTTCCTCAAACAACTAAAAATGGAAATACCATTTGACCCAGGAATTCCACTCCTAGGAATTTACCCTAAGAATGCAGCAGCCAAGTTTGAAAAAGACAGATGCACCCCTATGTTTATCGCAGCACTATTTACAATAGCCAAGAAATGGAAGCAACCTAAGTGTCCATCAGTAGATGAATGGATAAAGAAGATGTGGTACATACACATGATGGAATATTATTCAGCCATAAGAAGAAAACAAATCCTACTATTTGCAACAACATGGGTGGAGCTAGAGGGTATTACGTTCAGTGAAATAAGAGGAGAAAGACAAGTACCAAATGACTTCACTCATCTGTGAAGTATAAGAACAAAGCAAAAACTGAAGGAACAAAACAGCAGCAGACTCACAGACTCCAAGAAGGGACTAGCGGTTACCAAAGGGAAAGGGGTTGAGGAGGATGGGTGGGAAGGGAGGGATAAGAGGATTAAGGGGTATTACAATTAGCGCACATAATATAGGGGGGCACGGGGAAGGAAGTATAGCACCAAGAAGACAAGTAGTGACTCCATAGCATCTTACTATGCTGATGGACAGTGACTGTTATGGGGTATGTGGTGGGGATTTGATAATAGGGGGAATGTAGTAACCACAATGTTGCTCATGTGAAACCTGAGTATAAGATTGTATGTCAATGATACCTTAATAAAATTTTTTTTTAAATGTGGGAGCTAGGACTTGAGAATATGGATGAATGTTGTAACCACAATGTTGCTCATATGAAACTTTCATAAGATTGTATATCAATGATACCTTAATAAAAAAATGTGGAGTCATCAGCATGTATGTGGTACTTAGCCATCAGACTGCATGGGAATACCAGGGAGTGGGAATACAAAGAGAGAGAGAAATTCAAGGACTAGGCCTCAGGGTGCTCCAAGATTGGGAGGTCAGGGAGATGAGAAACATTAGCAAAGGAGCCTGAGAAAGAGCAGTCAGTGCAGTGGGAAGACCAGGAGAATGTGGTATTCTGGAAGTCTATCAGGAAGAGTATTTCCAGGGAGAGCAAGTCATTCAAGCAACTGTGTCAAATGCTGCTAACAAGCCTAGAAGATGACTACTGGGCTTTGGAGGGGGCTGCTAATTTTGACAAAATCAGTGGAGTGGTAGAGAAAAAGGCCAGATTGATGTAGATTTCAGAGTAAATGAGAGAAGAGAACTAAGAAAAACAATGGACTTTAAATACAAACAACTCCTTGAAGTTTCACCTTGAAAGGTTGCTAAAAAACAGGGAAGACAACTTGAAGGGCGCTGAACCTTTCGGTGACCTGCACGTAGATTTCTAAGTAGAACAGGGCTCTTATCAAGGATGTTAATCAAGTGTGCTTGTGGCAGATAGAGAATAACGAAGAAAATAATGGCTTCTCTTAAAAAGGAAGCTGAGCATGGATTCCTGCCTTCATCCCACCCACAGAGGGCCCCCAGAGAGCAATGACCATATGGTACATATAGATGTCTGACGATGGTCTCCCACTGAATCTTGCATCACGTGGCTCCACTCTTGCAGGGAAGATTGTCCTCTGTCCTCCCGACAAAAGTTCCCAGGCAGGAGGTTTGCAGCACAGACTCAACAGACTTATCTCTCACAGAGGCAGAGGAAGACCTGTGCCTGAAAAACGAAGAAAGGGTGACATACTTCCAAGCCCCTGAGAAAGAGACTCTAATCACTGGCCCAGAAATATTCAGGCAAAAGCCTGGTCTCATTCTTTGCATTTTTTACCCCATAAATCTTTGAACCTACTCTTGGCAAGCCATGGCCATGCCTTCATTGCCTTCAAGTTTCTAGGACTATCCAGAGACAAGACCTAGAAAATCAAAGAACCTACAAACTCAGAAATCACCGGGCCTCAAATCAGAAACCAGGTAGCATATCTTTCTTCATGCCGGAATACTTGAAGGAAGGGAGTTAAAGCTTTGTCTCCGGATCTCAAGTCAGCTGCCACATAACGCTGGATTCACTGTATTCCTTTAAGAAAAAAACAGACTACACAGACAAGTAACAGAAGACCAATGTTAAGGTCAACTAGAGCATAAACTTAATCTCCTGTTTTTTTCCTCCTTCTGATCTTCTAATCCTCAAACTGCTCTTCCTTTCCATAGCCGAAGAAAGACCACAGATGTATCTTACATTATGTATCTGAAGTGTTACTGAAAAATTATGTGTGATTCTGAATTTAGAAAATTAAATCAAATTTTAAAGGGCTATTTAAAGAAATTCCACAGTGAACATGAATAATCTTTTTGAAAAGACAAATATCCTTCTAGAAGGAAGAATCATATATGCATTTCTTTCTTTTTTATTGACATATAACAGTGTGTAAATGTGAGTGTATAGCTTGTTAATTTGATACACTTATAGTATGACTGCCACTGTAGCAATAATTACCACCTCTATCACATTACGAAGTTATCCTTTCTTTTTAATGGTTGGAATACTTAAGTTCTAGTCTCTTAACAAGATTGATGATTATAATGCAATATTTTTGTCCATACATATGCATTTCCTGATTTTAATTTGTCTAGTAAACACTAAGTGCAAAGCTCTATGCCAGGCACTTAGGAAACACAAATATGCCCAAAGACCCCCCCTTTTTCAATAGCTTATAACACCATTTAAAGAAAGATTGAAACAAATTATTTATTTTCACAAAAGAGCTGAGAATAAGAAAACTTTTTACTCTAGTTTATCAATTCTAAAATATACTTTTTTTTACATTGTAAGTTTTCTGCAATCAGGAGGTGCATTAAAATTGATGGCAATCTCCTGTGACTGTCCTCCAGGCTACAGTTATAACACAGCTACCACTGTCTTTAGAAGTAAGCTGTTTCCATTTGTTGAACTTTCAGTTGAGTTATGTGCCATGTTGGAACTACATGCATTTAGTTTAACACATTTATGATGTGCTAAACATATTACAGTATAATACAGAATTGAAACAAAAAAAAGTGACTGTATACATAGGAAGGCATGGAAATAGTAA
This sequence comes from Manis pentadactyla, assembly GCF_030020395.1. Taxonomy (NCBI): domain Eukaryota; kingdom Metazoa; phylum Chordata; class Mammalia; order Pholidota; family Manidae; genus Manis; species Manis pentadactyla. The sequence continues at coordinate 138,476,462 of NC_080023.1, read as the reverse complement.
TGGGGCATGATATTGTTATCAGTGCAGCAAATATTTCATGTTGGAAAAGTACCCCCAAATTCTATATTTTCTTGTAAAGCAACTATCATGTATTAAGTGATGAGAAATAATGTGTCACTGGCAGTCTTTTTTTTCCTCCATGGTTATATATGTTATATTGGTGTATTTTATTCTTGAATATGACAAAACATATGGGCAACAAAAGCAAAAAAGATCAAACTAAAAAGGTTTTGAACAACAAATGAGATAATCAACAAAATTAAAATGCAACCTACAGAATGGGAGAAGATATCTGTAACCCATTAATCTGATAACGGATTGCTATCTAAACTATATGAGAAAAAAGCAAAATTAAAATACAGGCAAAAGACTTGAGTAGACATTTCTCCAAAGAAGACATACAACTAGCCAACAAATACATGAAAAGGAGCTCAACATTAGTAATCATCAGAGAAATGCAAATCAAAACAATGAGACAGCACCTCACACATGTTAGAATAGCTATTATCCAAAAGACGAGAGTGTTGGTGATGCTGTGGAGAAACTCAAACCTTTGTACACTGTTGGTGGGAATGTAAAATGGTGAAGCTGCTATCTATCAAAAATAGTATGGAGGTTCCTCAAAAACTTAAAAATAGGACTATTATATGATCCAGTGATTCCACTTCAGGATATTTATCCTAAAGAACTGAAATCAGGATCTCAAAGAAATATCTGCATCCCCATGTTTACTGCATCACTGTTCACAATAGCCAAGATGTGAAAACAACCTAAATGTCCATCAGCAGAGGAGTAAAGAAAATGCAGTGTATACATATAATGGAATATTATTCAGCCTTAAAAAAGAAGGAACTCCTGCCTTATACAACAACATGGATGAACCCTGAAGACATTATGCTAAGTGAGAAAATCCAGTCACAGAATGACAGATACTGCATGATTCTACTTATATGAGGAATCTAAAATAGTCAAACTCATAGACACAGAGAGCAGAATGGTGACTGCCATGTGTCAGGGAAAGCAGAAATGGACATTTGTTATTCAATATTCATAAAGCTTCACTTATGCAAGATGAATAACTTCTAAAGGTCTGCTGTACAATACTGTGCCTATAGTTAAAAATACTGAATTATAAGAAGATGGAGGAGTAGAGAAAGCCTGAACCCACCTTCTCCCACCTGCACACTGAATTTTTACCCCTACACACAGAGCATTTCACCCTAAAGAAGAACAGAGACTGAAGTGAACACCTGCTATACAACAAGGGACAGAAAGATCAAATTTTGAAAAACCAAAGCAGCAGAAGAGACAGAGACAAAGTAACTGTGGGAACCCCACCCCGAGCACATCAGTGGGCAGAGGGGAGGGAGGGGTACCCCTGAGGCAGGAGTGGACCCCTTGCCCTGAGGCATAGGAAAAAAGCCTAGTGGTTTAAATAAAGTACAAGTACAACTAGACCATAAGTGAAAGAACCTAAGTTTCAGACCTAAACATCCATTACTTGGCAAGGAAACCCTTGAGGACAAACTGTGATTGGAGGAGCTGGCTAGAGCTATTGTTTGTGCTCCTTGTGCAGTGGAGAGCAGGATCTGGGCATGATCCAGCAGTTCCACCTGTTGCCTACTGTTATTCATAGGCCCAGACCCCATCATCACGCCCAGAAAGTTCCACAGCTCACAGACAGCATGCACAAATTTGCGGACTGTTGCTGAGGAAATTCCCCAGAGCACCACAGAGGAACTCACATGCCAGGCATGATCTGGGCACCCAGCAGTACCCATAGGCACCAACATGGGATTTCTCTGAAGCAGCCCAGAGTGTGCAGGAACTGCAGGAGAATGTGTACGGAGCCTGACTCCAAACTACCAGCAAACCTAGTGAGTATCTGAGGCAGAAAATTCCCAGAGCAGTCCTGCATGGCCCAGAGCACACACACAGGCATACAACTGAAGAAGCACGGGAAACGCAGCTGGTGCCAATCTGGGAGTTACCAGGAGTGTACCCAAGACCTGCCACTGGCCCACCACCATCTGCTGACCAGAGCAGAACTCACACCCAGAAGCCCCTCCAATGGCACCTCCAAGGCTACACTCCCAGGGTCATGCCCTGGGAGTACCAGTACCAGGTAAAACCCACCTCACATTTACTCCTCCAGTTTGCCAAAACCATAAAGTACACACAGTCTATACAGGGGACTTTCCTATACAAGGCCAATCCTTCAAGACCAGAAGAGCAAGCCCTTTTAAGTAATTCACAGACCCAAGCACAGAAAGTCATACAAAATAAGGAGACAGACCAATATACCCCAAGCAAAAGAACAAGAAAAAAAACAACTAAATGAAACAGAGTTAACCAATCTATCTGACAGAGTTTAAAGCAAGGGTTATAAAGACACTCAGTGGACTTGAGAAAACAATAGTGGAATTCAAGGTTGACTTCAACAAAGAGATAGAAAGCCTATAAAAAGAATCAATCAGACATGAAGAATTCAATAGGTGAAATAAAATATACACTGGAGGGAATGAACAGCAGAAAAGAGGATGCAGAAGAACAGATCAGAGATGTTAAAGATACAGTAATGGAAAGCATTCAAGCTGTACAGCAGAAGGAAGAAAGAATTAAAATAAATGAGGGTACAATAAGATAGCCCTGGGACAACATCAAATGTCCTATCATCACTCTTATAGGAGTCCCAGAAGTAGATGAGAGAAAGGAGTAGAAAATTTATTTGAAGAGATAATAGCTGAAAACTTCCCTAACATGGGGAAGGAAACAGTCTTATCAGGTTCCAGGAAGCACATAAGCTCCAAACAAGATGAACCCAGGAAGGTCCACACCAAGATTCATAATAATTAAAATATCAAAGTTCAAAGAGAAAAAGAATTTAAAAAAGCAGCAAGACAAAAGCAACAAATTAAATATAAGGGGAACCCCATAAGGTTATCAGCAGATTTTTCTACAGAAACTCTATATGCCAGAGGGAATGGCATGACATATTAAAAGTGCTGACTGGAAAAAAACCTCCTCCAACCAAGAATACACTACCCAGCAGGGCTACCTTCAGATTAAAGGAGAGATAAAGAGCTTCAAAGATGAACCTAAGTTAAAAGCATTCACTACTACTAAATCAGCTTTAAAAGAAATGTTAAAGGGACTTGTTAAGAGTAAAAGAAAAGGCCCTAAATAGAAGCAATAAATTTAAGAAAGAGAAAAATTTCCAAGTCAAAGCAAACATACAGTAGAGGTTACAGCTCAATTACTTAAAAGCTAGTATGAAGCTCAAAAAGACAAAAGTAGCCTGAACAAATATATCTAAAAATTAGTTAAGTGAATCACTTATCATAAAAGGTGTCAAAGAAGATATTATAAGCATCAAATGTGGAGGAGGGGAAGAAAAAAATGTAGTGCTGTTAGACTGTGTTCCAATTTAAGTGACCATCAGCTTCTTACAGATTGTTATATTCATAGGATGGATGTCATATAAGAAACCCATGGTAACCGTAAAACAAAAAAAATTACAATAGATACACCAAAAAGAAAGAGAAGGGAACCCAACTATAACACTAAAGAGAGTCACTGAACACAAGAGAAGACAGTAAGAGAGGAAGAATCCAAGAAGAACAACAAAAATTAACCAGGAAACATTTAACAAAATGGCAATAAATGCATACCTATTAAAAATTGCTTTAAATGTTAACGGAATGTTCCAATCAAAACACAGAGGGTGACTGACTGGATTAAAAAACAAGACCCATCTACTTGCTGCCTATAAGAGACTCATGTAAGACCTAAAAACTCACATAGACTGAAACTGAAGGGATGGAAAAAGATATACCATGCAAAGAGGGATGTAAGGATGTAAAAGCTGCAGTTGCAATACTTACATCAAACAAAATAGACTTCAAAACAAAGAAAGTAAGAAGAGACAAAGAAGGACATTACATAATGATAATGGGATCATTCTAACAGAAGGATATAACAAGCATAACATCTATGCACCCAACCTAAATATGTAAACCAAACACTAACAGCCCTAGAGGGAGAAATTGACAGCAACACAATAATCTTAGGGGACTTTAATGCCCCACTTACCACAATGGACAGATCATCCAGCCAGAAAATAAATAAGGGAACAGAGGTATTGAAGGACACATTAGATCAGTTAGACTTAACAGATATATACTGAAAATTCAACCCACGAACAATACAAATTTTTCTCAAGTGCACATCGAACATTCTCCAAAACAGATCATATATTAGGACACAAAACAACAAATTTAAGAAGACTAAAATTGTATTAAGCATCTTCTCAGACCACAAAAGCCTGAAACTAGAAATCAATTATAAGAAAAAAACTGGAAAAAAACACAAACATGTGGAGGCTAAACAACACACTTCTAAATAACCAAGGATCAAAGAAGAAATCACACAACACATGGAGACAAAAAAGAAACACAACTGTTCAAAATATGTGGGATTCAGCAAAAGCAGTTCTAAGAGGGAAGTTTATAGTAATATAGGCCTACCTCAAGAAACAAGAACAAGCTCAAATAAACAGTCTAACCCTAAAACTAAAGAGTCAGAAAAAGAACAAAGCCCAAAATTAGTAGAAGGAGGGGCATAATAAAGATCAGAGCAGAAATAAACAAAATAGAGAATAAGAAAACAATAGAAAAAAAAATCAATGAAACCAAGAGTTGGTTCTTCAGGAAGATAAATGAAACAGACAAATTCTTAGCCAGACTTACCAAGAAAAAAGAGAGGACACAAATAAACAAAATCAGAAATAAAAAGGAAAAGTTATAACCAACACCACAGAAATTCAAGAATTATAAGAGAATTCTAGGAAAAATTATATGCCAATAAATTGCACAAACTAGAAGAAATGGACAAACTACTAAAAACAGACAATCTTCTAAGACTGACCCAGAAAAAAACAGAAAAATCTGAACAGACCAGCTACTAGTAATGAAATTGAACTGGTAATCAAAAAACTCCCAGCAAACAAAAATCCCGAACCAGATGGCTTCATGGATGAATTCTACCAAACATTTAAAGACAAACAAATACCTATTCTGAAAGTACTCCAAAACAGAAGAGAGGGAATCTTCCAAATTCATTCTACAAGGTCAGCATTACTATAATACCAAAACCAGAAAAAGACACTACAAAAAAAGAAAATTATAGACCAATATCCCTGATGAACACAGATGTAAAAATCCTCAACAAAATATTAGCAAACCAAATTCAGAAATACATCAACAGAATCAATCATCATGACCAAGTGGGATTTATTCTAGGGATACAAGGACAGTACAATATTCATAAATCAATCAATATGATAAACCACATTAACAAAAGGAAGAATAAAAACTGTATAACCATCTCAATAGATGTGAAAAAGCATTTGACAAAATTCAACATCCATTCATGATTAAAAATTCTCAACAAAGTGGGTACAGAGAGAACATATCTCAACATAATAAAGGCCATAACAACAAACCCATAGCTAACATCATACTCAAAGGCAAAAAAATAGAAAGCTTTTCTTCTAAGATCAGGAGTAAGACAAGGATGCTCACTCTCACCACTTTTATTTAACATAGTACTGGAAGTCCTAGCCACAGTGATCAGATAAGATAAAGAGATAAAAGGCATCTAAATTGGTAAGGAAGAAGTAAAACTGTTACTATTTGCAGATGACATGATACTATATATAGAAAACTCTAAAGACTCCATCAGAAAACCATTAGAACTAGTAACTGGATACAGTAAAGTTGCAGAATACAAAATCAATATACAGAAATCTGTTGCATTCCTATGTACAAACAATGAACTAGCAAAAAGAGAAATGAGGAAAACAATTCCATTTACAATTCCATTCAAAAAGAATAAAATACCTAAGAATAAACCTAACCAAGGAGGTGAAAGACCTGTATTCTGAAAAACTGAAAGACACTGATAAAAACAATTGAAGAAGACACAAATAAATGGAAATTTATCCCATGTTCATAGATAGGAAGAATTAATATTGTCAAAATGGCTATATTGCCCAAAGCAATTTACAGATTCAGTGCAATCTCTACCAAAATACCAAGGTATTTTTCAATGAACAAGAGAAAATAATCCTAAAATTTAAATGGTAACACAAAAGAATCTGAATAGCTAAAGCAATCTTGAGAATGAAGAACAAAACTGGGAATATCATGCTCCCTGACTTCAAGCTATATTACAAGGTGACAGTGATTAAAACAGTATGATACTGGTACAAGAATAGACACATAAATCAATGGAACAGAATAGAGAGCTCAGAAATAAAACTATGTATATACAGTCAATTTATATATAACAAAGGAGCCACAAATATAATAAGGGGAAAAACAGTCTCTTCAAATAAATGGTGATGGGAAACTGGACATGTAAGAGAATGAAGCTAAATCACAATCCTATACCATATACAAAAGTAAATTTTAAATGAATTAAAGCCCTAAATATAAGACATGAAACCAGAAAACTCTTAGAAGAAAACATAGGCAAGAATATCATGAACATCAGCATGAGAAATTTCTTTCTGGATGGATCTCCCTTGGGCAAGAGAAACAAAAAAGGAATCAAAGAAGTAGGACTACATCAAACTAAAAAGCTTCTGCACAGCAAAGGAAACCCTCAACAAAACAAAAAGGCAACCTACAGTATGGAAGAATGTGTTTGTAAATAACTTATCTGATAAGGAGCAAACATCCAAAATATATAAAGAACTCATACAACTCAACACCAAAAATAAATAAATAATCCAATTTAAAAATGGGTAGAGGACCTGAATAGACAGTTTTCTAAAGAAGACATGCAGATGGCCAACAGACACATGAAAAGACGTTCAACATCACTAATCATTAGGAAAATGCAAAACAAAACCACAATAAGATATCACCTTACACCAATCAGAATGGCTACTATTCAAAAGACAAAATATAATATTGTCACGGATGTAGAGAAAAGAGAACACTCCTACACTGTTGATGGGAATGTAAATTGGTCCAACCACTGCAGAAAACAATATGAAGGTTCCTCAAAAAAACTAAAATACAAACATAGTATGACCCAGAAATTCTACTTCTGGGAATTTACTTGAAGAAAACAAAATCACTGATTCAAAAAGATATATGCACACCTATATTCACTGCAGCATTGTTTACAGTAGCAAAGATATAGAAGAAACAAAAGTGCCCATTGACAGATGAATGGATAAGTAAGAGGTGGTACATGTACACAATGGAATATTACTTGGGCTTAAAAAAGAGAATCTTGCCATTTGCAATGACATGAATGGACTTAGACGGTATCATGATAAGTGAAATAAGCCAGGCAGAGATAGGCAAATACCATATAATTTCACTTATATGTACAAAGCAAACAAGTGAAAAAGAAATAGACCCACAGATATAGACAACAGATTGTTGGCTATTATAGGGAGGGGGGTTGGGGTGGGCAAAATAGGTGAAGGGGATAAAGAGGTACAACTTGCAAATTATAAATGAGTTAGTCACAGGAATAGAAGTACAACATAGAGAATACAACCAATAATATTGTAGTATCTTGGTATGGTAATGGGGTAACTACATTTATTGTGGCAAGCATCTAGTAATGTATATAATTATTGAGTCACTATGTTATAAACCTGAAACCAATATTAAATTGTATATCAGCTTTATTCCAATAAAAAAAAATTTTTTTAATACTGCATTATACACTTAAAATTTTAAGAAGGTAGATCTCATGTTAAGTTTTAGCACAATAAAAAAACAGGAATCAACTTTTTTTTAATAATGGTGTAGCTTATAAAAAAGATAGTTACTTATTTTCAATAAGTTATTAATTTGTTATTTGTTATTTGTTATTAATACAGTTAAGTATTGAGCCACTATTCTGGGCCAAAAAAATGTGCTAAGTGTCCTCTACATGTCAACTCATTCAATCCTCACATACATTAAGGTAGGTATTATTCCTGTTTTACAAATAACGTCTTGTCAGGATCAAAGCCAGTGCGTGGAAGAGTCTGAACAAGAACCCAGGAGTTCACTCTGCTCCCTCCTTAGCTAGGCATATCTCCATGATGGAACAAGGTCAGCTCCTGCCACCTTCCTCTTTTTCCTACTCCCCACTGCCCAGTAATGAGAAAAAAATGCTGGAGTTTATCCCTCAGGCCAATGATCCAATCCCCCGTCTCTCCTCAGGAGAGCCCTATCCTGACCATAACTATCTTCCCTCTGCTTTTCAATTATCACCTTCCAAGAACTATAAAACTAAAATGTAGGCTGCATCTCTGGACTTTCTCCAACAGCCTAAAACACAAATCTTTTTCATTTTCAGCAACGAATTGCAAAATTTTGTGTCCCACCTTTTCTCTGACTTGGTCACCCAACTCTGCCATGTGTTTCCATTGTGAATCTCATAGCAATAGTTCCAGGAGAAAGACCCAGGGTCAAGCAATCACACAAAGTCCCAAAAATGGAAGGAGCTGAAGGCTTGTTCTGTTATCCTCAGGATTTGTGGGCTGCTGATGGCTGGTCCTTAAACTTGAGGATATAACATGATATGCCAGGCATCCAAGCTTAAAAGCTGCACTGGATGCCATGAACTGGAAACCTAAAGTTATCCTTAGTAATATGAAACTATCTTCAACTGGTAAAAGATGCGCAAAGGAGGAAATACCTAAGGGGAAGAAAGAAAGACCTTAATTTTACAATTTTAGCTTTAGCCACCCACTGGATTATACTTAATAGAATCAAATCTATGAGTGTGTTATTACTGCAACTTCTACATCACCAATTTTAAAAAGGAGGAAGGTGGACAATCCCAAGGAGATCAAATTTCTTTTCCAAAGTGACACAGTCAAGCAGGCTCTGAAGATTTCAGCTTAAAGTAGAATCTACGTCTCCTAACATCTAGACATGATATATTGACCAGAACAATATATCGACCAGAAATTAAATCAACACAACAAATACCAACTAATAATTCTTTGGGAAAATAAAAATCAAACAATGAATTTTCTTTTTTAGACTTTGGTTTGTTCCAATACCACCATTTTCCATAGACACGGAGCCATACTTAATGATGTGCACAAGCTGATTCCTACATATCATGTGTAAAGATTTTCATGTGCCGATATTAGATTAAAAACCAACTCATATTATTACATTATGTTCATCTCTTCAGAAATGAAAGACTAAAAAACAATCTTTTGCCAATTATATTAGTATGGTTTAGATTTAACATTATTTCATGTTTGGACTTCACCTGATATGCTAGTAGCACATAGTGATTTTTCCACTGATGCAAGGAATGAATGTAGGTCAGGAAGCTGCTATAATAGGAAGGCAGGAGAATATAGGTCTGAAAATAATAAGGTCAGGTCAACAGAAATGCAAAGAAGCAATAAATGTGAAAATGGTACCAAGATTTCAAGTGTTAGCAAAGAATAGGATACTGACAGCAATACAAGAGAGGGCATACAGGAGAAAGATGGCCAAGGGGTAGAATAAGGAATAAGATGCTTTGCTGAGCCTGCTGAATCTGATGTGCACATAAAACACCCATGGGAATATGCCCAACAGGAAGTCAGAAAGGACTAATGTGGACCTCAATGGAGAAGTCCAGAGTAGAGGTAGACGTGGAAGCCAATACCCTAAGAGATAACTGCTAAAATCATGAGAACAGCAGCAATGACACCAATCACCAAGAGGAAGCATACAGTGAGATAAAAAAAGTGAGCAGAGACCCACACCTGAAGTTGTTAGCGATGTAAAGAGTCTATGAAGAAGGCCAAAACAGAGCAGGTCAGAGGAGCAAGACAAACAAAGGACTTCCAGGATCTATGCTACAGACAGAAAAGAAAGAGCCACCTGCAGCAGAGATCACAGAAAGTCAACAGTGAGCAGTGGAAGAGGGCTGTTGATTGAGTGGTTTGTTAGTGTGGTGGGACAGAAACCAATGTGACAAGAAATTGAAAAAAGGAAGGAAAGGCTGCCTTATCAATCAACAGTCCTGATAAAGCCTGAGGATATGGGGAGACAGGCCTAGGGCTGTAACTTGAGAGAGAACATGGCAAAAGGGGTAGGCCAATATTATTCTGTCAACCATATGTAGCCCCACATTAAGAGAAAAGGCCTCAAGGACATCTGGCACAAGCATATGAAAACCTGGATCTAGACAACAGGCAATCTGTCCATTAAAATCCACCCCTCATCACAATTTCTAAATGGTAATGAAATGATAATAACTGATACAGATACAAAAAGAGGACTTACATTTTATTAAAAGTGTAGTTAGAGGACTAGAGACGATAAACTATATATTTTGAAATATACCTTACATATTTTATGTCAACATCTTAAGACATTTTCAGTTTTTGAAATGCCTTGTTATTTTAAGATCTTGTGTGTTTTAATTTGGTACTATCATGAGTCATGAGAGAAAAAAATCCACAGAAACATAATTTATAGTTAACTCCAGAGTTGTACTGAAAATGTTAGCAAAAAGCATTTACACGGTGATGCTTATGCTGTGAAATAATCCTTAAAAGCTCCCAAATAGCAAAGATCTTTCATGCATCAAAGCTCTTGTCTATGCAATGTCTTAGCACATCCGTATGTTTACAGATGAATATTGTTTTCATTCATTAAGTAACCCACAGGGTTGAAGTTATGAAAAATGGTCATGAAAGCAGCAAATACCTGAGGTACTCACAGCTGTGGAGTAGGGATTGTGAGCTCCAGTATTTTCGGCCCAGCAGCCACATCCATAAAGAGCAGCCTGGGAAAAAAGAAAAGAGATAAATATTTTATTTCAGAAATATTATGGGTAATTACTAGCTTTCAATAATAGACAAAATCATACCCATCCAATAACACCTGATTTATTGCACAGCATATTTATATGATGTTTATCAATAGGGCAGCAAAAGCAGATGTGGTATAAGACCTACCCCAACAATGGCTCTAACCCTACCAAATTATATTTTTAACTCTTGTATTAACCTAAAATTCTTCAGAAAATTGCAAAAGAAACTTTCTTAGAGTCTCATCAGTATAGTTTTTTCCTTCCATGAAAAACATTCCCTCTACTGTAATTTGTCAGCTGGTTGCTCTTTAGGCCCCTTGACATCATTGTGTTTGCCTTAAAATAGTGACTCTCAAACAAGGTGTGTGTCAAATAGCTTGGGGAGCTTAGTGACAGGAACCATGGTTCATAGATACTCTAATTCAGTGGTCTGGGGATTGGACTAGAATTGGCATTATCAACAAGGGCCCCAGTGAGGCTGGGATGCAGGAGGTCCCTCTGCCACCCCCTACAAAACCCTGTTCAGGAGACCCTTTTCCATGCCTCCCTTGGGTGGTACAACAGGAACTGCAAACAGTATGAGCCACAGAGCCTAGTGTATGCTCACCACTGTGCTCAATTCTGCCAGATATAAAGAAAAGCGGCAAGAAGGCCTGTTGAAGCCAATCACTTTATGAGGCGGCAGCAGATTTATATGTCTGAAACCACCAGGAATACAGTGCACTACTATGGCTTTATAAAAGAATATGACAATCATTCTGATTTTGTTTCCAATAATGCCACCCAGAATGTCATCTCTTCAGTACCCACAACAACAGTGGGAGGGGACTCACAATGAATAACTTTTCCACTCTTTAGTCAGAAGCAGAATTAGGAAAACCCTTAGAGAGCCATCCTAGAGAAATATAAAGGGGTGTGCTCAAGAATGTTTATTACCACAAGTTCTTAAGAATGAAAAACTTAACACAACATAAATGCCAGTTAGTAAAGAAATAGCTACATGCTGGCCTAGCAATAGTGGAATTCATTGCAAAGAATTAATTTTTTTTAAGCATCTTCAGAAACGAATACAATACAATCTCCAAAACACCAAAACATACTGTTAAAAAAAGACAAGCCGAAACAATATACTCAGTGCTCAGTATGGTTGATAGAGAAAAAAATATTCCCATAGTAACAGAAATAGTACTGTTACTTCCTAGGAGCTCACTTCTGATGACTGGGGGAAGAAGCTAGGACTGGGAATGGTACCAGACAGACTTCACCATTCTGTAATATTCTATTCTTTACAAAAGGACTTCAGAAGTCATTTGGTCCAATATTCTACCCAGAACAGAATTTCCAGAAAATATCCCAGGAATTTCTGATACTGAGAACCTCATGCCTCATGTGGGGACATTGTCTCCTTTTGGACGCTTCCCACTGGCAAAAAGTTCTTTCTTACACTGAGCTTTATCATAACTTCTGCCCACTACTCTGGGTCTACTCTCTGGAAATACTTTAAGTTCCCCTAAAGTCCTCCAAATTCTCAAAAACAGCCATCCTAATGCTCTGATTGCTCTTTTCCCATTCAGAGAACACTAGATTTTTTAGCTGTTCCTCAAGGCTTTGAGAGGTATACACCTACCCCCCTCGCCTACTCATCCTCCTTGAGAAATAATCCAAAGTCTGAGATAACCAGATGAAGTCTCCCATGTTTATGTGACCTACAGTTGCCATCAGCAGTGGTCACTACAATAGGCCTCTTAAAAGGAGAGCCAGGAACTGAACACAACACTCCCAATATGGCAGACAGTAGAAAATCTATTATTGCCTTTGAAAACACCATGAAATACACAAGACACCTGGGTCCAACCAGTATCTGAAAGCCCCACAGAAATTATTCAGCACATAGATTTCAGAATAAAACTGGCAGATTTGCAGGATAAGCCATTCAACTGGTACCACCTGGGACAAGTGCTGGGTCACCTGATACCACAGAGAGCACACGACCTCAGTGGAAGGGCCCATTCTTCCTTCACTGAAAACCCTGCACATTAGCCACTGTCCTTTCCATTCCCCACAATTATCTTGACCAGGAGCCTAGTGCTTTACCAAAAAACAGTAAATAAAGCCACAAGGACACTTCTTAGAAACCCAAAGGAGGTCATCTTTTTCTAGAAAAGAAAGAATATTTATTCATATTATTCGTTTCTTCTCTCTAAGCAAGTTCCCTTTGTGCTACCTCCCCTCAATTTCATGACTTAAAGTTGTCTTCCTTAATCTTCTGAAATCATCTGGGCTGAAACAGTGATAGGTCAGATAAAAGAAAGAATCAGTTTATCTCTCTCTACTCCACTTCTTTGGATAAAAATATAACAATCTTAAGCAAGCCTTAAAAACAGACAAAAAAAACTTCCTTCTTTTTAAAAGTAACATTTTATTAAAATTTCAATACAGGTATTATCATTCAGTAAAAGTAGATCATATATTATTACTTAATATAATATTATCATTACTTAATCTTCTTTGGGCCTTATTTTACTCTTTTATAAAATGAGGATAACAAAAATAGCCACCTCACGGCATTGTATGAGCACATGAATTAACACACCTGTTGCACATAGCAAAAGATTAATAAACAGTAGCTATAGCTGTTTTTACAAGGGACTGTGATAAGCGATTTAAATGCATTATGTCATTTGTCATTTACTCTTTTGGAACTTTGTTAGATAGCTATTTATCCCCATATTAAAGTTGGAGAAAGTAGAGCTTAGCTTATCCATAATAAGGGGACTAAGTGGGGAAATAAGATTAAAATAAAGGTTTACCTGAGTCCAAAGTCCACACCTAACTACTAAACCAAACTGCCTGTTGTGTGCAGGTTAGGTGGGGGTCGGGTAGAGTGGAATATAATAATTCCTCTCTCGTGTCCTGGTGGTAAAATCTAATTATTATGGTAAGCCAAGCAACTAAGTTCTAATTCAAATGCCCATTTCATCATCTGAACTGTTATCATTTATCCAGAACAAAATAATATGCTAAAATTTCTTAGTTCCTTTGTGCATTTAAAATGTATTTAAAAGTATCTACTTGCAGCACATTTTGAAAAAATAGTCATTGTTTTTAATACTTTGTCTCTTGTTTCATTCTGTCCTGATTATCAAGAAGAATAGTTCTTCACCTCTCATCTGATGCTTATATATTTTCCAGGCTTATTAAGTCTCCTCTATCCAAGCAATATAATCCAATTAAGCACCTGTAACCACTTTTAGTCCTCTCCCCCACACCATTTCCTGACTTTGAGGCTCTCAAAAGCTGTGTATTCATACACCAGCCAAGTGGGGCAAATCAGTATGTAAGCTTTATGAAGTTTTTCTTTCTCCAAAATAGTCTCATGTGCAGTGGCAGGATGGCTTCCAGATTATTCAGTGTAACATCCTAACATGGTCCAGCACTATGCCTGGTTCTGCTGTTGCTATTTTGCTAATCAAAACAAACAAAAAACAGTGAGAAAGTCATGGGAACCACACAATGCAATGAAGGCGGCTCTTCTGGCTTTTCTCCTTCCTTCTCCACCAAGGCATCCAAATCTGATATGCCAAGCTTGGTTTTCTTATTCCAAACTTGACAAATACCCAGCCTTTATAATGTGGAAAAACACCATGACCAGACAAAGGCTTTTTATAATGAGTTCAAAGCATTGTATTGAGTGATCATTCCCCATAAATGCCCTTGAACAGTAGGCAAAGAGTAGCACAAAATTAATAATTCTGCCCTACGCCTTCCCATCACAGTACTGCAAGTGGGTTATTCATAATAAAGGGCAGATCCGGGAACATCACTTGGGGTTTTGCAAAGATGTCCTGCATGAATCAGATCACTTTGCTCCAAGCATTCACTCAACCCCAGGTCCAAGGCACCTGTGACCCTGTGAGGGACAAAATGCACAAAGCATGCCCACAGTGCTCCACGTTTAACACGAGATACAAACCCTGAGCTTAAGCACTTCCCTTGCAACTACCTTAACTCCAACTCATTTGTTCAGTCAACAATATTTATTAAGCCCATAAGTAATGTGCCAAATTGTTTACACTCAGAAAGCTTACTAGATCAAATGGATTGTTAATTTTATTCTCAGTACAATGAGAATTATGTAAAAACTAGATAAGGGGGTGGTGGAAAGTGGTGTGGATGTGGAAGTGAGCTGGGAATAAGCCAGTGCACATAAATTAGAACCCCCTTATATCTAGATTTCTTGAGTGACATCATGAGTTAGGGTGACCTGAAATACTAGTTAGTCTACAAAATAGCTGAAATGCTGGGTCAGAGGAGGGATTTAGAGGGTCAAAATGTTACTGTTCCTTGAATGGAGGAAAACCAAAATGTGACCCTAAAATCATTTTCCCACCCAAAAAGCAAGCAGCAGTATAGTCTGGTAGAGCTTGTTCCTAAAGAGAATGGCATTTACGAAGAAAGAAAAAATGGAAATCAATGCACAATTTATCAAATGTCTACAAATACCCAGGCCAGTACCAAGCCTTGTGAGAGTAACAAAACATTAGGATTACCAATTGTAAAGATCAAAAAGAACCTTATTAACACAAGATAGGTTTTTTTTCCAGAATCTTGAAGAGGTATTTGATGAGGTAGATTAGTAAGTGCTAAAGAAGAGTGATATCATTTATCTTTGCTAAAGAAAAAAATGTCCCCACTGATTTAAAAGATTGCGAGCTAGAAAAATCCATGGCAAGTTAGTTTAAAAGCTCCAAAGTGACTTACCTGCCCAACTCTCCCTGGATGTTTCAAGGCCAAGCCTCCGCTGGAGACAGCAGCAGCCACATTACCTTCATGGTCCACAACCACCGCACCCACTGTGTCTAAAGTGCCTGAGTCATTCTCCTGCAGAGCAAAAGCGGTGTGAGCATTCAGTGAGCAGAGCGTGTGACAATGTGATATGACAACCCAGCACTTGTCAGTATAATCGTGACATGATGAGATCTGAGCTAATCCTCAAGCGAAGATTCAGCAACTGCCTAAAATTATCTACTATCATGCTGCCATTAAAACCCTACTCAAGTCAAAATGTATTTTCCACTAAAAAATCCTGAATAAAAGGAGTCCCACTGATTTTCTCTTAATAACAAAACTACAAACAATTTAATATAAATTACAGTATATCACAATGCCTCCTTACTCTCTGGAATTAAGTTCATGCTTAGAATTTGTACAGGAAAATATCTGGGGCATAAATGAACCAATAGATGCCATTATTAGTACTTTTTAATATTATACAATCTCTGCAAGTACTATATTCAGCATAATAAGTGAAGAGAATGGAACTTAGAATCTTGAAGTACACTATGCTTTAATTTTATTTTACAATTCCTTCCTTATGAGAAACTTTATGGCAAGCTCTCTTCAATTCTGTATTAATAATATGCTTGCCAATCATATAGCCAAAAAGTGTACATTCCTAGGAGGCAGGTATCTTTGTGTTTCTGTGTCTTGTCCCAGGTCATGGATGTTTAAAGCATTTCACATGCAATGACTACAAGCAGCTTTCTGCTCCTACCTCCTAGATTTCTGGGTTACCTGTGCAAGACAGAAAAACTTAACAATGCTGGATAAAAATCAAAATTAAAAGAAGCAGGAAAAAAGTTCCATTAAAAAATATATCATTTTTTAAAATATATTAAAGGCAGGAGTTTTGCAGGTCTTTAGGTTAATAGCTGTCATGGTTGTGTTCTTTCACTAAGGCACAGGTTTTCACACTGTGCCCCAGAACCCAAGACCCTTACCCTCACCCACAAGTGTGCACAAGAGAACCAGGCACAACCCCAGATTAAACAAGAGAAGCTCCCCCTCTTGTGTGGTTTAGTGAACATACTACTGAGCAAGACATTTGCACTGAGGGATCCCTGGTTAAGAAGTTTTTGAAATGCCACACTACAGCAATTCCCAGAAAAGTCAATGAGCTCCTAGCACCACCTCAGAAGTTGAGCAACACTGTAGAGTTTTGAAATATTGGAAGCAGAATACAAACAAAAGATTTTTTCTTTAAAGCAAACTGAAAAATTCAGAGGTAAGAGTATACAACAAATTATTATATTAAGACTGTCTAGACATTTACATTTCTTTGTTCCTGCTCTAAATTCTAACTCTTCTTAAATATACTGACATATTAGGACAGTACTTATTGGATAGAAAAGATGTGACTGACTGAAAAGAGTGTGGAACTCCTAGTCTCCCTTCTAACCATGGCTGGTGAAGTCTAGCCAATGGACCCACAGGGTCACATCCCCTATCTGTTTGTGGCAGACTTTCAAGGATAGTTCCCTAACCTGACTGAGGAAAGGTCCAATCCACTCTGTTTCATTTTGCACAGAACAGACTTTCAGAACATACTTATTCTTTAGTTAGGAGGAAATAAAGCATGACCACATCCCTGGTGTCATAAAACAAGCCAAACAAGCAATGGTACATGCCATTCCAACATCAGGCCTTGGCCCTCCATCATCTTTTGTCAAGATTCAATTTCAGGCAAATCCAGAGGATGCCACTATCTCTGGGAAGACTTACGAATAAGTGGGTTCGCTCATTTGGTAAGGACAGAGTGAAGTGTACCTTCTTTGGTAGGTAAGATGAAATTATCAAAGTAAAGAACACATCAGACACATTTTATTCCAGGAAAGACAGTTAATCTTAAAGAGAAATGTACTTTTAAGGTAAACATTCTTTTTGTTATTCTATGAAATAATTCCCAAATCTTTATATCCTTGTAATTTTAGATAGAGAAGTGTCTGCTCCTTGCCAAGAGGCCAAGTCTTATGTCTTCTACAGGCTTCTACAGGCTTCTCAGACTCATGTGCATACAAATCACCTGGAGAACATGTTTATATGCAGATTCTGATGGAGTAATCTGGAATTGGCCAAGAGCTGTATATCTAACAATCACCCAGAATGCTGATGTTGCAAGTCCATAGGGCCTACCTCAAGAAACAAGGTGTGATAGCATCCCCCAGGATCACTATCAGCCAAACACCGATTCTACTTATTCTCAGGCAATAAATTATATAGGCACAAATCTGCTGATGGAGAGACTTTAGCCAACTAAAACTAACGTTACATCAACATAAGACTTAATGTTCCATTTTGGTCAGTTATCAATTGGCAGCATATCACCGTGATCATACCACCATCAACATATTACAAGTATTTTCAAGTACTGACCTTATACTGGTTCTTTCCAAAATAGACAACTCTCATACAAATGAACAGACACTATAAAATAACTTTCCTCACAAAACAAGTCAGAAAGGGATATTCTTTATTAATTCTTTTTTGTTAACTGTGATTGCTGATCCTACCCAAGCATTCTATAAAATAGAATTTTATGGGATATAAAACATATACACAACAATATGCATTATCTGTAAAACCATTCTCTTAGAGCATTTCAATCAGGATATTGTGAACTGTGAGAACTCTTATGCCTAACCAAACAATTATAGAAAGACACTAAAGGATTATACACAGATGGATTTACTGTAACCTGGATTTCAAAAATGAAAAATCAAGTGAAAAATAGAGAATCCTGTTCCAAATTAAGCTTAATATTCCTAGGGGCTTGCAACACCTGAAAAATCAGAATTACTTCATAAATACTCAAGAATTAGTTCATTGATTTCACATAGTGAAAAGCAAACTTAAGGATGATGAAGTAATATTTAAGCATTTTTATGAAGTGCAGATAAATTGAGTGAAATACAAACACTGGTATTTGGGCCATAATAATTTCACAGAACTCATTTGTACAGAAATGAAATCTTAGGGAAGTTAAAAAACACACAATGACTGTTACTATACAGAGCTACTATTAAACTCTTACACTCCATAAATACTTAAAAGTAAATGCACCACACAGATACACATGTAACTATTGTCCTTGACTGAAACATGCTATTTCCTTACTTTTTTGATAAAAATGTAACTAAAAAGCAACTGTATAAACCATAGGTCCCTCAAAAGAAACACATATATATAAAATTGGCATAGAGATTGCATGCATTAAGGAAAACACTGAAATAAAACTTTCTTGAAGTAACCAATAAACTAGTAATCACTGTTAGACTTAATGTCAGAAGTTTTTATTTTGCTCTGCTCCAAACTGGAGATGGCTATTACACAGCTGTTGTAAGAATTAAATTAAGTAACACACATAAACTACTTTAAAAGGAATAATCCCTTAAAACAAAGTTCCGGTACTTTCCACCAGAAACTTAAGCCTCTAACCTGAGCTCTAACTCTGAAATCTGCCAACACACACCATAGTTCAGTTACTTATCTCATTAACTTGGTCTTTCTTTTGTACAGAATTATTCAAATGCCAAATACCTACAAGAATAATACCTCAGATGTTAAGTGCATCTGGAAACTGGTGTATGACAGAATTATCCTAATAAAATAATAAAGGAAGAAATACACTTTTAAAAAGATCCCAAACCTTCCTAATACACCATTATCAGGTCTGTGAGCAGCATTATAATTGGCATGAGCTCCACTTCCCTCCATGACAGGACCACAATGGCAGCACAAAGCCTTATCACCTTTGAGTATCCTAAACATGGAATGATAGCTCGGGCTACAGGAGACCTAGATCTGGCTCCACATTTATCTCTCGCATTTATTATCATAAACCAGCCCCAAAGTGGGGCCACTGTGGGCTCACAGTATATCAGGTGTTTTTAAACAAAATTATGATTTAACTTGAATTATCTACTCTCATGTATCTGACTTGACTGAAACCAAGGAAAATTTGGATATAAGAACACCCAATGACCTTTCTTTTCTTTCTTTAGATAATCATCCTTTTGATGCCTAATATTATAAATATTTCTCTAAACTACAGTCAAGATATCTATTCTTAAATAATCCTTTATTTTCTTTAACAAGTGTGTATTGAATATCTTTGCAGCACTATACAAATAAGTTCTATACATATCTACAATAGAGGAAAAATACATTATATAAAAATCATTGTTGTCTATTCCCTAAACCACTCAACAAAAGTTAAAAGAAACATTTTAGTCTCAAAATAAAGTGGGTTGGCCATACTTTTAAGGGGCTTTAATACACCTGGATTACAGCTTTAATTATAAATTCATACTCAAACAAAAACAAAGTTCCAGAGGAATACGTAAAATTCCAAACCCTCAAGACAGCAAAGGACAGTGGTTTTCAACTCACAGAATTCCTAGTGTTCTAGAGCTTGCAACATTAAAGGTGAAAAAGACAATGGTTTTAAATTTGATTTTTAAAATTATCTTTTAAATAATGAATTACGGGTTTTTCTGGTGAAAAGGGAACAGTTTGAGAGCTTCAGTGTGCATGCTGAGTGAGCATGTGCAAGTGATGGTAGAAACCAGATGAACATACTCATGACTTAGATTATCACACAGCTAAAGAGTAAAAACCACCACCAGGGTAGTTTTATATAGCTTTAAATCATTTTTAGTCTTATTCATATTTGTTTAATTAAAGTTATTTAATTTAAACTCAGAATGAACCACTGGTTAAGGATAGTAAACCTGATATACTGGAGTTCAAATAAAAATTACAGAAAATGATGCTAATTCTGACAAGTTCCTTAAGATAATATGAATTAGATCATGAAATTGCATTCATCTGATCAAAACCCAGGCTACATTTTCAATGACTTCAAAAATCATCTTAAAAATATAATGATGAATATATCCAATTTAGCTTAATTTTCTAAAATAAATACTAATCACAGTTTTTAAGTTCCAAATCAAAATTTGAAAATTCTAAATTAAATATACCACTATGACCTAGCAATTAAACCACCAAGGACTTACAAAACAGAAATCAAAATACATATGACAAAAGACTTGTCAAGAATGTTCATAACACTTTTCACTGCAATAGCCAAAGCCTGGAAACAGCCCAAATGTCTATCAAGAGGTAAATGGGTACACAAACCGTAACATAGGCAACAATGGAGGACTGCTCAGGAATAAAAAGGAATTAATGACATGAACAATAACATGGATAATCTCTTGGACATACACTGAGTAAAAGATGCTGGACACAACACAGTACATAACACATGATTTCATTTATATGAAGTTGTGGAATAGGTAAAATTACTCTATGGTGAAAAATCAACAGAAAAGTGGTTGTTTTGAGAAGGGCATTGATAATGAAACAGCATGAGGAACTTTCCTGAATAATAACATTGTTTTATATTTTAGTAACGGTGTGGATTACATGGTTGGATACACAAGTCAAATTCACTAAATTATACACTTTAAAAGATGCATGCATATCACTGTACGTACATTTTACCTTAAAAAATCAACAGCTGATGTATTTAAGTATACAACCAAGAATTCAAGCCATTAGGTCATGAATAAATTATGTAACTTTTCCTAATAGTATAATACATTTATATTTATGTAACACTTATTGTACATTTTATTGCAAATATAAGTAGAGGGGAGAAAGGCATTGGAAAATGAGAGAGATGGTAAAAAAAAAATGGAGAGATAGTCTAATGAATGTTCAGCTGTAAAGAACAGGCAGAATTTAAAAAAAGAAAATATTTTAAAAGAAAATGGCTCAAATTTACCAGAATTAATGAAAAATAAAAATCCAGGTTTTCAGGAAGCCAGAGAGGAAGGAAAGCAACCAGGTAGAAAGAGAAGGTCACCTGCAAAGGAATGACAGAATCCCCAGGAGCCCAGTGGAAGCTAGAAGACAGTAGTGTACCTGCAAAGTCCTCAGGGAAAAGTAACTATAAACTTAAAATTGGGCTCCCAACAAAGTTACCTTTAAGGAACAAGAATAAAATAAAGACATTTATAAATAAATAAATAAAATAAGTTTACCACCAAGAGACCATTATATTTAATACTACAACATGGCCTCCTTCCCTGTCCTCCCACCACTTACTCACATCCACACTTCATCTCCCTTTTTTGGCTCTAATTCAACTCTATCTTTTTTATCATCTTCTAAAATATATAATTTATTTTGGTATGGTTTAAATTGCCAATCTCCCCTACAAGATTGGAAGATCCACACAGAAAGTAATTTTTATACGCTTTGTTTTCATTAACATATACTAAACATACAGAAAAGCACGTGACACCTTGTAGGTACTCAGTAACCTATTTGTTGAATGGATGAATGAATAAATGAATTATATACTTAAGGAAGAAGAAAAATATTGCTATGGTCTGAGTATCTCCTTCTGAAATTCACATGTTGAAATCCTAACCCCCAAGAAGGTGGGGCAATGGAAAATGAATGTGATTAGTACTCCTCTAAAAGAAGCTCCAGAAACTCCTCGATCTCTTCTACCATGTGAGTTTACAGAAAAAACATGGCTATCTGAGAAACAGGAACTCACCAGGCATCAAATCTGCCTATACCTTGTGGTTGGACCTTTCCAGCTTCCAGAACTGTGAGAAATAAATTTCTGTTGTTTATAAGCTACCCAGTCTGTGATATTATGTTATAGCAATCCAAACAGACTAAGACAATAATCCAAGAAAAACAATCAACATGAAATAAGGAATGAGTGAGCAAATAAGATGGCAAAACTACATGCAAATCAAAATACTGTCTTTAAAAATAATAATGCCAAGGGATTAAAGATTGCAGCGTGAGAGGTGAAACAAAGAACTCCTACTAAAACCACACATATTACAAAAATATAGTTAATACAACTAACCCTAAAAGAGCAGCAGGAAAGAAGGCTGTGCGTGACTGCATACACCTGGAGAACAGAGCAGACCTCACGAAACAGGGTAATGTACCAAAGCCTTGATCCAAGCCCTTCCCCCTACCCCAGCTCACTGGTGGGAGAAAGAGAAATGGAGTGGGGAGTGTGTGGAAGCCAAGGACTTCTGAACATCCAGCCCTGGAAGTCTGCTTTGGGAGCACAAACATACATTGCATGGCGCTCTGGAGATTAATGGGTTAGAAAGCTAAGACAGACACAAAACTTGGAGAGACTGAGATTCCATTCGTTTGTAGAGGATATGGATCCACATCGGGCCACTCTGGGACAAAAGAAAGGCGGGTGGTCTGTGAGGCTTCCTAGCAGCAAGAGGGCTGCTGAAGGGGCAGGGATTCCATGGAGCTTGCTGCCAGGAGGAGGGATAGGTGGACAAGGTTGTCTGGGTGCAGTCTGCCCAGTGGGTTGGGAATTTTCAGGAGCTTCAGGCGCTCCATCCCATTGGCTGGCTATTCAGCTCTGAGGAGCCCCACAGTTATACAAAGCATGCTGTGCATTCTTCCTGCCCTAATGGCACTGGCTCACAAACCAGCAGTCCCTGCCCTGGCATCAGGCCAGCCAGAGAGAGACCCTGCCTACAACACATACAAAATGCAAAGCACAGAGGTTTACACCTGTGTGCTCAACCCACTGGTTCTGACAATGCACACAGGTGCTGCAGCAGGAAGCAGGAAACAGGTCCTTCTTCCCCCCAGGCACAAGCGCCACTCACCAGTAAACCCCCACATCACTCCAGGGGCTGAGCAGCCACAGAGACTAGAGCTTCTGGGCACTAGAGGGCACCCCATACAAATATGAAACCTCAACAGAATCTGGTTCAGACCAAAATCTCACAAACATCAGAAAAAGGCCCAAGTGAAACTGAACTATTCAATCTACCAGAAAGAGAGTTCAAACTAAAAATCATAAACATGCTCATGAAGGTACAGAAGAATATTCAAGAACTAAGGACGAATTTAGGATAGAGATTCAATCATTAAGAAATTCCATAACTGAAATGAAACATACAATGGAGGGATTTAAAAGCAGATTAGATGTAGTAGAAGAGAGAGTAAATGGAATAGAAATTAGAGAAGAGGAATACAAAGAAGCTGAGGCACAGAGAGAAAAAAGGATCTCTAAGAATGAAAGAATAGAGAGACACCTGTGTGGCCAATCCAAACAGAACAATATTCGCATTATAGGGGTACCAGAATAAGATAAGAAAGAAAAAGGCATAGAAAGTGTCTTTGAGGAGGAAATTGCTGAAAACTTCTCCAATCTGGGGCAGGAGACAGTCTCTCAGGCCATGGAGGTACACAGATCTCCCAACACAAGGGACCCAAAGAAGAAAACACCAACACATATAATAATTAAAATGGCAAAGATCACGGATAAGGACAGACTTTTAAAAGCAGCTAGAGAGAGAAAAAAGATCACATACAAAGGAAAACTCATCAAACTATTATCAGACTTCCCACCAGTAACCTTACAGGCCAGAAGGGAGTGGCATGATACATTTAATGCAATGTAGCAGAATGGGCACAAACCAAGAATACTCTACCCAGCGAGATTATAATTTAAATTTGAAGAAGGGATTAAATAATTTTCAGATAATCAAAAGCTGAGAAAATTTAACTCCCACAAACCACCTCTACAGTATATTTTGGAGGGACTGCTATAGATTTAAGTGTTACTAAGGTTTAATAGCTGTCACCAGGGGAAATAAAACCACAGTAAAGAAAGTAGAACAATTAGTAACTAAGCAGATGCAAAATCAAATCAACTACACCCAAAGTCAACCAAGGGATAGACAAAGAGTACAGAATATGAAACCTAATATATAAAGATTGGAGGAGAAAGAAAATGGAGGAGAAAAAAAGAACCTTTAGATTGTGTTTGTAATAGCATACTAAATGAGCTAACTTAGACTCTTAGATAGTAAGGAAGTTAACCTTGAACCTTTGATAATGATGAATCTAAAGGCTGCAATGGCAATAAGTAAATACCTATCAATAATCACCCTAAATTTAAATGGTCTGAATGTACCAATCAAAAGACATAGAGTCATTGAATGGATAAAAAAACAAGACCCATCTATATGCTGCCTACAAAAGACTCACTACAAACCCAAAGACATACACAGAGTAAAAGTGAAGGATTGGAAAAAGATATTTCACGCAACTAATAGGGAGAAAAAAGCAGGAGCTGCAGTACGTGTATCAGACGAAGTAGACTTCAAAACAAAGAAAGTTGAAAGAAAAAAAAAGGACATTACATAATGATAAAAATGGTCAATCAAACAAGAAGATAAAACTATTATAAATATCTATGCTCCCAACACAGGAGCACCTACAGATGTGAAACAAATACTAACAGAATTAAAAGGGGAAATAGAATGTAATGCATTCATTCTAGGAGACTTCAACACTGTAGTCACTCCAAAGGACAGATCAACCTGATAGAAAATAAGTAAAGAGGCACTGAACAACACATTAGAACAGATGGACCTAACAGATATCTACAGAACTCTACATCCAAAAGCAGCAGAATACATATTCTTCTCAAGTGCACATGGAACATTTTCAAGAACAGATCACATACTAGGACACAAAAAGAGCCTCAGTAAATTCAAAACAACTGAAATTGTACCAGCCAGTTTCTCAGACTACAAAGGTATAAAACTAGAAAAAAATTATGCAAAGAAAATGAAAAATCCTACAAGCACATGCAGTTTTCACAACATGCACCTAAATAACCAATGGATCAATGACCAAATAAAAACAAAGATCAAGCAATATATGGAGACAAATGACAACAATAATTCAACACCGCAAATCTGTGGGACATAGCCAAGGCTGTGCTAAGAGGAAAGTATACTGCAACACAGGCCAACCTCAGGAAAGAAGAACAATCCCACATGAACAATCTAAATTCACAATTAATGAAACTGGAAAAAGAAGAACAAATGAGGCCCAAAGTCAGTAGACAGAGGGACAATAATAAAGATTAGAGCAGAAATAAATAAAATTGAGAAGAATAAAACAGTAGAAAGAATCAATGAAAGCAAGAGCTGGTTCTTTGAGAAAACAAACAAAACAGATAAACCCAAAACCAGACTTAGCAAGAAGAAAAGAGAGTCTACACATATAAACAGAATCAGAAATGAGAAAGGAAAAATCACAAAGGATACCACAGAAATACAAAGAATTATTAGAGAAAACTATGAAAAATTATATGCTAACAAACTGGATAACCTAGAAGAAATGGACAACTTTCTAGAAAATATAACCTTCCAAGGCTGACCCAGAAAAAAAAAGAAAATCTGAACAGATCAATTACCAGGAACAAAATTGAACTAGTAATCAAAAAACTACCTAAGAAAAAAACTCCTGGTCCAGATGGCTTCACCACTGAATTTTCAAACATTTAGTGAAGACCTAATACCCATTCTTCTCAAAGTTTTCCAAAAAGTAGAAAAGGAGGGAATACTTCCAAACTCATTCTACGAGGCCAGCATCACTCTAATACCAAAACCAGGTGAAGACACCACAAAAAAAGAAAATTATAGACCAATATCCCTGATGAACACAGATGCAAAAATATTCAACAAAGTATTAGCAGACTGAGTTCAAAAATATATCAAAAAGATCATCCACCATGATCAAGTAGGATTTATTCCAGGGAAACAAGGATGGTACAACATTCGAAAATCCATCAACATTACCCACCACATCAACAAAAAGGACAAAAATCACATGATCATTTCCACAGATGCTGAAAAAGCATTTGACAAAATTCAACATCCATTCATGATTAAAACTCCCAACAAAATGGGTATAGAGGACAAGTACCTCGACATAATAAAGGCCATATATGACAAACCCACAACCAACATCATATTTAACAGGGAGAACCTGAAAGCCTTTCAAGACTGGGAACAAGACGAGGATTCCCACCCTCTTCACTTTAATTCAACATAGTTCTGGAGGTCCTCACCACAGCAATTAGACAACACAAAGAAATAAAGGCATCCAGATTAGTAAGGAAGAAGTTAAATTGTCACTTTTTGCAGATGACATGATATTGTATATAAAACAAACCCTAAAGAATCCACTCCAAAACTACTAGAACTAATATTTGAATTCAGCAAAGTTGCAGGATACAAAGTTAATACACAGAAATCTGTTGCATTCCTATACACTAACGATGAACTAGCAGAAAGAGAAATCAGGAAAACAATTCCATTCACAACTGCATTGAAAAGAATAAAATACCTAGGAATAAACCTAACCAAGGAAGTGAAAGACCTATACCCTGAAAACTACAAGACATTCATGAGATACATTAAAGAAGATACCAATAAATGGAAATACATCCCATACTCATGGATAGGAAGAATTAATATTGTCAAAATGGCCATCCTACCTAAAGCAATGCATAGATTCAATGCAATCCGTACCAAAATACTGACAATATTCTTCAATGAACTGGAACAAATAGTTCTAAATTCATATGGACCCCCAAATAGCCAAAGCAAACCCGAGACACAAGAATAAATGTGAGGGGATTACAATCCCTGACTTCAAGCTCAACTACAAAGCCACGGTAATCAAGACAATTTGGTACTGGCACAAGAACAGACCCATAGACCAATGGAACAGACTAGAGAACCCTGATATAAACTCATGCATATATGTTCAATTAATATACTATAAAGGAGCCATGGATATACAACAGGGGAATGACGTCTCTTTCACAGCTGGTGTTGGCAAAACTGGACAGCTACATGCAAGAGAATTAAACTGGATTACTGTCTAACCCCATACACAAAAGCAAACTTAAAATGGATCAAAGACCTGAATGTAAGTCATGAAACCATAAGACTCTTAGAAGAAAACATAGGAAAAAATCTCTTGAATATAAACATGAGCAACTTTTTCCTGAAGGCATCTCCTCAGGTAAGGGAAACAAAAGCCAAAATGAACAAATGGGAATACATCAAGCTTTTGCTTCTTTTTCTGTACAGCAAAAGATAGTATCAGCAGAACAAAAAGGCATCCTACAGTATGGGAGAATATAATTGTAAATGACATATCCGACAAGGGGTTAACATCCAAAATATATAAAGAATTCACATGCGTCAACACCCAAAAAGCAAATAAACCTACTAACAAATGGGTGGAAGATATGAACAGACACTTCCCCAAAGAAGAAATTCAGATGGCCAACAGGCACATGAAAAGATGCTCCACATCGCTAATTATCAGGGAAATGTAAATTAAAACCACAATGAGATATCACCTCACACCAGTTAGGATGGCCAAAATAGAAAAGACTAAGAACAACAAATGCTGGCGAGGATGCGGAGAAAGGGGAACCCTTCTACACTGCTGGTGGGAATGTAAATTAGTTCAGCCATTGTGGAAAGCAGTATGGAGGTTCCTCAAAAAACTAAAAATGGAAATACCATTTGACCTGGAAATCCCACTCCTAGAAATTTACCCAAAGAGTACAAGTTCTCAGATTCAAAATGACATATGCACCCCTATGTTTATTGCAGCACTATTTACAATAGCTAAAATACAGAAGCAACCTAGGTGTCCATCAGTAGATGAATGGATAAAGAAGATGTGGTACATATACACAATGGAATACTATTCGGCTATAAGAAGAAAACAAATCCTACCTACCATTTGCAACAACGTAGATGGGGCTAGAGGGTATTATGCTCAGTGAAATAAATTAGGGAGAGAAAGACAAATACCAAATGATTTCCCTCATTTGTGGAGTATAACAATGAAGCAAAACAGAAGGAAGAAAATAGCAGCAGACTCACAGACTCCAAGAAGGGACTAGCGGTTACCAAAGGGGAGGGGTGGGGAAGGGCAGGTGCGGACGGAGAAAGGGATTGTGGGGTATCATGATTAGTGCACATGGTGTGTGGGGGGTCATGGGGAAGACAGTTTAGCACAGAGAAGACTAGTAGGGACTCTGTGGCATCTTATTACATTGATGGACAGTGACTGCAATGGGGTATGAAGTGGGGGACATGATAATAAGGGTAAATGTAGTAACCACATTGTTTTTCTTGTGAAACCTTCATAGGAGTGCATATCAATGATACCTTAATTTCAAAAAAGGAACAGTTAAAAATAATAATAATAATAATACCATGTTACTGAAATTTCCGATTGGATTTCAAAATCTGGCTGTATTATTCATAAGAGATACACCTAAGGCACAAGAACATGGAAAAGTTGAAAGTAGAACGACAGGGTAAAAAGATATACATAACAGCAGGTGCCAATCCAAGCAATGCAGCTACATTAACATCAAGCAAAGTAAGTTTTAAGATAAAAAGTATTAATAAAGAGTCTCTCAATAGGTATATGATGATAATGATGACGATGACTTTACCTATTTTATAATAATATATCATTATTATTACTTCTGTTTTACAGATAGAGACTACAGATAGAGATAAAACAGCCAGCTGAACTCACAGTCACTGAGTGGAAGAGAGGATTTTTGCCTAGGTAATGGGAAGCCTAAATAACACTCTTTCAAATCTACTAAAAATGAACCACTTTTGGGCTAAATTGTGGAAGATAAGTTCATTTAAGATGAAAAGTATTAATAGAGCTAAAGAGTCTTTACACAATAAATGCTGAAAGCTTAGATTCACCAAGATAAAGTAATTTTAAATTTGTACCTAAAAAGACTAGTCTCCAATATATGTGAGGCAAAAGCAGAACAACAAGGAAAAATCAACAAAACTGTACCTCAAGGTTAGATATTTCAGCACATCTCTCTCAGTTATCCGTAAGAAATAAGATATTCAGAGAGTATATTAAAGAGTTTCATTAGATGGCACTCATTGAATTCTGTTCTCAACAGTTAGACAGGAAACATTCTTTTCAAGCACATATAAATATTTACAAAAACTGATCATACAGTAGTAAACTATAAACTAAATCTCAACAAATTTCAAGAAATAATATCAAACAGAATATAGTCTCTGACTGTAACACAATTAAGTTAGGAGTCAAAATAAAATTTGGAAATTAAAAAAGAAAAACTACTTCAAAATAACAATGACCAAATAAGAAATCTAAATAGAAACAAAAATACTTAACAATGAGTGATAATAAAAATATGACATTTTAAAGCCTGTGGGATACAAAAAAGTGGTACTTAGAGGGAAATTTATGCCCAAAATGTTGATATTAGGAAAGAACCAAAAATTAATAAGCTAAATGCCCAACTAAAGAAGTTAGAAAGAGACCAAAATAAACACAAAGAGAAAGGAGAAAACAGAGATAAGTTAAAAAATCAGTGGAGTAATAAATATTAAAGAGATCAAGGCAAAGTTGGCTTTGTGAAAAAAACTACTTGTTGAATGCATGATCTGAATGAGTTAAATCTTACAGCAGTAACTTTGGGTATCGCCTAAATCCCAGTGAAGGCCCAGCCCTCCGGCCTTCTCCTCCAACACCCACCTTGGCTCTGGAATAATAGCAGAACTGGCACTCCTGCCTCATTTGCACTAAGGCCAAGGCATACCTGGCTTTCCACTCCATCCCCATCAAAATACTGCCCTTCTGTAAGTACTGCAGCCTCAAACAACTACACAGGAGGCCCTTGAGCCTAAAGGCTCAACCTAAAACATGTGGTTCTCCTCTCTCTGAGATGACTCTTTATGTATATGCTGACTTGTTCTTGTGGCTTTTCTTGCCCCTCATCCACCTGTAAGCAGCAACTAATAAAGTATCATAGATAAATATTTCTAATTGAACCTCATCACTATCTCAAATTTCGAGCTCTTTGAAACTGCATCTTGTTGAATTTATATGCATGATCCAAACAGCCTATCTGAAGCAGTTTTCCTATTAATTCACATGTTTCTCTTTGATTATGTCATATTTAGATCCTCCCTAAATGTAATGCTTTTGAACATCACTCCCAAATAGGCTCTTTCCCAAATATATGTCCTTAAGCAGCTGCTGTGAAGTTTTTGGCTGGTCTCCATAATAACCAAACTAAACTCCAGACTCATTTCTCACAATATGGGAGTGACCTTTACTTTGGGAATTCTTTCATGCCTTTGGTCTACTGCTCAAAACAAACTTCTAAGGCTCTTACCATCAAACATTAAGCCTCTCACTTTATTTATTAAAAAATTATAGGTCTTGAGATTGGTCACACTCCTCCACTCAACATTTTCTTTTGCTAACACTTCTTTACTGCCCTCCCATCCTCTTAGGTCATCTGGCACCAGACCACACTCTTCCCAGTTTTGACTAATCAATTTGACTTCTTTAACTCAAAATTGCTGTAATAATCTCAGTGATGGTTCCTAGAAGCTCTACATAAGTATTCATACTATACTTTAGCTTTAACTTTGCTTTTTCCCTTAGAAAGCTGGTCATCCTTCACTATCTTAAACTCAGTTTCACATTCTGGGAACGAGGCTCAAGGGAGAAAGAGGAAATAGATTACTTGGCATTTTCACTTCACACAGACACGTACACGTGACAGAGCACAACATGCTACCAGCATACTCACTAATAGACTATGAACTTCACTACCTAGGCAGATTAAAAAACACCTAAATGAATGAGCTAAGACCTTGCTCATTAAATAGACAGCAACAAGGTCTCTTTATAGAAGCAGGCAACCTTTTTCAATTTAGTTGTCCAATTTGGCTCTTTCCAGGAACACCTGGCTGTGGTCTGGCCCTCTGGTCTTTCATTTCAGGGCACACATTTACCTTCTCTGGATAAAATTACACTTTTTCTTTTAAATATCAGGGCTCCACTGGCCTTTGAACTGAGTCTTAAAACAGTGGGGAATAACAGATAAATGACTAGAAGGTAACTTGGACAATCTGGAGTCTATTCCTGCCAATGAAATACCATGACAATTGGGATGGGTCACTTAACCTGGATTTCAATTTGACCCTCTCCAGACTGATGAACAGTATTTGACATTGACTTTGATAACACAGTAACAAGTTGCTTTATTTGATACAAAATTTTTAAAGTACAGACACATTTATTTGTACAGTTATGAGTATACCCACAAAAACAGAATTATTGCAAATCACAAATATGTAACAAAGATTAGCATATTAAAAAGCAGAAAGGAAAAAATGCTCATATTTTTTTGTCCTTTTGTTCCTCAATAAAATCTTACTGGAAAGTAGAGATAAAGAATTACATAGAGTAGGAAAGAAGCTAAATATATTCTAGGTTATATTATATAATCTAAAGTAACTATAATGTTATATCTGAAATTCTAATGCCATCAAACTAATCTCAATGTTTACAGAAACCCCCACTCACAAAAGTCTGTATTTAATGCAAACAGCCACCAAGATAGGCCCCATTCAAATGTATTTCAAAATTTTCTATTCATTTGCTAAGTACAGCTAGTGCAAATAAAAGTAGACAGATGTTTGAGGGAACTCTGGCTATGGACTTAATTCTTCTACAGCCTTATTTTACTTTGCTAAATTCTGTGCACAATTAAATTTTATCAACTGTTATTCCTTGACCATGGTTTACAGATGCCAAAACCAGGGTTTGTTCTGACCAGCAAAGTATGTTTTTGTGTCACACAATTTGTTTTTTGAATACCTGAAAACGGAACATTTTTTGGCAACCATCCCACCTTTCTCGACGGTCACACAGTTAGGCTACCTGTCTGACCTCCCGAAGCATTTGAGTTTGAAACCATTGTCCTGCAGAAATTCTGTAGTGCAACCAAGCTTATTCACTTGCAGGCTTCCAAACCTAGGACTTTCTCTCTACCTGGACACCTAAGTTCTACCTTTTATATAAGACCCATTTAAATTCCACCTCTTCCATAAGCTCACCATGAGAAACTTATCAAGATAAGAATGATTTCTCCATCCTGCTAATTCCTGTTAATCACTGATGGCTCCATTCTTCTGGCACATACCAAATGGTATGGTTTCTCTTTATTGTTTAATTCCCCTAGGCCAAACATAATGTTCAGTCCCTACACCTACTTAAAAACCAGCACATAAAAAGCACTCAATAAATGTTTGCTGTTGACAATGTTGAAGTCAACGGTAAAATAGGTACAGGAAAGAAAACTTGAAGATCCCATAAGGCCATGACCTCTGATGGAAATACCACTCATGGCCTTTGCACTTTCCCCATAACCAAGGCCAAGGGAGCAATGAAAATGGAACACTGTCTATCCCTTGGGCAAATGACCCAAAATAACCACAGAAGAGATGACAATGCTTATGAAGTGAAAATGTTCTTAACACAGAAAAAAAAAAGGGAAAAGAAAAAGAACAATCACAAGCTTCATAAATTTATCATAGCTTGCAAGGCAATCCCCATTCCATTCTGTCCTCCTCCTTGGAAATTCCACAACCAAAATAAACAGGTTAGAAATGGGTAGGAATTATTGTTGTGTTGAAGGTCCATTCTATTTCGTAGGAAAAAAGAGATGGTCTAGAAGCACATTTGTAAAATGGGCATTTTTACCTGCCTTAACAGGAAAGAGACTTGATTAAGTTTCTCTAGATGGGCACGCCCCCTTGTGGGCACTTCCTGACTCACACCTTTGGAACTGCTGGTGAAGACTGGAGGCTGTTCGTAAGACAATTTCTTGACAATCATTTCTCTTACTTATATAGTTACCTTTACATTCTTTACAAGATCGAGTAAGCACAATAATATTATTAGTAATACTTCAGATAACCTCTCTTCTTTCATTATATCCCCACATACAAGCTCTTTGTTAAAATTAAAGCATAGTTTTGGACTAAGATATGCTGCAGGCACTTAAATAATCGATTCAAACTTATCTTCAAAGATCATAAGATTTACAGCTAAAGAAAATAACATTATATGTTTTTTCTCTCAAAATTAATATTGGAATCATCAGCTGTAGATGTTTAAGTAAGTAACATTAACTGAGTAAAGGCACTGTATATAGGCACTGAGATAAGGATGAAAATCAAAATGTTCACGCCTCTATCAGCCTAAAAATCAAAACATTCATGCCTCTGTTTGTCAGCCTACATAAATAAGTCAAAATAACCACACACACCAATCTCAAAATGCAAATGTGTAAAGTAGATAATTCAATTCAACAAGA
The DNA here is from genome assembly GCF_030020395.1 of Manis pentadactyla. NCBI lineage: Eukaryota > Metazoa > Chordata > Mammalia > Pholidota > Manidae > Manis > Manis pentadactyla. The sequence continues at coordinate 138,442,696 of NC_080023.1, read as the reverse complement.
ATTTATTGAATGCCTATTACATATACTAAGTAGAAGAAAGAAATTTGCTTTCATCTAGGTAGCATTGAGCTGATACTTGAAGGAGGACTTGGATTAGAATTTCAGTAAGTAGAGAAGTGGCTGGTCATTCTGTTATTATTTATTCCATGATGAAAAGAGATGTGAGCAAAAACTCAGAAGTGAAAACTTTCAGCAAATTCATGAAAAATAAAATAGAGAACTGCATTTGACAAGAGAAAAAGATTATTATGGGAGATAAATAATGTAAAAGTAGGTTGGGTCCAAATTGTAAGAGGGTTCAAAAAGTCAGACTAAAAAGTTTGGGTTTTAATCTACAGTAAGTAAGGATTCTTCCAAAGTTTCTGTCAGGAGAACAACAAGACCAATGGAGGTATGTTTCAGAAAATGTATCTTGGGATGACGTACAGGATTAAAGAGGAATGGAGAAAGGTCAAAAGCAAGGAAGCCAGTTATGAAGATACTGCAACCGTCCAACCATCAAGGGTGAAAAGGTATGGACTTGATGTGACGGTGGTAAATACACCAGAGAGAAACAAACAAAAAAATAAAATTCATTAAACAAATGTTATTGAGCACTTGCTATATGTCAAGCTGAGAAACCATGGTAACTAGAACAGATATAATGCCTGTCCTCCGAGGAACTGCACTCTAGTGGAAGAGAAAGACATCAAATAATCACACTAAAAGGCAGCTGAAGCAGCATGACAGCTTACAATGAGAGGTGTGAGGAGGAGAGGCAATAGTCCTGGGATCTGGGACCACAGAAACAAAGACCCTGATTTAGGAAGGACCTTGACAAACACTGAGACCCAGAATGAGAGGAAGAGCAAAAGGTTGGGAAGAAAGACATGTGCCTCCTCCTATCAATTCCAGTGGGTTCTGTTAAAGGAGTCTATACTTTATTCTTAAGAGCAGCTGTTCAAACAAAGTGTTTAAACAGGGCCATGACAAAATCAAATTGTACTTTGAAATGATTCCAGAAATTCTGTGTAAAAAACTGACAGGAAGGGGCAACAGGAGTTGTGGGCAGACGGGTTAGAATGCTACCGCCTGCAGTCTTCCAGAAGACTTCCAGAAGGGTGATGAAGCTTGATTCCAGACATGCTAAGTTAGTGTATGTTGGGTCAAAGATGAGAATGTGTAATAAGCCACTGGAACAGTTCAAGCCATGAAAAGGAGGGGTGGGGTGGAAATACACATTTAGATTCATCCATTCAAAGTTTTCATTAAACGGGTGCTGTGTGTCAGGACCTGCGGATAATGACAATGCCTGGACACAAACTCTGAAGCAAGAAGAAAGGAGCACTAATCTACCAGAGAAGATGTAAATGAGTGAAAGGGGACATGAAGTTAGTAACTGAATGCAGTAATGTAATTCCCAATTACATTCTAGAATGTCCTACGTTCGTTTAAACAATGATTACAGGTGCTTTTCTAGCCCCAGTGTGACATATAAGGCAGAACAAAGCAATGATTGTCAAATGCTGGCCCAATACCTTGCCCATTCCTACAGACTTGGATTCAGCATATTGCGAGCAGAGACTAGGAGTCTGAAGTTCTGAAACTCCTCCAATGAATCTAATGGTCAGCCAAAGTCTAGTTTACACTAGGATGAAGAATCTCTTCATGAGAGGATCAAGGGTGTTTAGAAAAAGTCCATGTTGCCAATGAAAATATATAATAGAATCATCAAGCTGGAAAGAACCATAGTAATTATCTGGTCCAGCATGCTAACTTCACTGCTGAGGAAACTAAAGTCAAGAGAGGCTCTTGTTCGTCCAAGATCTCTGGATTAGATAATGGCAGGCCTAGATTAGAACTCCCGGCCCGCTATACCCCATCTCTCAGCTTGCCCTGCTCCTTCCATCTCTCAAATAATCCCAGCCTCAAGTCTTGAATTCTAAAGAGTTCTTGGCACCTGACTATTTATTCAAAAATTTCTAGGCTGATTTAGAGAAGAGGTGGTCCAATCAAGCCTTTAAAACCTCAGTTTTCCTTCATTCTAACTAAGCACTGGTTCTTGTCTTCTGATCTTAAAACATCCTTGTTATATTGGCATGTGTGTGTGTGTCTTTTCATGTATTTTTTTATTCTGCTGGTCTTATTAGCCATGTTTCTGTCAGCATCACTATTTCTGTGATTGGTCAACTCAGACCATTAGTACATGGTGATATCATATGAAGAAATACGTAAAACTTCTGACTTAGAATCTAATGCTCTTAACATTGTGGTCTGAGCCAATTCTAAGACAGGAAGGTTTCTATATGTAGTTCCAGTGTAATTCCATGCACTGGAGGTATTTCCTGTTAGGAAAGCTACAATATGGTGATTTCTACTTTATATAAAGATCAGCTCAAACTATCACAATGATAATGAAGAATGCTCTTTTTTCCCCTTCACTGATTCTTTTAAACCCTAAAATTTAAAGGAATATATGCAGAGCTGTTGAATACTAAAATTTGAGGGAGGATTTACAAGGTCGACAATATCTGATGTTAACTTAAAACAAGTCTGGAAAACCAAATGTTAGTTCCATTACAAAATAAAACCAGGAGTTAAGATTTGTTAACACTGATATCTTGCCTCATCTTCTCTCTTAAAAATTAAGACTTAGTATAGATTTCAGGTATAACTTGACATGGGTTTAAGGAAGACTTGGGAAGAAACCCAACTTACTAGTTATTGAATCTTTATATGAGAACTCAGAAGCTTTTTCTAAAACAGGGAGGAAAAAAAATACCTTGAAAGTGCCAGACTTGGATAATTGATAAATTCACATAAAGTACGTTGCAAACCATAGATATTTAAAGGATTCCCATACTGCCAAGGGATGCTGATCATCAGGTTCCATAAACTACATAAACACATGAGGTGGAGGTAATCTAGGAATACACTGAGTTAAGTTATTGGTTTACCTAACTGATTTACATGTAAATTCTATAGGCTTATTTGGTAATCAAGATAGTTTTAGGTGAAATAAACTTAATTTTTAATATATTTCCTACAAGTCAAAGAAATAATTTCAAACAGAAGACAGACACATCACAGGATAAATTTTCAATTTTGTGAAAAAAAATCAAAGATATAAAGTATATTTCTTCAAGTAAATGAGAAGTCAAGAATGTTTCTTACTCATATATCTACACATTAACCATCTTGAGAAATGCAACAAAACTCCAGATCAAGTAAATTTCTATAAAAGACTACTCCTTTCCCTGCATACACAATATGCGGACATGTACACAAGTACAAATAGAACAATCTGAGGGAAACACGTTGTTTTTTGTGCATTTATTTTCTTTGATCTTAACCTACCTCTCACCCAAAAAATACAGTGATTTAGTATGACACAGTTAAGCGTTTACATAATAATTTCAAGATGGTGGATAAAAGGGAAAAATGTTACCCACAATATACTTCAAAAGAATAGAATATATTTATATGAAGCACACAAAGCAAAGCCCAACATTTCCTTTCTGAAACATGTGGCCAATTTGATGTCCCTATGTGGTGGCTAAAAAACATTAAAAGTTGTAGCATCTCTTTAGAGTGGTTTTGAACACACAACATTATATGAAGCATTGAAAAATTTTCTAAAACTCGTTAATTAGAAATTGAAGAATGAAAGATATTCACACAATGGAAAAAGGCCTGATTTTTTTGTCATTTCAGTGCCCTGTGCAAGTAATGATTTACCTAGAAACCAATGAAATTAATTGAAAACTTAAATTACTCATAAAAGTGGTGGGAGGAGGCAAATAATTCTATGTACATTCAACTGTAAAATCTGTTATTAAAGAAAAAGACATGGAAACTATTTCTACAATATGCTTGTGAAAAAATTGAAGAGGAAAAATAAAGGTTTGAAACATCAAAAATGTTGAGATCAAACAATACACCCAACCTCTTTTAATACTCTAAGAATAAAGGAGTCCCTTCTAGTAATAGCCAGGGCTAGCCATTTGAAACTGATATATATAAAATCTAGATTATAGTGTGTACTGAATCGGTTTGTTTCCCGTGAGCATCTCCACTTTGTAGCAAGTCAGTCAGTCGTGTGGCATAAGCCAAGAGCAATTATCCAATAAGTTAGCTACTTTATCCCAAAAGACAGTTTTCCTTTTTCAAACATAAATATTAGTGCCAACACAACTACCTTTTCCTTTTTTGTAGCAAAACAAAGCAACAAATGAGGTTAAAACATGTCATTACATATACCACAATAACTGACAAATATTCTAGCAACAATGAGAGTCCAGGACAATACTGTCAGGGGAGATCCAGATGCCAATTTGTGGGAATTATGAAGGACATAATCCAGCACGCTGAACTGCACCATGAATATGTAATCAGGAAAACTCAGACTAAAGGAAACTCTGCAGGACAAACAGTTCAGATTCCTTTAGAGAAACAAGGTCCTCACTTTTCTTAGTTCCCATATATACAAATTTCAGTTACCACAGTTTAGTTAAGTAATACCAGTCACTCAACAACATGGCTCAAATTTCAAATTCCATGGTATATGAGTTGTATATAAAGTACGAACTTCACTGCTAGATCTTTCAGTTCACAGGTTACTACATGAACATCAGATGCTCCTCATGATCAGTAACAAATTGTGTCATTTCTTTCAAAGGCTGTCAGTGATGGGTCACTGCACAGACAGTGAAGAGTGTAACTCTGTTGCCTCCTTATCTCCCAGTGATAAATCTGAATGACATTTTTATAAATTTTGATGATCAAAACAGGGAACTGGCCAATAAAGATTAAAGTGATACAAAGAAACAAAAAGTAGTGTGAAATTCTGATAAAAAATATACAGTTATGGAAGAAAACAGTGGACGGTAGGAGTTCAACATTGCCACCATTCAACAGATCTACAGTCAGAGGAACTTAGTGAAGACAAACTTACCAACATAAATAAGGAATGTAGTTGTGATAAAAAGTATGAAGATGTCCCAAGGGAAGTGACACTGGCAAAAAAAAACTTGACATTAAAAAAACTCTGGGAGATCTTTTATAACATGTAAAGAGCAAAGGATAAAATGTTGAAAGCTGATTCAAAATTTAAAAGGAGTTTGACAACTTACCATGCATAAAGAGATGCTCACTCCATATCATAATTTTTATGTCAAGAAAGTAGGCCTTGTTCAAACTACTCTGGGTAAGTTTTTTTTTTACAAAGAAATGAAACACTTTACTTCTTAATGTGTCTAATGTTTTAAATTAGTATACTAAATATTAGTTTTACTGACTTTCATTTCTCCATACATTTAAAACAGTAAAAGAGAGTTTCTAATGTTCTGACAAAATGTTTAAAGGTCATGGAACTAGTGTAATTTCTTGCCATTAAGACCCCTTTGCACAGTTTCAGCTTGCACAGTAATTTTTATGATTCAGCACTACCATGCAAAGTACAGTCTGTACACCATAAGGGAAAGAAAGCAGTGAAAGAAAAATCCAGAAGAGTTGGGTCCACAAGAGGGGAGGGGAACAGAGGGTAAACAAGTACTATTTTAATATTACACAATACTACAATTAAAAAGTAATCTTTTCCTTCTCTGGCAAGTCTTCCCTCTAAGTCAAAAAAAATAAGTATGGATGAAATAGAAATGCCCTTTACAAAGAATTTTCATTAAGAATTTTTATACCATTTAGAATGTGTTCTTAATTAAAACAATCCAGTTTCCTACACTTCCTTGCAGCCAGAATATCCATGTGACTGAACCATTGGCCTTCTCCACTACCTCCCAAAAAATAACTAAGGAGAAGTCTACTGGGGGAGATTCTGGAAAACTTTTGCATCTCAGATAGAAAAGTGACAGATACATTTGCAACTAGTCTCCCCCACACCCACCGTCTTGCTTCCTTCTCACCTGGAATGTAGATGAGACATCTAAAGTTGCAGGAGCCATATTACAGCCATAAGGCAAAAGCCATGAAAGACAGGCCCAACAGAATCCCATGTGTGTTGACTCCAGTGTCATTGGAAATCTAAGCTAACGCCAGCTAACAATCACCTCCAGACCTTTTATTATGCAGCAGAGGGCCAGGGAGCTGGAGGACAAATACACATATTCTAAACCACAGCCAGGTTTTCTATTGTTTGCAGCCAAAAGCACTCCATGCACTAGCCATCCTTATTTTAAACCAAGCCCAATGCAAATGTAAATGGTTGCAGGCTAAGGAAAACAAAGCCCTCTTACTGAGGTAGCAAGCTGATTGAATATTTTTCTTGCTTTAATTTTGATTTCTACTAGCACTGTGATAATGTCTGTAGAATCAATTACTTTTTTAAAGAAAAACAAGAAATATTAATGTAACAAAAAATTCTAAATTTATTTATTTTCAGACTTTAAAATATTTCCTTATTTCTACTATATACTCCTTTCAAGATAATATCTCCTTGAACACTGAGTAACAAAAAATTTGAATGTTAGGAAAGTTACCAAATACTTCATTCTTATTATTTTATTATATACCCAACTCACAGCATCTTCTATGTAGCCACAGCAAACAATAGTATCAGACATTAGTCAGTGCTGGCTCACCAAAACTATGCTGAAACTATACATGCAGGACAGGGGGAAACAAATATAGGTCGATTTAGAAAACACCTATTTGTCCTTCATCATATGTCTAAAAAAAGTTAATATAGTTCTTCTAAAAATTATAATGTTCTGGATCAGAAAGGATTAAAGATGGCGGTGTGAGAGGTGAGACAGAGGTTTCCACCTAAAACCACATATAATATGAAAATATAATTAATACAACTAATCCTGAAAGACCATCAGGAAAGAGGACTGTGCCAGACTGCATACACCTGGAGAAAAGACCAGACCTCATGGAACAGGATAACGTACCAAAGCTGTGGCCTGGCAGGATCCAAGCCCTTCCCCCACCCAAGCTCAATGACTGGAGGAAGACAAACAGAGCAGGGAGGGAGTGGAAGGCTTGGGACTGCTGAATAACTAGTTCCAGAGATCTGCGCTGGGAGCACAAACCTACATTTCATGGTGCTTTCATGATACTCAAGTGATTAGGGGATTGGAAAACTAAAAAAGGCAGAATTCCTGAAGAGACTGAGATTCCAGCCGCTTGTAGAAAGCAGGGATCCATACACAGCTGCTCTGGGACAAAAGAAAGGCAGGCAGTCTGAGAGACTTCCTAACAAGGAAGGCCTTAGCAAAAGCGCTGCTAAAGGGGCAACGATTGCACAGACCTTACTAATCAGGAGAAAGGATGGGTAGACAAAATTGTCCAGGTGCACTATGCCCAGAAGGTTGGGAACTTTCATGATTTCCAGGTGCTCCAGCTCCCTGGCTGGCTATACAGCTCCAAGGACCCCCTCTGTAATAGGCACCATACTGAGCCTTTCTCTCAGCCAGCCCCACCTGGCTCGCAAACTGGCAAACCCTACCCTGGCGTTAGGCCAGCCAGAGGGAAGATCTGTCTACAGCAACTACAAATGCAAAGCATAGATGCTTATACCTGTGTGCTCAGCCCACTGGTTCAGGCAGTGGAGACAGGCATAGTGGCCGGGAAGCAGGAAACACCTCTTTCCTTCCCCCAGGCACCAACCTGCGACCCCCAACATTGCTTCAAGGGCTGAGCAGCTCCAGAGAGTAGAGCTTCTAGACACTAGAGGGTGCCATATACAAATATAAAATGCCAAAGGAACCTCGTTCAGAGTAAAATTAATATAACTCCTGAGAAAGACGACATGGAACTCATGACTCTTCCTGAAAGGGAGTTCAAAATAAAAATCATTAACATGCGGATGGAGGTACAGAAAGATATTCAAGAACTGAGGAATGAATTCCATTCGGAGATCCAATCACTGAAGAGCACAATGGAAGGAATTAAAAGCAGATTGGATATGGTGGAGGAGACAATAAATGAAATAGAAACTAGAGACGAGGAAAACAAAGAAGCTGAGGCACAGAGACAAAAGAGGATCTGTAAGAATGAAGGAATATTGAGAGAACTGTGTAGCCAATCAAGACGGAACAATATTCACATTATAGAGATACTAGGAGAAGAAGTGAGAGAGAAAAGGATAGAAAGTGTCTTTGAGGAAGTAATTGCTGAGAACTTCCCGAATCTGGGGAAGGAGAAAGTCTCTCAGGCCATGGAGGTGCACAGATCCCCCAACACAAGGGACCAAAGGAAGACAATACCAAGACATATAGTAATTAAAATGGCAAAGATCAAGGATAAGGACAGACTATTAAAAGCAGTCAGAGAGAGAAATGAGATCACATACAAAGGAAAGCCCATCAGGCTAACACGAGACTTCTCAGCAGAAACCTTACAGGCCAAAAGGGAGTAGCATAATGTATTAAATGCAATGAAGCAGAAGGGCCTGGAACCAAGATTACTTTATCTGGCAAGATTATCATTTAAATATGAAGGAGGGATTAAATGAATTCCAGATAAGCAAAAGCTGAGAAAATTTACCTCCCACAAACCAACTCTACAATTTATTTTGAAGGGACTGCTATAGATAGAAGTGTTCCTAAGGTTTAATAGCTGTCACTAGAGGTAATAAAACCACAGTAAAGAAAGTAGAACAGCTAATTACTAAGCACATGCAAAATTAAATTAAGTATTCCCGAAGTCATACAAGGGATAGGCAAAGAGTACAGAATATGATATCTAATATATAAAGAATGGAGAAGGAAGAAAAAGGAGGAGGAAAAGAAAAGAACCTTTAGATTGTGTTTGTAATAGCATATTAAGTGAGTTAAGTGAGACTCTGAGACGGTAAGGAAGTTAACTTTGAACCTCTGCTAACCAAGACTCTAAAGTCGGTAATGGCAATAAGTACATACGTATCAATAATCACCCTAAATGCAAATGGACTGAATGCACCAATCAAAAGACACAGTCACTGAATGGAGAAAAAAACAAGACCCATCTATATGCTGCCTACAAGAGACTCACTTAAAATCCAAAGACATACAGAGACTAAAAGTGAAGCGATGGAAAAAGATATTTCATGCAACTAATAGGGAGAAAAAAGCAGGAGTTAAAAACAATAGACTTCAAAACACAGAAAGTAACGAGACAAAGAAGGACATTACATAATGATAAAGGGGTAAATCCAACAAGAAGATATGACCATTATAAATATCTATGCTCCCAACACAGGAACACCTACATATGTGGAACAAATACTAACTGAATTAAAAGGGGAAATAGAATGCAATGCATTCATTCTAGGAGACTTCAAAACTCCACTCACTCTGAAGGACAGATCAACAAGACAGAAAATAAGTAAGGACACAGAGGCACTGAAGAACACATTAGAACAGATGGAACTAACAGATATCTACAGAATTCTACACCCAAAAACAGCAGAATACACATTCTTCCCAAGTGCACATGGAACATTTTCAAGAATAGATCATATACTAGGACACAAAAACAGACTCAGTACATTCAAAAGGATTGAAATTGTAACAACCAGTTTCTCAGACCACAAAAGTATGAAACAAGAAATAAATTATGCAAAGAAAATGAAAAATCACACAAACACATGAAGGCTTCACAACATACTTCTAAATAACCAATGTATAAATGATGAAATAAAAACAGAGATCAAGCAACATATGAAGATAAATGACAAAACAATTCAACACTGCAAAATCTGTGGGACTCAGCCAAGGCCATTCTAAGAGGAAAGTATATTGCAAGACAGGCCTATCTCAGGAAAGAAAAACAATCCTGTATAAGCAATCTAAACTCACAATTAATGAAACTAGATAAAGAAGAACAAATGAGGCCCAAAGTCAGTAGAAGGAGGGACATAATAAAGATCAGAGAAGAAATAAATAAAATTGAGCAGAATAAAACAATAGAAAAAATCAATGAAACCAAGAGCTGGTTCTTCAAGAAAATAAACAAAATAGATAAGCCTCTAGCCAGACTTATTAAGAGAAAAAGAGAGTCAACACACATTAACAGAACCAGAAACGAGAAAGGAAAAATTGCGATGGACCCCACAGAAATACAAAGAATTATTAGAGAATACTATGAAAACCTATATGCTAACAAGCTGGAAAACCTAGGAGAAATGGACAACTTCCAAGAAAAATACAACATTCCAAGACTGACCCAGAAAGAAACAGAAAATCTAAATAGACCAATTACCAGCAACAAAATTGAATCAGTAATCAAAAAACAACCCAAGAACAAAACCCCCAGGCCAGAGGGATTTACCTCGGAATTATATCAGACATACAGAGAAGACATAATACCATTCTCCTTAAAGTCTTCCAAAAAATAGAAGAGGAGGGAATACTCCCAAACTCATTCTATGAAGCCAACATCACCCTAATACCAAAACCAGGCAAGGACCCCACCAAAAAAGAAAACTACAGGCCAATATCCCTGATGAACGTAGATGCAAAAATACTCAACAAAATATTAGCAAATTGAATTCAAAAATACATCAAGAGGATCATATACCATGATCAAGTGGGATTAATCCCAGGGATACAAGGATGGTACAACATTCGAAAATCCATCAACATCATCCACAACATCAACAAAAAGAAGGACAAAAACCAAATGATCATCTCCATAGATGCTGAAAAAGCATTCGACAAAATTCAACATCCATTCATGATAAAAACTCTCAACAAAATGGGCATAGAGGACAAGTACCTCAACATAATAAAGGCCGTATATGATAAACCCACAGCTAACATCATACGGAACAGCAAGAGGCTGAAAGCTTTTCCTCTGAGATAGGGAACAAGACAGGGATGCCCACTCTCCCCACTGTTATTCAACATAGTACTGGAGGTCCTAGCCACGGCAATTAGACAAAACAAAGAAATACAAGGAATCCAGATTGGTAAAGAAGAAGTCAAACTGTCACTATTTGCAGATGACATGATATTGTACATAAAAAACCCTAAAGACTCCACTGCAAAACTACTAGAACTAATATCAGAATTCAGCAAAGTTGCAGGATACAAAATAAACAAACAGAAATATCTGGCTTTCCTATATACTAACAATGAACTAATAGAAGGAGAAATCAGGAAAAAATTCCATTCACAATAGCATCAAAAAGAATAAAATACCTAGGAATAAACCTAACCAAGGAAGTGAAAGATCTATAGCCTGAGAACTACAAGACACTCTTAAGAGAAATTAAAGAGGACACTAACAAATGGAAACTCATCCCATGCTCCTGGCTAGGAAGAATTAATATCATCAAAATGGCCATCCTTCCCAAAGCAATATACAGATTTAATGCAATCCCTATCAAATTACCAACAGCATTCTTCAATGAACTGGAACAAATAGTTCAAAAATTCATATGGAACCACAAAAGACCCCGAATAGCCAAAGAAATCCTGAGAAGGAAGAATAAAGTGGGGGGGATCTTGCTCCCCAACTTCAAGCTCTACTACAAAGCCACAGTAATCAAGACAATTTGGTACTGGCACAAGAACAGAGCCACAAACCAATGGAATGGAATAGAGACTCCAGCCATTAATCCAAACATATATGGCCAATTAATATACAATAAAGGAGCCATGGACATACAATGGGGAAGTGACAGTCTCTTCAACAGATGGTGTTGGCAAAACTGGACAGCTACATGTAAGAGAATGAAACTGGATCATTGTCTAACCCCATACACAAAAGTAAATTTGAAATGGATCAAAGACCTGAATGTAAGTCATGAAACCATAAAACTCTTGGAAAAAAACAGAGGCAAAAATCTCATGGACATAAACATGAGTGACTTCTTCATGAACATATCACCCTGGGCAAGGGAAACAAAGGCAGAAATGAACAAGTGGGACTACATTAAGCTAAAAAGCTTCTGTACAGCAAAGGACACCATCAATAGAACAAGAAGGTATCCTACAGTATGGGAGAATATAATCATAAATGACAGATCTGATAAAGGATTGACATCCAAAATATATAAAGAGCTCATACACCTCAACAAACAAAAAGCAAATAATCCAATTAAAAAATGGACAGAGGAGCTGAACAGACCGTTCCTAAAGAAGAAATCCAGATGGCCAACAGACACATGAAAAAATGCTCCACATCACTAATCATCAGAGAAATGCAAATTAAAACCACAATGAGATATCACCTCACACCAGTAAGGATTGCCATCATCGAAAAGACAAACAAGAACACATGTTGGAGAGGTTGTGGAGAAAGGGGAACTCTCCTACACTGTTGGTGGGAATGTAAATTAGTTCAACCATTGTGGAAAGCAGTATGGAGGTTCCTCAGAATGCTCAAAATAGAAATACCATTTGACCCAGGAATTCCACTTCTAGGAATTTACCCTAAGAATGCAGCACTCCAGTTTGAAAAAGACAGATGCATCCCTATGTTTATTGCTGCACTATTTACAATAGCCAAGATATGGAAGCAACCTAAATGTCCATCAGTAGATGAATGGATAAAGAAGATGTGGTACATATACACAATGGAATATTACTCAGTCATAAGAAAAAAACAGATCCTACCATGTGCAACAACATGGATGGAGCTAGAGGGTATTATGCACAGTGAAATAAACCAGGTGGAGATAGACAAGTACCAAATGATTTCACTCATATGTGGAGTATAAGAACAAAGGAAAACTGAAGTAACAAAACAGCAGCAGAATCACAGAACCCAAGAATGGACTAACAGTTACCAAAGGGAAAGGGACTAGGGAGAATGGGTGGGAAGGGAGGGATAAGGGCGGGGAAAAAGAAAGAGGGCATTATGATTAGCATATATATATAGTGCATGGGGGGCACGGGGAGGGCTGTGCAACATAGAGAAGACAAGTAGTGATTTATAGCATCTTACTATGCAGATGGACAGTGACTGTGAAGGGGTATGTGGGGGGGACTTGGTGAAGGGAGGAGCCTAGTAAACATAATGTTCTTCATGTAATTGTAGATTAATGATACCAAAAATAAATAAAAAATTAAAAAAACACATTAGAACAGATGGACCGAACAGACATCTACAGAACTCTACACCCAAAAGCAGCAGAATACACATTCTTCTCAAATGCACATGGAACATTTTCAAGAATAGACCATATACTACACCACAAAAAGTGCTGCATGAAATTCAAAGATTGAGATTTTACAAAGCAGTTTCTCAGACCACGAAGATATGAAACTAGAAATAAATTATGAAAAGAAAATGAAAAATCGCACAAACACATGGAGGCTTCACAACATGCTCCTAAATAACCAATGGATCAATGACCAAATAAAAACAGAGATCAAGCAGTATCTGGAGACAAATGACAACAATAATTCAACACTGCAAAAATCAGTGGGACGCAGCCAAGGCCGTGCTAAGAGGAAAGTATATTGCAATAAAGGCCTAATTCAGGAAAGAAGAACAATCCCATATAAGCAGTCTGAACTCACAATTAATGAATCTAGAAAAAAGAAGAACAAATGAGGCTCAAAGTCAGTAAAAGGAGGGACATAATAAAGAGTAGAGCAGAAATAAATAAAATTGAGAAGAATAAAAGAATAGAAAGAATCAATGAAAGCAAGAGCTGGTTCTTCGAGAAAATAAACAAAACCCTAGCCAAACTTATCAAGAAAAAAAGAGAGTCTACACACATAAACAGAATCAGAAATGAGAAAGGAAAAATAACTACGGACACCACAGAAATACAAAGAATTATTAGATAATACTATGAAAAATTATATGTTAACAAACTGGATAACCTCGAAGAAATGGACAACTTTCTAGAAAAATACAACCTTCCAAGACTGACCCAGAAAGAAACAGAAAATCTGAAGAGACCAATTACCAGCAACGAAATTGAATCAGTAATCAAAAAACTACACAAGAACAAAATTCCTGGACCAGACGGCTTCCGCGCTGAATTTTATCAAACATTTCGTGAAGACCTAAAACCCATTCTCCTAAAAGTTTTCCAAAAAATGGCAGATGAGGGAATACTTCCAAACTTATTCTATGAGGCCAGCATCACTCTAATACCAAAACCAGGCAAAGACACCACAAAAAAAAGAAAATTACAGACCAATATCCTTGATGAACATAGATGCAAAAATACTGAACAAAGTATCAGCAGACCAAATTCAAAAATACATCAAAGAGATCATCCACATTGATCAAAAAGGATTTATTCTAGGGATGCAAGGATGGTACATTTTAAAATCCATCAACATCATCCACCACATCAACAAAAAGAAGGACAAAAACCACATGATCATCTCCATAGATGTTGAAAATAATTCAACAAAATTCAATATCCATACGTGATAAAAACTCTCAACAAAAAAAGTATAGAGGGCAGGTACCTCAACATAATAAAAGCCATATATGACAAACCCACAGCCAACATTATACTTAACAGCGAGAAGCTGAAAGCTTTTCCTTTAAGATTGGGAACAAGACAAGGATGCCCACTCTCCCCACTTCTATTCAACAGAGTACTGGAGGTCCTAGCCACGGCAAGCAGACAACACAAAGAAATAAAAGGCATCCAGATTGGCAAGGAAGAAGTTAAACTGTCCCTGTTTGCAGTTGACATGATATTGTACATAAAAAACCCTAAAGAATCCACTCCCAAACTACTAGATCTAATATGTGAATTCAGCAAAGTTGCAGGATACAAAATTAATACACAGAAATCTGTGGCATTCCTATACACTAACAGTGAACTAGCAGAGGGAGAAATCAGGAAAACAATTCCATTCACAATTGCATCAAAAAGAATAAAATACCTGGGAATAAACCTAACCAAGGAAGTGAAAGACCTATACCCTGAAAACTACAAGACACTCTTAAGAGAAATTAAAGAAGATACCAATAAATGGAAACACATCCTGTGCTCACAGATAGGAAGAAATAATATTGTCAAAATGACCATCCTGCCTAAAGCAATCGATAGATTCAATGCAATTCCTATCAAAATACCAACAGCATTCTGCAATGAACTAGACAAAATTGTCCTAAAATTCATATGGAACCACAAACGACCCCAAATCCCAAAGCAATCCTGAGAAGGAAGAGTAAAACAGGGGGAATTATGCTCCCCCACTTCAAGCTCTACTACAAAGCCACAGTAATCAAGACAATTTGGTACTGGCACAAGAACAGACCCATAGACCAATGGAACAGACTAGAGAGCCCTGATATAAACCCAACCACATATGGTCAATTAATATATGATAAAGGAGCCATGGGCATACAGTGAGGAAATGAAAGCCTCTTCAATAGCTGGTATTGGCAAAACTGAACAGCTACATGCAAGAGAATTAAACTGGATTATTGTTTAACCCCATATACAAAAGTAAACTCAAAATGGATTAAAGACTTGAATTTAACTCATGAAACCATTATCTCTTAGAAGACAATATAGGCAAACATCTCCTGAATATAAGCATGAGCATCTTCTTTCTGAAGGCATCTCCTTGAGAAAGGGAAACAAAAACAAAAATGAACTCATGGGACTACATCAAACTAAAAGTTTCTGTACAGCAAAGGATACTATCAACAGAACAAAAAGGCATCCTACAGTATGGGAGAATATATTTGTAAATGACAATATCTGACAAGGGGTTAACACCCATAATATATAAAGAACTTACATGCCTCAACACCCAAAAAGCAAATAATATGATTAACAAATGGGTAGAGGATATGAGGAGACAGTTCTCCAAAGAAGAAATTCAGATGGCCAACAGACACATGAAAAGATGCTCCACATCACTAATCATCAGGGAAATGCAAATTAAAACTACAATAACATATCACCTCACACCAGTATCGATGGCCAGCATAGAAAAGACTAAGAACAACAAATGTTGGCGAAGATATGGAGAAAGGGGAACCCTCCTAAACTGCTGGTGGGAATGTAAGGTAGTTCAACCATCGTGGAAAGCAATACAGAGGTTCCTCAAAAAACTAAAAATAGAAATACCATTTGACCCGGGAATCCCACTCCTTGGAATTTACCCAAAGAATACAACTTCTTATAGGAAGAATTAATATTGTCAAAATGGCCATCTATGTTTATCACACCACTTTCTACAATAGCCAAGATATGGAAGCAACCTAAGTGTCCATCAGTAGATGAATGGACAAAGAAGATGTGGTACATATACACAATGGAATACTATTCAGCCATAAGAAAGAAACAATTCCTACCATTTGCAACAACATGGATGGAGCTGGAGGACATTATGCTCAGTGAAATAAGCCAGGTGGAGAAAGACAAATGCCAAACGATTTCCCTCATTTGTGGAGTATAACAATGAAGCAAAACTGAAAGAACAAAATGGCAGCAGTCTCAGAGACTCCAAGAATGAACTAGTGGTTACCAAAGGGGAAGGGTGGGGAAGGGTGCGGGAGGGTGGGTGGGGAGGGAGGGAGAAGGGGATTGAGGGGTATTATGTTTAATACAGATGGTTTGGGGGGATCACAGGGAGAAGAGTGTAGCACAGAGAAGGCACATAGTGCATCTGTGGCATCTTGCTGCACTGTTGAACAGTGATTGCATTGGGGTATGGGTGGGGACTTGATAATATGGGTAAATGTAGTAATCCCATTGTTTTTTCATGTGAAACCTTCATAAGAGTGTATGTCAATCATATCTTATTAAAAAATTTAAAAAGAAATTATAATGTTCTGCCCCCCTGGCTAATTATTTGGTGGTCTTTTCTTTCTGCGGGCATGTTTTATTATCTTTACTATTAGAAACAAGTCCTACGAAGGTTATGCAGCAAACATCTATTAAACAAATCCTCTGGCCAGCATCTTTCCCTAAAGGTGGTGGCTGTATCCTAGCCATTTTTGTAAACCAATGTCAAACACAGAGCTTTATACAAATTAAAGTTCATATATTATAAATATTAAAAAACATTTTCCTCTCTCTTAAGATGTCTAAAACACTCCATTTGAATCATGCCTGAATTCAACCTCCTCTCCTATCACTACCTAGCTCCTTTACCACCCTCCCTTTCTCTATTACAAGATCCCACCCAGCATAACTAACTTGAACAGCAGTTTTTTTTTTTAAGGCTGTCTGACTTTAAAGATGAAGACCACATGGCAGAGACTAAGTGCTGGGCCCAGTGAACAAGAGACACAAAGTACCTGAACATGTATTATCACTTTTTTCCTCATAACAGCCCTGCTACGGGAGCAGATTATCACTGTTTTCATTTAAAATAAGGAAACTGAGCCCTCATATGTTAAATTACTCAGTAAGTTATCCAAATGTACCTGACAGTGGTACTGTCTCTTGATCCCATATCTCTTTCCACTCCATGGCAAAAAACTACTCAAGAGAGGTATCTCCACCTTGTTCTCCCTGATCAACCCCACCCTGGTCTACAGTCCACTGTGTCACAGACACTGTCCTTATCCACACCCACAGTCCCCAGGTGCTAGATCCAACGGCCAGTCCTCTTTCCTCCTGGATGTTGCCTCAGCAGCACTTGACCCAGATGGTGACTGACCAAAAGGCTCCTCTGTGGTGGTACCTCTGCCTCACTGGCTGGTCCTTCTTTCTCCTTTGCTGATTTTCCTTTCCCACCTTACACATGTTGAGCTGGCCCAGGCTCCAGTTTTCAGACCTCTATCTTCTCCCACCCCTAAGAGAGCTCACCTAGCCATGTGTATTTATATTCCTTTTGTTGCCAACAATTTCCAAGTGGAAATCACCCTCCTGATCTACCCATACATTTCAGATGCATAAAGACAACACCACAGTTAATCCTTCCTCTTGCTATATCAAGTTTTTTTATTGGAAATCCTCTCAACCAGTATGATGAGTGGTTGGTTAAATTTTTCAGAAGTTAGATATTCTCTGATGAAGTGGAGAATTGTTTAAAAATAGCAAAAAAAAAGACACACAAAGTAAACATTTTCTCTTTGTTTAAAACGTAAAGGTTCAGGTGGATGGGGAGGGAGGGAGAAGGGGATTGAGACGTACTATGATTGGCACACATGGTATGGAGGGGATCATGGGGAAGACAGTGTAGCACAGAGAAGGCAAATAGGGACTCTGTGGCATCTTACTACACTGATGGGCAGTGCTTGCAATGTGGCATGGGGGAACATGATAATATGGGTGAATGTAGTAACCTCATGGGAAACCTTCATAAGAGTGTATATCAATAATACTTTAATAAAAAAATTAATAAAACATAAAGGTTCATTCATTAGCCAATCTTTTCATATAAGACCAAAGTATTTTCTTTGAATGTGGTCCCACAAGTATTCCATATCATCTTTGTTGCATTAACTACAACATACTGAATTGTCCTATGATTTCAAGTTTCTAAAATAGAACAAGAATATAAAAACACTAACAACATGCTATGAATGCAGAATGCTTCTAGATTTTTATGATTTTTCTCAGTCTTTTACAGCTGGCTTGCCCATATTTAATTCTGCAGCAATTTTTTATAAACCAACTTAGCTTCTTCAAGTTAGTTTTCAAACAAACAACTCTCTTTAAATTCATTATTTATCAGTTTACACGAGACAATGAATTATGTAATTATAATGATAAAAACAACAAGCATAATGAAGTTCTTGGCGGCAAACAATTCAACTGAAAGGTAGAAAGGAACAGAGAACACTACAAGGTGGTCTATCAAGTGCTGTTGGCATCAGGTAATATGTTTTATGGGGAAGATGGCAAGCAATGGTTAAGCTGAGTCTAATAAGAGGATATGGGTGAAGAAAGTTCTTGATCTCCACTGTCTACCTCTACCACTGTGAAGCCTACTTCCCCTGCCCTCCTCACCTCTGTATATGGCAACACCCAACTGCAAAAACTCAAACCTTTACTTCTCTCTTCCTCAACAACAGCTAAGGCATCAATAATTCCTGTCTTGCTAGGAACTGTCTAAATACATCCCTGATACACTCACTTCTCTCCAGTTCCATCCCTGTCACCCACAGTCCAAGTTGCCATCATCTCTGAACTGTAATAACTTCCTAACCAGTCTCCTCACATTTATTCTTGCCTCCTGCTTTGGTCCATTTTCCACATACCAGCACAAGAGAACTCTATAAAATGTGAGCGAGGCAGCACTGCTCTCTGCTTTCAACTCTGCAATAGTTATTGACTATTCATGAAATAAAACTGCAACTCTTTGCCATTACTTATGAGACTGTAAAGGAACAACATCTACCTATACCTCCAGATGCTCTTCACACCATTCTCCTCTCACCCACTCTGCTTTAGGCATCCTGAGCCTCTTCTCCATTCCTCCAACATGCCAAATAGCCACCAGAGCCACTGCACAAGGAAGTCATTCTGCCTGGAACACTCTCTCTCACTGACTCTTCATAAAATTCACTTCTTATTTTTCAGATGTCACCTCAAATGTTATACTGTGTATCAAAGAGGACTGTGTTGATCAATCTAACAAAAGGAGTCTTCCTCTGAATCTTCTAACATTTTGTGTTTTTTCTTCATAATGGTTACCATACATGGTACTATCTCACTGAATTATGCTTATTTTTCTGTCTCTATCTACTAAATGTAAAGTTTCATCAGTGTATGAATTTCTTCAAACAAACTGTTTTCCTACTACCCAGCTCAGTTCCAAAAGTATCTACTTAATAAACATTTTCTAAATAAAAAATGAATCTTCTGAATAAAACCAACTGGATATATTCTCTATGACAACAAATGACATTTCTATGCATAAAAATTCTAAACTGATGTCTATGTAAACAAGATCTGTATGAATATGTTCACAGCAGCTCAATTCATAATAGTAAAAACACAGAAATAAATCATATGTCCATCAAGAGAATGGACAAATGACATTATATTCATAGTAGGGAATGTTATGCACTAATAAAAAAAAGAATGAACCAGTGATATGTCTCAAAAACATTTTGTGAAAGAAAACAAAGAGAAAGATTACATTCTTTCCAATTACATAAAGTTCAAGAGGAAGACAAAACACCTATGGATGATAAAAAACAGAGCATTGGTTACCCATAGAAGGTGGTAACTGGCTGGAAGGAAGAAAAAAAAATCAGAAATGTACAACTTGGTAAGTGTATGGGTTATAACGGTACACACATTTATGAAAATGACTGAATTTTACCACAAATTTTTAAAAGGACAAACATCCTAAATTTGCTCATTCAGACTCCACATGGGACAAAATCATCCTGGCACACACAACCCAGCAGGAAATAGTATCTCAGACCATGGAAGTCCACAGATATCCCAACATAAGGGACCCAAGGAGGACAACACAAAGATGTATAATAATTAAAATGACAAAGATTAAAGACAAGGACAGAGCATTAAAAGCAGCCAGAGAGAGAAAAAAGATCACCTACAAAGGAAAACCCATCAGGCTTTCATCAGACTTCTCAGCAGAAACCTTACAGGCCAGAAAGGAATGGCATGATATATTCAATACAATGAAACAGAAGGGCATCGAACCAAGAATACTCTATATAGCAAGATTATCATTTAAATTTGATGGAGGGATTAAACAACGCCAAGATAAGCAAAAGTTAAGGCAATTTACCTCCCACAAACCATCTCTACAATGTATTTTAAAGGACCTACTCTAGATGGAAGTTTGCCTAAGGCTAAATAGCTGTCATCAGAAAAAATAAAACCACAGCAAAGAAAGTACACCAACCAAACACTAACTAAATGCAAAATTAAATCAGCTATCCACAAAAATCACTCACAAGAAACATGAAGAGTATAGAATAAAACACCTAACATAAAGAGTGGAGGAGGAAGAAGAAGGGAAAGAAATAAAGAATCATCAGACTGTGTTTATAATAGCATAATAAGCGGCTTAAGTTAGATGGTTACATAGTAAAGAAGCTGCCCTTGAACCTTTGGTAATGACGAATCCAAAGCCTGCAATGGCAATAAGTACATATCAATCGATAATTACCCTAAATGTAAATGGACTGCATGTACCAAACAAAAGACACAGAGTAATAGAATGGATAAAAACGCAAGACCCATCTATATGCTGCCTAGAAGAGACTCACTTCAAACTCAAACACATACACAGAATAAAAGTGAAGGGATGGGGGGCGGAAGATGGCGGCGTGAGTAGAGCAGCGGAAATCTCCTCCCAAAACAACATATATCTATGAAAATATAACAAAGACAACCCTTCCTAGAATAAAGACCAGAGGACACAGGACAATATCCAGACCACATCCGCACCTGAGAGAACCCAGCGCCTCACGAAGGGGGTAAGATACAAGCCCCGGCCCCGCGGGAGCCGAGCGCCCCTCCCCCCAGCTCCCGGCGGGAGAACAATAGGCAGAGCGGGAGGGAGACGGAGCCCAGGACTGCCGAACACCCATCCCCAGCCATCCGGGCCAGAGTGCAGGGCCCTCGATACTAGGAAAACAGGGCAGCAAGAACAGTGAGTGGGCACGGGAGGCTGGGCACCAGAGGACATAAGAAAAGCGCGCGACCATTTTTTTTTTTGCTTTTTTGCTGTTTTGTTTTGGTGAGCTCTTTTTGGAAGTCTTAAAGGGATAGGGACCCCAACACTAGGGAAACAGAGCAGAAAGACCGGTGAGCAGAGGCCTGAGGCTGGCACCGGAGAATAAAGAAAAAAGAACAACTACCTTTTCTTTTTTTTTTAATTAAAAACTTTTTTTTTTTTTTAATTTAAAATTTTTTTTTTCTTTTTTATTTGGTGGTCGTTGTTTTGTTTGCGTGGGTGCTTTTTGGAAGTCTTAAAGGGGCACGGCGGGTCACTTAATCCAGAGGTAGGGAATCCGGGATCTCTGGGCACCCTAACCCCTGGGCTGCAGGGAGCAGGGAGGCCCCTTACGGAGATAAATAGCCTCCCAGCAGCTCCTGCTCCAACGCGACTCCACCATTTTGGAGTAGCTGCCCGAGCCAGGCCACGCCCACAGCAACAGCGGAGATTAACTCCATAGCAACCGGGCAGGAAGCAGAAACCCTGTCTGCGCTCACCTGCGCAGCACAAGCCACTAGAGGTCGCTGTTCTCCCAGGAGAGAAGTGCCACAAACCAACAAGAAAGGAAGTCCTTCCAGCTGTCACTCATCAGAGTTCTGCAGACTATTCCTATCACCATGAAAAGGCAAAGCTACAGGCCGACAAAGATCACAGAGACAACACCAGAGAAGGAGACAGACCTAACCAGTCTTCCTAACAAAGAATTCAAAATAAGAATCATAAACATGCTGACAGAGATGCAGAGAAATACGCAAGAGAAATGGGATGAAGTCCGGAAGGAGATCACAGATGCCAGAATGGAGATCGCAGAAATGAAACAAACTCTGGAAGGGTTTATAAGCAGAATGGATAGAATGCAAGAGGCCATTGATGGAATTAAAATCAGAGAACAGGAACGCATAGAACCTGACATAGAGAGAGACAAAAGGATCTCCAGGAATGAAACAATATTAAGAGAACTGTGTGACCAAACCAAAAGGAACAATATCCGTATTATAGGGGACCGAGAAGAAGAAGAGAGAGGAAAAGAGATGGAAAGTATCTTAGAAGAAATAATTGCTGAAAACTTCCCACACTGGGGGAGGAAGTAATCGAACAGACCATGGAAATACACAGAACCCCCAACAGAAAGGATCCAAGAAGGGCAACACCAAGACACATAATACTTAAAATGGCAAAGATCAAGGACAAGGAAAGAGTGTTAAAGGCAGCTAGAGAGAAAAAGGTCACCTATAAAGGGAAACCCATCAGGCTAATGTCAGATTTCTCAACAGAAACCCTACAGGCCAGAAGAGAATGGCATGATATATTTAATACAATGAAACAGAAGGGCCTTGAACCAAGGATACTGTATCCAGCACGACTATCATTCAAATATGACGGTGGGATTAAACAATTCCCAGACAAACAAAAGCTGAGGGAATTTGCATCCGACAAACCACCTCTACAGAATATCTTACAGGGACTGCTCTAGATGGGAGCATTCCTAGAAAGAGCACAGCACAAAACACCCAACATATGAAGAATCGAGGAGGAGGAACAAGAAGGGAGAGAAGAAAAGAATCTCCACACAGTGTATATAACAGCTCAATAAGCGAGCTAAGTTAGGCAGTAAGATACTAAAGAGGCTAACCTTGAACCTTTGGTAACCACGAATTTAAAGCCTGCAATGGCAATAAGTACATATCTTTCAATAGTCACCCTAAATGTTAATGGGTTGAATGCACCAATCAAAAGACACAGAGTAACAGAATGGATAAAAAAGCAAGACCCATCTATATGCTGCTTACAAGAAACTCACCTCAAACCCAAAGACATGTACAGACTAAAAGTCAAGGGATAGAAAAACATATTTCAAGCAAACAACAGTGAGAAAAAAGCAGGGGTTGCAGTACTAATATCAGAAAAAATAGACTTCAAAACAAAGAAAGTAAAAGAGATAAAGAAGGACACTACATAATGATAAAGGGCTCAGTCAAACAAGAGGATATAACCATTCTAAATATATATGCACCCAACACAGGAGCACCAGCATATGTGAAACAAATACTAACAGAACTAAAGTGGGATATAGATTGCAATGCATTCATTCTAGGAGACTTCAACACACCACTCACCCCAAAGGATAGATCCACTGGGCAGAAAATAAGTAAGGACATGGAAGCACTGAACAACACAGTAGAGCAGATGGACCTAATAGACATCTATAGAACTCTATATCCAAAAGCAGCGGGATATACATTCTTCTCAAGTGCACATGGAACATTCTAAAGAATAAACCACATACTAGGCCACAAAAAGAGCCTCAGAAAATTCTAAAAGATTGAAATCCGACCAACCAACTTTTCAGACCACAAAGGCATAAAACTAGAAATAAACTGTACAAAGAAAGCAAAGAGGCTCACAAACACATGGAGGCTTAACAACACGCTCCTAAATAATCAATGGATCAATGACCAAATCAAAATGGAGATCCAGCAATATATGGAAACAAATGACAACAACAACACTAAGCCCCAACTTCTGTGGGACACAGCAAAAGCAGTCTTAAGAGGAAAGTATATAGCAATCCAAGCATATTTAAAAAAGGAAGAGCAATCCCAAATGAATGGTCTGACGTCACAATTATCGAAATTAGAAAAAGAAGAACAGAAGAGGCCTAAGGTCAGCAGAAGGAGGGACATAATAAAGATCAGAGAAGAAATAAATAAAATTGAGAAGAATAAAACAATAGCAAAAATCAATGAAACCAAGAGCTGGTTCTTCGAGAAAATAAACAAAATAGATAAGCCTCTAGCCAGACTTATTAAGAAGAAAAGAGAGTCAACACAAATCAACAGTATCAGAAATGAGAAAGGAAAAATCACGAAGGACCCCACGGAAATGCAAAGAATTATTGGAGAATACTATGAAAACCTATATGCTAACAAGCTGGGAAACCTAGGAGAAATGGACAACTTCCTACAAAAATATAACCTTCCACGATTGACCCAGGAAGAAACAGAAAATCTAAACAGACCAATTACCAGCAACGAAACTGAAGTGGTAATCAAAAAATTACCAAAGAACAAAACCCCCGGGCCAGATGGATTTACCTCGGAATTTTATCAGACATACAGGGAAGACATAATACCCATTCTCCTTAAAGTTTTCCAAAAAATAGAGGAGGAGGGGATACTCCCAAACTCATTCTATGAAGTTAACATCACCCTAATACCAAAACCAGGCAAAGATCTCACTAAAAAAGAAAACTACAGACCAATATCCCTGATGAACATAGATGCAAAAATACTCAACAAAATATTAGCAAACCGAATTCAAAAATACATCAAAAGGATCATACACCATGACCAAGTGGGATTCATCCCAGGGATGCAAGGATGGTACAACATTCGAAAGTCCATCAACATCATCCACCACATCAACAAAAAGAAAGACAAAAACCACATGATCATCTCCATAGATGCTGAAAAAGCATTTGACAAAGTTCAACATCCATTTATGTTAAAAACTCCCAGAAAAATGGGAATAGAGGGCAAGTACCTCAACATAATAAAGGCCATCTATGATAAACCCACAGCCAACATTATATTGAACAGCGAGAAGCTGAAAGCATTTCCTCTGAGATCGGGAACTGGACAGGGATGCCCACTCTCTCCACTGTTATTTAACATAGTACTGGAGGTCCTAGCCACGGTAATCAGACAAAACAAAGAAATACAAGGAATCCAGATTGGTAAAGAAGAAGTTAAATTGTCACTATTTGCAGATGACATGATACTGTACATAAAACACCCTAAAGACTCCACCCCAAAACTACTAGAACTGATATCGGAATACAGCAAAGTTGCAGGATACAAAATCAACACACAGAAATCTGTGGCTTTCCTATATACTAACAATGAACCAACAGAAAGAGAAACCAGGAAAACAACTCCATTCACAATTGCATCAAAAAAAATAAAATACCTAGGAATAAACCTAACCAAAGAAGTGAAAGACTTATACTCTGAAAACTACAAGTCACTCTTAAGAGAAATTAAAGGGGACACTAACACATGGAAACTCATCCCATGCTCGTGGCTAGGAAGAATTAATATCGTCAAAATGGCCATCCTGCCAAAAGCAATATACAGATTTGATGCAATCCCTATGAAACTACCAGCAACATTCTTCAATGAACTGGAACAAATAATTCAAAAATTCATATGGAAACACCAAAGACCCCGAATAGCCAAAGCAATCCTGAGAAAGAAGAATAAAGTAGGGAGGATCTCACTCCCCAACTTCAAGCTCTACTATAAAGCCATAGTAATCAAGACAATTTGGTACTGGCACAAGAGCAGAGCCACAGACCAATGGAACAGACTAGAGAATCCAGACATTAACCCAGACATATATGGTCAATTAATATTTGATAAAGGAGCCATGGACATACAATGGCGAAATGACAGTCTCTTCAACAGGTGGTGCTGGCAAAACTGGACAGCTACATGTAGGAGAATGAAACTGGACCATTGTCTAACCCCACATACAAAAGTAAACTCAAAATGGATCAAAGACCTGAATGTAAGCCATGAAACCATTAAACTCTTGGAAGAAAACATAGGCGAAAACCTCTTAGACATAAACATGAGTGACCTCTTCTTGAACATATCTCCCCGGGCAAGGAAAACAACAGCAAAAATAAATAAGTGGGACTATATTAAGCTGAAAAGCTTCTGTACAGCAAAAGACACGATCAATAGAACAATAAGGATCCCTACAGTAAGGGAGAATATATTTGAAAATGACACATCCGATAAAGGCTTGACGTCCACAATATATAAAGAGCTCACATGCCTCAACAAACAAAAAACAAATAACCCAATTAAAAAATGGGCAGAGGAACTGAACAGACAGTTCTCCAACAAAGAAATACAGATGGCCAACAGACACATGAAAAGATGCTCCACATCGCTAATTATCAGAGAAATGCAAATTAAATCTACAATGAGGTATCACCTCACACCAGTAAGGATGGCTGCCATCCAAAAGACAAACAACAACAAATGTTGGCGAGGCTGTGGAGAAAGGGGAACCCTCCTACACTGCTGGTGGGAATGTAAACTTGTTCAACCATTGTGGAAAGCATTATGGAGGTACATCAAAATGCTCAAAACAGACTTACCATTTGACCCAGGAATTCCACTCCTAGGAATTTACCCTAAGAACGCAGCAATCAAGTTTGAGAAAGACAGATGCACCCCTATGTTTATTGCAGCACTAATTACCATAGCCAAGAATTGGAAGCAACCTAAATGTCCATCTATAGATGAATGGATAAAGAAGAAGTGGTACATATACACAATGGAATACTACTCAGCCATAAGAAAAGGGCAAATCCAATCATTTGCAGCAACATGGATGGAGCTGGAGGGTATTATGCTCAGTGAAACAAGCCAAGCTGAGAAAGAGATATACCAAATGATTTCACTTATCTGTGGAGTATAAGAACAAAGGAAAAATTGAAGGAACAAAACAGCAGCAGAATCACAGAACTCAAGAATGGACTAACAGGTACCAAAGGGAAAGGGACTGGGGAGGATGGGTGGGTAGGGAGGGATAAGGGGGGGAGAAGTAGGGGGCTATTAAGATTAACATGCATGGGGGGTAGGAGAAAAGGGAGGGCTATACAACACAGAGAAGGCAAGTAGTGATTCTACAACATTTTGCTATGCTGATGGACAGTGACTGTAAAGGGGTTTATAGGGGAGACCTGGTAGAGGGGAGAGCCTAGTAAACAAAATATTCGTCATGTAAGTGTAGATTAGTGATACCAAAAACAAACCAAAAAAAAAAAAAAAAGGGCAGTTCCTGTGTGGTAACCTCCAACGAGTTCTACACAAGGGTATAAAGGGCATATAAAAGTGTAGGCAAAGGGTCTGTTTGTGTTTATACAGAGGATCAAAGCCTAATTGGGCTACCCCAAAAATGAACTAAGATATGATATGAAAAAGAACTTCCAACATCTGCACTCTCTGGAAGACTCATGCCAGAAGATATCATCAAAAAACCCCAACAAAGATCCACGCACTGCTACAGCTGTAGATGCACTCATCCCACCAGTTCCTGGACTTGCCATGGGAATGAGGAAGGAGATATCTAAGCTGACCTGTGCATACAGTAAAACAACAAATTTGACTGGATCTATACTGTTGGAACTCAACCAAGAATTTGGAGAAGTGCAAATTGTAGCGCTCCAAAATCTTACAACTACAGACTATTTACTGTTAAAAGAACATATGGCATGTGAACAGTCCCCAGGAATGGGTTGTTTTACTTTGTCTGATTTCTCTCAGACTGTTCAAGTTCAGTTGGATAATATCCACCATATCATAGATAAGTTTTCACAAATGCGTAAGGTGCCTAACTGGTTTTCTTGGTTTCACTGGAGATGGCTGGTAATTACAGATATGCTTTGGTTATGTAACTATACTCCTATTATGTTAATGTGTGTGCGCAATTTAAGTAGTAGCTTAAAACCTATACATGCTGAAGTACTCTACAAGAAGATGTGTCAAAGAAATAATCAATCTTCCCATGTTTTCTTCCGCCTGCTACTTCTATAGCTTTTCTTCTTCCTTCCTAATTACAACCCTTAAATAGAATTCGTGCCTCATATCAAATTTACCGAGTATCATAATTCTTCCAAGTGGTAAAGATACCTCAAGACAAATGCTGGTCATAGAAGCCAGAGGGCATAAATCTGCAAAGAAGTAAAAAGCTAACCTTTTCTAACAATAAGGCTTCCCTCTCACTTACCAACTTCACATTTCCCTGTATGGCCCCGGAAGATGACTGGTTAGCCAGAGACGGGTAAGATTCCTCAAGGGAGGAACAACCTAAGACAGGCACAGTCGCAGGGGGGCCATCAGGTGAGAAATTGGGGATCAACAGAGGTGAGGCTTAGAACCTCACCCCCCTGTTCTGAGAGAAATCTTCTGCATACGTGGATGTTTTATTGCCCTTGTCTAGCTTGGATTAACACATAGTCTACAGGCACACACCTGATCATCTACATTTGCTCTCTTACAACACTGAACTATGTTTTCTACCTTTATCTTGTATCTACCTACCACTTCAGCATTTTATTAAAAAGAATAATAATAAAGAGAGAAATGTGGTATCCACATATAAATCAAGTATAAAAACCAAATGAGTATTCATATTTGAACTGACTGTTTATAGTTCATAATGCATGAGTAAAACCGAAAGTTTCTGTGATGACTGCCCTTGTACTGTTCACTATGTAACTTATTCATTATGTAAGAATTTGTTCTACATGTAAGAACTTGTTTGTTATGCCTCAGAAGATTGGAGACTGACGAAAATTAGGCTTGGGGTGGATTAATGATTGTGTATTGAGCATTGACTCCCCTATACAGAATTTTATTTTTGTTAACAACCATTTGATCAATAAATATGAGAGATGCTCTCAAAAAAAAAAAAAAAAAAAAAAAGGACAGACTTCCAATTGTAAAATAAATAAGTAACCGGGATGTAATGTATAGCATAAGGAATATAGTCAAGATATTGTAACAGCTTGGTAGGGTGATAGCTGGAACCTAGAATTATGTATATAAATGTTTTACCACTGTGTTGTACACTTGAAACTAATGTAATGTAATACTGTGCGTCAACTACCCTTCAATAAAAAATTATTATTAAAAAAAAAAAAAAAGTGAAGGGATGGAAAAAGATATTTCGTGCAAACAACAGGAAGAAAAAATCAGGTGTTGTAGTACTCGTATCAGACAAAATAGACTTCAAAACAAAGAAAGTCACAAGAGATAAAGAAGGACATTATACAATGATAAAGGGGTCAATCCAACAAGAGGATATAACCATTATAAATATCTTTGCACCCAACACAGAAGCACCAACATATATGAAAAAAGTACTAACAGAATTAAAGGAGGAAATGGAATGCAATGCATTCATTCTAACAGACTTCAACACACCACTCACACCAAAGGAGAGATTAACCAGACAGAAAATTAGGACACAGAGGCACTGAAAAGCACACTAGAACAGATGGACCTAACAGACACCTACAGAACTGTACAGTCAAAAGCAACAGGATACACATTCTTCTCAAGTGCACATGGAACATTTTCCAGAATAGACCATATACTAGGCCACAAAAAGAGCCTCAGTAAATTCCAAAAGATTGAAATGCTACTAACCAACTTCTCAGATCACCAAGTATAAAACTAGAAATAAATTGCACAAAGAAAACAAAAGGCTCACAAACACATGAACGTTTAACAACATGCTCCTAAATAATCAAATTGATCAATGACCAAATTAAAACAGAGATCAAGCAATACATGGAGACAAATGAAAACAACAACACAACACCCCAACTTCTGTGGGATGCAGTGAAGGCAGTTCTAACAGGAAAGTATACAGCAATCCAGGCCTATTTAAAGAAGGAAGAACAATCCCAAATGAATAGTCTAAATTCACAATTATTGAAACTGAAAAAAGAAGAAAAAATGAGGCCCAAAGTCAGCAAAAGGAGGGACATAATAAAGATCAGAGAAGAAATAAATAAAGTTGAGAAGAATAAAACAATAGAAAAAATTAATGAAACCAAGAGCTGGTTCTTTGAGAAAATAAACAAAATAGATAAACCCCTAGCCACACTTATTAAGAGAAAAAGAGAATCTACACACATAAACAGAATGTGAAATGAGAAAGAAAAATCATGAAGAACACCACAGAAATACAAAGAATTACTAGAGAATACTATGAAAATGTGTATGCTAAAAAACTGGGTAACCTAGAAGAAATGAACAACTTTCTAGAAAAATACAACCTTCCAAGACTGACCCAGGAAGAAACAGAAAATCTAAACAGACCAATTACCAGTAATGAAATTGAATAGGTAACCAAAAAACTACCCAAGAACAAAACCCCTGGAACACATGGATTCAGTGCTGAATTTTATCAGACATTTAGAGAAGACGTAATACCCATTCTCCTTA
The DNA here is from genome assembly GCF_030020395.1 of Manis pentadactyla. Taxonomy (NCBI): domain Eukaryota; kingdom Metazoa; phylum Chordata; class Mammalia; order Pholidota; family Manidae; genus Manis; species Manis pentadactyla. The sequence continues at coordinate 138,412,158 of NC_080023.1, read as the reverse complement.
GTTTTCCAAAAAATAGAAGAGGAGGGAATACTTCCAAACTCATTCTATGAAGCCAGCAACACTCTAATCCCAAAACGAGGCAAAGACACTAAAAAAAAGAAAACTACACACCAATATACCTGATGAACATAGATGCAAAAATACTTAACAGAATATTAGCAAACCAAATTCAAAAAAATATATCAAGAGGATCATAATTATGATCAAGTGGGATTAATTCCAGGGATGCAAAGATAGTACAACATTTGAAAATCCATCAACATCATCCACCACATCAACAAAAAGGACATAAACCATATGATCATCTCCATAGATGCTGAAAAAGCATTCGACAAAATTCAACATCCAGTCATGATAAAAATTCTCAACAAATGGGTATAGACGGCAAGTACCTCAACATAATAAAGGCCATATATGACAAACCCACAGCCAACATTATACTTAACAACGAGAAGCTGAAAGCTATTCCACTAAGATTAGGAAGAAAATAAGGATGTCCACTATCCCCTCTTTTATTCAACACAGTACTGGAGGTCCTAGCCATGGTAATCAAACAACACAAAGAAATAAAAGGCATCCAGATTGGTAAAGAAGAAGTTAAACTGTCACTATTTGCAGATGACATGATATTGTACATAACAAACCTTAAAGAATCCACTCCAAAACTACTAGAACTAATATCTGAGTTCAGCAAAGTTGCAGGATACAAAATTAATACACAGAAATCTGTTGCATTCCTATGCACTAACGATGAACTAGCAGAAAAAGAAATCAGGAAAACAATTACATTCACAATTGCATCAAAAAAGAATAAAATACCTAGGAATAAACCTAACCAAGAAAGTGAAAGACCTATACCCTGAAAACTACAAGACACTCTTAAGAAAAATTAAAGAGGATACTAACAAATGGAAATTCATCCCATGCTGTTGGGTAGGAAGAATTAATATTGTCAAAATGGCCTTACTGCCTAAAGCAAGCTACATACTCAATGCAATCCCTATCAAAATACCTACAGCATTCTTCAATGAACTGGAACAAATAGTTCTAAAATTCATATGGAACCACAAAAGATCCCCAATAGACAAAGCAATCCTGAGAAGGAAGAATAAAGCAGGGGGGATTATGCTCCCTGACTTCAAGCTCTACTACAAAGCCAAAGTAGTCAAGACAATTTGGTACTGGCACAAGAACAGACCCATAGACCACTGGAACAGAATAGAGAGTCCATATATTAACCCAAGCATATATGTTCAATTAATATATGATAAAGGAGCCATGGATATACAATGGGGAAATGACAGCCTCTTCAACAGCTGGTGTTAGCAAAACTAGACAGCTACATTAAGAGAATGAAACTGGATTACTGTTTAACTCCATACACAAAAGTAAACTCAAAATGGATCGAAGACCTGAATGTAAGTCATGAAAACATAAAATTCTTTGAAGAAAACATAGACAAAACTCTCTTGAATATAAACATGAACAACTTCTTCATGAACATATCTCCACGGGTAAGACAAACAAAAGCAAAAATGAACAAATGGGACAATATCAAACTAAAAAGCTTCTGTACAGCAACAGACATCATCAGTAGAACAAAAAGGCATCCTACAGTATGGGAGAATATATTCATAAGTGACATATCTGATACGGGGTTGACATCCAAAATATATAAAGAGCTTACGCATGTCCACAAACAAAAAGCAAATAATCCAACTAAAAAATGGACAGAGAATCAAGGAAGTGAAAGACCTATACTCTGAAAACTATAAGACACACATGAGAGAAATTAAAGATACCAATAAATGGAAATACATCCCATGCTCATGGATAGGAAGAATTAATATTGTCAAAATGACCATCCTGCCTAAAGCAATGTACAGATTTAATATAATCCCTATCAAAATAGCAAAAGCATTCTTCAACAAACTAGAGAAAATAGTTCTAAAGTTCATATGGAACCACAAAAGACCCCAAATAGCCAAAGCAGTCCCGAGATTACACTCCCTAACTTCAAGCTCTATTTTTTGTAAATGACATATCCGACAAGGGGTTAACATCCAACATATATAAAGAACTCACATGCCTCAACACCCAAAAAGCAAATAACCCGTTAAAAAATGGGCAGAGTATCTTAAGAGACACGTCTCCAAAGAAGAAATTCAGATGGCCAAAGGAACATTGAAAGATGTTCCACATCGCTAATTATCAGGGAAATGCAAATAAAAACCACAATGAGGCATCACCTCACACCAGTTAGGATGGCCAACATAGAAAAGAATAGGAACAACAAATGCTGGCGAGGATGTGGAGAAAGGGAAACCCTCCTACACTGATGGTGGGAATGTGAACTAGTTCACCTATTGTGGAAAGCATTATGGAGGTTCCTCAAACAACTTAGAATAGAAACACCATTTGACCCAGGAATTCCACTCCTAGAAATTTGCCCTAAGAATGCAGGAGCCCAGTTTGAAAAAGACATATGCACCACTATGTTTATCACAGCACTATTTACAATAGCCAAGAAATGGAAGCAACCAAGTGTCCATTAGTAGATGAATGGATAAAGAGGATGTGGTACATATACACAATGGAATATTATTCAGCCATAAGAAGAAAACAAATCCCACCATTTGCAACAACATGGATGGAGTTAGAGGGTATTATGCTCAGTGAAATAAGCCAGGTGGAGAGAGACAAGTATCAGATGATTTCACTCATATGTGTAGTATAAGAACAAAGAAAAACTGAAGGAACAAAACAGCAGCAGACTCATAGAACCCAAGAATGGACTAATAGTTACCAAAGGCAAAGGGACTGGGGAGGATGGGTGGAAAGGGACAGATAAGGGGAAAAAGGGGCATTATGATTAGCACACATAATGTTGGGGCAGGGTGCACGGGGAAGGCACTAGAGCCCAGAGAAGCAAGTAGTGTTTCTATAGCATCTTACTACGCTGATGAACAGTGACTGTAATGGGGTATGTGGTGGGGACTTGATAATGGGGGGAATCTAGTAACCACAATGTTCCTCATGTAATTGTATATTAATGATACCATAATAAAAATTAATAAATATAAAAATAAAATGCAAAGAACGCATAAGAATAAGAAACAGAGACATGTAATTAGAATGTATAAAAATAACTACATGAATTCAAAATCCATTTCCCTGTAACACATTCTACCTCCAGCTATGTTAAGAATCACTATTCAGAGCTGCAAGGACCAAAATAGTAGCCATAACCCATATGTACCTATTGAGCACTTAAAATGAGGAGACAGCAAGTCAGAAACTGAATTTTTAATTTCATTAAATTTTAATTTTAATCTTAAAACATATTCAATTACTGGAAAGTTTTCAGTATGTTTAGAATAACCTATGTAAACCTACTTTTTCAACTGTTAATTTTTAGTAAATACAGACCACATTTCCCAGGAAAATTTAGAGTCATAATTGACATGTGCTGAAAGTGTAAAATACACAGTGGTTTTGAAGACTTAATACAAAAAACAAGTTAAAGACCTCACTGATAATTTTTTCATTAGTTACAATTTTGAAATCACTGATTTAAGTAAAATAATCATCAAAATTGAATTCACTTATTCTTTTCCTTTTTTTAATGTAACTACTGGAAAAATATGAAGTACATATGGGGCATGCATTATATTTCTACTCGATAGACTATTCTAAAGCTTATATATCTAAATGTAGGATAAAAATATCATTATGACAAATCAGCGATTAATATTTCAAACACCTCCTGACCTTTTCATTTGATTGTCTTCTTCTTTTTAGTTGAATGAAATCTGTTTCCACCCTTTCTGCCAGCTCTAGTTTCCTCTTGTTTCTTTTAAATGCAGCTAAACTGAATCCTATAAAAGAAACATTAAAAATAACATTTGAGAAATATTAGGGCAATGGGGAAGATAAAATATTCTGAAAAGCATTCTCAGGTCAAAATCCTTCAAAATGTTGGGCAAAGAGTATTTTTTTTAAAAAGTCTTTTCAGTGTATGCTGAGGTGGTAGAAGAATAAAGGGAATAACCTAAGATTAAAGAATAAAGAAAAAGTACTGAAGATAGATGCTAATGCATGGTACACCAACTTTGGTTCTGAAGGTCTCTGTGCATAGAGAACAAGAGATGAAATCTGAGACAATGCAGCATGAGAAAACATATTGGAGATTATCCAGAAAACAGGAAGGATTTCCAAAAGATGATACACCCAGTGAAAGGGAAATTTACAAAAAGCTATGGTACACAAAGAAACAGGACACTTTCAAGTCTCAGCCTTACTTATAAGTGTAAGGGAGGAAAAGTCTCTCTAGAAAATTCATGACCAAGAAAGGCATTTAGACAGATTTAGAGGAGAATTCATATTATCTATATGGTCTGACAAAAAAAAAAGAAACCACAAAAATTATCTTGATGTGGCAATGCTTCAAAAACCCATCAAACACATAAGCAAATGCTCTCCGGAAAAACACACCCTAAAACTTAACAGACCTCAGAGAATTCCCATGTTCCAATTAACATGAGCCCATATAGTTTAAAAGAAAACTCACAAAATACATGAGAAATAAGCCACCAAAAATAAAAGAATAAAAGCCAAATATCGGAAAGCATAATTCAACCTACAAACACCACAGATACCAGAATAACCAGATACAGAATATAAAACATATTTATGCTCATAGAAATAAAAGAAATCAACTGAAAATATAACTAAGGAATAAAAGATGATAAAATGACCAGGGAGACTTAAAGAACCAAACGGAGCTTCTAAAAATAAAAAAATGTAATAATTAGAAATTTTTAACTTGATATACAGATTTAAATGGCCAATTAGATTCTGGTAATAAAAGAGAAATTACAAACTAGAATATAACACTGAAAAGATTACCAAATTTCTGAGAATCACAGAGGCAGACTAAATTATTCAGACTAATTCTCTCATTGACTATTATTAAAAATATGAAAAAACACATTAAAAACCTCTTATTAAAAGTGCCAAGCTAAATTTTGGGGGTAAACTGAGGACTAAAGCTTTCATTATTGCACTGTAAGAATCTGTCATCAGTAGCACACATGGGTTTGGCTAAATGACATCAAAGAGAGACCTAAGTCAATCCCAAAGCCCAGTAAAGGTGAGAGTTTATATAAGACACTTCCCACAATAAGTTGGGGGGGTTGAAAGGGCTAGTACCCTCACAGCAGGGTTGATCCAGATCTAAGCAAATATGCCCCTATCTATCACAATATTGAGTACATTCAGGCAAGATTGTCTTAGATCATGGGAACAGGAGGGCCAAAAAAAGAAGAAGAAGAAGGTTGGGAGGGAGGAATCGGAAAGAAAAAATTATACCTGAGAAGTTTTGGTTTGACTGGGACCCTTGCACAAATTTGCAAGCATGTGGCCTGGGTGGGTCAGGGAATGTTAAGCTTTGAACTAAATTTACTAAGTAGATTCTGATTAACAGTGTATGAAATAATAGATTATATATATATTGTTCTCTGCCCCCAGTTCCTGGCACAGAGGTCTTAGAACACTCAGAATTTCCTTAGTGATAAGAGCACTAGGATCATCTTTTGTTCTACTATTTGGTCTTCAACCCCAGTTCCTGACACATAGTTCCTAAATCCCCAAGAATTCCCTAGGTTATATGAACGTCTTTTCCTCTAATGAGGCAACTCTTGGTGGGCTCCTAGATGGCTTCAGGATGGGGACTAGTCACCAAAAAAACCAAACCATGATCGGAACTTTTAGCCCCATCCCCATCCTCAGGGAAGGAGAGGGGGACTGACAACTGATTTAATGATCGATCATGCCTACATGATGAAACATTCACAAAAATCCCAAAGTATATGGTTCAGAGAGCTTCTAGGTGGCAGAACACATCTAGGTGCCAGGAGGCTGATACACCCCAACTCCATGGACCAGAAGTTCCTACACTCAGGACCCTTCCAGGCCTTGTTTTATGTATCTATTAATCTGGCTATTCATTCATATCCTTTGAAATGAGCTGGTAATCTAGTAAGTAAACTGTTTTCCTGAGTTCTGTGAGCCACTCCAGCAAATTAATTAAATCAAGGAGGAGGTCACGGGAACCTCTGGTGTACATCCAGTTCTTCAGAAGCACAGGCTACAGCCTGGACTTATAATTAATCTAAAGTTGGGGAGTGGAAGTCTTATGGGACTGAGCCCTTAACCTGTGGGGTCTTTACTAACCCCAGATAGTATCAGAATTAAAGGGAATTGTAGGACTCCCAGATGGTGTCAGAGAATCACTTGGTGGAGAAAACCTACATATCTGGTGCCAGAAGTAATGTAGAAAATTCTGAGCATGACAGTAGTATGAGAGTAAAGCAGAAACAGAAGATTGTCTTTCTCATACACAGTGCACACACACAACTGGCAAAAGTAAAAGCAAAAAATAACATCTGGAAAAAGACACCTTCATCCTAGGCCACCAGTGAACCTACACAAATAATTACTCAAAGGCAATGATAAGCACACAATCAAAGATAATCAGGCACAAAGGAAATGAGACACCACGAAAGAAAATGAGAAAAAAATCCCAATACGGATGTCGGATACTGGAATTATCAGACACAAATATAAAACAGGTATGCTTATACTGATTAGAAAATAGGCAAAAAAAAAAAAAAAAGAAAATATCTATATTTCATACCATAAGAGAATTTACAAGTTCTTAAAAAAAAAAACCACATAACTTCTGGAAGTAAAAAAACAAATAATCAAAACCAAAATCTCCACATATGTGTTAGGTAGTCGGTAGGTTATAGAAAAAAGAACTGATGAACTGGAAGATTTATCAGGAAAAAGTTATCCAGAATTCAGCAGATGCAAAAGATAAAATGATGTAAAACACAGAAGAAAGGTTAAGAAACAGGGATGATAACATGAGAAGGCCTAATATATGTTTAACCAGAATATCAGAAGATGAGGGTAAAATAGTAGCAATATTTTTTTAAATTGGGTAATAATTTTACCAAAAGGATAAAGCCACTAATCCACAAATTTAATAATTCCAAAGAATATCCACAAATTAAGTTGAAATCATAAAAGTCCATAACAAGATACATTAAATAAATAACAACATAGAAAAATCTAAAAGGAGCAAGCAAAGGAAAAAGACAGGTTGCCTGCAAATAAGTGGTAGTCAGAATGATAGTACTTTGACAGCAGCAATGCAAGCCCAAGACAGTGTGGTCTGATGACCCTCAATGTGCTAAAAGAAAATAGCTGCTGACTCAGAACACTATATCCAGTGAAAATATCCTTCAAAAATGAAGGTAAAATAAAAATAGCTTCAGATAAACAATAATGAGCAAATTCATGACCAGTAAGACCTGTACTAATGAAAATAATGAAGGGTGTTTTTCAGAAACAGGGAAAATAATATAAAGTGAGAGTTCAAAGACAAAAGAGGCGGACAGTGGGAATCAAGTGTAAAAAAAAAAGGGTAAACACTGAGGCAAATCTAAATGAAAATTGACTGTAATAAAGCAATAATTAATGTCTCACACTGTTATAAGTACATGTTGAGTTTAAAATATGAAAACAAATGTTGGGAAAATGCTATGTAGTCTACCATCCTTGCATTGTTGAGAAGTGATAAAAAGTACTATTTCCTAACAGACTTTCATAAGGTAAGTATGTATGTTGAAATTTTTAATTTAATGCCAAGAGAATGATAATAGGCAAAACATATTAAAAGAAAAATGTAGTAATAGAAAATACTCCTAAAGAAAGCAAGAAGTGAAATAAAAGGAAGCATAAAACTATGTGAAACAAATAGAAAGCAGAGTAAATTCAAATCCAAATAGATGAGTAATTACAGTAAATGTAAATGGACTAAACGTGACATTAAAATACAAAGATTACCAAAGAAAATCTTTTATGTATTTATGCTGCTTCTAAGAAACACGCCTTACTATAAGAATATAGAGAAAGATTAAATATGAAAGGATAGAAAAAGAAATACATATAAACTAATCAAAGGAAGCTATTAAGGTATTTTCAATATCAACCAAGTAGACTTCAAGGCAGCAAGCATTAATTGATATAGAGAGCCAAGTGTTTAAGATAAAAAAAGTTAACTAACTGAAGCCCCTTCTAGGGCTATTAATATGCATGCAAGTAAAATATATGGTAAAAGGAAACTGTTATTAAGTCCTAGCACAATATAGTGAATGATATGCAAGAGAATAAAACAGGATTATTGTCTAACCCCATACACAAAAGTAAACTCGAAATAGGTCAAAGACCTGAATGTAAGTCATGAAACCATAAAACTTAGAAGAAAACATAGGCAAAAATCTCTTAAATATAAACTTGCAACTTTTTCCTGAATGCATCTCCTCGGGCAAGGGAAACAAAAGCAAAAATGAACTCATGGTACTACATTGAACTAGAAAGCTTCTGTACAGCAAAGGACACCATTAGCAGAACAAAAAGGCATCCTAGAGTATGGGAGAATATATTCGTAAATGACATATCTGACAAGGGGTTAACATCCAAAATATATAAAGAACTTACATGCTTCAACACCCAAAAGACAAATAACCCGATTAAAAAATGGGTGGAGGATCTGAAGACACTTCTCCGAAGAAGAAATTCAGATGGCTAACAGGCACATGAAAAGATGCTCCACATCACTAATTGTCAGGGAAATGCAAATTAAAACCACAATGAGATATCACCTCACACCAGTTAGGATGGCCAACATAGAAAGGACTTGGAACAACAAATGCTAGTGAGGATGTGTGGAGAAAGGGGAACCCTCCTACACTGCTGGTGGGAATGTAAACTAGTTCAACCATTGTGGAAAGCAATATGGAGGTTCCTCAAAAAAACTAAAAATAGAAAAACCATTTGACCCAGGAATTCTACTTCTAGGAATTTACCCAAAGAAAACAACTTCTCAGATTCAAAAAGACATATGCACCTCTATGTTTATTGCAGCATTATTTACAATAGCCAAGATATGGAAACAACCTAAGAGTTCATCAGTAGGTGAATGGATAAAGAAGATGTGGTACATATACACAATGGAATACTACTCAGACATAAGAAAGAAAGAAATCCTACTATTTGCAGCAACATGGATGGAGCTAGAGGGTATTATGCTCAGTGAAATAAGCCAGGCAGAGAAAGACAAACACCATATGATTTCACTTATTTGTGGACTATAAAAACAATGCAAAACAGGGAACAAACATTAGACTCATAGACACTGAGAAGTGACTAGTCGTTACCAAGGGGAGGGGCAGGATAAAAGCACACAATTCACAGTCACAATATAATTTGATCACGGGGACTGCTGAACCACTGTGATGTACATCTGAAACCAACGTAAGACTGCATATTAACAATATTTAATAATAAATATATACATATATACAAAAAACTAAAATTTTAAAAAAGAACTCTAGGATTAAAAACAAAAATGAAATTGATTCCTTTAACAAAGACTAAACCCAGGTTGCAACAAAATCAAGGTGACCTGCAAATGATTTAATTGCATGCTAGAACAAAACTCAATGTTATTCAAAGATGATAAATCCATAGTCTCTAAAACATATCATCCACAATTCACAAATTGCAATTAAAAAACAATAGAAGATATGCAACTAAACAGGAAAACATGATCCAGAATCAAAACAAAAAAAATCTGTCAGTAGAAATTGACCCACAGAGGACCTAAATTTTAGAATTAGCAGTCAATGATAGATTGCACAATAACAATGATAAACATGTTAGCAATGGGAAACTGCCAGAGATATGAAAAAAAAAATTTTTTTAATGGAAACTTTGGAACTAAGAACAGTATTTTATATTTTTTAAAATTATTATATAAGATTAATATCAAATCAAACACTGCTGATGAAAAGATAAGTGAACTTGAAGACAATTAAACAGAAATCATACAAATAAAAGTGTACTGGTTAACTTTACGTGTCAATTTGACTGGGCCAAAGGGTGTCCAGATAGTTGGTGAAATATTTTTGGATGTGTCTGTGAGGGTATGCTTGATGAGGATGAGAGTAATATTTAAATTCGCAGACTGAGTAAAACAGACTGCCCTCCCCAGTGTAGATAGACCTTATCCAATCAGTTGAAAATCTTCATAGGACTAAAATGTGGACTATCCCCTAAGGAAGAGAGAATTTCTCTTACCTGACTACCTTCAAACTGACTTTCTCCTTCCTTCATACTTGAACTGAAACATCCCATCTTCCTAGGTCTTGAGCCTGCCAGCCTTCAGACTGGAATTACAAACCTGGTTCTCAAGACTTTGGATTTGGATTGAAACTATACCAATGGCTCTCCGCAGTCTTCAGCTTACTCACTGACCCTGAAGATCTTGGAACTTGTCAGCCTCCATAACTGCACAGGCCGATTCTTTATAATAAATGTTAGATAGATAGATGGATAAGTGATGGGGAGAGAGAGAGAAAGAGATCTCCTATTGATTCTATATCTATGGAGAATCCTAATACAGAAAACACAAAAAGTGAGAAAATAAGTCTCGATAACATGTGACAATATCAAATGTTTTAATGTAAGTAGAATTGAAGTCTCAGAAACAAAAGAGGAAGCACATGGTCAAAGAAAACATGTGAAGAAATACTGTCCAAAAGTTTCCTAATTTGATTAAAAACCCACAGACTCAGCAGGTACAGTATTTTAAAAAGGCACAAAGGAAACCACAACTAGGCATATTGGTTCAAATGCTGAAACCAAAGATAGAAAATAATTCTTAAAAGCAGTCAGGGAAAAAAAAGACACATAGCCTACAGGGGAGCAATGCTAAGAATAATGGCTGGCTTCCCATCAGAAACAATGGAATCTAGAAGACAATGTAATAACACCTTTGAAAGTATTAAAATAGAATGGAATAGTATAGTCATAAAAAGAAATGAAATTCTGATACGTTACAACATGCATGAACCTTGAAAATAGTATGCTAAGTTTAACAAGCCAGACCCCAAATGACAAATGTTGTATGGCTCCACTTGTAGGAGTTACCTGGAATTGGCAAGCTCATAGAGAAATACAGTATAATAAGCAGTCAAGGAGGAGGGAATGAGTAGTTATTGCTCAATAGGTACAAAGTTTCTCTTTTGTATGATGGAAAAATGTGGAAATGCATAGTGGTGATGGTTATACAACACTGTAAATACTTAACACCACTGAATTATACACTTAAAAACTGTTAAAATAGTAGATTTTATGTTACATATATTTTACCACAATTTTAAAAAGAATAGCAAAATGTGCTAAAATAAAATAACCTACCAACCTAGAAGTCTATATTCAACAAAAATATGTTTTAAAAGTAAAGGCAAAATAAAGATTTTTTTCAGATAATGAAAGCTGAGAGAATTTTTCTATATTATACTTACCACATTACCAAAAATGCTAGTTCCAGGCTGAAAGGAATAATACTAGATAGAATTTCAGATCTACATATAGGAATGAAATATTAAGTATGTGTGAAGATATGTAAGAGATGCTTTTAGGATAAACCTTAGAAAGGCATTCTAAAATCTTCTGGAACACAGAGGGGAGATAAAAACTTATAAACTTGCCCCCCTTAAAGGTCATCAGGTATAAAGCATATCATTAATGACCACTAACAGATAAGCTAAGCTTCATTGACGATTAGACAAGTACCCAAAACAGGATGGCATTTTAAAATTTTTTAACTTAAATAATAGTTATAATTTCTCCTTATAAATTCATCATAATTGCAAGAAAATAGATGAATATATATTACTTAACTTTCAAGTACCTCATATAGCCAGAGAATATTTCTTATTGGTTGTATAAGTCAAAAGAAATCTATGGCATAATATATCTGTATGTATTTCTTACTGTGAGCTTAAATACTATTGTATAATCAAAAATATTTTCATTATCCTGCAAAATATCTAGAAATAGCTATTTTATAACTTTTTTTACATAAATGTTCTGAAGTAAAACTGGCAGAACACATGAATGAGTTCATCTCCACACTCTACGTAAAACCTTACTAAAAAGAAATTAAGGGGTGGAAAAGATTGACATACACAAGGGATAAAGATAATGAGGGACAATAGTGACACAACTTTAGAAAATAAGAAGCAAATGGATAAACTGTAACTAACTGAGTAGAGGAAGATGAACCGTGATGGCCTGGAAGCCAGATGTCACAAAGTGAACTCACCTCTACCGAAGTAAACTAATTCCTACCAAAGAAACATCAGAAGAGCTCAAAATAGAAGGCACCTGGTATCTCTGAAAGCCAGGGACTAAAAATACAGGATAAATGGCAGAAAATGTCATTAAGGAACATGTAGATGCCTAAATCCCTCCTTGTGCTTGCTGGAAACACGAGGTTACCTCTGGAAAGTCTGAACCAGATGGGCCCCAAATTAGTGGACATCGAGCACTCCTGGGGGTAGGTATCACTGAGTGCTCCACCTTCAATAGTGTTCTACATAAAGGTCTAAAAAAAGGGAAGGGGAGAACTCCAGCCCCTTCCCTTGTTCTGCACGAGAATACTGGCTATTGCCTTGCCAAAGCTGGGAAGATTTCTCTCCCGAAAGAAAAATACTGAGACACTGGTTTTGTTAGGGGAACACTGAGAGTTCTTCCAACAAAAAACCTGATCCTAACACCTTCCTTAAAAGGTCGCCCATACCTGCCTTCACACACAAAGCTTCCAAATGGCTTTAAAGGCCACACACATGAATAAGAAAACAACACAGGTCATTGGGTAGTTGAGAAATTTTGCTAACATGATTTAGTGTCTGAAACAAACAAAAGTAAGACAGAGGAAGCAGAAACAGCAGTAACAAATCAAAGAGTAAAACACAAAAGAAAAACATGAGACTCAGGAAACAGAATCTGACACTGGAGAGAGGAAATGGGAATCCAGTATTATGGTGAGGTGAAGACCAGGGATGACAGTTACGCAGCAGGCCTACACAGCACCAACTCCAGACTCAAAGGTGCCAGGTGGCTTATCTCCAAGGAAACAGAAAATGAACTGGCAGATGACCTGACCTGTTTGCCTGATAGAAGAATTCTACAATTAAGTTTGGAAGATTTTAAGCCAGAATTGGTACTGACGACTATGAGAATTTAGAACTCTCATACTCCCTGCTTCCCAACCATACACATATTTCTCTCCCTCCAAGCTCCCTATATTACAACTTTCAGCTACATGAATATTCATTTTGAAAATAATATTATTGAGAGATGATCCATATTGTTATGATATATAATTATTTCTTTATACAAATTGGTTTCCTTGGAGTTAATGATTCCTCATTTTTTTCATTGAATTACTTACATTATACTCATAGATTACTTTGATAAGTAACAAAAATTGAGTAGTATATATATATTTAATATTTGTCTTTTTATGTATAAATATGTAGCTTTTTTATGATATATAAAACACACATACATATACATATTTATAATTCATTTTTCACTTTTTTTCAAAGTCATTAGATTTCATCATTATCAGACATTAGCCTTGATAACAATTTCTATTACCTCATAACATTTTATTATAAAAATATATCATTTATTTACTTAAATTCCTGTGTTGGACGTAAGATTTTTTTCTAATTTTTTGATAATTCTTAATATTGCCCACTGAGCACTCTTCTACATAAATCTTTCTCCATATCTCTAACGACAAGTTCCTAGAAGCAGCATATATTTAAGGCTTTTGATCTTAACTACTTAGCTGTCCCCCAGAATTTCTGCCCATTTACATTTGTGCCTACAATTTATTATGTTCTTTTCACCACACACCTACCAGCTGCAATATATTTTAAACACTTGCACAAACTAAGAGAGAATAAACTTGACGTACTCATTTTAATTTGAATTTTCCTATTCATTATGTTGTATTATCTATTTGTGACTTTTTGCCATTTTTCTATTAGGGCATTATATGTATTTACTCAGTTTTGAATTTGGTAAACCTCTTCAAAGATTAAGGATATATATCCTTTTGTCATATTTGTGATATGCTTTTTCAGTCTTAACTTTTACATTGTCACAACTGTGTTCTTCCTTCTCTTGAACCTGGTACCAAGAAGGCATTCCTCAGGCAAGGATGGGTAAATGCTGACCTATGTTTGCTTCTTTCTCTAAGAGGGTGGTATTATGGTTTTATTGTTAGTAATTATTTTGAGTAACCTAAAAGGGATTCTTTAACAAATATTTCTATAAGAGCATGAGAAAGCAATGAGGGGACTATAGATACTACGTGGATCAAAAGCAATGTAACACCTTCAGGTAAATATGCTAATATAGCTTATTTTGAAAAGTTTTTACTTACTTGTGGTCATGATGTTAGGAGGGCAAGGAGGTATTCCATGATCTACTGCCCATTTGTAGGCTCCTTCTCCAACTAAAAAGCTAACAACAGAAAAAGTATTCTTTTAAAAATTCAGTGTCATCTCCTAAGTAGTCAGTAAAGGAATATAATATAGTAAGGCAACTAAAAAAATGTCTTGCATGTAGATATAACTCTAGACCTACCTCAAAATAGTAATATCACTATATGCCCAAATTATTCTTTTAAATTTCCCCCAAAGTTAGAAAATTTACAATTGGAAATGGTACACTTTCATTTCTAATAACTAACAAGTAAAAATTGGCAAGACTCAACACGAGATGAAGCAAAAATAGTAGGTTTCCCAGTGGCAAATAGGAATATTTATCTTGGATCAACGTGGTTCTCATGTTTAAATAAAAATACCTATTTAATTGGGTTAAGAGTCAAAGTTTAAATGACTGTCTTCAGATTTGGTATTCTTGCCTAGCAGACAACATGGATCTACCCAAAATTAGTGGGTGCATCTAGAGATGCCCAAAAATAATGAGATATGCTTACATTTCTAAGCCTTGATGCAATAAAAATATACATATTACCCTCAAACCATTTTTACTGTGGTTAGTACTATAATGTGTCTCAAAAGGAATTTTTTAAGCCCTAAATTGCAAGTTATAAAGTGAATAAAAGGATACAGATAGCTAACTATAAAACACTTATTTTTAAAGATTTCAAATAACATGCAGGATAATTAACTTCCCCAGTTCCCTAACAGTAATAGCAAGCAGTTAACATAGTAATCGATCATTCATCTCCTTCCATAGCCAACTTCTTAAAGATTTCAACCAGCCAATAATGGACATCTTGAATGTGCCTAATCATTAGTTCCCTGCTCCCTATTTTTTGTTTCTGTTCTTCTAATCATCCCAACACTAAAACTCAAAGTAATACATATTTAATTCTTTAGTTTCAATTGTTAATAAGAAGACCAGTGACAGACTGGCAAAACAAAATCTACACATACACTCAGAAACATATCCAAACAGTTCCAATGAGAAACTAAATGGTTAAGCCCAATAACTGTTTTCCAATATATATAAAGGTACAAAAGGAGGGAGTGGAAAAAAGAGAGGAGAGGGGGCCAACAAGAATAAACAATTTTATCCTTTCAAACTTTTATTTTTAAAAAAACTCTAAAGGATTCCAAAAATAGAGGACAGTTTCTCCTATTTTTGAATCAAATGAAGACCACTGCAAAGAGAAGCTGTTACATAATAAGTTCAAGTGAATAACTGAAATAGGAACTTGGATGCAGTTGAGCTGGCCTGATGGCATTTTTAGCACTTCCTTCTTCTAGAAAAAAGAATTTTATATAAGAAATAACTTCTCTTCATGCAAAGATGTAAAAGAGATGCTGAAATAGTAAATTAGATGATCAGGACAGAGTTTTGGAGCTGAATCTAGTGTTCTCAGCATGCTCATTGGTCATTTTGGGTTCAAGCCCAGTATCTGGAATCAATGGCATTTTATAAAATACTCTTAGGTTTATTTTCTTTCTTAAATCATTCATAGGTTTGATTCTAAATAAAATCAACTTGCCATTGTATGCTGTACAAGTTTTTAAATACTTCTGGCATTTTACAATATCCACAGAAGGGTGAATATGCACCAATTCAAATTTCAGTCTTCTCACTCTACAAGGAGAAAGCTTTTTGAGAAGTTTTGCCTCAATCAAGTTAGAAAATCCCACTGACTCTACCTTCACAATATATCTGGAATCTGACCACTTCTCACCACCTCCACCTCTACCGCCTTTGTCTGAACCACTGCACCTGTTCCTTGAACTGCTGCAATGGCCTCATTACTTCCATGCTTGCTTTGCTTTGCCCCCTTCCACAGTCTATTCTCACAAGTCACTGACATCTTTGTAAAACACCTATCAGATAATGACATTCCTCTTCTCAAAACCCTGCAAAACACTTCATGAGAACATTTCATGAGAGTAAAAACTGGAGTCTTCACATGAATCTACAAGCTCCCAAATGACCTGATCCTTTCTGCTCCTTCCTCACCTCATCTCTTATTCCCCCTGCCCCCTTGCTTACTCTACTTCAGCTCCTTATAAAAACACAAACATGCCAACAGGACTCCTACCACAGGGCTTTCACCCTGACTGCTCCCTCTATCAGGTTCTTCTTTACTTTCCAAATGGCAAATTCCCCAAATTCCCTCATCTGCACAAATCTCTCTCCTTAATGAGGCCTATTTAAAGTTGTACCCTACCCAGTACTGCCAGTCCCTGTCCTGCTTCTTTTCATATCTTTTTTTTCCACCTTCTAACACACTATACCCTTTACAATTTACATATTATATCTATTGTTTATATCTGTCTTTCCCAAATAAATTGTCAGTTCATAAGAGTGAGAATCTTTCCTTTTTTTATTGATATATCCCAAGTATTCAGAACATTGCCTAAAGCATACTAAGCATTAAATAAACATTGACAAGATATTTAAAAAAATAATAAAGAAAGGAGTCAAAATTCCCTAAAAGACAGCATTTCCTTGTATTATAACCCCTCCAGTCTTCAGCTGAGTAGAGATCAGTGTATGTGTGGTAGGAAATTATCCAAAGCGTGGAAAGAACAACATGACAGTTTTAGAAGAAACAATCCCCAAGTTCACACAGGGCCAAGAACAGCTGCTGTCCCACCAGAGTAAAAAGCCTCATTCTAGATGCATCTGTTATAGTACTCAGAATGGTTTTTCCCCAATAGCAAACCAAAATTAGCTCAAGACTAAATGCTTCTCTAGTCACAAAGTACAAAGTATAAAGCAAGTATGCAAAGCATAAAACAAGACCTGAGAGGAAAAAGTGTTTCTAAATAACTACATCCTAGAATAAAGTTCAAGAATATTTATTAAAAGACAAAAAACCAGCACCAAATACAGTAAAACTCATAGTGTCTGGAATCCCATAAAAATTACTAAGCATGTGAAAAGGTAAACTATAATAAAGAGATAAATCATTCAATTGAAAACAACCCAGAAGTGACAAAAATGATATAATTAGTAAACAAATATATTAAAAGTTATTATAACTTTATTCACATGTTCAAGAAAGTATAGAAAAGATTAAACATGTTAAGTAGATACACAGAAGACATTTTATTTAAAGATGCAAATGAAACATCTAGAGATTAAAAATCACAATATCAAAAATGAAAAACTGGATGGAATTAACAGGTGATTAGATAGTGCAGAAAAATAATTTGTGAACTTAAAAACAGCAACTATTCAAAAGGAAACAAAGAGAAAGATGAATGGAAAATTCAACAAATTAACAGTGTTATCTGTAGGACTACTATAATATGTCAAATGCTGAAGGACAGAAGGGACCCAGGGAATCAGAAAAAATACTGAAGAAGTAATAAAGTTTTTCTAAATCTGATGAGGTATATATCCCTATATATTTAAGAAACAAAATAAACACAAACTAGACATTACAAGATAAGAAAACTACTGACCAATATTTCTCATAAACATAGATGGAAAAATTATTTACAGAATATTAGCAAATTGGATCCACAATATATAAAAGGATAATAATTTATGACTAAATGGGATTTATCCCAGAATGCAATTCATTATGCCCAAGTTTATCCCAGAATGCAATTGTTGTTTAACAATCAAAAGTTAGTCACTATATTAACTGACTAAATAAGAAAAATTACAAGATCATTTCAGTAGATGCACAAATGCATTTGAGAAAGTACAACACACATTCCTATCAAAAACTCTCAACACATTAGGAAAAGGGAACTTTCTCAACATGATAAAGAGGATCTACGACAAACTTAAGAGCAATCATCTTACTTAATCAACGAGACCAAATGCTTTGTCCCTAATATTATAATCAAGGCAAGGATGTCCACTCTTACAATTCTACATTGCATTGGAGGTCCTAACCAGTGTAATAAAGAAAAAGAAATTGATTAAAGAAATCCAGATTAGAAAAGAAGAAGTAAAACTATCTTTATTCCCAAAGATATAACTGTCTGTAGAAATCTTATGGAATCTATTAAAATGGTACTAGAACAAATGAATTGAGCAAATTCCCAGAATAAAATATCAATATAATAAAATCAATCATATTGCTATATACTGGCAAGGAACAATTGGAAATCAGCATTTTTTTAACAATGCAATTTATCCTAACATCAAAAAGAATGATTAAAGTATAAATTTGATAAAAGCTGTGCAAGACCTGTATACTAAGAACCCTAAGACACTGATCCAAGAGGTTAAAGACCTTAAAAATGGATATGTTGCAATATTAATCAAAATTCCAGCAGGCTATTTATAGAAATTGAGAGGCTAATTCTAAAATTATATGGAAATACAAAATGCCTAAAATGGTCAAAACCATTTTGAAAACAAAGGAAAAAACTGAAGAACTATTACGTGAGGAAGTCAGCTAATTCCATACAAGTATAGAGTCACTATATGATATAATTTTAATGGAGAGATGGCCATCAGTTTTTCCCATATGTTGTAATATTATAAAGGAATATATGAGAATGAGAAAAGCTTAAATCCAGAACAACTATTATCTAGGGTAGGGGCAGACACAGGGCCAGGGTAAGGGTGTGTGACAGCAGGAAGGATAACAACATGATTAGAAAGGGAGGAGTCTAGGCAGTTTCAAGTCCTTCATACTGTTTTATTTCCTAGCCTGGGTGGTGGGAAACACATATTCATCACATTATTTTGTAATTAAAGAAAAAAATCAAGTTAAACTGAACATATCATTCCGTAACTTAGTTTCTTACTCTACAAGGTAGAGATCTATCCATGTTACTATATATAAATGTTTCTTTTTTATGCACAGTAGTTAATAAGTAATGTGACTTGAAAACAGTTCACTTAGCCATTGATGGACATACAGGTTGTTTAAGAGTTTTATATACCACAAGCAACATTGCTGTAACTATCTTGTGCTACACATGTACATATGAAGGTGTTCTGTCTTAATACAGAATTGCTGGAGCAGACAGCATGTGTATTTTCAATTGCTACATGAATAAATGATAACAAAATGTCTCTCAACTGGCTATAGCAATTTGTGTTCTCACCACTAGTAGAATAAAGAGACTGTTTTTTCATACCCTCTACAAAACTGGATATTATTAGTCTTTGTTAATTTTGATAATTTAAATAATATAAAAATATCACCTTGTCATTTTAATTCACAATTCCTTGATTAATATTATGATTGGGCACCTTTTTGTTTATTTATATATCATCAATATTTTCTTTTCTATAAATTGCCTATTTGTATCCTTTAAAATTTAGGTTGTCTTTTTTCCATTGATATTTTATAGTTCTTAAACACTATGGATACTAATCTTTTAGTATAGTTTGCTACCTATACTGCAAACAATTTTTCTCAGTTTCAATGGACTTCATGTCTTTTAATTCAGACCATGGTATCATCAGTTGTATAATACTATACATTGTCACTTGTCTTATGTTTTAATATTTAGCCTTATTTTTTAATCTTAATAAGGTCTTTGTTACACCACTGTCATAAACATAACCTCTCGTACTTTTTCCTTAAACTGTTATACTATGCTTTTTACTTTCATGTTCGAACTTTATTTTTTGAATAGTGTGACAAAGGAATTTAAATTAATATTTTTCCACTAGGTAGCCAATTGTCCCAACATAATTTATTTAATACACCATCTTTTTCTCCACAAAGTTTTGAGATAACATTGTTATCACAGACTAAATTTAGTTATACACCAAGGCTGCTCTGGACTTCCTGTTCTGTCCCTAATGATCTTTTTATATAACTTGACACTCAAATCCACCTATTTAACTACTATAGTACCTATAAAGCATCACGGTAGTGATTAGATAAGTACAACTCTGATCAGACTGAATTGTCTTGGCTATTGTACACTTGTTCCTCTATGTAAATTTCAGAATCAGCTTGGTAAATGCCATGAGGAATGTAGGGAATAGAAATATGCTGGGTTTATAGGTGAATTTTACAATACTTTTCATGGGGTTTATGCTATTTTTCTTATCAAATGAAAACAACTGCATTGTTTCCTCCCTATTAGGCAGGTGTCTTTTACATTTATTAGTTAGAGTTGACTATGCTTTACATATAATATCAAATAAAGGTAAAAGAAAACAGTCACATTTAAATCAATACTGAAGAGAAGACGGGGAGGAAGATGGTGAAACAGGAGGTCACTTGAGATAACCTCTTCCCATGTATACACTGAGAAATCAACTACATCAAATACAGCTAACCCTGAAAATAACCTGAAGACTGCAGAACAGACCATCTGTACCTGCCAAAGAGAAGGCCACACTGAGAAGCGTAAAGGGGCAAAGCCATGATCAATCAGAACCCTAGCCCCTCCCCTCTCTCAGACACAAATGGAAGAGAAAGGAATGGAGTGAGGAGGAAAGAAATGCTCAGGAATCTAACACAACTGGCCTGGAGATCTGCTATAGGAAGATGAGCCCACATTGCACTGGGCTTTGATGATTAATGGGACTGGACACTAGGGAGAGTTAGAGCGCTGAGAGGGGGCTGAGACTTCTGTCACTTGTGGAAGACTGCCATACTCCATCAGTCCTTCTTAGACACAACACGCAAGAAGCAATTTGAAAGATCTGCTAGCTATGGGAAGTGCGCGGGAAGAGCCTAAGGGAGCTCTCTTCAGAGGAAAAAGGGCAGGCAGATGACTCTTTCCCAGCCTTCCCTCAGTGAGGCTGGGAAAGCTGCTTGCAGAAGTCACTCTGAAACTCTCCACTTGCCCTGCTGGCTCAGCCCCAGCATCCCCATCATGACTGACCCACCCAGCACATTCTGCCCAGCAGCGGTCCACCATTAATGACAGTCAGAGGTGGTCTCACCCCCACCAAACCCCAGGAGAAGCACCTCAGATCACATCTACAAAGGCATGTAGAGGCTGGCTATGAGGTTCCACCATTCCTGGTTGAGAGGCAGAAAGGCAGGCCTCGTCCACAGCCCACCAACAGCAGCTGCAAGGACAACCAGACTCTGGTGAGCAGAGGGTTTGGAGCTTCTGGGCACAGTGGACACCTACTACATAAAGCCAGCCACTACTTTCAATAGCAGGAGGCATAGCTGATGTATCTAATAAAGGAAGAAATACAGAGACCCAAACAAAATGAGGAGCTAGAAGAGTGTATTTCAAATAAAAGAACAAGTTAAAACACCAGAAAAAGTACTAAATGAAATGGAGATAAGCAATCTTCCTGATAAAGAATTCAAAGTAATGATCATAAAGATGCTCACTGACCTAGGAAAAACAATTCAGGAACTTAAATAAGATTTTAAAGAGGAGGTAGAAAATATTTTTTAAAAGCCACTCAATGCTGAAGAATGCAATAAATGAAATAAAAATACAACAGAAGAATGACTATAAGGATAAATAGAGGTAGAGGAACAGATCAGTGAGATAGAAGATAGAGAAGTGCCGAGTAATCAAGCTGAGGAACAGAGAGAAAAAAGAAATTCTAAAAATGAGAAGACGCTAAGAGAGCTGTGTGACAACTCCAAATGAAACAATATTTGCATAATAGAGGTCTCAGAAGGAGAAGGGGGAGAAAGTCCCTTTGAAGAAAAATAATACTTGATAACATCCCCGTTCTGGGAAGGAAACCTGGAAGCACAAGAGAGCCCCTAGCAAGATGAATCCAAGGAGGACACCACCAAGACACATAGTAATTAAAGGCAAAAATTAAAAATAGAGAATCTTAAAAGCAGCAAAAGAAAGGCAGGCAGTTACTTAGAACAGAAACTATATAAGGCTATCAACAGAATTCTCAGTAGAAATTTAATAAACCAGAAGGGAGTGGCATGAAAAATTCAAAGTATTGAAAGGGGAAAATCTACAATCAAGAAAAAAGAAATCTGTTGCATTTCTATATACTAATAACAGATCTAGTAAAAAGAGAAATTAGGGAAAAAATTCCATTTAAAATTGCATCAAAAAGAACAAAATACCTAGGAATAAACCTAACCAAAGGTGAAAGGTCTGTACTCTGAAAACTACAAGACACTGATAAAGGAAAAAAGACAAGAATAATTAGAAAGCTATTCCATGCTCACTGATAGGAAAAAGTAACACTGCCAAAACAGCCATCCTGTCCAATGCAATCTCTATCAAAATACCAGTGGCATTTTTCAATGAACTAGAACAAATAATCCTAAAATTTACATGGAACCACAAAAGACCCCAAATAGCCAGAGCAAACTTCAGAAAGAATAAAGCTGGGGGTATCATGCTCCCTGATTTCAAGTTATACTACCTATCTACAGTGATTAAAACAGTATGGTACAGCCACAAGAATAGATACATAGATCAACAGAACAGAGTAGAGAGCTCTGTTCTGTTTATGAGAAATAAACTCATGCACATATAATCAATTAATATATGACAAAGGGGGCAAGAATATACAGCGGAGAAAAGACAGTCTCTTCAATAAATGGTGCTGGGAAAACTGGACAGCTACATGCAAGAGAATGAAACTGGATCACTAACATCACACACAAAAGTAAACTCTAAATGAACTAAAGACATCTGTATAAGACCTGAAACCATGAAATTCTAAAAAAACATAAGCAAGAATCTCTTGAACATCAGCATAAGTAATTTTTTCTGGATACATTTCCACAGTCAAGAGATAAAATAAATGAGTGGGACTACAGCAAGCTAAACAGCTTCTGCACAGCAAAGAAAACCATCAACAATACAAAAAGGCAACCTACTGTATAGGAGAATAGATTTGCAAATGATATATCTGATAAGGGGCTAATATCCAGTATATTTAAAGAACTTATATGATAATACCAAAAAACAAATAACCTAATTAAAAAATAGGCAGAGGACCTGAATAGATATTTTTTTCAAAGAAGACATACAGGTGGCCAACAGACACATGAAAAGATGTTCCACAACACTAACCATCAGGGAAATACCAATCAAAACCACAATGAGATATCACCTCACACCAGTCAGAATGACTACTATCCAAAAGACAAGAAATAACAGGTATTGGCAAGGATGTGAAGAAAAGGGAACCCTCGTACACTATTGGTGGGAATGTAAATTAGTGCAGCCACTGTGGAAAACAGTATGGAGGTTCCTTAAAAAACTAAAAATAGAAATACCATACAACTCCACAATTCCTCTCCTGGACATTTACCCAAAGAAAACAAAATCACTGATGTGAAAAGAGATATGTACTCCTATGTTCACTGCCACATTATTTACAATAGCCAAGATACAAAGTTAACAAAGTGCCCATCGACAGATGAATGAATAAAGAAAATGTGGTACATGTATACAATGAAATATGATTCAGCCATAAAAATGAAAGAACGCTTGCCATTTCCAACAACTATTATGCTAAGGAAAATAAGACAGGCAGAGAAAGACAAACACCATATGATTTCATTTATATGTGGAATTTGAAAAAACAAAACAGAAATAGACTCATAGACACTGAGAAGTGACTGGCGGTTATCACTAGGGAGGGGTTGGAAAGGTGGGTGAAATAGGTGAAGGGTAAAAATAGGCACAAAATCACAATCATAATATAAATTAGTCACAGGGATAAAAGTATAGCATAAAGAATAGAGTCAATAATTCTGTAACATCTTTCTATGTTGATAGGCAGTAACTGTTTTTACTTGGTGTGAGCATTTAAGAATGTAGTACAGTTATGTACTATGTACAACAATCACTATGTTGTACACTTAAATGTAATACTGTATATCAACTATAGTTCAGTAAAAAAATAAACAATAAGGATAATATAAATCCAGAGGCAATCTTTTTATACCTTTTACTCCCATAAAAATGTATGGATAATAAGAACCCCTAAAAGGTATGGACAGAAGTCCTAAACAAACACAGAGTAAGTTTTGGGTTGGTGGATTTCACAGTAGTAAACAAAATTGCATGGGTTAACATAAATTATCAGGAAAGTATATGTAAGAATTTTTAAATCATTTTTCCAACTTTCAGAATTACAACTAAACTTATTGATATCAACATGTATAAAAAATGACCTCAAGAAATCAGATTTGTTCTTTATCCTTGCTTTATTGAATACACAAATATTAAAAATTAATATTCCTTTGAAAATTGTTTATAATTGACCTTCCTAGTATCCCAATTCAACATCTAAGAAACATATGATTAAAAATATAATTTGAATATATTTGGGTAAAAGGTTTCAAAATTTTTGAAAATGATATTAATTTATTTTCTATGACTTCATATTTTAAGAATCAAATAAAGTGATTCCTATAGTATTGCTTTCACAGCTTCCAACACAGAACATTAATGTAACCTTCAGAGCCAGGCATGCTAAACACATACTGAGAATGAGGTGGTACTGGGTTTAACAATTGTTAACAGGCATGCTAACAGGATGGATAGTGGTTATGTTTTGCAAACACAGGAAAATTTACAAAACTATTTAAGGGTGCAATATGATGACAAAGATTTGCTTTAAAAGGCTACAGGAAAAGAGAAATGTATAAGATAGATGAAAGGCAAAAACTTTAATTATCAGAGCTGGATGACAGGTTCATGAGGGCTCTTTACAATGTTCTCTTTACTTTTATAAAATTTGAAAAGTTCAAAGTTGTTTTTAAATGAATATTGTATGTTAATGCTGGAGAAAGGATGTAATCTTATTTATGTGAGAGTCACAATGTGTTTCTCCAGAAAAGAAAAAGTAAGTTATTTTATTCTAAGAACTTCTCAAAATTAAGAATTAGCTTAGGCTCTAGCCTCGAATGTATAAGATACTTTTATAGTTTCATTATAAAAAGACCCCTGTTGAGCACTTAATAACAGCAACATATCTCTATCATCCAATACAAACCCAAAAATTAATTCTGATCTGTTTTTTGCTTTTATCCATCATCTTCCATTCCATCCAGAGGGCTATCAAGTAAACAAAATATTCCAAGATCACCAAAGTGTGTCTTCCTCTCAAAGGAAACCACTGCTGGTGTGTAAACAACAATATCAGTATTTTGTGGATAAAAATAGCCTTCAAACACCACATGCACCAAAGACCAGGAAAAGTCAGACAGAACAAAGAAATTACCAGGGAGGAATCCGGCCGGCAGAGAGCTTGCCCTTCTGGCCCTCACACAAGAGTCTGTTCGCAACTGAGACTGGGTTCTTGATTCCTATAAAATAAAATTGGCAGAAAATGAAGTAAAAAAAATGTCTTTAAGTTTCCACTCAGTTTTGCGACTGTTTCAATTTAAAAAAAAACTCTTAAATATCTTGGAAAACTCTTCTTTTATAAGCTAATGAAAACCCTTAATTATCATGAATACGGATCCAATCAACAAGACTTAGTAGACACAAGAAAAGAACAAATATAAAACATACATTCTCATGTTTTGTCATGTGCTATAGCAGCAAAGACTGAATTTGAAATAATACACAATGTATTAGGCTTTTTAATAGATTTTCAGAATAGAATAGAAAAAAATGAACTGAAAATGTGGCATCTACTATCAAAACCAGAAATTTTGAAATGTTCAGTTGTTTTTTAATGAATATGTATGTTAATGCTGGAGAAAGGATGCAATCTTACTTATCTGAGAGTCATAATGTGTTTCTCCAGAAAAGAAAAAGTAAGTTCAATAAAAACAAATATTTAGTAGACACAAGAAGAAAACAAATATAAAACATACATTCTCATGTTTTGTCATGTGCTATAGCAGCAAAGACTGAATTTGAAATAATACATAATGTTTTAGGCTTCTGATCTGTTTTCTGCTTTTATCCATCATCATCTAAAGAATAAACATGATTACAAACAGCTTGAAATTCACCTCAGGGAAAAAAATTAATAGCCAAAATTTTAAATCTCACCTGCAAGAGAGACAGAAAACCTAGGGAGTCCTATAAATTGGGTAAGTCTTAGGGAAAGTGGCCAAGTATGCATAAAGCTGTAACCTAAAATATGGCTCAAACTGTTTCCAGAGGGGAAAACAGTATGTGACAAGTGAGAAGAGGTGCTTATCTAGAAGGAACAATAGGACAATAAGTACTAGTGTGAAAAACACTGTCAGGATGACAGTGACAATGAGTGGACCACAGCAATAGAAACTTAGTACCAACACGTGCCAAACCCCAAGTGAATTGGATTATAATTGATCCCTTAACTCTCTCATATAAGTATACTTACAAACTCTGATTACTGAAGAAACATGGGCACAGAGGGTGTAGTTACCTGCCCAAGACCCCAGCACTGAGATTTTTAACAGAGGCAGGTAAATGCCAGAGATCACACCCTTAAGCACAAATTTATGGATACCTCTCAGGACACTCTTAATAGCAAACAAACAAAACAAAAATTGGCAGTGGGATATAAAGAGACTATAAAAACTCAAATTAAACTCACCAGATTAACTTATATCCAATTAGGTATTTAGTTAAATATCAAAAACTTCCTTCACAAAAACCAAGTATGAAATACCAAAGGAAGGAAAAGCTCAGATCTATGTTCTAGCTCTTAAAATATATTTCTGTAAATGGTAATTCAATATTGTACAGATATTAATAATTGCCATGTTAGCCTATAAATTCAAATCAATAAATTCCTCATCAAAACTTCAAAAAGATTTCTATGATATATGACAAGTTGACTCTTAAATTCATCAGGAAAAGTTTGAAATAAAGAGGTATTCACCCTATAAGACACCATTTCTTATTAAAAGCTTTTCTAATTAAAGAGTATGTTTGGGGTACAAAATAGACAAACATATTAATGGAACAGAATAAAAGCTAAAATTGAGACACAAAAACATGTGAATTTGGATATTAATATATGACATAGATAATATTCAATGAGTAGGGAAAGGACAGACTATGAGACAGAGAAAAAACACAGAGTGATGTGAGTCAGACTGTTTTATAATTGTGCCAGTTATCAAATTATTGCTTCTCAGCTACAAATTCACCCTTTGTTGCTTGATTTGTGAAAATGGATATGGGCCCTGTTAATATGTCTCCTTTGCCAGCAGTCACACCAATAAGGTTTGTCAGTAGAGGGCACTAGAGACACATTGCTTGAGGAAAAGGTGACTGGCTAAGCCAGGTTCCAGGAGAACTCCAGTTTTTCTCCACTACTTGGCCATGATGTTCTCCAGTGCTGGGCCTACAGGGTGCAGCTTTCTCCAGCATTTGGCCACCATGGTTTCCCGCAGCTCCTGAGTCAGGTCACAGCAACACAACTGACAGCCCCAGAAAGAAAAGAATTGTGCCCAGCTCAAGTCACTGATTCCCATATCTTTTCCTCAGCCTCAAAGGCACACATAGCAAAGTATCCCATGAGGATAACTGTCCAGTGAGCCCAAACCCCAATTTATTATGCACAACAGAGGTTTAATCCCCATGGTTTCCTGATCTCTGATGATCACTTACCACCCTAAGCTCACCAGCAGCCCACAGGATTGTTCCTGCTCTCAAAGTGACTGCTGTCTGGGTAACCCAGCAACTTCTCTGCCAGAGCAGGCTGCAACCTACATCTTCAGTGAGGTCTGAACCCCCTCCCAAGTTCATCCTTACTTGGGTATTTTCCCCTGGCTCTTAAGATACACTTTGAGTTCTCTTTCTGTCTTTATTTAGTTACTCTCCTATCACTGTCTAATAATTCTTTGTATTAACTTCTGTTTAACTACTGTGTGATTTCTGGCTCCTAGCTGGACCCAGACTAATATAGTAACCTTGGACAAATTACTAAATGTTTCCTGTGTCTTAGTATCCTCATTTTTAAAATAGAAATAAAAGTACTGACCTCATAAGGTTATTATGAGAAGTAAATGATTTAATATATAAACACTACTGGAGAACAATGCATACTATATAATACTCACTCAATAGATGGTAGTTATTAGAATTATCATTGTTGTTAAAAAATTTTATAGGAACAATTTGTTGGTCATTTCAGAAAAACACATTCTAGAGGAAAATGAAAAATTATACACTTATTAGAAGAAAATATAAATGACTGTACTAGAATTGAGAGAAACCTTAAGAAATGCAAAATACAGAAGTTACCACACAGAAAGTAATGTCTGACAAATAAAAATTTTAAATTTCAAATGATCAAGCACACTAGAAATAGTGTTAAAAGGCAAGCCACATGAAAGGTATGAAAAGTCAGTTCACAGAGAAATGCTAATGGCCTTTAAACAAAAAAATTAATTCAACACTAATAAATTTTCACAATAAAAGACGTTAAAATTAAAATGAAATACCCTTTCTTATGCACCACAAAAATCAGAAAGAATATAGAAGGTTGGAACAGATGAGTAACTAAATTGAGCTAATTTACATATATAGAACATGTACCCAACAACTACAAAACACATACTCTTTGAAGTTCACATGGAACATTCATCAAAATCCATAAGCCAGGCCACAAAGCAAGTCTCAAAAAGCTCAAGGGAGTAGAATCATACAGAGTATGTTCTCTGACCATATTCTAGTGAAATCAAACTCAAAATCCTTAAAGAAAGCTAACTAAAAAGTCTTCAGGCAAATAAATTCGACGAATTATATGAAAAAGACAAATTCCTTGAAAAACACAAATGAGAAAATGACAATATAGTCTTATAAATGCTAAAGAAATTGAATCCCATTTTTTAAAACTCCCCACAAAGAAAACTCCACTAATTTATAAAAACATGAATTTTTCCAAACAAAAAGAAATCATTCTAATCATACATAGTCACTTTCATAGGATAGAGAAAACATCCTCAATTCATTTTATTAGGCCAGTCATAACATTATTCTAAAACCTGAAAAGAGTTATTTTAAGAAAAGAAAATTAAAGTCAACCTATTACATAAACAGATGTCAAAACCTTAAATATCAGCAAATCAAATCCAGCAAAATATGAAATAACAAAAACTGATGACTAGAGCACTTTATGCCAAGAAGGGAACATTCAAAAGTCAATTATAAATGTTATCATATTTAACAAAATAAAGGAAAAAATCTGTATCTAAATAGATGCATCAAAACACATAATGATATTTAATACCTATTTGTAATAAAACCATCAGCAAGCTAAGATTAGAGGGAAACTTCCTCAATCTGACAAAGAGGATCTGTAAAAATCCTACAGCTAGCAGCATACATAATGATTAAATATTTAATGTTCTCTTTCATTCAGGAATAAAACAAGCATGTACACTATCACAACTTATCCAGCATTGCAGTGGATGTCATAGCCAGTGTAATAAAGCAAGAAAAAAATGAAAAACTTAAATGTTGGAAAGAAAAAAGCAAAACTGCTGTGATTCACAGTTGATTTGATTGTGTATATAGAAATTCCAAAATAACCTATCTTTTTTAATGCTAGAATAAGCGAATTTATCAAGGCTAGTGAATACAAGACCAATGTACAAAAGTAACTATACTTCCAGACACAGTATTAGATATAGACATATTAAATATATACTTTTTTTAAAAATCTAGAATAAATCTTATAAAAGATACATAAGACTCTTAAGCTAAAAACCATAAAACATTGTTGAGAAAAAAATGAATGATATTTACATAAAAATATATATTCCATGTTCATGGACTAGAAAACTCAGTATTGTTAATGATGTCAGTTGTCCATAGATGGTTCTACAGAGTCAATGAAATACCACTCAAAATCTCAGCAGTTTTCTTATGGACACTGACAAGTTGATTCTAAGTATTTTATAAAAATGCCAGACCTAGAATGGTCAATATAATCTTAAAGAAAAAAAAAAAAAGGAAATTGGAAGTCTTATCTTATCAGATATCTATATATAAATATACTACAAGATATAAAGATTATAAAGCTACACACAGAGAAGGCAAACAGCGAATCTACAATATCTTACTACACTGATGGACAGTGACTGCATTGGGGTATGGGTGGGGACTTGATAATATGGGTAAATGTAGTAACCACATTGTTTTTTCATGTGAAACTTTCATAAGAGTGTATATCAATAATACCTTAATAAAAATTTTTTTAAAAAAAGATTAGAAAGCTGCAGTATTCAAGATAGTATGGCACTGGCAATAAATAGGTCAATGGAATAGAAAAGAGGGAACAGAAACATACCATTACACACATCACATGACCTGCTAACTCAATCCTGTGAGGAAAAGATTGTCCTTTCTATACACAGTGGCAATGAACCATTTGTATATTCATAAAAGGAAAAAAATGATACCAGCTCCTCAATACCACATATACTAAAATTAATCTGAGCTTGATAAGAAAGTTAAATATAAAGGCTAAAAAACAACAGAACTACTAAAACAATGGACACCATCTTCATAACTTTGGATAGGTAAAGGTTTCTTAAACAAAATACAAAAGGAATTAACCATAAAGTAAATGGTTAATAACTTAAACTTCATTAGAATTAAAAACTTCAACTCATCAAGAGACAGCATGAAGGGAGTGAAAAGGTGGGTCACAGACTAGGAAGAGATATTCACAATTGTCTCTGACAAAGTATTTTTATCTGAAAATACATGAAGTACTCCAAAAAATCAATAAAAAAGAAAATCCATAAAAATACACAAAAGACTTAAACACATATTGCACAATAAGGATATCTAAATGGCCAATAAGCATCACGAAGTTCTTGGTAATAAACATAAAAAAATATCAAGAGGTTCTCAGTAACATTAGTCACCAAGGAAACTCAAAAGGTAATACCACTGCATACATATCAAAATGGCTGAACTTTGGAAACAGTAATGATACCAAACATTGACAAGGATGAAGAGTAACTGAAATGCTCATACACTGCCGGTAGGAGTATGGATTATAAGAACTACATTTGAAAACTGTCTGGCAATATCTACCAAAGCAAAGGACATGTGTATCTAAAGTTATTCCAAGACTTAGGTTTACACACACAGAAGTAAGTACAAATGTCTATCAAAAGACATGAACAAGAATATTCACTGAAGCATTCTTCATAATAGTCAAAAACTAGAAACTATTCAAATATCCACTAAAAAGAAAATGGATAGGGAGGGGCAGAAGATGGCGGCGTGAGTAGAGCAGCGGAAATCTCCTCCCAAAACAACATATATCTATGAAAATATAACAAAGACAACCCTTCCTAGAATAAAGACCAGAGGACACAGGACAATATCCAGACCACATCCGCACCTGAGAGAACCCAGCGCCTCGCGAAGGGGGTAAGATACAAGCCCCGGCCCGGCGGGAGGCGAGCGCCCCTCCCCCCAGCTCCCGGCGGGAGAAGAGCAGGCAGAGCGGGAGGGAGACAGAGCCCAGGACTGCCGAACACCCAGCCCCAGCCATCCGGGCCAGAGTGCAGGGAGCTCGATACTAGGAAAACAGGGCAGCAAGAACAGTGAGCAGGCACTGGAGGCTGGGCGACAGAGGGCATAAGAAAAGCGCGCGACCATTTTTTTTTGCTTTTTTGCTGTTTTGTTTTGGCGAGCGCTTTTTGGAAGTCTTAAAGGGATAGGGACCCCAAAACTAGGGAAACAGGGCAGAAAGACCGGTGAGCAGAGGCCTGAGGCTGGCACCTCAGAATAAAGAAAAACGAACGACCACCTTTTTTTTTTTTTTTTAATTAAAAATTTTTTTTTTCTTTTTTTTTTGGTGGGCGTTGTTTGGTTTTGGCGGGTGCTATTTGGAAGTCTTAAAGGGGCAGGGCGGGTCACTTAATCCAGAGGTAGGGAATCCGGGATCTCTGGGCACCCTAACCCCTGGGCTGCAGGGAGCAGGGAGGCCCCTTATGGAGACAAATAGCCTCCCAGCAGCTCCTGCTCCAACGCGACTCCACCATTTTGGAGTAGCTGCCCGAGCCAGGCCACGCCCACAGCAACAGCGGAGATTAACTCCATAGCAGCCGGGCAGGAAGCAGAAACCCTGTCTGCGCGCAGCTGCGCAGCACAAGCCACTAGAGGCCGCTGTTCTCCCAGGAGAGGAGGGCAACAAACCAACAAGAAAGGAAGTCCTTCCAGCCGTCACTCGTCCCAGTTCTGCAGACTATTCCTATCACCATGAAAAGGCAAAGCTACAGGCAGACAAAGATCACAGAGACAACACCAGAGAAGGAGACAGACCTAACCAGTCTCCCTGAAAAAGAATTCAAAATAAGAATCATAAACATGCTGACAGAGATGCAGAGAAATACGCAAGAGAAATGGGATGAAGTCCGGAAGGAGATCACAGATGCCAGAAAGGAGATCGCAGAAATGAAACAAACTCTGGAAGGGTTTATAAGCAGAATGGATAGAATGCAAGAGGCCATTGATGGAATTGAAATCAGAGAACAGGAACGCATAGAACCTGACATAGAGAGAGACAAAAGGATCTCCAGGAATGAAACAATATTAAGAGAACTGTGTGACCAATCCAAAAGGAACAATATCCATATTATAGGGGTCCCAGAAGAAGAAGAGAGAGGAAAAGAGATGGAAAGTATCTTAGAAGAAATAATTGCTGAAAACTTCCCCACACTGGGGGAGGAAGTAATCGAACAGACCACGGAAATACACAGAACCCCCAACAGAAAGGATCCAAGAAGGGCAACACCAAGACACATAATACTTAAAATGGCAAAGATCAAGGACAAGGAAAGAGTGTTAAAGGCAGCTAGAGAGAAAAAGGTCACCTATAAAGGGAAACCCATCAGGCTAACGTCAGATTTCTCAACAGAAACCCTACAGCCCAGAAGAGAATGGCATGATGTATTAAATGCAATGAAACAGAAGGGCCTTGAACCAAGGATACTGTATCCAGCACGACTATCATTCAAATATGACGGTGGGATTAAACAATTCCCAGACAAACAAAAGCTGAGGGAATTTGCTTTCCACAAACCACCTCTACAGGACATCTTACAGGGACTGCTCTAGATGGGAGCACTCCTAGAAAGAGCACA
Source organism: Manis pentadactyla (assembly GCF_030020395.1). Lineage (NCBI taxonomy): Eukaryota > Metazoa > Chordata > Mammalia > Pholidota > Manidae > Manis > Manis pentadactyla. The sequence continues at coordinate 138,378,770 of NC_080023.1, read as the reverse complement.
GCACAAAACACCCAACATATGAAGAATCGAGGAGGAGGAACAAGAAGGGAGAGAAGAAAAGAATCTCCAGATAGTGTATATAACAGCTCAATAAGCGAGCTAAGTTAGGCAGTAAGATACTAAAGAGGCTAACCTTGAACCTTTGGTAACCACGAATTTAAAGCCTGCAATGGCAATAAGTACATATCTTTCAATAGTCACCCTAAATGTTAATGGGTTGAATGCACCAATCAAAAGACACAGAGTAACAGAATGGATAAAAAAGCAAGACCCATCTATATGCTGCTTACAAGAAACTCACCTCAAACCCAAAGACATGTACAGACTAAAAGTCAAGGGATGGAAAAACACATTTCAAGCAAACAACAGTGAGAAGAAAGCAGGGGTTGCAGTGCTAATATCAGACAAAATAGACTTCAAAACAAAGAAAGTAACAAGAGATAAAGAAGGACACTACATAATGATAAAGGGCTCAGTCAAGCAAGAGGATATAACCATTCTAAATATATATGCACCCAACACAGGAGCACCAGCATATGTGAAACAAATACTAACAGAACTAAAGGGGGATATAGACTGCAATGCATTCATTCTAGGAGACTTCAAAACACCACTCACCCCAAAGGATAGATCCACTGGGCAGAAAATAAGTAAGGACACGGAAGCACTGAACAACACAGTAGAGCAGATGGACCTAATAGACATCTATAGAACTCTACATCCAAAAGCAGCAGGATATACATTCTTCTCAAGTGCACATGGAACATTCTAAAGAATAGACCACACACTAGGCCACAAAAAGAGCCTCAGAAAATTCCAAAAGATTGAAATCCTACCAACCAACTTTTCAAACCACAAAGGCATAAAACTAGAAATAAACTGTACAAAGAAAGCAAAGAGGCTCACAAACACATGGAGGCTTAACAACACGCTCCTAAATAATCAATGGATCAATGACCAAATCAAAATGGAGATCCAGCAATATATGGAAACAAATGACAACAACAACACTAAGCCCCAACTTCTGTGGGACACAGCAAAAGCAGTCTTAAGAGGAAAGTATATAGCAAACCAAGCATATTTAAAAAAGGAAGAGCAATCCCAAATGAATGGTCTAATGTCACAATTATCAAAATTGGAAAAAGAAGAACAGATGAGGCCTAAGGTCAGCAGAAGGAGGGACATAATAAAGATCAGAGAAGAAATAAATAAAATTGAGAAGAATAAAACAATAGCAAAAATCAATGAAGCCAAGAGCGGGTTCTTCAAGAAAATAAACAAAACAGATAAGCCTCTAGCCAGACTTATTAAGAAGAAAAGAGAGTCAACACAAATCAACAGTATCAGAAACGAGAAAGGAAAAATCACGACGGACCCCACGGAAATGCAAAGAATTCTTGGAGAATACTATGAAAACCTATATGCTAACAAGCTGGGAAACCTAGGAGAACTGGACAACTTTCTAGAAAAATACAACCTTCCAAGACTGACAAGGAAGAAACAGAAAATCTAAACAGACCAATCACCAGCAATGAAATTGAGTTGGTAATCAAAAAAACTAACTAAGAACAAAACTCCTGGACGAGACGGATTCACCGCTGAATTTTATCAGACACTTAGAGAAGACAAAATACCCATTCTCCTTAAAGTTTTCCAAAAAACAGAGGAGGAGGGGATACTCCCAAACTCATTCTATGAAGCTAACATCACCCTAATACCAAAACCAGGCAAAGACCTCACCAAAAAAGAAAACTACAGACCAATAGCCATGATGAACGTAGATGCAAAAATACTCAACAAAATATTAGCGAACCGAATTCAAAAATACATCAAAAGGATCATACACCATGACCAAGTGGGATTCATCCCAGGGATGCAAGGATGGTACAACATTCGAAAGTCCATCAACATCATCCACCACATCAACAAAAAGAAAGACAAAAACCACATGATCATCTCCATAGATGCTGAAAAAGCATTTGACAAAGTGCAACATCCATTCATGATAAAAACTCTCAGCAAAATGGGAATAGAGGGCAAGTACCTCAACATAATAAAGGCCATCTATGATAAACCCACAGCCAACATTATATTGAACAGCGAGAAGCTGAAAGCATTTCCTCTGAGATCGGGAACTAGACAGGGATGCCCACTCTCTCCACTGTTATTTAACATAGTACTGGAGGTCCTAGCCACGGCAATCAGACAAAATAAAGAAATACAAGGAATCCAGATTGGTAAAGAAGAAGTTAAACTGTCACTATTTGCAGATGACATGATACTGTACATAAAACACCCTAAAGACTCCACCCCAAAACTACTAGAACTGATATCGGAAAACAGCAAAGTTGCAGGATACAAAATCAACACACAGAAATCTGTGGCTTTCCTATATACTAACAATGAACCAACAGAAAGAGAAATCAGGAAAACAACTCCATTCACAATTGCATCAAAAAAAATAAAATACCTAGGAATAAACCTAACCAAGGAAGTGAAAGACTTATACTCTGAAAACTACACGTCACTCTTAAGAGAAATTAAAGGAGACACTAACAGATGGAAACTCATCCCATGCTCGTGGCTAGGAAGAATTAATATCGTTAAAATGGCCATCCTGCCCAAAGCAATATACAGATTTGATGCAATCCCTATGAAACTACCAGCAACATTCTTCAATGAACTGGAACAAATAATTCAAAAATTCATATGGAAACACCAAAGACCCCGAATAGCCAAAGCAATCCTGAGAAAGAAGAATAAAGTAGGGGGGATCTCACTCCCCAACTTCAAGCTCTACTATAAAGCCATAGTAATCAAGACAATTTGGTACTGGCACAAGAGCAGAGCCACAGACCAATGGAACAGACTAGAGAATCCAGACATTAACCCAGACATATATGGTCAATTAATATTTGATAAAGGAGCCATGGACATACAATGGCGAAATGACAGTCTCTTCAACAGGTGGTGCTGGCAAAACTGGACAGCTACATATAGGAGAATGAAACTGGACCATTGTCTAACCCCACATACAAAAGTAAACTCAAAATGGATCAAAGACCTGAATGTAAGCCATGAAACCATTAAACTCTTGGAAGAAAACATAGGCGAAAACCTCTTAGACATAAACATGAGCGACCTCTTCTTGAACATATCTCCCCAGGCAAGGAAAACAACAGCAAAAATGAGTAAGTGGGACTATATTAAGCTGAAAAGCTTCTGTACAGCAAAAGACACCATCAATAGAACAAGAAGGATCCCTACAGTATGGGAGAATATATTTGAAAATGACACATCCGATAAAGGCTTGACGTCCAGAATATATAAGGAGCTCACACGCCTCAACAAACAAAAAACAAATAACCCAATTAAAAAATGGGCAGAGGAACTGAACAGACAGTTCTCCAAAAAAGAAATACAGATGGCCAACAGACACATGAAAAGATGCTCCACATCGCTAATTATCAGAGAAATGCAAATTAAAACTACAATGAGGTATCACCTCACACCAGTAAGGATGGCTGCCATCCAAAAGACAAACAACAACAAATGTTGGCGAGGCTGTGGAGAAAGGGGAACCCTCCTACACTGCTGGTGGGAATGTAAACTAGTTCAACCTTTGTGGAAAGCAGTATGGAGGTATATCAAAATGCTCAAAACAGACTTACCATTTGACCCAGGAATTGCACTCCTAGGAATTTACCCTAAGAACGCAGCAATCAAGTTTGAGAAAGACAGATGCACCCCTATGTTTATTGCAGCACTATTTACAATAGCCAAGAATTGGAAGCAACCTAAATGTCCATCAATAGATGAATGGATAAAGAAGATGTGGTACATATACACAATGGAATACTACTCAGCCATAAGAAAAGGGCAAATCCAATCATTTGCAGCAACATGGATGGAGCTGGAGGGTATTATGCTCAGTGAAACAAGCCAAGCGGAGAAAGAGAAATACCAAATGATTTCACTTATTTGTGGAATATAAGAACAAAGGAAAAACTGAAGGAACAAAACAGCAGCAGAATCACAGAACTCAAGAATGGACTAACAGGTACCAAAGGGAAAGGGACTGGGGAGGATGGGTGGGTAGGGAGGGATAAGGGGGGGAGAAGTAGGGGGGTATTAAGATTAACATACATGGGGGGGTAGGAGAAAAGGGAGGGCTGTACAACACAGAGAAGGCAAGTAGTGATTCTACAACATTTTGCTATGCTGATGGACAGTGACTGTAAAGGGGTTTATAGGGGAGACCTGGTATAGGGGAGAGCCTAGTAAACATAATATTCGTCATGTAAGTGTAGATTAGTGATACCAAAAACAAAGCAAAAAAAAAAAAAAAAAGGGCAGTTCCTGTGTGGTAACCTCCAACGAGTTCTACACAAGGGTATAAAGGGCATATAAAAGTGTAGGCAAAGGGTCTGTTTGTGTTTATACAGAGGATCAAAGCCTAATTGGGCCACCCCGAAAATGAACTAAGATACGATATGAAAAAGAACTTCCAACATCTGCACTCTCTGGAAGACTCATGCCAGAAGATGATCATCAAAAAACCCCAACAAAGATCCACGCACTGCTACAGGTGTAGATGCACTCGTCCCACCAGTTCCTGGACTTGCCATGGGAATGAGGAAGGAGATATCTAAGCTGGCCTGTGCATACAGTAAAACAACAAATTTGACTGGATCTATACTGTTGGAACTCAACCAAGAATTTGGAGAAGTGCAAATTGTAGCGCTCCAAACTCTTACAACTACAGACTATTTACTGTTAAAAGAACATATGGCATGTGAACAGTCCCCAGGAATGGGTTGTTTTAATTTGTCTGATTTCTCTCAGACTGTTCAAGTTCAGTTGGACAATATCCACCATATCATAGATAAGTTTTCACAAATGCCTAAGGTGCCTTAATGGTTTTCTTGGTTTCACTGGAGATGGCTGGTAATTACAGATATGCTTTGGTTATGTAACTATACTCCTATTATGTTAATGTGTGTGCGCAATTTAAGTAGTAGCTTAAAACCTATATATGCTGAAGTTACTCTACAAGAAGATATGTCAAAGAAATAATCAATCTTCTCATGTTTTCTTCCGTCTGCTACTTCTATAGCTTTTCTTCTTCCTTCCTAATTACAACCCTTAAATAGAATTCGTGCCTCATATCAAATTTACCGAGTATCATAACTCCTCCAAGTGGTAAAGATACCTCAAGACAAATGCTGGGCATAGAAGCCACAGGGCATAAATATGCAAAGAAGTAAAAAGCCAACCTTTTCAAACAATATTGCCTCTCTCTCACTTACCAACTTTACATTTCCCTGTATGGCCCCGGAAGATGACTGGTTAGCCAGAGACGGGTAAGATTCCTCAAGGGAGGAACAACCTAAGACAGGCACAGTCGCAGGGGGGCCATCAGGTGAGAAATTGGGGATCAACAGAGGTGAGGCTTAGAACCCCACCCCCCTGTTCTGAGAGAAATCTTCTGCATACGTGGATGTTTTATTGCCCTTGTCTAGCTTGGATTAACACATAGTCTACAGGCACACACCTGATCATCTACATTTGCTCTCTTACAACACTAAACTATGTTTTCTACCTTTATCTTGTATCTACATACCACTTCAGCATTTTATTAAAAATAATAATAATAAAGAGAGAAATGTGGTATCCACATATAAATCAAGTATAAAAACCAAATGAGTATTCATATTTGAACTGAGTGTTTAGAGTTCATAATGCATGAGCAAAACCGAAAGTTTCTGTGATGACTCCCCTTGTACTGTTCACTATGTAACTTATTCATTATGTAAGAATTTGTTCTACATGTAAGAACTTGTTCATTATGCTTCAGAAGATTGGAGACTGACGAAAATTAGGCTTGGGGTGGATTAATGATTGTGCATTGAGCATTGACTCCCCTATACAGAATTTTATTGTCGTTAACAACCATTTGATCAATAAATATGAGAGATGCCCTCACAAAAAAAAAAAAAAAAGGACAGACTTCCAATGGTAAAATAAATAAGTAACCGGGATGTAATGTATAGCATAAGGAATATAGTCAAGATATTGTAACAGCTTGGTAGGGTGATAGCTTGAACCTAGAATTATGTATATAAATGTTCTACCACTGTGTTGTACACTTGAAACTAATGTAATGTAATACTGTGCGTCAACTACCCTTCAATAAAAAATAATTATTTAAAAAAAAAAAAAAGAAAATGGATAAATAAGCTATTATATATTCATGTGATAAAATGCTACTAAGTAATAAAAAATACTACTGTGAAACAGAACATGGATCAATCTCACAGGCATAATGTTAAGCAAAAGAAACCACACACAGAGGTATATCATTCCATTCATATGAATTTCAGGAATGGGCAATTTATTTACGGTGCCTAAAGTCAGAATTAGGGGAGGAAAGGGGAAGGTGTGAAGCAGAGTACAAAAGTTATGGACTAGGAAGAGGAGGCATAAAAGACCCTTCTTGGATTATGGAAAGATTCTGTATTTTAACATGGAAATGTTTATGTCTTGATCTGAGTGGTGGTTTACAGGGATGGCTATATGCATCTAAAAATTCATGAAGTTTTATACTTAAAATCTGTCCACTTCATGTATATTTTGCTAGTAAGTGAACTGTAAAACATTAGATATAACTTATATGTACTGATGTGGAAGAAATCTCTAAGACATCCTACTTAAAGAAAAAAGACAGTTTCATAATACAGTTACATAATACATGTAACTTTTTTTGAAGCAACACATGTGCAAAACTATGTTTCTATTACAAAAATGTATAGACAAATACAGTATATTTTACTGGTTAAACCCCCAAGGAGACAGGAATAGGAAGGAAACATTTGGAATTCTATTTATATCATTTGAATTTTTTAACAATAAATATTATATGTGTATTTCAAATAATTGTAATTTTTTGTTATTCATATAAAAAGTAATAGAATATTCTAACTTACATTTTAAATGTCTGCAGTCTCTTGAGGGAATGGAAGAGAATGATCAAACTCTAACAAAGACGAGCATAAATTGTTTCACTCTTCAAAACTATTCATAACTAAGATTTCATATTTTAAATTCAGTGAAAAAAAAATGTTGATTTTTCACACTGTTGAAAGCAAGAAAGGTAAAAAGACTGGACTAAGTCTTTAGGTGGCATGAAATGTTCATATTCATAGGTTTTTTTAAATAAAGATAGTTTGTTATAATGTGCACATACCACTCAGTGCTCCAACAGCTCCAAAATTTAAGGATTTTCCATCCATTATGCTGGCATCACACTCTATTTCACCTAAGAGATTTAGGTTAGATCCCATTCCTGCATTTGTGAAAGGAGAATCCTAAAAGATATAAACAGATATTAAAATACCATTAGTCGTTTAAGATTTGATATCATAAATTGTTCCAACACTTCATAAACTGTTGCAAAAACTAGAAAGGATAAGAACACTTCCCAACCCATTGTACGATACCAGTACTACCCTGATTCCAAAGTAAGACAAAGACATCATGAGGAAAGAAAACTACAGACCAATACACCTTGTGAATACTGACACAAAAATCCTCAAGGAAATACCAGCAAACCAAATGCAGTAAAATATAAAAGGATTATATACCATGAATAAGAGGGACCCCAAGAAAGCAAGTTTGGTTGAATTTCTAAAACTCAATGGAATACACCATGTTAATAATAGAAAAAAAAAATGATCGCACCAATAGACGCAGGAAAAGCATTTTCTAATCCAACAGTCCTTCATGAGTGAAACAATCAACCAATTAGAAATAGAAGACAACTTCCTTAACATGATACAGGGCATCTGCAGAGTCCAGAGCTAATGACAACTAAGGTGAAAGATTGAAAGCTTTCCTCGAAGATTCAGTATCAATATAGCAAAGTTCACTCTCACAGTCAACATTATTCTAGATATTTTGACAGGACAAATTAGACACAAAAAAGAAATAATGAGTATCTAGGTTGGAAAAGAAGAAGTAAAATTTATCTGTATTTGAAGATAACAGATCTTGTATACAAAAAGAATGCTAAAGTCTCCACTAAAAAACTATTACACCAGATAAACAAGTTCAACAATGTTGTAAAATACAAGACCAATGCATAAAAATCAATTGTATTTCTATACAAGCACAATGAAAAATCTGAAGATGAAATTAAGAGAACAATTCCACTTATGATAATATCACAAAATAAAATCAAATAATAAGTTTAACAGAAGAAGTATAAGACTTGTGCTCTGAAAATTACAAAACATGTTGGGGAAAAAAAGTAAATAAGACCTAAAAAATGTACATAGATCAGAAAGAGTAATATCTTTAAAATAGCAATACTCACTTGTTTGTTATGCCTCAGAAGATTGGAGACTGACAAAAATTAGGCTTGGGGTGGATTAATGATTGTGCATTGAGCATTGACTCCCCTATACAGAATTTTATTGTTGTTAACAACCATTTGATCAATAAATATGAGATATACCCTCACCAAAAAAAAAAAAAAGTATACACTTCCAATGGTAAAATAATAAGTAACCGGGATGTAATCGGGATGTAATGAATATAGTCAAGATATTGTAACAGCTTGGTATGGTGATAGCTGGTACCTAGAATTGTCATGTATATAAATGTTGAATCACTATGTTGTACACCTGAAACTAATGTAATGTAATACTGTGTGTCAACTACCCTTCAATAAAAAAATAATTATCTACAGAAAAAGAAAAAAAAAATAGCAATACTCCCCAAATTGAGCTGATTCAACACAATCCTTTATCAAATCCTGGCTGCCTTGTTTCACAGAAAATGACAAAGAAATCCTAAAATTCATATGGAAATGCAAGGGACTCAGAAATCACCTCTGCAACTTTTCAAAACAATCTTGAAAAGAAAGACAAAATCAGAGGACTCACACTTCAAGGTTTTATAACTTACTCTCCAACTACAGTAATCAAGACAGTGTGATATGAATATAGCTGAGGACAGACATATAGATCAAGGCAATGGAATGGAGAGTCCAGATATAAGCCTTATTTTTATGGTCAATTCAACAAGGATGTCAAAATAATTCAAGAAAGAAAGGATAGGCTTTTCCATAAATGGTGCTGTGACAACTGGATATCCACATGCAAGAGAATAAAGTTGAATCCTAGCTCACACCACATACAAAAAAATAACTCAAAGGATATCAAAGACCTAAATGTCAGAGCAAAAACTATAAAACACTTCACATAAAACACAGAGGTAAATATTCATGATCCTGTATTAGGCAATGGTTTTTTAATATAACACCAAAAGCACAACCAACCAATGAAATAACTAGATAAATTAGACTTTATTAAAATTAAAAAATTTGTGTTTCACAGTACACCATAACAAAGGTAGGAAAAACTCACAGAACGGAAAAAAATTTTTACTTATTTATCTCATAATGAGATTTGTATCCAGGATATGGGATAAATAAAAAAGTCCCACAACTCTAAAATAAAAACACAATTTAAAAATGAACAAAGGACATGAATGAACATTTATCCAAAGAAGATACATAAATGGCTAATAAACACATGAAAAGATACTCAACATAATTAGTCATCAGGGAAAGGCAAATCAAAAACATAATGAAAGACTACTTCACACCCAAAATTCCATTTACAGGAACATCAAAAATAATCAGAAATACAGATGTGTTGGCAAGGATATGAAGAAATCAGAGCACTTAGACACCGCTGGTGGGAATGTACAGTGGTATAGACATGTTGGAAGACATCTGGAAGCTCCTCAAAAAGTTAATTCTCAACACAAAACTTGTACATGAATATTCATAGCAACATTACTCAATACTCCAGCATTACTGGGAACAATTCAAACGTCCATCAGCCATGAATGAGTAAGTGAAACATGCTATATCTATTCAATGGATTATTAATCAGCAATAAAAAGTAATGAAGTACTGATACATGGCACAACATGGATGAATCTTAGAAAGATTATGCTAAGTGAAAGAAGCCAGTCATAAAAGCCCACATACTGGATGATCACATTTACATGAAATGTCCAGAATAGACAAATCCATAAAGTAAATTAGTGGTTGCCAGGGACTGGGAAAAGTGGGAACTGCACAGGGACGGAGGGAAGAGGGGACAGGTAAAGGGTACTGCACTTCTTAGATAGTAGTGATGGCTGCAGAACATTATGAATATACTAAAAACTAGTGACTTGTATACTACAAAAGGGTGAATTTTATGGTAGATGAATTATATCTCAAAAAAGATACTATAAAGGGAAAAAAAAGCTGACATCAGCAAGGTACACAGAACATAAAGGCCTGGCATTAGAGGCAGCCAAGTATTTGAAATCTAAAAGAAAAACCCTGCCTTGTTTTTGTACTACACTGAATAAAATTTTAAAAAATATATACCACTAGTCTTGTTATGTCAAGACCATATCATGGAAGATACCCAACCAGACAATATGGAAAAAAACTAGTGTAAAATTTTACAATAAAAATAAATGTCACTGGGACAAAGTCTTCCATTTCTTTAAATAAAAGGGGTGGAAGTTCAGAGGGGGCAATGAAGAGATTAGATTGACACTCCTTAGAGACCTGCATAGATAAAGGGCCTACTCCAAATTAACTAGAGCCGTATCACACTCCAGCAATTTGAGTCAATCCAGAAAATTACCTCTGTTCTAAGGTGAGACTAGTATAACCTAGAAAACTAGGGCAATTCTGAATCAACCTAAGGATGATCACCAAGTACCCCAAGTCATCTTCAAATGCCCCCGATTCCCTGGATTTCTGCCACATCCAAGAAAAACTGAACACAACATTAAGATCTTCCTAATGTGTACCCTGAGCAAAGGAGTCATCAGGGATTTGAGACCAAGACTTTTGTCCTAATGCAGTTAGACAATCTAATTGCCCACAGAATTTTAAAAATAAGATCACAAGGTGGAGAACAACAAAAGCATTGGGCAATTAAATTAAAAATGAGTGATAGAGATAATAAATACCAAGAGCACTCAAAAGGAAGTGGCCCACTATGAGACAGAAAAGTTAACAGCAGGCTTTCTGAAGGATGTTAAACAAAACCAAAGACTATCAAGGAAGCTAGAAAATTCCAGTTGATGGAAATGATGTAAGCAACTTGTAGGCAATGGGAAGTGTCAGAGCCACAGAAGACACATTCAGCAAAGGGTTTACTGGAACCAAATATGGAGACAGCCCCATGTCACCCATCAGATACAGACTTGTTTGGGAAAACAATGAGAAGCCAGTTAAGCTTTCTGTATAAGATGAGTATACTGGCCAAGGAAACATAAACTGATATTCATGTGTTGTATGAAAAGAAAGAGGAGGCTGAAATCAGAGAGACAAAACTGGGAGCTATTTTACAATCTAGGCTTTAAACATTAAACACTTGCCATGGAATTACAGTAATGGGAATAGAAGACAAAAGAGAGAGGAAAAGATCAGAACTTTGAAACTTGAGAGAGAAATAAAACTTTGGAACCAGAGTAATAAAAAAGTTAATAAGAAAAGGCATTTTATAAGATGGAGGGAAGACTGCATAAGTAATGATTTTGAATAAGGTCTTCCAAGGGAATATGTCTAGCTAAATCAGTTCATAAGTAAATCTCAGGAAAGAGATCACAACTAAAGAAAGATTATGGTTTAAAACAGATGAAGACTGAATTATTTTCCTAGATTATTTCATATTTTGAGAAGTATAAAAACCCAGGTCTGAAGTCTCAACAGCATGAACAAAGAGATTGTAAGCAAAGTAATTTACCACCACATTACAAAGGTTCTTTTATTCCACATAACCTGCTTTGCATAATCATGTGTATTTTCTAAGTATGTGAGAAAGGAACTGAAATGTGAGAAAAATGTAAAGCATTCATATTTGGTAATTCCCAAAATACACCTACAAGGCCGCACCAATATATACACCACATCAATCTTTGAAATGAGATATATCAACTAGTCAACTCTACAAAATTAATTTTAACATACTATCCAAATAGAAATCACAACCTGAACAAACTGAAAATTACTCTTGCATGATGGTTTAATTTTGAATTTTAAAAATACATAAGAAAAATATATGTAAGAAAAGTAAAAGATATCTTCAAAGCAAGCTTTTTCAAAAGTATTTTTCCTACTTCAAAACATACTTATAACTTGAAAAGTGTGTCTCCTGAACTTCTGTTTCTATGAAGGCATAATAAGGACCGTATTTGTCCTAACTAGAAAATCGGACAAGAGGGATGGATCCATATAACTTAGACAAACAATTCAAAGTTTTTAATGGGCAAACAATTTTATGTGCAGGTTGCAAATAACACATGAAAAGATGTGTAACATATTAGCCACTAGGGAAATGCAAATTAAAACCATGAGATCCACTACATAACCTCCACCACTTTTATTTTAAAAAAATGGAAGGCTTTGTCCCAATGACATTTATTTTTATTGTAAAATTTTACACTAGTTTTTTTCCATATTGTCTGGTTGGGTATCTTCCATGATATGGTCTTGACATAACAAGACTAGTAGTATATATTTTTTAAAATTTTATTCAGTGTATGGCTACCTAGAAAACAAATTAATATGTAAGTTCTATATAAATATATATATTATATAAAAAATATAATATGTTAGATATATATAAATATATATATTATATAAAAAATATAATATGTTAGTTAATATAATAGATATGAAGAGGAACTTCCAACATCAACATTCTCTGGAAGAGTCATTCCAGAAGATGATCATCAAAAAACTTCAACAAAGATCCTGGTGCTGTTGCAGCTGTAGCTGCATTCATCCCACCAGTTCCTGGACTTGCCATTGGAATGAAGAAGGAGATATCTAAGCTGGCCTGTGCATACAGTAAAACAACAAATTTGACAGGATCTATACTGTCGGAACTCAACCAAGAATTATAAGTGCAAGTTGCAGCGCTCCAAAATCTTGCGACTATAGACTATCTACTGTTAAAAGAACATATGGGATGTGAACAGTTCCAAGGAATGTGTTGTTTTAATTTGTCTGATCTTTCTCAAAATATTCAAATTCAGTTAGACAATATCCATAATATCATTGATAAGTTTTCACAAATGCCTAGGGTGCCTAACTGCTTTTCTTGGTTTCACTGGATATGGCTGGTAATTGTAGGTCTGCTTTGGTTATGTAGTTGTATTCCTATCATGTTAATGTGTGCACGCAATTTAATTAGTAATTTAAAACCTATACACGCTTATGTTACACTACAAGAAGATATGTCAAAGAAATAATCAATCTTCCCATGTTTTCTTCCGTCTGCTACTTCTATAGCTTCTCTTCTTCCTTCATAATTACAACCCCTAAGTAGAATTCGTGCCTCATATAGAAATTACCGAGTATCATAATTCTTCCAAGTGGTAAAGATACCTCAAGACAAATGCTGGGCATAGAAGCCACAGGGCATAAATCTGCAAAAAAGTAAAAAGCTAACCTTTTCAAACAATATTGCTTCTCTCTCACTTACCAAATTTACATTTCCCTGTATGGCCCCAGAAGATGACTGATTAGCCAGAGACGGGTAAGATTCTTAAAGGGAGGAACAACCTAAGACAGGCACAGTCGCAGGGGGGCCATCAGGTGAGAAATTGGGGATCAACAGAGGTGAGGCTTAGAACCTCACCCCCCCATTTTGAGAGAAATCTTCTGCATCCGTGGATGTTTTGTTGCCCTTGTCTAGCTTGGATTAATACTTAGTCTATAGGCACACACCTGATCATCTACATTTGCCCTCTTACAGCACTAAACTATGTTTTCTACCTTTATCTTGCACCTACCTACCACTTCAGCATTTTATTAAAAATAATAATAATAATAATAATAAAGGAGAAATGTGGGATTCACATATAAATCAAGTATAAAAATCAAACGAATAATCATAATTGACCTGATTGTTTATAGTTCATGATGCATGATCAAAACCGAAAGTTTCTGTGATGACTGCCCTTGCACTGTTCACCATGTAAGAACTTATTCACTATGTAAGAACTTGTTCACCATGTAAAAACTTGTTCGTTATGCTTCAGAAGATTGGAGACTGTTGAGAATTAGGCATGGGGTTGATTAATGATTGTGCATTGAGTCCCCTATAGGGAATTTTATTGTTGTTAACAACCATATGATCAATAAATATGAGAGATGCCCTCTCAAAAAAAAAAAAAGAAAAATGCATGATGCTGGACTCAGAGACTCCAAGAAGGGACTGGGTGGTTACCAAAGGGGAGGGGTGTGGGAGGGTGGGTGCAGAGGGAGAAGGGGATTGAGGGGTATTATGTTTAGTACATATGGTATGGGGGATCATGAGGAAAACAGTGTAGTACAGAAAAGGCAAATAGTGAATCTGTGGCATCTTACTAAACTGATGGACAGTGACTGCATTGGGGTATGGGTGGGGACTTGATAATATGGGTGAATGTAGTGACCACACTGTTTTTTCATGTGAAACCTTCATAAGAGTGTATATCAATAATACCTTAATAAAAAAATTTTTTTTAAGTATTCTTTGAGTAGCATTAACAAGGACATTTGTGGGGCATCTTATTGCATTCCAAAGAAAAATCTAGAAAAACATTAAATCATGAACATGTATGTAACTAATTGCATGGTCTGGAAAAATTTGAAGCAAATTAAATGGTAAAACTGACAAATCTATAATGGTGGGAATTTTTTTTTAATGGCAGTCTCTGCCATATTAAACAAATTAGCAACATTGATGCAATGTGTGCATAGATACGTATGCTTACTGTATTTATATTTGCATATATATTTATATGTTGCATTTATATATGTATATAAAATCCTTTAACCAAAACAAAAGAAATATACATTGTTTTCAAAAAATGTTGGACATTCATAAAATTAACTGTAAAGCCCCCAAACAAATTTCAATAAATGCCTATGTACTCATTTCTAAATGAAAAAAAAAAATTTTATTCAGTGTAGTAGAAAAACAAGGCAGGGTTTTTCTTTTAGATTTCAAATACATGGCTGTCTCTAATGCCAGGCATTTATGTTCTGTGTACCTTGCTGATATCAGCTTTTTTTTCCCTTTATAATATCTTTTTTGAGATATAATTCATCTAACATAAAATTCACCCTTTCGTAGTATACAATTCACTAGTTTTAATTATATTCATAACATTCTGCAGCCATCACTACTGAGAAGTGCAGTATGAAACAGACTTCATTCAACAGCGACCACAGGACTAAAACCTGAAAGAAGAAACACAAATCAAGTGCCTCAACTTAACTCCTAGAGATACTTTCAGGCCATGGCACAGGAAAAGGAACCCAAAAACGAGCCAACATTTCCAGAGTTGAGGACACAAAGTTATGAGTTCAAGGCGACCAGGAAGGCTGGAAAATGCAGGACAGGGTACAAAGAGGAGAGAACTACATAGAAAGAGCTCCATAGACTAACAGGGGCCCTGAGTCTTTAAATAAGTATTAGTCTGCACATACTTATGAGGAAACTACAAAGTCAAAGAAAGAACCTCTGGAAAACGATAAGCTGAAAAATTTCTGGAACTAACAGAGATAAGAACAGGTCATGTTCCCGTCAGCAAGAGTGAAATCTCAGGGGAAGTCTCAGGAGGTAATGCTCAGAGTTGGGTCAAGTTAGCCCTGGAAAGAAGGCTACTCTAGACCTGCACTAACATGGTTTTAAAGGAAACCTCAAAACAACTGAAATGACTTAACTAACAACAGTGTCCCAGAGAAAAGTCCTACAATACTTGAAGAAATAATACAATATCCAATTCCCAAAAATGTAAAATTCACAGTGGTTAGTATAAATCCAGGTGACTAGAAAACTGTGGCCCATAATCAGAAGACGTTATCAAACAATTAAAACAGATGCAGAAATGACAGAGATGACAGAATCAGCAACAACTCTAATTAATTAGCTGACATGTTAAACTAGTTTTCAGAAACACACTTTAAATGTTCGAGTAAATAGAGAAACATGAGGATAAGGAAGAAAGAAAAGGAAGCTATAAAAAATAAATAAACTGAACTTCTAGAGATGAAAAATAAAATAATCTAAGGTGAAAAATACTTTGGAACAGAAAAAGGTTTTTACATTAGGTAAGAACTACGGAAATCCAAATAAAGTACTACAGATTTTAGTCAATAATAGGTTCAATAATAATGTGTCAACATTGGTTCATTAACTGTGAAAAATGTACCATAATAATGTAGATGTTAACAATATGAGAAATTGAGTGTTGGGTATATGGGAACTGTCTGTACTATCTTCTCAATTTTTCTATAAATTTAAATCGATTCTAAAATTAAAAGTTTATTTTTAAAAAACATCAAGCCGAGAGGGGCAGAAGATGGTGGCGTGAGTAGAGCAGCAGAAATCTCCTCCCAAAACCACATATATCTATGAAAATATAACAAAGACAACCCTTCCTAGAATAAAGACCAGAGGACACAGGACAATATCCAGACCACATCCGCACCCGAGAGAACTCAGCGCCTCGCGAAGGGGGTAAGATACAAGCCCCGGCCTCACGGGAGCCGAGAGCCCCTCCCCCCAGCTCCCGGCGGGAGAAGAGCAGGCAGAGCGGGAGGGAGACGGAGCCCAGGACTGCCGAACACCCAGCCCCAGCCATCCGGGCCAGAGTGCACACACAGTACGTGCCCAGGGGTCCCTGGATGCTAGGGAAACAGGGCAGCAAGAACAGTGAGCGGGCACCGGAGGCCGGGTGCCGGAGGACATAAGAAAAGCATGCGACCATTTTTTTTTTTTGCTGTTTTGTTTTGGTGAGCGCTTTTTGGAAGTCTCAAAGGGATAGGGACCCCAATACTAGGGAAACAGGGCAGCAAGAACAGTGAGCGGGCACCGGTGGCCTGGCGCCAGAGGACACCAGAAAAGCGTGCGACCATTTTTTTTTTTTCTGTTTTGTTCTAGCAAGTGCTTTTTCTAAGTCTTAAAGGGATAGGGCCTACAATACTAGGGAAACAGGACAGCAAGACCGGTGAGCATATGCCTGAGGCTGGCGCCGGAGAATAAAGAAAAACGAGTGGCCACCTTTTTTTTTTTTTGTGGTCGTTGTTTTGTTTTGGAGGGTGCTTTTTGGAAGTCTTAAAGGGGCAGGGTGGGACACTTAATCCAGAGGTAAGGAACCCAGGGATCTCTGGGCACCCTAACCCCTGGGCTGCAGGGAGCAGGGAGGCCCCTTACCGAGATAAATAGTCTCCAGGCTGCTCCCCCTCCAACGCGACTCCACCATTTTGGAGTAGCTGCCCGAACCAGGCCACACCCACAGCAACAGCGGAGATAAACTCTATAGCAGCCCGGCAGGAAGCAGAAACCCTATCTGCGCACAGCTACCCAGCACAAGCCACTAGAGGTCGCTGTTCTCCCAGGAGAGGAGGGCAACAAACCAACAAGAAAGGAAGTCCTTCCAGCCGTCACTCGTCCCAGTTCTGCAGACTATTCCTATCACCATGAAAAGGCAAAGCTACAGGCAGACAAAGATCACAGAGACAACACCAGAGAAGGAGACAGACCTAACCAGTCTTCCTGACAAAGAATTCAAAATAAGAATCATAAACATGCTGACAGAGATGCAGAGAAATACGCAAGAGAAATGGGATGAAGTCCGGAAGGAGATCACAGATGCCAGAAAGGAGATCGCAGAAATGAAACAAACTCTGGAAGGGTTTATAAGCAGAATGGATAGAATGCAAGAGGCCATTGATGGAATTGAAATCAGAGAACAGGAACGCATAGAAGCTGACATAGAGAGAGACAAAAGGATCTCCAGGAATGAAACAATATTAAGAGAACTGTGTGACCAATCCAAAAGGAACAATATCCGTATTATAGGGGTTCCAGAAGAAGAGAGAGGAAAAGAGATGGAAAGTATCGTAGAAGAAATAATTGCTGAAAACTTCCCCAAACTGGGGGAGGAAATAATCGAACAGACGATGGAAATACACAGAACCCCCAACAGAAAGGATCCAAGGAGGACAACACCAAGGCACATAATAATTAAAATGGCAAAGATCAAGGACAAAGAAAGAGTTCTAAAGGCAGCTAGAGAGAAAAAGGTCACCTATAAAGGAAAACCCATCAGGCAAACATCAGACTTCTCGACAGAAAACCTTCAGGCCAGAAGACAATGGCATGATATATTTAATACAATGAAACAGAAGGGCCTTGAACCAAGGATACTGTATCCAGCACGACTATCATTCAAATATGACGGTGGGAATAAAAAATTCCCAGACAAATAAAGCTGAGGGAATTTCCTTCCCACAAATCGCCTCTACAGAACATCTTACAGGGACTGCTCTAGATGGGAGCACTCCTAGAAAGAGCACAGCACAAAACACCCAGCATATGAAGAATCGAGGAGGAGGAATAAGAAGGGAGAGAAGAAAAGAATCTCCAGACAGTGTATATAACAGCTTAATAAGCGAGCTAAGTGAGGCAGTAAGATACTAAAGAGGCTAACCTTGAACCTTTGGTAACCACGAATTTAAAGCCTGCAATGGCAATAAGTACATATCTTTCAATAGTCACCCTAAATGTTAATGGGCTGAATGCACCAATTAAAAGACATACAGTAATAGAATGGATAAAAAAGCAAGATCCATCTATATGCTGCTTACAAGAAACACACCTCAAACCCAAAGACATATACAGACTAAAAGTCAAGGGATAGAAAAACATATTTCAAGCAAACAACAGCGAGAAGAAAGCAGGGGTTGCAGTACTAATATCAGACAAAATAGACTTCAAAACAAAGAAAGTAACAAGAGATAAAGAAGGACACTACATAATGATAAAGGGCTCAGTCCAACAAAAGGATATAACCATTCTAAATATATATGCACCCAACACAGGAGCACCAGCATATGTGAAACAAATACTAACAGAACTAAAGGGGGAAATAGACTGCAATGCATTCATTCTAGGAGACTTCAACACACCACTCACCCCAAAGGATAGATCCACCGAGCAGAAAATAAGTAAGGACACGGAAGCACTGAACAACACAGTAGAGCAGATGGACCTAATAGACATCTATAGAACTCTACATTCAAAAGCAACAGGATATACATTCGTCTCAAGTGCACATGGAACATTCTCCAGAATAGACCACACACTAGGCTACAAAAAGAGCCTCAGAAAATTCCAAAAGATTTAAATCCAACCAACCAACTTTTCAGACCACAAAGGCATAAAACTAGAAATAAACTGTACAAATAAAGCAAAGAGGCTCACAAACACATGGAGGCTTAACAACACGCTCCTAAATAATCAATGGATCAATGACCAAACCAAAATAGAGATCAAGCAATATATGGAAACAAATGACAACAACAACACTAAGACCCAACTTCTGTGGGACGCAGCAAAAGCAGTCTTAAGAGGAAAGTATATAGCAATCAAAGCATATTTTAAAAAGGAAGAACAATCCCAAATGAATGATCTAATGTCACAATTACTGAAATTGGAAAAAGAAGAACAAATGAGGCCTAAGGTCAGCAGAAGGAGGGACATAATAAAGATCAGAGAAGAAATAAATAAAATTGAGAAGAATAAAACAATAGCAAAAATCAATGAAACCAAGAGCTGGTTCTTCAAGAAAATAAACAAAACAGATAAGCCTCTAGCCAGACTTATTAAGAAGAAAAGAGAGTCCACACAAATCAACAGTATCAGAAATGAGAAAGGGAAAATCACGACGGACCCCACAGAAATAAAAATAATTATTAGAGAATACTATGAAAACCTATATGCTAACAAGCTGGGAAACATAGGAGAAATGGACAACTTCCTAGAAAAATACAACCTTCCACGATTGACCCAGAAAGAAACAAAAAATCTAAACAGACGAATTACCAGCAACGAAATTGAAGCAGTAATCAAAAAACTACCAAAGAACAAAACCCCTGGGACAGACGGATTTACCTCAGAATTTTATCAGACATACAGGGAAGACATAATACCCATTCTCCTTAGAGTTTTCCAAAAAATAGAGGAGGAGGGGATACTCCCAAACTCATTCTATGAAGCTAACATCACCCTAATACCAAAACCAGACAAAGACCCCACCAAAAAAGAAAACTACAGACCAATATCCCTGATGAACGTAGATGCAAAAATACTCAACAAAATATTAGCAAACCGAATTCAAAAATACATCAAAAGGATCATACACCATGACCAAGTGGGATTCATCTCAGGGATGCAAGGATGGTACAACATTCGAAAGTCCACCACATCAACAAAAAGAAAGACAAAAACCACATGATCATCTCCATAGATGCTGAAAAAGCATTTGACAAAGTGCAACATCCATTCATGATAAAAACTCTCAGCAAAATGGGAATAGAGGGCAAGTACCTCAACATAATAAAGGCCATCTATGATAAACCCACAGCCAACATTATATTGAACAGCGAGAAGCTGAAAGCATTTCCTCTGAGATCGGGAACTAGACAGGGATGCCCACTCTCTCCACTGTTATTTAACATAGTACTGGAGGTCCTAGCCACGGCAATCAGACAAAACAAAGAAATACAAGGAATCCAGATTGGTAAAGAAGAAGTTAAACTGTCACTATTTGCAGATGACATGATACTGTACATAAAACACCCTAAAGACTCCACCCCAAAACTACTAGAACTGATATCGGAATACAGCAAAGTTGCAGGATACAAAATCAACACACAGAAATCTGTGGCTTTCCTATATACTAACAATGAACCAACAGAAAGAGAAATCAGGAAAACAACTCCATTCACAATTGCATCAAAAAAAATAAAATACCTAGGAATAAACCTAACCAAGAAGGTGAAAGACTTATACTCTGAAAACTACAAGTCACTCTTAAGAGAAATTAAAGGGGACACTAACAGATGGAAACTCATCCCATGCTCTTAGCTAGGAAGAATTAATATTGTCAAAATGGCCACCCTGCCCAACACAATATACAGATTTGATGCAATCCCTATGAAACTACCAGCAACATTCTTCAATGAACTGGAACAAATAATTCAAAAATTCATATGGAAACAACAAAGACCCCGAATAACCAAAGCAATCCTGAGAAAGAAGAATAAAGTAGGGGGGATCTCACTCCGCAACTTCAAGCTCTACTATAAAGCCATAGTAATCAAGACAATTTGGTACTGGCACAAGAGCAGAGCCACAAACCAATGGAACAGACAAGAGAATCCAGACATTAACCCAGACATATATGGTCAATTAATATTTGATAGAGGAGCCATGGACATACAATGGCGAAATGACAGTCTATTCAACAGATGGTGCTGGCAAAACTGGAAAGCTACATGTAGGAGAATGAAACTGGACCATTGTCTAACCCCATATACAAAAGTAAACTCAAAATGGATCAAAGACCTGAATGTAAGTCATGAAACCATTAAACTCTTGGAAGAAAACATAGGCAAAAACCTCTTAGACATAAACATGAGTGACCTCTTCTTGAACATATCTGGAGCAAGGAAAACAAAAGCAAAAATGAACAAGTGGGACTCCATCAAGCTGAAAAGCTTCTGTACAGCAAAAGACACCATCAATAGAACAAAAAGGAACCCTACAGTATGGGAGAATGTATTTGAAAATGACACATCCGATAAAGGCTTGACGTCCAGAATATATAAAGAGCTCACACGCCTCAACAAACAAAAAACAAATAACCCAATTAAAAAATGGGCAGAGGAACTGAACAGACAGTTCTCCAAAAAAGAAATACAGATGGCCAACAGACACATGAAAAGATGCTCCACATCGCTAATTATCAGAGAAATGCAAATTAAAACTACAATGAGGTATCACCTCACACCAGTAAGGATGGCTGCCATCCAAAAGACAGAGAACAACAAATGTTGGCGAGGCTGTGGAGAAAGGGGAACCCTCCTACACTGCTGGTGGGAATGTAAGTTAGTTGAACCATTGTGGAAAGCAGTATGGTGGTACATCAAAATGCTCAAAACAGACCTACCATTTGACCCAGGAATTGCACTCCTAGGAATTTACCCTAAGAATGCAGCAATCAAGTATGAGAAAGATCAGTGCACCCCTATGTTTATCGCAGCACTATTTACAATAGCCAAGAATTGGAAGCAACCTAAATGTCCATCAATAGATGAATGGATAAAGAAGATGTGGTACATATACACAATGGAATACTACTCAGCCATAAGAAAAGGGCAAATCCAACCATTTGCAGCAACATGGATGGAGCTGGAGGGTATTATGCTCAGTGAAACAAGCCAAGCGGAGAAAGAGAAATACCAAATGATTTCACTTATCTGTGGAATATAAGAGCAAAGGAAAAACTGAAGGGACAAAACAGCAGCAGAATCACAGAACTCAAGAATGGACTAACAGGTACCAAAGGGAAAGGGACTGGGGAGGATGGGTGGGTAGGGAGGGATAAGTGGGGGGAGAAGTAGGGGGGTATTAAGATTAGCATGCATGGGGGGGTAGGAGAAAAGGGAGGGCTGTACAACACAGAGAAGGCAAGTAGGGATTCTACAACATTTTGCTATGCTGATGGACAGTGACTGTAAAGGGGTTTATAGGGGGGACCTGGTATAGGGGAGAGCCTAGTAAACAAAATATTCGTCATGTAAGTGTAGATTAGTGATACAAAAAAAAAAAAAAACGGGCAATTCCTGTGTGGTAACCTCCAATGAGTTCTACCCAAGAGTATAAAGGGCATATAAAAGTGTAGGCAAAGGGTCTGTTTGTGTTTATACAGAGGATCAAAGCCTAATTGCGCTACCCCGAAAATGAACTAAGATACGATATGAAAAAGAACTTCCAACATCAGCACTCTCTGAAAGACTCATGCCAGAAGATGATCATCAAAAAACCCTAACAAAGATCCACGCACTGCTACAGGTGTACATGCATTCGTCCCACCAGTTCCTGGACTTGCCATGGGAATGAGGAAGGAGATATCTAAGCTGGCCTGTGCATACAGTAAAACAACAAATTTGACTGGATCTATACTGTTGGAACTCAACCAAGAATTTGGAGAAGTGCAAATTGTAGCGCTCCAAAATCTTACAACTACAGACTATTTACTGTTAAAAGAACATATGGCATGTGAACATTCCCCAGTAATGGGTTGTTTTAATTTGTCTGATTTCTCTCAGACTGTTCAAGTTCAGTTGGACAATATCCACCATATCATAGATAAGTTTTCACAAATGCCTAAGGTGCCTAACTGGTTTTCTTGGTTTCACTGGAGATGGCTGGTAATTACAGGTATGCTTTGGTTATGTAACTATACTCCTATTATGTAAATGTGTGTGCGCAATTTAAGTAGTAGCTTAAAACCTATACATGCTAAAGTTACTCTACAAGAAGATATGTCAAAGAAATAATCAATCTTCCCATGTTTTCTGCCGCCTGCTACTTCTATAGCTTTTCTTCTTCCTTCCTAATTACAACCCTTAAATACAATTCGTGACTCATATCAAATTTACCGAGTATCATAATTCTTCCAAGTGGTAAAGATACCTCAAGACAAATGCTGGGCATAGAAGCTACAGGGCAAAAATATGCAAAGAAATAAAAAGCTAATCATTTCAAACAATAAGGCTTCTCTCTCACTTACCAACTTTACATTTCCCTGTATGGCCCCGGAAGATGACTGGTTAGCCAGAGACGGGTAAGATTCCTCAAGGGAGGAACAACCTAAGACAGGCACAGTCGCAGGGGGGTCATCAGGTGAGAAATTGGGGATCAACAGAGGTGAGGCTTAGAACCTCACCCCCCCGTTCTGAGAGAAATCTTCTGCATACGTGGATGTTTTATTGCCCTTGTCTAGCTTGGATTAACACATAGTCTACAGGCACACACTTGATCATCTACTTTGCTCTCTTACAACACTAAACTATGTTTTCTACCTTTATCTTGTATCTACCTACCACTTCAGCATTTTATTAAAAATAATAATAATAAAGAGAGAAATGTGGTATCCACATATAAATCAAGTATAAAAATCAAATGAGTATTCATATTTGAACTGACTGTTTATATTCCATAATGCATGAGCAAAACCGAAGGTTTCTGTGATGGCTGCCCATGTACTGTTCACCATGTAAGAACTTATTCACTATGTAAGAATTTGTTCTCCATGTAAGAACTTGTTTGTTATGCCTCAGAAGATTGGAGACTGACGAAAATTAGGCTTGGGGTGGATTAATGATTGTGCATTGAGCATTGACTCCCCTATACAGAATTTTATTGTTGTTAACAACCATTTGATCAATAAATATGAGATATGCCCTCACAAAAAAAAAAAAAAGTATACACTTCCAATGGTAAAATAATAAGTAACCGGGATGTAATGAATATAGTCAAGATATTGTAACAGCTTGGTATGGTGATAGCTGGTACCTAGAATTGTCATGTATATAAATGTTGAATCACTATGTTGTACACCTGAAACTAATGTAATGTAATACTGTGTGTCAACTACCCTTCAATGAAAAAATAATTATCAAAAAAAAAAAACAAAAAAAACACCAAGCCACAACCTGTGAGAAAAATTTTACAAGACATTAAGGTAAAAGGACTTGTATCCAAAATATTTTAAAGATCCATATAACTTAGCAAACAATTCAAAGTTTTTAATGGGCAAACAATTTTACGTGCAGGTTGCAAATAACACATGAAAAGATGTGTAACATATTAGTCACTAGGGAAATGCAAATTAAAACCATGAGACCCATTACATAACCTCTAAAATATCTGAAATTAAAAAGACTGGTAACATTGAGTATTGGTGACAACATGACACAACTGCAACCCTCAAAAAATACTAGTGAGATTGAAAAAGCAAATTGTTTGGCATTTCTTGAAATTTAAACATATACTTACCATAGAGCCAACTAAGTATTTATCTGAAAGCTTATGTCCATGGAGAGACTTAAATGGAAATGTTCATATTAGCTTTAACCAGAACAGTCAAAAACTGGAAACAAACAAAATGTCTATCAACTGATAAATGGAAAGCAAATTGCGATTCATCAATACAAAGAAATACTACTCAGAAGCATTAAAAGGAACAAATTCCTAATATACCTAACAGTATGGATGAATCTCAAAAGCATTATGGCAAGTGAAAGAAGTCATTCACAGAAGACCACATATTGTATGTTTCTACTTAAGCCAAAATCTCAAAAAGTCCAAATTGTGATAAAAAGAAGGTAGTATTTGCCAAGGGCCACTGAAAGGAGGGCTTGACCGCAAATAGGCATTATAAGATAATTTTGGAGGTGAAAGATATGTTATATATCATGATTATATTAGTGGTTACATGATTATATACACGTTTGTCAAAACTCATCAAACTGTACACTTAAAAAGGGTGAATTCTGCTGTATATAAATTATACTTCAATAAAACTGACAAAAAAAAGTGCACCTATCACTTCATATTAACTGACCACCCCATATACAAATTTTTCCCTTATAAATAATATATATAAGCTTCTCAAATGGTCACTTGATGTCAACTTTCTGACCTGAATCCTTTATACAACTAGTAAGCATTATGTACGATCAGTAGGCTGCGATCCTTTTAAAATCTGCCAGACCCCATTACTCCCCTGTTCAAAAACCTATAATGGTTTCCCATCATACTTAAAATAAAATTCAAAATTCTAATTTCCAAGGTTTACAAGGCCCTCCATAATCCAGTCCCTCCCTCCCTCTCCCTTACTATGCAACAGCCACACAACCTCCTTGCAATTCCCTGAGGACATGGAAAACATTCCCACCTGAAAACTCTTATAATTGTTCATTTATTCCTTTGAAGTGCTGAGCTTAGTGAGGGATTCTAGCAGGAAATGAATACAGATTGTGTACATGTGTACAGAAATACACATGAACACATATGTATAAATAGCTGATGCCCACAGTGGTAAGTGTTACAAAAGAAAATGAAGTGGGATAAGAAGGGACAATGGGATACTTTTCCCTTTAACCAAATACTCTCTTACCGACACCTCCACCATGTCTTTCTTCCCTATTTCATTCATGGCTCTTCTCAACCATCCCCAACCATTTCCTTCTCTCTTAAGACTATCTTATTCTTCTTTATGGCACTTTTTGCTACCAGGCATCATAAATAATTTTTGTTTGTCTAATTCGCCCCATAGAATGTAAGCCTTGTATAACTTGTGCTTTTAGGTGTTATAGCCCAATGTCTAAAGTAATGCTTGGCACCCAGTAGGTACCCAATAGATATTTGCAGAATGAATGAATAGGAGTTCATTACAACTAGCTATAAACAGAATAACTGACCATTATGAACTATAATCTTACAAGATGATACTTATTGATTCTTGCAGGTTATTCCCACAGAGACATACCAGAAAAACATAAGACAGTATTAAGAACCCAATCTTTGTTCACAGTTAAAACAACAGGAATGAAATTAATTCAGTCAATAGAATTTTCTGTTTATAAAAGATAGAATTTTGAAAGCAAAATATTTTTTAAGCTTACTCATAACTTTCAGAGAAGACAAAGCTTTAGAAAACATGATCCCTTTGACTCTTTAACCCAGCAAAGAGAGGGCAGAAAGGCCAAGAGGCAAGTTAGGATCTGCACCCATATCATGGCATGGAAACCCTTTCCTATAAATAAAATTTATAAATGCCAAGCCAGGCAAAGTTCTGCAAAGAATTTTAACTATAAACCACAAACTATATTACTCATTTACTGTCCTTTGCTGAAAATATAGCATAAAATAATAAGTGCTTACAAGGCTATCGGGTATACTGTACCTCGGGGAATCTATTGTAAGACCTCTATTAACTACTCTTGGAGATGCAAGTAATTTAGTGTTTAAATGTTGTATAAAAAATTGGCTGGCACATTATAAGATCATTTTTATATAAAATGATTTATGTTTATCCAATTTCCAATCTTCTGTTGAGAAGTTAGACGTTTACAGGAAAATACTAATACATTAGTATTCATAGTGTTATTCAAGTACAAATTCAACAAATACATCATTAGATGAATTAAATACAGTAGAATGAAATTATGTGATAACACATATTCTTCAAAAGTAAGTATGCTAAAGTATCAAAATTATTTTAATTACCACTTTCATTCATAAGCAGGTAGATTCACTAATATAAAACTGATGGGAAAGAGGAAAAAAACCAAACAGCTTTTGAAATAAACTATTTCTTGCATCTTTTTAAAACAGATGTATACCCCATGTCACTACAGTTTTTTCAAACTAACACTGGTAAAACTTGTGCAATACATCTATCCTACCTGACACTCTTCTAAGAATCACAAATTCCCTGGTATTTTTATCATCAATTCTTATTACTTACAGGATGAATGGAGGCCAATAAAAATGTATTACCAAAAAATCCTTCGGGGACTTTTTTGTTTAGCAACCAAGTAAGATCAATTTTCAAGAACTGAATTGTTGAAAGATTTCCAATTTAGTTTCCTTTGAGGTGGTATAGGTTGAGAATCATTCATTCAGCAAATATTTACTGGACACCTATGTGCCAGGCAAATTTTTTCTGTAAGGAGTCAGATATATTATACAGTTAAGGCTTTTCAGGCCACACAGACAATTCTACAACTATTCAACTCTGCTTCTCCAGCATGAAATTAGCCAGAGAAAATACAGAAATGAATGAGCATGGATGGTCATGTTCTAATAAAACTCCATTTATACTGAAATACGAATTTCATATAATTTCCTGGCATCATGAAATATTACTCTTTTTTTTACTTTTTTCAGCTATTTAAGAAAGTAAAAAACATTGTCAGTTTGCAGGACACTCAGTAACAGGCAGCAGTCCAGAACTGGCTTTCAGGCCATAGTTTGATAATCCTTGATCTAAAACATGCGGAAACAGCAGTCAGAAAAACAGAAAATACTCTTGCTACATGAAGCCTCAATTCTAGTGAAGGGAGACAGACAATAAGAATTAAATAAATTAGATGACATATTGGATAGCAGTAAGTATAATGGAGAAAAATTAAACCGGACGGGAGGTATTGAATACTTGGTGGGGTCAGAGGTCTGTAACTGGGAGACAAGAAAACCACAGAGGTAGTTACAATTTATTTTTCACTTTAAGTGTTTATTCTGACACAATTTCAGACTTACAGAGAAATGTAATAGTTGTATAATATCCAGAATATCTCACCTCCTATAACTTTCAATAACAATAACCAAAAAATAATCCAACAAAAAATGGGCAAAGGACTCTAAAAGACTTCAACAGACATTTCTCTAAAGAAGATATACAAATGGTTAACAAGCACACAGAAAGATGTTCAACATCACTAGTCATTAAAGAAATGAAAATCATAACCACAATGAGGTTATCATTTCATATCCACAAGGATGGCCATAATCAGAAAAACAGAAAATAACAAGTGCTGACAAGAATGTGGAGAAATTATAACCCTGTACATTGCTCTTGGTAACATAAAATGGTTCAACTGCTGTAGAAACAGTTTGATGGTTTCACAATAAGTTAAACATAGAATTAGAATATGACCCAGCAATTTGGTACTCAAATATTTGTACAGGAATATTCACAGCAACACTTTTCAAAACACATTTCACACTTTTTAGCAAAAAAGTAGAAACAACCCCAATGTCAATGGATGAATGGATATACAAATTGTGGACATACATGAATAATATTCAGTAATATTCCATAAAAGGAAAGAAATACTGACATGTGCTACAATGTGGATAAGCTTTAAAAACATTACGCTAAATGAAAGAAGCCAGACACAAAAGGTCACACATTGTATGATTCCATTTACATGAAATACTCAAAATATGTAAATCTATAGAGATAGAAAGCAGATTGACAGTTGCCAGGCGGTGGGGAGGAGGGAATAGAGAGCAAGTGCTTAATGAGTCCAGGATTTCCTCTGGGGAAATAAAAATGTTTTGGAACAAGACAGAGATAGGGTGGCACAATATTGTGAATGTTTAAATGCCACTGAATTATTTGCTTTTAAATGATTAATTTTGTGTTCTATGAATTTCATCCCAATTAACAAACAAAAAGGTAGATAAAAAAGAATATGCACTGCATGATTCCACTTCAGAACAGGCTTTACACTGGAGTAACGGGAAGAAGCCATAAGGGGCTTTCAGGAGGGCTGCAACTGTTCTGTTCCCTGATCTTGGTGCTAAGTCACATGGGAGTGTGGTCACTCTGAAAAATTCAAGGAGCTGTCCCTTTACAATAAATGTGCATTCTTTTCAATATATATACTACTCTTCAATAAGAAGTTACAAAACTATAATGTAAAATTTTTAAAATAAACGATTAACTGCACATTTTTTAAAAACTGTTACTGTTGTGGGGTAAAGGACCCAAGGGATCTCTCTGTATTATTCCTTACAACTGCGTATGCATCTACAATTATCTCAAAATAAATATCTTTTTAGAAGAATCAAAAAATGAAAATTTCCAGACTACTGTCCCCAAAGATTCTAATTTAGGTCATGTGAAGTGAAGATAGGGAATCTTCGTTTTTTTGAACAAGCTACCTCCTCAAGTGATTCTGATCCAGCTGGACCAAGGGCCTCCCCTTGAGAAACTCCATCCAAAGCAAACTCCATAAGCTGCTTAACTTCACTTTCACTGTGAACCCCATCTCAACGAGGCTTAAAAAGGCATCTATCAAGCAATAACAGAGGTGAACAAAAAAGTACAAACGAGACATGAAAGGCTACAAAAGTTAACCCCTCAAGGAACCAGGATTCAACTTTCACTGGACAAAAATTAGAAGAATTGGAAAAAGTTTAATGAAATGTAAGAGAGTCACTAGTAATAGGACATACAAAGCTTACAAGTATTCATCACAGATGCAGCCACAAATATCATGCACAAATCTGTGACTTTTCTTAGTTTGTTATCCATTAAGAAGCAATCAAATCAAGATAAGAAAATGATATTGGAAGCTAAATATCCTTTAGGAGGTTAGCAAGGCAAAATTTGGAAATCGGTGCAATATGCTTGTACTTATGGTCATTCCTGCTACATTCTTCACTGCAAACACTGAAAATAATATTTTACTCCTGGGACTACAAGTAAATAAAGGAACAATTTAGTTCAAGTTTAGTTGGGTCGTAGAGTATTTTGATAAGCTTTAGCTGCATCTCAAAACTCTTTGGAGTAATATACTTTCATTCCGGCTCAAACTGCTTCAATGGGAAATTTTTTTGAAAAGTCTAGTTTGATTTGAAATTCATTTTCAAAATAATAAGTTAATACTTTAGTCCAATTCCAATTTTAAAAAATCAAACTGCGGCTTATTCTAGTTTTACTCTTACTTATGGCAGAAAGCCCTGTTAAATCATCAATCCATTTTCTCAGCCTTTCCAGTAAGACAAAAGTTAGCATATCTGTCCAATCCTTATTTTCAGCTGTACCATGAACTGAAATTAGTCTTAGTTACACAGCTTCCTATACTCAAAAGGAGCAGCTGTCACTCACTCCTGGCAGACTGCAACCTTGAGAGAATGCATGCCCTATGTGGCCAAATCTCACTTTTTCAAGAGAAGTAGTTAGAAATCCAGATTTTTAATAGTCACCTGACTTTTAAATGTTGACACAAATTCTAAGTTTTAAGAATTAGTCTATGAGCCAATCAACACACATGTATGGACTGTCCCTTCTGCAACTTCTGGCTTGTATCACTTTGTAAAAGTTGGTAAGCTTTCAAGTTTCTGATGAAAAATCTGAGCTTTGGTAAGTCTTCAGTTCTCCACACAATACGGATTTCAAGCAAAGTATCTCTTTGACACAATACTAGCCCTTAACAACAAATACTGATTTCATTCTCATTCTTAAGTGAATATTTAAAATATTGACTATCCTTATTTGTTGCTATACAAGAATGATAAATAAAAAGTAGCCATTTAACCTGCACTACAGTCTAACTACCATATATCAAACTACTACTAAGAAGACCCAGGTTAGTGGTCAGAAATACCACCTATCTTCTGATTATGACAATTAGAATTTCTTGTACTTGTTTCTCCAAAATGAGTCAGATAAGCTTTCTACACAGAATCCACAAGAAGAACAATGAACTATCATGGTATTTTTCCTAAGACTACCTTGATCCCCATTAGTACAGGCAACTTCAAATACAACTTTATCCAATGGTGAACTCCCATTACCAAAATGATAATAGAAAACAGTATTCTCTTTGGAGCTAGTAGTTTGGAGCAAAAACAAAAACAAAACACAACGAAACAACCCATACAACTAAAACTTATATGTTACATGAAAGGAATATCAGTGTTCTGGTAATATGCAAAAAATGACAAAGAGATAATCAGGTAAAATAATTAAAGGATAATGATTATCTATAAATTAGATAGCAGATCTCACATAGTTTTTGTAAAAGTTGGCTCTTATCTTCTTAGTGTGACCTTTAGTGATTTCAAGATCAAAGCAATAAGCATGTGAAATTAAACAAGTATTACAGTTTGAAGAAACTATAGCATTCAGATGGACAATATTTACAGGAAGAAAAATTCTTGGGTAAACAAAGAAACAGTAAAAAGGTAACCCACTCAGATATCAGCCCAAGTACCTTGCCCATGAAAGTCACATTAGCTTGCCCAGGCCTTGCCCTTCCATCTTCCCCGCACTACTTGCCCATATGCCGTTTCTTCATACCACTTCTAAGATACAAGGGATGGGCCCAATTATACTGTCCTTTGTCCAGTCCTGAAAAACTCTCAATCACAAGAAGGTGAAACTATGATTAAAAACTTTTTTTACTACTAGTAAAATTTATTTAACTGTGTTAACCTTGTTTTCCATGACTAATTAAAAAATGTGGATAATAAGAGAGATCTACAACATGGTAATCACAAGATTATAGATTTCTCCTAATGTACAATACTAGCCTAAAAAGCAGAATTTTCGTAAGTGGAGATAAGTGGGGTCATGGTATCTGGATATCATGGGACTACAGAAAACAAGGACTGAAATAAGCTAGACAGATCAACCAATTTAATATCGAGTTTGCAAGTGGTGTTACCTACACCTTAAAAGGTCTCTAGGGGAAGTTATATCCACATGACACAAGCATGCTGTGTCCCAAAAAAATGGGAAACGTGAGCTCTCACATAGCAGATGGCAATTTACTATTATAAATATTCTTAGTTAATGCCTGTATACAGAAACCAGTAGATATTTGCAAATTCATTTCAGATCACTGAAAATAAAACCCAGAAAACCTATTTTCAGCCATGTGTTGAGTCAAAGATACATGAAATTATTTCTGCCATGGTGCTGCATGTTCTTCTCTAAAACACGGTCACGTAAGAATATTTTCACCCAAATACTAGCCAATTAAAAACAATTAAGACTTGCTTTACTGAGATACATACTACTGTTTATGGTTAAGTTCATAGCTAACTAATATTACATTAATAAAGCCTGGAAAGTTTAAGATCCAATGGACTCTAACCATTAAGTTTCAGCAGAGTTAGCCAGAAAACATTTTTACTAGACCCAAATGAAGTATTTTTCATTCATTAATAGAAAAACCACAGGGCATACTTATACATGAGAGGCTCAATTATCTAAAAAGAGTTCCTAGGGAAACAAAGAACTTTCCATTTCCATTCTGTAACTGCTCTTTAAAGACAGAAAGTATTCTTTCTTTTTTGGCATTCTCTCTTTCTCTCTACCTCAGGACATACTTACAGATGCACTGGCTGCTTTACAGACATGCCAAAAGTTCTTGCTATGGTTGATCAAAGTCTGAATGCCTGAGGAAATTACTCAGTTTAGACAGCCCAGAATTATATCTAGCCAAATAGTTACAGTGCTCTACTTTTAACATGTGTCAAAGTAGTATTTTTGCTAACCTGGATGTAAACTGAGAGACCATTTGTTTGCACCACACTCTGTGAACACTTGAGTCAAATATAGTATATTGAATACCCAGTTTTAGTATGTGACAGTTCATTTTTTAATGTTATTACACAAAAGACAACATACTTTATTTTGGAAAAAAAAAACCTTCACACTTAACACCATATGTATTAGGAAATAAGATTTTTTATGATCTTCTTAAGCATCCAAGCTCTTCTGGAAATCTCTAAATAAATGCAACAAATGCTGACACTTGTTCATTAGGGCATTTGTTGATCCGACTTACAATATTCTATCAAAATATAAACATGTTTCTAACTTATTCCTAAAAATATTTTAATTAAAAAAGCACTCACATGTGTATTCACCACCTATTTATTATTAATCTGCCTAATCTGGAAATAAACATATAGCAATTAAGCAGAAAAATGACATGACAGCAATTTATTTTCCATGTTTTTTAATTGAAAGCCATAGAATTGTAGTACAAAGAGTTACTTGTCAAACAGCACAAATCTCTAAAAGAAAATATTGGCTTCAATAGACTTGCACATCTGAAATAGTTTTAAACTTTGTTTTAGTTGGGTTCTTTACAGTGTCCAAGAAGTTAGCATACACGGTACCTGAAATTGTCCTTTCCATGTGAGCTACAACAGAAAAGACAAATGTAGCTGTACCTCTAGTAAAGCCAAATTTGGCATCCAATTACACTTCCCTTCAACCTAAATAATTATACCTTTTAACTATGTTGACAATAATGGAACTATCACTCAAAAGGAACCTAACAGACCATGAATTATACTAACTTAAACTATTGTTCCATCAAATGTGAGGTGAGGACACAGTCAGAATTGTAAGGGAGAGAGGGTATTACTAACTTATAAGTAGTAACTTATAACTATGCTGCTTTATACTAAAAAGACTTCCAACCCACTAGAAAGTAACATCTGCACATACTCCAAGAGAAGAAAACATGAATAAGTTCCTCACTCTGAATTTTCTGAGAAGCCTAGGAAGTGTTACAGTGCTGATGCTCTGTGTTACAGTATATGCATGCCATGAACTGTCAGGAAATGTGTACACACCATGCAGGAGGCTGGAGCCTGAGTGAGAATGACCGCCAGTAAAAACTCCCTGGCAGGGGGAATGGCCAAAGAACTTCTGTCAACTGGGATGACTAGGATTCAATGTTAAGCTGTTTGTTCTACTATACTGAAATGCAATCCTTCATCATTCTACCACTTAGGTAAAGGCACATAAAAATTAAATTATAGAATGAATTTTTTAAAAGTTGAAGCAATGTTTTACTCTGCTTTGGAGCATTATTTAAGATATGATCTTGATGGAATTCCTAGAAATTAGGTAACTTAAGTTTTTTCCTCATCCCCTTCCAAATTCTGAATAAAAGCCCAGGTCTAAGAGACAAAAACTTAAAATCAAAAGGGAGTCTTTCAGATTGACTTTCATGAAATCAGCCTGTGATTTTGCTGAACACAGAAAAAGCTTCTTAGCCTAACTCCTTTATTACTAAAAGCAAAAAAAGTAGGTGTCAGATTATAAAATCAAGGCCCCAAATGATGCAGATCCAAACACACCCACACCCATACAAAATGTTCAATAATCACAACACTATAGACTCAAGAGTCAATGAATCTAATATCTCTTACACTCAATCCATAAATCTAAATTGCTTCCACATTGCGAAAATACAATTACCACCAACACCACTATACTACTAAATGTAGCATTAAGTAGCTCAAAGCTGAATTCCACGACTTAGTATGTTTTTGGAGAGTATCAACTCCCAGAGCAAAGTAAGCACTCATATGTAAAGCCATGTGCTGCATAGAAACCGAGAAGGATGGTTTTAGACCATATCTTCTACGAGATTCAGCTAAGATGGATGCCTCTAGTAAGATCCACACAGCTTATCATGAAATGGCTAGAAAAAGGGGGAAATTTTTTCATGTTCCCATCAGTACAAAGTAAAACATAACAAGTTCTATACTTAAGTGTTTTGACTTGGTCAAAATCTAATACACAGTTTTGATTCAGTGTAAAATTCATCTAGAATGTAATAACTGATTCAGTTTTCTTTTTATCCAAAAAAAAATTAAAAGGAAAAAATCACTGCTTTCCCATTCAGCAGGTACTTTGTGCTAGACAGCACATTTGATTTCTAGGGCTTTAGAAAAGAACAGATGTGCCTAATGTAAATATAACAGTAAGTTATAAGCTGCCCCTTACTAACTAAAGGCAAGAATAAGCATCAGTACTCAAAAAGTGTTTTAAAAAGAGCATAACTTACTTTTACTGTCCCAGGCTAACTGGGCTCTGTCTGGTGCTTCTTTGACTGCACATGGCCACCCACAGCCTGTCTTCTAATTAAATCAATGCTCTAGCAGCAGAACAAGCAAACAAGTTGCCTCCCATCTGCGTACAGCTCTTCAGGACACATTTCCCTTGGTCAGAAGGTGGAAATTCTTGGGAGAGGTGATTTTCTCTGCCTCTTCACAAGAAGAACATGGATACTTGGCTGGACGCAATCCCATGAAGTGTAACTGTGTGTGTACACCTCAAAAAATAAAACAAAAAATGCAGAGAAACATAAAGACTCTATAAACAGCTGAAATATACAGAAACACTGAAGCACCACTGGATACTGCTAAACAGACAGGCAAAATAGGGTCTCTGACTGAAATAATCAATGATACCAAGTTGAAAAAAAAGTAAAATGAGCATCTAAAGTCAAAACTCCAATTTAATGCAAGGAAAACATTTTAAGTCCTACAAAGGAAGAAAGGTAAATCTCCTTGCTTCACATACCTAAAAACAGGACCTTCCCCCAACTATAGAGAATAAAAGGTAACATCAATGGAAGAGAAAAATGAGACTTACAAGGGTGGCAGATCTAAAATCAGACTTAGCAGTCACATTATGGCTAATGGGTGCTTGTGTACATGTGAGATAAATGCACCAAGCTGTCTCTCCAATGTGTTCAGCCCTACGGGGGAAGAGAAGAGAGGAAAAAGCAAGGAACCACTGAAATTCTCAGCTACCCCTCTGCTCATGAAAAGATGATGTCTACAGTACATTAATGATAGTAAAACTTAAAAAAATTTAAAAAAAAGAAAAGATGTCTACAAAACAAAAAACTGTGCAGAAGAATGAAGATGCTTGTTTATTTAAATAATTTTTAAACCTCCCAAATAAACAAAAATGAATGTAAAGCAGATGCCCCTACTTTTCTGCAATAAAAAACAAACACTGAAGTGGGGAAGGAAGCAGAGTATGGTTAAGCATCTACTCACAAAGAAACACCAAAAGCAAACTTGCATCAGGTTGGTGAGAGAAAGGGGAGTATATAGCCCTTCCCAACGTTCCCTTCCATCCTAGATATGCCAGCAGCAAACCACACCATCTCCATGACCACTCAGTGCTTCCAGGCCTGGCAGGCCTTAGGTGCACTCTCCCACTGAGGCATGTAGAAATTCCAGCCAAGAGAACAGAGCCCAAGGCAGGGGTGTGACCTAATCCTGCAGCTGCACAGAGGTCTGGACCGTGGCCTTCCAACAACAGACTATTCAACAGTGAGGACATTCTAGAGATTCCCTGCTCTAAATAAATACATGCAGAGCTGGCTCTGGGTATAAGAGGATGTACAGATATGGATAAATGTGTAACAATATTATGTGTAATAATATAAATA
The DNA here is from genome assembly GCF_030020395.1 of Manis pentadactyla. Taxonomy (NCBI): domain Eukaryota; kingdom Metazoa; phylum Chordata; class Mammalia; order Pholidota; family Manidae; genus Manis; species Manis pentadactyla. The sequence goes on along the minus strand of NC_080023.1, from coordinate 138,342,043 downwards.
TATAATAATGCAAATACCTACTTTTTCTCTCTCACGCCCCCAACTATTAGCCATCAGGATAAGAAGTTATTTCCTAATAGATCTTCCTAGAGTTTATAAGCAAGCATTCCATTGGATTGTACAGAGATCCCAAGATAATGGACTGTTTTAGCAGACAGATATAAAAACTTATGCCCAATATAATCTGCTCTCTAAATGCTAAAGCATTTGGACAATAAACTAGTTTCGGCCATGAATTACCAACTTCCCTGAACACAGGAAGCCTTAAAGGATGAATCAAATCAACAAAGAACTTCAGGGTTCACTTAGAATAACCTAAGTTCAACAAAACATTTTTAACAAAGGACCCTGTGAAAGTTGCCTTTCACTATATGAAATTTAAAAGCTATACTTATCACTATTTTTAAGGCACAGTATTCTACCTACCAAAATAACTACTTTTCAAAATGAATTGACCAAAATCTTTCAGACTAGACTAAGATCTTCAAAATCTCAGCCAGATTCATCAATGTTCTCATATAAGACAACAAATAATCTCTCAAAAATCTATCATTCACATTACATCTATTAACCAGGCTTTAGCACTTTTTTAGAAGATCGATGTGTAAAGGGAGTAAGTATTTTATGAGTTCATTTTCTATTAGAATCCGTGAAATGTTTTCCACTTTAGCAGTAGCATCATGACTCATCCAGATCTATACCCAGATTTACTCAAAGAAATTTGTATCAGAAGCTATACCATGTGAAATGTGCAAAATGATGGTCTAGACTTTAAAATCCCATCACTACCTGAATCAAAACTATTTCAAAAGCATCAATGAAACAAATGCATAGCCCCAAATATCAAACCGTTTCACAATATTTACCTTCTCTATGCTGAGTAAAATCAGAGTTTTACTACCCAGTAGATAGAAGTCACTTCCCCACAATAATAAGTCCTATTTCAAAATAGCTATAAATAGCTAAATGAAACAATGGGAACAAATCAATTTAACAACAATTTACTAAAATATCATCTACAAACTGGCCTTTCCATTTCCTTCCCTACATTTTGAAGATAAACAAAATGCAATTTGGAATTGTATCGTTTTTATGTCAACAATGCAGGATACCCCTCAAATGGGAGGGGCCACCTTCCCTCCCAAAACCCTAAGGGAAGAAGCTGGTCAGTTTACTAGGCAGGAACTTACCCATTCAGCCCCACCCCTTATTTAAATGAAGGAAACACCCCCTCTGTCTAGAAGTGGCAGTCAGGATGACACCACTCGTCTGTAGTGGTAGACGAGGAAAACGACAAGTCTATTTCCAAGAAAAGCTCAAAAATGATGGCCTGCATATGTGTATCTGTGTGGGTGTGTGTATGTATGTTTATAAACTTTTTCTTTCACCTTCTCTCTTCCTCCTCTCCCCCTCCATCTCTCTCTTCTCTCCACATCATGCATATAAACTTCTCTTTCACCTTGTCTCTCCCTGCTTATGGCATTAAGTTGAGATCAGTGTACTTTTCACTATTCTAGTAAGTTCAAATTTTCTTTTTTTTCTTTTTTTAAATACAAGGCCAATATCCCTTCTAACCAATAAGGACTGGTAAACCATTTCAGTCATTTCAATACACAGTAATGTGTTCAAGGAATTCAGACCAACTTTGGTATCTACTTAAGTTATAATGTACAGGCAAATTTATGAAGTACAGGGATTTTTTTAGTCAAAAAGCATACCCCAAAGTCAAAAAGAAAAGGTATGATTTTAATAATTAGAACAAGACTTAGCCCTACTGAATAGATGAATCAAAACTAAAAGTAAGTAGTTACTCTCAAACATAATACAGCATAAATCAGACTCTCTGGGACTTCTCAGCAGGCTGAAAGGACTCTATAGTGTTCCTTATCTTTTTCTAACTACCCGATTTTCTTGTATCTTTCCATTAACCCAAACTATTAAAACACTTCAACTCTTTATTTGAAAACCTCACCTTGTTATGCAGGATGACTGAACTGCAGAGGGCAGTATAAGCATGACTTCCAATATAATTCTTAAGATAATTCAGTAAGTATAGTCTTAGCCTCTAAACTATTAACATACATTTCAATCAAAGAGGCTCTATAAAAGTGGTTTTTTAAAGATAATTAATTGAAATTCTTCCCCAAATGTAACAATTAAGGACATGGTCAGGGGAAATACACTAAGCTCACTCAAACCAGGATCCTACTATTAACATACTAACATTATCCACATAACACAGTCCAATCAAAAATAATACAACAATTTTGTTTAAAAAAAGAACTTCATATACACACTCTTAAAAAACACAGATCATCATTCAAAACTATAAAGCTCACACATTCATGAGTAATTCACTATTCTAAAATGTAGTTTTAATCATTTTTAAGTATAAGTAAGTTCTTTAAAAATAGGAGTGATTCATCACTGGGGAAAAATATAATGAAATATTCATCATGATGAAGTATGACTTAAGAAAACCTAAGTCATTCTAAGATGAAAAGAAAAAGAAGAACTTCAGTTTTCAATTTTGTGTTCATAGTTGCCATTACAGCCTATCCCCAGCTACTCTTCTTTCCTTCTGTCCCCAGACCCTACAGTGACCCCACACACCAGTCATCTCAGGACATCATCTTTTGCACAAAGGACAGTACTTTGCAATTAACAATTGAAATAATTAAATAAAACTTTCCTTGTGTGTGTCTTGAGTAGATTAAAAATTGGTGGTAAGTACATCTTCCTGTATCACTTTTCTCCTTTCATCCACAATATATAATTAACCTTTTCTTGACATTGTAAAACATATCATTAATAGTTACCATAAATATTCACCTCAGATATATCACTTCCAAAACACCTCATAATAGTAATAATTGCTAACACTTACGGGGTGCTCACTATGTGTCGCACGCTGTTCTAAGTGACTGCCGTATGTTAACTCAGTTCATCTTCACAACTCTGAAGTAGTAATAATTTTCCCTATATTATTAATGGGGAAATTGAGCCAAGGAGTGGCTGTGAGGTACCAGGGACACATGGCTAGTGACTGATAGAACTAGTATAAGATGTATCAGTCACAATAGGAGAGGACCAAATATCCTAAGTCAGATGCCTCAGGGACCAAACTGCCACAGAACTGGTGCCATCACATACGTTTACCTTCCTCAACCATACTAGACCAAGCTAAGGGCCTTAACAAGAAAGATTAAAATCAACAGAGCTTGATCAAAAGTGTAACTCTACAATTAAGCAGGGGAATATGCAAAAATATGGCTCATACTTTTGGTAAACTCTTGGGCAATTTTCACAGGTAAAAGCAAGGCCTGGCATGACAGGGTGGATGCCCTGATAATAGAGCCTAAACACCAGGGCCACAATCCAGTCAACTTGGGGATATTTACTCTATTACCTCCCCCATCAGACTCATCACTGTTTTATCTTCGTGTCTTACATGATACCTTTAGTAGTCTTCTCAACCAGAAAACTATTTGTTCAGTATAAGCCTTTAGACTGACTGAAACAATCTATCTTCTTGAGCAACAGAAGTCAGTTTTTTGAAGGCCTCAATAGCCCCAAGACAAACTCATCCTGGAGGTTCCAGATTAAGAGAAGTGAGAGACCCTCACTGTGGAGTACAAAAAATGACAGTGAATTTACAAGCCTCCCCACTGAATTCCTCAATGTCTGCAGTTAACTGGAGACCAATCCCACCAATCATCCTGGATAAGACACACTTGGCAGAGTACAGCTTCAGGTATTTATCTACAGGTTTGCGAGGAGACTTCCCCTTCCACCTTAGACACTGCTAGACAGCTGTTATTTTTGGTGTTCTAAGCAATTCAACATAGATTACCTTTGGGGAGAATTAAGCTCAGGAATTTCCCTACTGAAAATGTTGAGGAAATGTAAGCATCCAATCGTCAGTAACTTTTGTATTCATGAATCTCACGAAACTGAGGGGGTGGGTTGGCCAACTTTGCAATTGCTCAGAGAAGTCTCCAGTGAAAACTAACACTATTGCAGCCTCTTCATACTTTGTTAATACTGTTGGGAAACACAGGTCTTATAACTGATGACTGACTAACTCAACAGTTTCATGTCTCTTACGAATAACAAGCATAAACTCACAAATATTTCAGATAAAACATCAACAAAGAAAAGCAATACCTCAAGTTCCACCAGCGCTGCAGTCACCGCATCTGTTGCAAGTGCGCCAGCCTGTAGTTTTTCTATTGCCTAAGAAACCAAGGGAAGGGATTATTCGTTATAAAACCACTTCTCAAATACGCCCAGAAACTTTCCAAAGGCTTAAAGAAGTGCAGGAGACATTTAGAGTTAATAAAAATTAATCACTAGTTCCATTCCATATTTCAAGACAAACCTACTTAGATTTAAAACAAGCAGGTGTTTATATACAGGATATAGCTCACTTATTATTCAAATAAAGACAAAGAATAAAATCTAGTCACTAAATGCAAAGTGCAAGGAAATTTAGTGAGTGAAATGACTTCATTTATCACAAGGCAATTCAAAATAGCTATAAAAATTAGATGAATTAAGTTTCAATTAAATATCCTGACAATTCATAACTGAATCTCAAACTCAGCTAATAATTATCTTTTCCCACTGTTACTACTCTCCCCACCCCTAACTATAAAAACTAGTCACAGAGGCATTTCAAAACCTTTAGATGGACACATGCATGTGACAAAAACATTTTTGATGCTACAGTAGTCCCCCCCTTATCCACAGTCTCTCTTTCAAGGTTTCAGTTACCCATAGTCAACCACAGTCCAGAAACAGAAGATCCACTTTCTGATAATCATCAAAAGGTCAACAGTAGCCTAACCTGTATCACAAAGCCTGTGTCATTCACCTCACTTCATCTCACCACATATTTTATCATCTCACATCATCACAAGAAGGGGGAGAACAGTACAATATTCTGAGAGTAAGAGACCACATCCACATAACTTTTATTACAGTATATTGTTATAACTGTTCTATTATTCTTGTTACTCTCTCACTGTGCCTAATTTATAAATTAAACTTTATCATAGGTATGTATGTAAAGGAAAAACCACAGTATATATAGAGTTCAGTACTACATGCAGTTTCAGATATCTACTGGAAGTTGAACTGGGGGGAATCTTATCATACCCCCTGCTGATAAGGGGGGGGACTACCATATAATAGTATTTTCTATTAAGATAAACAGCATATTGTTTTGTAATGGCAACTAGAGAGAATAAAGTTCTGAAAAATATTCTTGCTTTGTTAAGTATATATTAAGACAGGAAAAAGAGAAGGAAAAGTGAATGATTGAAGCTCCAATAAAGAGAGAGCTCAAAAACTAAGAATTGTATTGCTAATTAAATTTTTTAAAAGCTCATTTATTATATAAATTGAGACTGATTATACACTCCAAATGCATTAGACTTCCAGAACTACAGTTCTATAAAAGTAAAACATTTCTTATCAGGTAATGAAAAGATTTCACATTTTGAAAAATAAGATAAGAAATATAAAATAGCTTAGAGAACTTTCAACTTTATAATTAAAAAATAAAACAAAATCCCTATAAATAATATTTTTACTTATTTATAGGATTTCATTCATAATAAAAAGCTTGGACCTTTAATAAAGTATAATCTTTCTTTTATATGGTATGTGAATACAAATGAGAGAAGTTGAGAGAGAGCCATATTTACTTGACATACAATATCCAATTAACACTGTGTTTGCACAAAAAATAATGGCAGGTTTACTTTCAAGAGTATACAGACAAGATCAAAATAAAACAAACAATATTTCTTCTGAGTCCATTTCTGCCTCCACATTAAGTATTCAACAATTTAGCAAAACCTCAAAACCAAAAAGAAAAAAAGCATAGCTGAGTACAAGGGCAAAGTTAAATAGATGACAATGAATTTGCTATGATACATACTACGTGGTGAAAAATAGGAGGAGAAAGTACAGCATACCCTCCCTGAGAAAAGCGCACATTTTCATTTTTTATTATTTTTTCTTCCCTTCATAGAAAGACACATTGGCTGCCTTTGAGCTATTTTCCCTATCCCTTCTTAGAGAGTTCAATGCCTTTGCAAAGATTAAAAGATATATGATTATGTGCCCACAATTACAAAAATACAGATTTTAATCTGGGAAAGGAAGGAAAAGATCTAAGCATTATTTAGAAAACAAAAAACACATAACAAAACAAAAAAAGACCCTCACAAATATGGGGAAAAAAATAATTTTGTCCAAACCAAGGTCTTATAAATTAAATCTTAAAAATTTGAATTTCAAGGTAAAGCTGCTTTATAGTCAAAACTGAAATGTTTTGATCATATACATTCTATTCCTACCTTCTGACAAGCTCTTTTGCACACATGTTTATATTCCTTGGCTTTGGATTCAGAATGGTAACCTGCACCTGTAGAGGCAAAAAAAACAAACAATTGTTAGCTCTCATTAAAATACCTGAAACCTTGCCAATATTACTTTATACAAACTGATGCCCTCCTAGCGACAATGAAACTACTGTCCTAACTGTATGGAGTTTTAAAAATCAAGTCTGAAGTTGATAACCCAGACGGTGTCAGGGACAGTGTTCCTCTCTATTGAACTTTAGAAAGCCCCTGCCATTTGGGAAATTACTGTTCAGAATCCAGAATTCTCAAGAGTAACTTCAGGAAACTAGGTAGTTTCTAAGTGATGTTTGCAGTTGAGGGGCGTCACATCCCACCTGTCCACAACCACCACCAATACCACCATTCCTACAAACATTGCATCCCTTCACCCTCGGAATGTAGCTCAGGGTGTCTCTGGAATCTCAGTGATGGCACATACATGACTGCCTATTAAAAATCCTGGTGGTCCCTGACTCTCAATTAAACACCCAAAAGCTTTCTCAAGAGAATGGCTCTGAAATGTTTCCCTAAAGGATTAATACTTGCCTAGTTAGGGATTTAAAAATCACCTAACTAAGGAAGAAAGCAAGACAAGAGTCCTTAAACTCTCTTGATTGGGCTTCTAAGCAAGGAGAAGAGTTTAGAACCACCATCCCCCCATCCAGGGCCCCACAGGGGTCTAACATAAGGAAGGTTAAGAACTACATCTCCAAGCCTCACGGCTCTTCATGTGGCTCTGCAGACTGACTCAAACTTAACCAACATTTCCTCAAGCCTGAGAAAAAACTGGTCCATGAAGCTATGGTTAGGAACCCAGAAAAGGAGAAAAGATGCCCAATTAACAGGAATCCATAATCATCCAAATTCTAATCCTATTTCTCAAGAGAACTCTGCTTCATAGAGCTTGTGCCAACATTTAACAGACCTCTTCATGGTTTTCAAAAAGGTGACTCCAAGTCTGTCATATCTGACCTAGGGGCTCTGCTCTTTGAGCAATGTTTCCCAAAGCATGGGACACCATTTGCTAACCAGATAACTTTAGTGTATGAATGACCGCATTAAGTGGATTAACATATAAATCCGTTAAGAATGGGGAAGGTCTCTACACAACCCACATATCTTTAATACCTGGTTAATATTTGCTATCTCCATTTAACAAAGGAAAGGTAGGCCCAGTATCAAAGCCACTGACATGCAACAGGATCTAGCTAAAATTTAATTACATTCCTTTGTTGCACTGTGCTTAAAGTTATTTTCTCCTCATGCAAGTGATACATTCCACTTAAATAGAGGTATGTTTCATCTTTAAAATTTTAAGATAAAAAAAGTGGTTTTTTTTGTAATATTAACTAAACAGTAGAGATAATATACAGATCTGGGAAAAATCAAGAATCTATCTCAATGACTAAAATTTAGGCAAGTCTCCTCTAGTGCTAGAAAAAAAGCTTTGAAAGCTCCACGCTGCGTGAGGAATTGAAATTTTGTCCCTTAAATGTGCAAGATAAATACTTCTGCATGATTAATCACTCCAGTTGACCTTATAATAATTTAGAAGGAGCAAGTGACCCTAATTCATACAATTTCTTGCCATTACAGATTTCCTCTTATTACTGCTGGCCCCAGCACCAACTTATCTAAGAGCCTTTACCATCTAGTGTGTGCCTGAGAGAGGATGGATACCACCATGATACTTACAGAAAGCAACTCTTTCCAACTAATCAAAAGCTCCATGTTGTTGCTTGTTACAAATTTCAAACCTCATACATTTTTCAAATACTCATTCTTCATAAAATCACTCACTGGGTACTATGAAAGACACACCATCAACATGGTGTAGAAAGAACACTGGACTAAGTCTAAAAGCAGGAGTTCTGGTCCCAAGTTTACTTCTAACTTGGTTATTCCTATAAATTTACCTTATTTCTTTGTAAAATCATTTGAAAGAAGAGGAAACTGAACCTGTGCTTTTTAGATTCCTATGGAATAGATTCTGTAAGACTTCCTAAGTTGCCAGCCTAGATATAGCCAAAGGTCAATGAGCAAGCAGCACACCAGTTTGACAAGAAGAAACAATTCCACTCCTCACTCCATATCAAAACTAACCTTGCTCCCAACCTGCTCAACTGTCTGAGGAAAGTTAAAGGAGACCCAAGACATTCTTTCTCCCTTCACAGAGGTTATGAAGGAATGCAGGCAAATGAAAATGACTAAAGAGAAAAAAAGCCTGCCCAGCAGATCTGAGCTGAGCTGCGCTGAAACTCAAGGCCCTTCAACAATGGGGACCCCAGGGCTGAACACCACTGTGTCTGTCCTCAAGGGCCTCCAGAGTCGAGATTACAGGTTGATGTATTGCCAAAAGCGACAGTCTGAGACCTAAGGGTCCATTCAGTGTTTCTTGATCTGGCTCTCACATGAACTAGCTATGTGTCTGAAGTCACTTAATCCCTCTGGTTTCAGAATTCCTCATTTAAAATATTAAGTCAGCAAACTAGATCTAAGACTGTGTAATTATTTTCAGCAGCATAATTTTTAAAAATACAAACCAGAGTTTAAAAATTACTTTGTCCGGTTTTAACACTACCTAAATAGCTATTATTTGGGGTAAAAGTCGATACTAGGGGAGGGGGTTGGAAAAGACCTAAGAAGAGCCATCACGATAAGATCTTCCAAGAGGGGAACAGGGGAGGCCCTCACTCTATTACTGTCAGTCTCTTTGGTTCCAACTCCTCTCTGGCAGTTTGCCTCCTCCAGATGTGAAATTCAATTCTCAGTGTACTTAAAGGTAAGAAAAAAAAAATCAACAATATTTTAATCTTCTGACAGCCACTTAGAGCTTACCTGCATGCACCAACACAAAGCCCCCTCGCTTCTCTTTATGGGACTGCTTTGTTTCCAACTCTGTGACTGTTATTTTAACAGCCGAAACCTGAGATGATCTGGAAGGTTGCCCTTCTCCAGAACTCATCCCCTTCTCCATTGTCATTCTCCAAGATTACCATCTTCTATTGGGAAAAGTGCATACTTCCATCCAAAAGTAATTACAGCAGAGGAATTACCCTAAAGGAAAACAGTTAAAGATGATATACATTTCTTTCCACTAATGCACACATAACTTGTACAAATTCATGCAAAGATAACTTTCAAAAAAACCTAATTCTAAAGTTATTCAACTGGATAGTACAAAGAATATTAAAAGGTTAGAATTTAAATCTCACTGTCCACTGGCAGTACCTGCTTCAAGTCATATATACACAAGAACTGTTGTAAAAAGACTATACTGAGTCCAATAAAATTTTATCTTTCATTTTAGCTACACTGAAGAAAAACTCAATATAACTTAAATATCACTTTCCAATCCCTCCAAACCAAATACTAATAATCTCTGGGACATTCTAGAATCAAAGGTAGTGCTGGTATCATCACTAAGCCTTGATTTACAGCCTTGACTGCTGCTTACTTTTTCCCCTGCTTTACTGAAATATAATTGACATACAACATTGTGTAAATTTAAGATGTAAAACATAATGATTTGGTACATATATATACCGTAAAATGACCACCAAAATAAGATTACTTAACACATCCATCATCTCACATGATTACAATTTTTTGTGTCTGTGAGAACATATAATATCTATGGATTGCTGCTTAAAGAAATGAAGCAACATATAGATTCACACCTGTCTATGAAGAACCTCTAAAGAAAAACAGTTTAATGTCCCACAGCTCAGCTGTAAAGCACAAATGCTAACAAATTATATGAGAAAACCAAGAAATTAAAATAACACTTGTGCAAACACTTGTTAATTTTCATGAAAACCATTATTTCTGGAATTCTCAGCAGATAAATAAGATATAATATTTAATAAAACAAATTACAAGCAAATCTATGCCACAAAGTTTCTAATTTTTCTCAGAAGCTCACAAGCTTCTAACAATCTTGGCTTAGTAATAATGATGGCAGAATACATTTCAGATTAGGGAAATATAGACCATTTAAAAATCAACACACAGAGATTTAAAGAAAATCCAAGAGTCAGGCAGTTGAAATTAAACACCTAGTTTCACACTGTTAGATAAAAATCTACCTTATTCTAAAATGAGAAATGGCTGGGGCATAAGTTTTCCTCTTCCACTATAAAACATAAATAGTAACATAAAGAGCAACTTTGCTATCTACTCCAAAAAAGCAGTGTTACTCAGCGTTTGTTACCAGTCTGTAAGAGCTTATTATTTTATTAATGTATTAATTGCTTTAAATGCATGTTTTAATAAACAATGCAGTTTTCACAATTCTTTTCTCTGTTTTGTTTATAATTACAAATTTGAAACAATTTTATCTGCTAAATATTACAAAAATTAAACCTTTTACTTTTATCTTTCATTCACAATTTATTTCAATTTTTTTTGAGGTTTTGAGTGGGGTGGGGAGGGTTACATTTTACCAAAAAAATAGTCAACAATGGATCCAAAATTTTTAAAACATCATCTTTTACACCAGACATAGTCTGGGAAGCACTACATAATATGGTATTCTAACTTTCCTTAATTCCTGGTTAAAAAGAGTCCATTTACTTTTTATTATATAACATTTCATTTAAAAGACAAACAGTTTTGAATCAAAAAACATATACATATATGCTGTTGCATTAAAATGTTTATATATATTTATGACTGTAGAAAAAACTGATTACAAAAGAGTGCTGATGCTGATTAAACAAAAGTGAATTAAAATGGCTGTTTTTGTTTTGTTTTGTGGTAATGGCTGTCTTCCTAAAGAGGAATTTTCTTCCTTCCAATGACTTCACAAGGAGATGCCTCCATTGTCTTTATTTGACTTTGGTTCTTCTCTGAGATAGGTTACTATTTATTCATGTGTCCATTGACAAAGTAGAACGCAAATGATTACTGCCTCATCTGCCAACCTATCCAGGCTGTCATATGACCCAGCCAAGAAATGCACTTGGGCCCACTATTCCCACAAACACAGGATGAGTGAAAACTCAAACGCTGGAAAATTAAGAGATTCAGTTAAAGTGAAAACACATCCAACCAGTATGGGTTATTAAATGTTAGGCTACTCTGACTCACTGTCATCAGATGCCTTTTCCCAAAAAAATAAAAAATTAGACCATCTACATTTTATAATGAATAACTTTTGATGTAATAGGCACTTTATTGTATATGAGAGATCCAAACACACTGCTTTTCAAGCTTGTCTGAGAAAAATAAAATGTGGATGAATATGCTATTTCTTGAGCAATCTACTGTCCCTGAAATTGAGACTCTCTGATATTAATTTATTTAGCAAACCATGTCATCTCAATAAACTCCTCCAAAAATGCTGGCCCCAAAGTTCTGCTGGACTGGAAAAGGAACTCAAGAAGACAGGCTATCCAATGTAAAACTGGCCTCCAACTCCCAAAGGTTATTGGAATGTTTTTGATTCAATTAGCAATGAAGCAACTTCTATTCCAACATTTTTTTGTTTAACTCAGAACCCATTAGAGGTCTGACCTACCTAATAAATAAAGAGTTCCAACAAATGACAAAAAAAGACAATGAAAGGCAAATGGGCAATCCTAGGTTACAGAAAAATTTTAATAGTTTAAACAGATCAAAAGATGCTAACCCTTACTCAATAGAAAGCTACAAAATTAAACTATACTCAAATACCATTTTTTAATTTGGATTGCAAACGTCAGAAAGGTATGGTAGTATCATGTTTTGAAGGTACACAGAAAAAGGAGCTCTCACATATTGCGGGTGGCAGAGTAAGTTGGTTCAACAAGAGCAGTTTGGCAAAATTAATGCACGCTGAAGGACTGTCTGTAATAGCAAAGATATGAGCCAACAATATGTCTTGATAAAAGTGATTTTTTAAAAAAGCAGCCATTGGAAAAAATGAGGATGTTCTTGACATACAAATATGGAATAACCAATCTTGAAGATATTTTGGTAAGTAAAAAGGGCATGGTACAGAACTATGCAGTACTGTATTTTGAGGGAAGGGAAAAAAATAATAAAGTAAATTTATATATATTCAAAATACAAATCTAGAAGAATATGCCTTAAAAGACAGTATATTAATGGTCACCAGAAGATTTGGATGACTGACAGACAAAGGTAGGATGGAAATTCTACTGTTAACCATTTTGTACTTTTCAATTTTAAACCTGAATGTATTACTTATAAAAAAAATTTTTACTCATTTGTTCATTTATGGGAACATGAAGTAACTGGCTAAGTCCAAGTTCCAAAATAGGGCAAGCCTATGAGATCCCACTTACAAACTTCAGCATGAGGGGAAATGCCATGTGCTGAAGATTCTTAACACAGTCCAACTAGGAAAGGAATAGACAAAAACATGACCAATCAACAATATTGACAGGTCTTTTTTCTTTTTGTTTTTCTAGATCTTGAACTTCTGTGGCAGCACAAACTTCAGGTAATCCAAATTACAAAAAAAATAATAATTATTATAGTCTTTTATCTCTACAATTAAAACTGAGGAGTAAAAAATAAATCATGATCATAAATTAACATAAAATATCCCAGTGATATTTTTATCACATTTGTAGCAATGACTACAAATTTTTATTTGAAACTGATGAAGCATACTTACAGCAATACATCAATTCACAAAAAAAATGTGTACACTTCAGCTAAGCTTTGAGATAACACTCAACACAAAAAGTTTCCAATGAAAGGAGACGGATAAGCATGTTATGGTTTTACAGAACAGAAGACAATATTATAAGTCATTTTATTAAGCCTTTATTTCTATGAATATGGACACTTGGCAGTTTCCTAACAGTGATGATATTAAAATTCATTTTATTATTTCTAAAAAAACATTGGCAAATTGTCCATCCTCTGCAACACTTGCTTAAAAAGTTAAACATAAAATTACATGGGAGGAACAACCTAAGACAGGCACAGTCACAGGGAGGCCATCAGGTGAGAAATTGGGGATCAACAGAGGTGAGGCTTAGAACCTCACCCCCCGTTTTGAGAGAAATCTTCTGCATCCGTGGATGTTTTATTGCCCTTGCCTAGCTTGGATTAACACATAGTCTACAGGCACACACCTGATCATCTACATTTGCTCTCTTACAACACTAAACTATGTTTTCTACCTTTATCTTGCATCTACCTACCACTTCAGCATTTTATTAAAAATAATAATAATAATAATAATAATAAAGGGAGAAATGTGGGATCTACATATAAATCAAGTATAAAAATCAAACGAATATTCATATTTGACCTGATTGTTTATAGTTCATAATGCGTGATCAAAACCGAAAGTTTCTGTGATGACTGCCCATGTACTGTTCACCATGTAAGAACTTATTCACTATGTAAGAATTTGTTCACCATGTAAGAACTTGTTCGTTATGCTTCAGAAGATTGGAGACTGACGAGAATTAGGCTTGGGGTGGATTAATGATTGTGCATTGAGCATTGAGTCCCCTATACAGAATTTTATTGTTGTTAACAACCATTTGATCAATAAATATGAGAGATGCCCTCTCAAAAAAAAAAAAAAAACATAAAATTAGCATGACCCAACAATTCCACTCCTAGGTATATACCCATGAGAACTGAAAAGAGATCAACACGAAAACTTGTACATGGGGCTATGCAGAGAAGTCAAGATGGTAGCATGAATAGGACAGCAGAAATCTCCTCCCAAAACATATATATATTTTTGAAAATACAACAAATACAACTATTCCTAAAAGAGAGACCAGAAGATACAGGACAACAGCCAGGCTACACCTACACCTGCAAGAACCCAGTGCCTCACGAAGGGGGTAAGATACAAGCAGCGGCCTGGTGGGACCCAAGCGCCCCACACCCCACATCCCCGACGGGAGGAGAGGAGTCAGAGCAGGGAGGGAGAGGGAGCCCAGGACTGCTAAATACCCAACCCTAGCCATCCGCACCAGAGCGCAGACACACAGTACGTGGTGTGCTGGATACTAGGGAAATGGGACAGTAAAACCTGCGAGCGGGTCCCCACAGCCGGTGCCCCTGGGACAAAAGAAAAGCGAGTGCTTTTTGAAAGTCTTAAAGGGACAGGAGCCTCACCGCTGGACGGAAGCATCCCAGGACACTTAGCCCAGTAGCTGGGAATCCCGGGGAACTCCGGGGTGCACTAACCCCCTGAGCAGCAGCGCACCTCGGAGGCCCCTCACAGCAATAAACAGCCTCCCACCTGTGCCCACTCCAGCGAAGCACCACCATAGCAGAGCAGCACCCTGAAAGCGGCCACGCCCACAGCAACAGCCCGGCGCTCCCTCCACAGCGGCCCGGCAAGAATCAGAGACCCCATCTGCAAGCAGTTGCCCAACACAAGCCGCTAGGGGTCGCTGTTCTCCCAGGAAAGAAAGGCCATGAGCAAGTGGAAAGGGACTTGGTTCTCCCAGCTGACACACATGCCAACTGCACACAACTACCTCTATTGCCATAAAAAGGCAGAAGAATTGGATACAGACCAAGACTAACCCAGACATCCTCACCTGAGAGGGAATCTGGGGAGATAGGTTTAACCAATCTTCCTGAAAAAGAATTCAAAATAAAGGTCATAACCATGCTGATGGACTTGCAGAGAAATATGCAAGAGCTAAGGAGGGAGAATACAGAAATAAAACAATCTCTGGAAGGACTTAAAAGCAGAATGGATGAGGTGCATGAGGCCATTAATGGAATAGAAAACAGAGAACAGGAACGCAGAAAAGCTGACACAGAGAGAGATAAAAGGATCTTCAGGAATTTAAGAATATTAAGAGAAATGTATGACTAATCCAAACGGAACAATATTCACATTATAGGGGTACCAGGAGAAGAAGAGAGAGAAAAAGAGAAAGTGTCTTTGAAGAAATAATTGCTGAAAACTTCCCCAAACCGGGGGAGGAAATAGCCTCTCAGACCACGGAAGCACACAGAACACCCAACACAAGAGACCCAAAGAGGACAACACCAAGACACATAATAATTAAAATGGCAAAGATCAAAGACAAGGACAGAGTATTAAAGGCAGCCAGAGACAGAAAAAAAGTCACCTACAAAGGAAAACCCATCAGGTTATCATCAGACATCTCAACAGAAACCTTACAGGCCAGAAGAGAATGGCATGATATATCTAATGCAATGAAACAGAAGGGCCTTGAACCAAGGATACTGTATCCAGCACGATTATCATTTAAATATGAAGGAGAGATTAAACAATTCCCAGACAAGCAAAAGTTGAGGGAATTTACTGGCCACAAACCACCTCTACAGGGTTTTTAGAGGGACTGCTCTAGATGGAAGCACTCCTAGGTCTAAACAGATGTCACCAGAGCAAATAAAATCACAGCAAAGAGAGCAGAACAATCAAATACTAACTAAAGGCAAAAAATAAAATCAACTACCCACAAAAGCAGTCAAAGGAACACAAAAGAGCACAAAATAAAACACCTAACATATAAAGAATGGAGGAGGAGGAATAAGAAGGGAGAGAAATAATCATCAGACTGGGGTTATAACAGCTTAATAAGCAAGTTAAGGTAGACAGTAAGATAGTAAAGAAGCCAACCTTGAACCTTTGGTAACCACGACCCTAAAGCCTGCAATGGCAATAAGTACATATCTTTCAATAATCATCCTAAATGTAAATGGACTGAATGCACCAATCAAAAGACACAGAGAGATAGAAGGGATAAAAAAGCAAGACCCATCCACATCCTGCTTACAAGAGACTCACCTCAAATTCAAAGACATGCACAGACTAAAAGTCAAGGGATGGAAAAAGATATTTCATGCAAACAACAGGGAGAAAAAAAGCAGGTGCTGCAGTACTAGTATCAGACAAAATAGACTTCAAAACAAAGAAAGTCACAAGAGATAAAAAAGGACATTACATAATGATAAAGAGGTCAATCCAACAAGAGGATATAACCATTATAAATATATATGCACCCAATATAGGAGCACCAACATATGTGAAACAAATACTAACAGAACTAAAGGACGAAATAGAATGCAATGCATTTATTTTAGGAGACTTCAACACACCACTCACAACAAAGGATAGATCCACCAGACAGAAAAGAAGTAAGGACACAGAGGCACTGAACAACACACTAGAACAGACGGACCTAATAGACATCTATAGAACTCTACACCCAAAAGCAACAGGATACACATTCTTCTCAAGTGCACATGGAACATTCTCCAGAATAGACCACATACTAGGCCACAAAAAGAGCCTCAGTAAATTCAAAAAGATTGAACTTATACCAACCACTTCTCAGACCACAAAGGTATAAAACTAGAAACAAATTGTGCAAAGAAAGCAAAAAGGCTCACAAACACATGGAGGCTTAACAACATGCTCCTAAATAATCAAAGGATCAATGACCAAATCAAAATAGAGATCAAGCAATATATGGAAACAAAAGACAACAACAACACAAAGCCCCAACTTCTGTGGGATGCAGCGAAAGGAGTCTTAAGAGGAAAGTATATAGCAATCCAGGCATATTTAAAGAAGAACAATCCCAAATGAATAGTATTAAGACACAATTATCGAAGTTGGAAAAAGAAGAACAAATGAGGCCTAAAGTCAGCAGAAGGAGGGACATAATAAAGATGAGAGAAGAAATAAATAAAATTGAGAAGAATAAAACAATAGAAAAAAATCAATGAAACCAAGAGGTGGTTCTTTGAAAAAATAAACAAAATAGATAAGCCCCTAGCCAGACTTATAAATAGAAAAAGAGAATCTACACACATCAACAGAATCAGAAATTAGAAAGGAAAAATCATGACGGACCCCACAGAAAAACAAAGAATTATTAGAGAATACTATGAAAACCTGTATGCTAACAAGATGGAAAACCTAGAAGAAATGGACAACTTCCTAGAAAAATACAACCTTCCAAGACTGACCAAGGAAGAAACACAAAATCTAAACAGACCAATTACCAGCAAAGAAATTGAATCAGTAATCAAAAAACTACTAAAGAGCAAAACTCCAAGGCCAGATGGATTTATCGCGGAGTTTTATCAGACATACAGAGAAGACATAATACCCATTCTCCTAAAAGTTTTCCAAAAAATAGAAGAAGAGGGAATACATCCAGACTCATTCTCTGAAACTAGCATCACCTTAATACCAAAACCAGGCAAAGACCCCACCAAAAAAGAAAATTACAGACCAATATCCTTGATGAACATAGATGCAAAAATACTCAACAAAATATTAGCAAACCAAATTCAAAAGTACATCAAGAGGATCATACACCATGATCAAGTGGGATTTATCTCAGGGATAAGGATGGTACAACATTCAAAAATCCACCAACATCATCCACCACATAAACAAAAAGGACAAAAATCACATGATCATCTCCATAGATGCTGAAAAAGCATTCAACAAAATTCAACATCCATTCATGATAAAAACTCTCAACAAAATGGGCATAGAGGGCAATTACCTCAACATAATAAAGGCAATATATGATAAACCTACAGCTAACATCATACTGAACAGCGAGAGGCTGAAAGCTTTTCCTCTAACATCGGGAACAGGACAGGGATACCCACTCTCCCCACTGTTATTCAACACAGTACTGGAGGTCCTAGCCACGGCAATTAGACAAAACAAAGAAATACAAGGTATCCAGATTGGTAAAGAAGAAGTCAAACTGTCACTATTTGCAGATGACATGATATTGTACGTAAAAAACCCTAAAGACTCCACTCCAAAATTACTAGAACTGATATCGGAATACAGAAAAGTTGCAGGATACAAAATTAATACACAGAAATCTGTGGCTTCCCAATACACTAACAATGAGCTAGCAGAAAGAGATATCAGGAACACAATTCCATTCACAATTGCATCAAAAAAAATTAAATGCCTAGGAAAAAACCTAACCAAGGAAGTGAAAGACCTCTACCCCAAAAACTACAAGACATTCTTAAGATAAATTAAAGAGAACACTAACAAATGGAAACTCATCCCATGCTCTTGGCTAGGAAGAATTAATATAGTCAAAATGGCCATCCTGACCAAAGCAATCTACAGATTTAATGCAATCCCTATCAAATTACCAACAGCATTCTTCAACGAACTGAAACAAATAGTTCTAAAATTCTTATGGAACCACAAAAGACCCCGAATAGCCAAAGCAATCTGAGAAGGAAGAATAAAGCAGGGGGATCTTGCTCCCCGACTTCAAGCTCTACCACAAAGCCACAGTAATCAAGACAATTTGGTACTGGCACAAGAACAGAGCCACAGACCAGTGGAACACAAGAGAGACTCCAAACATTAACCCAAACATATATGACCAATTAATACATGATAAAGGAGCCATGGACATACAATGGGGAAATGACAGTCTCTTCAACAGATGGTGCTGGCAAAACTGGACAGCTACATGTAAGAGAATGAAACTGGATCACTGTCTAACCCCATACACAAAAGTAAATTCAGAATGGATCAAAGACCTGAATATAAGTCATGAAACCATAAAACTCTTAGAAAAAAACATAGGCAAAAATCTCTTTGACATAAACATGAGTGACTTCTTCATGAACATATCTCCCCAGGCAAGGGAAACAAAAGCAAAAATGAACAAGTAGGACTATATCAAGCTAAAAAGCTTCTGTACAGCAAAGGACACCATCAATAGAAAAAAAAGGTATCCTACAGTATGGGAGAATATATTCATAAATGACAGATCTGATAAAAGGCTTGTATGGGAGAATATATTCATAAATGACAGATCCAATAAAAGGCTGACATCCAAAATATATAAAGAGCTCACACACCTCAACAAACAAAAAGCAAATAATCCAATTAAAAAATGGGCAGAGGAGCTGAATAGACAGTTATCTAAAGTAGAAATTCGGATGGCCAACAGACACATGAAAAGATGTTCCACATCGCTAGTCATCAGAGAAATGCAAATTAAACCCACAATGAGATATCACCTCATACCAGTAAGGATCTCCACCATCCAAAAGACAAACACCACCACATGTTGGCGAGGTTGTGGAGAAAGGGGAACCCTCCTACACTGCTGGTGGGAATGTAAATTAGTTCAACCATTGTGGAAAGCAGTATGGAGATTCCTCAAAAAGCTCAAAATAGAAATATCATTTGACCCAGGAATTCCACTTCTAGGAATTTACCCTAAGAATGCAGCAGCCCAGTTTGAAAAAGACATATGCACCCCTATGTTTATCGTAGCACTATTTATAATAGCCAAGAAATGGAAGCAACCTAAATGTCAGTCAGTAGATGAATGAAAAAAGAAGATGTGGTACATATACACAATGGAATATTATTCAGCCATAAGAAGAAAACAAATCCTACCATTTGCAACAACATGGATGGAGCTAGAGGGTATCATGCTCAGTGAAATAAGCCAGGTGGAGAAAGACAAGTACCAAATGATTTCACTCAAATGTGGAGTATAAGAATAAAGCAAAAACTGAAGGAACAAAACAGCAGCAGAAACACAGAACTCAAGAATGGACTAACAGTTACCAAAGGGAAAGGGACTGGGGAGGATGGGTGGGAAGGGAGGAGTACGGGGGGGGGGGGTGAAAAGAAAGGGGGCATTACGATTAGCATGTATAATGTAGGGGTGGGGCACGGGGAGGGCTGTGCAACACAGAGAAAACAAGTAGTGATTCTACAGCATCTTACTACGCTGATGCATAGTGACTAATGGGGTATGTCGGGGTGACTTGGTGAAGGGGGAGTCTGATAAACATAATGTTCCTCATGTAATTGTAGATTAATGATACCAAAAAAAAAACTTGTACATGGATTTTTATAGCAGAATTATTCATAAAAGTCAAAAAGTAGAAACAACTCAAATGTCCATGAACTGATGACAGTTAAACAAAATGTGGTTCCATACAATGGAATATTACTTAGCCATAAAAAGGAATGCATGAACTCTGAAAACAATGAGTCAGATGCACAAGGCCAAATACTGAATTCCCATTTATATGAAATATCCAGAGTAGACAAATCTGAAGAGACAAAAAGCTGATTAGTGGTTGCCTAGGGCTGGGAAGATTAGGAGAATTGGAGAGTGACTGCTAATGGGGACAGGGTTTATTTTGGAGGCAATAAAAATGTTCTAAAATTGACTGTAGTGATAACTGCACTATTCTGAATATAATAAATACCACTGACTTGTAAACTTCAAGTGAATAAATTACACGGCAAGTGAATTATATCTTAATAAAGCTGTTTGGAAAACAGATTTCCTACTGCCCATAAACTCTATCTTTTCCCATAAAATATATCTTTTCCAAGTTACCATACTTAATGGCCTTTTCTTAATCTTCTGCTTGCAACCTTTTGATTGTTTAGATCCTCTACTCTTCCTGGCAAGCATGCCAATCTACTGACCTACCACATCACTGGCCATCTATGTGACTCCCAGACAGCCTGTCCATGGCCTATTCTCAAATGCCTCCTTCAGCAATTTCATCTACCGCCACTAAACTATTTTGTCTCGTTAAGTTCTAGCTACCAAGTGTCCTGAATAGCTCAACCTGGATCTTCCTCATTCTTAGCCTACCCACAACAACCTCATCTTTCCCCAGAAATCTAGTTCTTTCCACATTACTCCTTATTTTTCTCAATAACACAATCCTTTTCTAATTTACCTTGGAGTCATCTTGGATTGCACCCAGTTTCCAAATCCTATAGATCTCTCCCTCAAACATTTAACTTCCTTTTTCCTACTGCTTTGACCTTGTTCAGCTCACATACCTCTTAGCATAAATGTTACAAAAGCATTTTAACTTTCACCCCAAATCCAGGCTATCATAAAACAACCATCCACAATAGATTGCCAAAATAAATCTCATAAAAGACAGCTCACATGCCAAAAGACATGAGCAGGCAATACAAAAAAAGAGGAAATATAAGCTGGATATCCAAAGAAATATAAACAAAAATGAAATAAAAATGGCACTGTTCTGCCACCATAAACTGATGTAACCATTGGAAAAGAAATGTGTAAGTATCAAGAGTCTCACAAGTTATAATTTTATGTATCATTCCAGGGATACTCTATGTATGAACTAGTCTATATAGACACAAGTAACAGTATCATGAATACCTCTAAGGAGAACTGGGAGACTGTGGGGCTAGGATGAAAGGGAAACTTGATTTTCTCCTAATAACCTTTTGTATTTGATATTTTTTTTACTGGGTACTATCTACCAAAAAGAGAAGATTTAAGTCAGCCATCTCTGAGACCAAGATGAATGTAAATTAACTCAATCGTCAGGCCAGAGAGAAACTCAGAATAAAACATTGTTTTTGCTCCAGGGACTTTCATGGCACTGATTTAAGGTCTACATCTTGATCCTCTTTCTCAGAATGTTTTATTTTCTTACTGCACTTAATGACAATATTTTTTTTCTTTAAACTACTTAGAAAGTGACCACATGTTCTGTTTGCCCCTGGTGTTGAAGTTTTTCGCTCTAGATTTACTTAGTCTTTTAGAAGCAGTTGAAGGAGGAAGTCATGGAATCTATCCATCTTACAGCAAAAGACTTTTACAGAAATTCAGCCCTTAAGCTACAGCAAATTGATGAATAAAGCATTTTATTGCTCTGAACATCATGACTGAAGGTTTAATGACTCACTGAGTTCCAAAACATACTTATTTCATCTTTGACCTAGTAATTCCACTTCTGAGAACACTTTCTGGCAAAATAACTTTAAATACAGAAAAGGTTTTATACTTTTATGCTATGTTTAACACAGGATGATTTAGAAAAACAAAAATCTGTGAGCATCCTAAATGTCCAACATAGAAAAATGATTAAGAAAATGATAACCTATATATTTATGGTCAATTTTTTTAACAAGGGTGCTAAGGCCATTCAATGATTAAAGGGCAATCTTTTCAACAAATGGTGCAGGGAAAACTGGACAGCCAACATGCAAAAGAATGAAGTTAGACTCCAACCTAACACATACACAGAATAGCATATATACATAAAACTACACAGATCAAGACCTAAATCTTAGGAAAAAACAGGCAAATCTTCACGATCCTGAACCTGGCAATAGATTTCGCAATGTCATATGTAAATATGACACCAAAACCACAAGCAACTAAACAAAATATAGATTAAACTGGACTTTACCAAAAGTTTAAACTTTTGTACTTAAAAGGACACCATTCAAGAAAGTAAAATGAAATCCTACAAAATGGGAGAAAATGGAAAAAATACTTCAAATCATATTATCTGTTAAGGAACTTGATCCAGACCACATAAAACAATTCACAGAACTTCAATAATTTTTTTAAAATTCAGTTTTAAAATGAACAAAAGAATTGAACTGACATTTCTCCAAAGATACACAAAAGGCCAATAAGCACAGAAAAAGATGCTCAACATTATCAGCCATCAGGGATATGCAAATAAATGCAAATCAAAACCACAATAGATACCATTTCACAACCAATAGCATGGCTATAACCAAAAAGATAGATAACAAGTGTTAGCAAGGATATGAAGCATTCTGAACCCTCATATTCTGCTGGTGCAGGTTACTTTGGAACATACCTGGCAGCTCATCAAAAAGTTAGAGTTACTGTATGATCCATTCCATTCCATTCCTAGATTTATATCCTAGAGAACTGAAAATACATGTCCACACAAAAACTTGTACTTACAGCAGAATGATTCATAATACTCAAAAAGTGAAAACAATAAAAAATGTACATCAACTGATGATGGATAAACAAAATGGGACATATTCATATAATGGTCAGCCATAAAAGGAATGAAGTACTGACAGATGATACAACATAGATGACCTTTGAAAACATTATTCTGAAAGAAGGCAGACACAAAAGGCCACGTATTTCATAATTCCATTTACAGGAAATGTCCAGAATAGGAAAACCCATATACACAGAAACTAAATTAGTGGTTGCTATGGTCTAGGGCATTAAAGGGAAAGGAGATCCACTGGGGAGTGACTGTAATGGATACAGATTCTTTTGGGAGTGATTATGATGTTCTGGGCATTAGATAGTGTGTACAGCTTTATGAACATACTAAAAACTACTAAAACTTTAAATTGGTGGATTTTATAGTATGAGCATTATCCCAAAGAAAATCTATCCGGGCAATGAATGCAATGAACAAAAATTATGCTTTTAAGTTATGTCAGACATAAGCTATGAATGTAAGTTAAGAACATGCTATAAAAATTAGAAAGAGATCAAAATGTTGGGATGGAGGAACTGTAGGTGATCTCTTCTAATATTTCTGCATTTTTCCAGATAGTCTTTAATGAGCATGCACTCCTTTTATAAAGGGAAAGACTTTATTTAACATAAAAAAGGAAATCATTAAATTCCCGAGTGTATAAAAATTCCTTAGCTTAGTTTTCAACGATCTCAGTCACATGGTCCTCAAAATATTTTTCATTCCCCTCCCCTACAGAGGCCAGTCGAGCAACTGAATTCCCTCCTTCCGGAAACATGATGCCCTGTTCTTTCCCAGGGCGCCTCCAGCTACTGTTTTCCACCCTCCTCTCCCGTTGCTCCTTCTCCATCTTCGTCTTTTCCTCCTCCTCCTCCGCCGCCGCCGCGTGAGCAGTAAATGCTAACGTCCTGAGGGGACTCTACCCAAATCTCTGACACCAAGGGCTGTTTGGGCGCAGTCAGCCACGCATGACTAGGGCGCACACCCTCGGGTCTCTGTGAGCCTCAGGCTCGCTGAGACCCGCAGCCCGTAACTGCGAAGTGGGTGGACAGCGAAGACTCCCCACACACAGGCAGTCCCTTCCCTAGAAAACGAATGAGGCCGCCAAACTGGAACCAGGGCTGGGAAGGGAGCCGGCGCGGGCCCCACGCGCGACCGAGGGCAAGAGGGACATCCCGGTCCCGTCCTTCGGCACCGCCCCCGGGCAAGGGGCATCTAGCCGGTGGCCCGCGCCGGCCCCGGGGAGAACGTCCCAGCGTGCGCGCGGGGCCCGGACAAACACAGGCGCGGCTGCGGCAGCGGCGCGGACAGCGTGAGAAAGAGGGACACTCACCCGCGTCAGCCCGAGCCCTCACAGCACCGGAAGTAGTCACCCGCCCGTTGCCAGGGTGAGGAAGCGGGGGTGATGTCAAGCTTCCCTATTGGGTGGACGCGTGACCGCGTGGCCGGAAGCATACGCCCACGCGCGGCTTTGACTCCGCCCACTACTTTGGGGCTTTTCCCCGGGCCGCAAAGATTCCGCGTGGACTCCACCTGGAGCCTCGTTCTGAGCTGCGCAGGAGCCATTGACTGTCTCTGCCCATCCGGCCCCGTAGTGAGCCCGCAGGATGTGATTGTATCTGATCGCCTGTTGGGCGACTAGCGATGTGATGACAGAAAATTAAAGTAGCCACCATTTATTGAAGGGTCACTTAAGAGCTTAATTTTATCAATCATTGCAGCTCCCCCACTCGCCGCCATACCGTAGGGGAAACTAGTGTTCTTTTTGGATTGCGTGTGGGAGGTAGGGCCATCCTTGTTCTGGGGAGAATGAAAGCCTGAGTGGTTTTTCTTTACCGTCTAGCATCTAAGACCAAGTCCAAGTAACATGTAATCCCTTTAATGTTTCCTTGTAACTATTAACCTGAGACCTTTAACTACTGACGACCTTTAAACCTATCTTGGGAAGCAGAGATTGAAAAGAGTAAAGCAATAGTTCTCAAAGTATGGTCCCAGACCAGCAGCTTTAGCAAGAACTGGGCTCTTGCTAGAAATTTGAATTGTTAGGTCTCACCACAGATTTACTAAATAAGAATCTGGGTTTGGGACCCAACAGTCTGTTTTGACAAGCCCTCCAAGTGAGTCTTATTCACCTAAAATTTAAGACCACTGAACCAGAGGGTCTCTGAACCTAGTTGTAGAGATGGGGGTGGAGGCTGATGGAAGGAGCTCCTCAGAAGAAAGTGTAGTGACCAAGAATGTGTGCCTACAGCAATCAAGAAAATACCTTCAGTCTTACACAAACTAAGTTTATAAATTCTTGGATGTGCTACTTACCAGATGCCTAATACTAAGCAAATTACTTAACAGTCCTTAACTTCATTTTCCTTATCTGGAAAATGGAAGTAACAATACCTACTTCATAGGATTGTTTGAGAAAAATTGATGTAAGACATATAAAGTACTTAGCATATTGGCCTAATAAATGCAATGAGTAAGCAATTAATACTGTGACTGTAAAAAAGGTAACATATAAAAGGATTTGAGAGAGCATAGGAACAGGGAAGAGAGAGACAAGCATTTCAAGCAGACAAAGCCACATATGCAAAAACACACAGACTTGCAAAACTGAATTCTGGGAACCCAAGTAGCCCATTACTAACGAGGCATAAATGACTTTGATCTGATAGGCTTTAGATTTTGAAGTCGTTGGATAAAGAATATAAAATAAATGTTTCTTAAATATTTTTTCCCTGTAGAAACAAAACACGGGGATGGGGATGAGGTTGACGAGTTTCACCACACTCTTAAATGTTTTTAAAAAATAAATGAGGGAGTAGAAAACATGAGCAAAGAATAAGAAACTACCAAAAAATAATCTAGTTGACTTGGAAAAAATAAAATATCTAAATTAACATAAAATACAAAATTAGCATTGACAAAAAGCAAAGTAGAAGTATTAAACATCACTTAGACATTACTTAAGAAAAAAATAAAACTGAAAAGTAGACACAGACAAATTACCCAGATTGAAGATGAGAAAGATAAAGAGATGGGAAGTATGGGTGAGAATGTAATAAACACGGAAGATAGAATGCTAGGGATATAATGTCTAAAAAAAAATCATTAAATTCCAAGAACATACAGAATGGATTGACTAGGGAAGAGGCAATATTCTAAGAGATAATAGGTAAGAATTATCCAGAATTGTTCAAAAACAGGAACTCACATACATATTCAAGCTCATGAATCTCAAATTGGACATACAAAAGGAACCCAAACTACAACAAATTATACTGAAATTTCAGAAGACCAAAGACAAAAATTCCTTAAAAGCTACCAGAGATAGAATACCTACAAAGAAATAATTAGACTGAAAGGAGATATACCTCAGTGTAGCAATTAAAGGTAGAAGATGGTAAACAGTGTTTTCAAATTACTGATAAATTATTTCCAAAGTACTGAAGGAACATCAACCTAGAATTGTTCACCCAGCAAAACAGGCATTCAAGAATGAGAATGTAGTGAGAATATTTTCAGATAAACCAAAATTGAGAAAATTTACATAAACAAGAATATTTATGAAATACGTACTTCAGGAGGAATAAGATAATTCCAGAAGAATTGTTCAAGAAAAAATGAATGTTGACTTTGGGGCTCCCAAGTTCTGAGTCTAAGAGTCTCATAACAGGTTTACAGAGTTGTCTTTATCTCCACAGATATAGTCTCTAACCCTCTGATACCTATGCTATTTGCTTTTTAAGGTAAAGATTTGGCATATCAGCAGTAACTACAGAATGTTTTATATTTGTAATTGGTCATCTTACTGCTTTTGTTATGTAACAGTGTGGCAGATTATTTTTCTGAATATTGTCAACAATATTGTCCACATCATCTGTGCTTTGTATGATGTGACTTTGATAACTCCTCCCATCTAGAGATGTATCTATGTCCCTTTTGCTTGAATCTAGGCTGGCTTGGAATGATAGCAGAAGTGACCCCAGCTGACTTCTGAGGAAAGGTCACAAAAGCAATGCAGCTTCATTATGGTTCTCTCGTAGAATGCTGACTCTTGGATTCCAGCCACCATGCTCTGAGGAAGTCCATGTCTAGATGTCATGACCAACAGCCCCAGATAAGGTCCCAGCTAGCAGCCAGCACATGTACGTGAATGGGCCCTTAGAAACCTCCAGTTCCCAGCCATGTATTAACTTCCAGCCTTGGAGTCTTCTCAGCTCACGCTGCAAGCAGAGACAAGAGCGGTGAGAAGCCATCTCCATTTGCCCTTTCCAAATCTTGATCCACAGAACCTGTGAGCATAACAAAATAGTTCTTATTTTATGTCACTATCTTTATACCAGAACAGTACTTGATCACAGGCTCCAACAAGAGTACCACAGTTTACCTGCTCTGGAACTGAGGACACCATGCCTGGCAGTGGAAGCTCCACAAAAGCCAGCTGTGCTGTGAGGATAACCTCTTGGTGCTGGGCAGCTGCCATGCCTCCAATTCACCCACCTTATCCTCACGGACCAGTCATCTCCCCTCTTTTGAATTCCCCCCACCTCAGGTAACTTGGGGCTTTTTTCTTTATTTTTCTATCACTGATTTCTAGGGGTGGGAGGGAAAGCCAATTACATAGTAATAGTAACAGTATATCACATGGCAATAGTAGTAGGAACTGGAACAGATTTTGCTGCTTGCAAATGAGATGAATATCATAACAAAACATAACAAAATAACATAACATACATAAAACATACCACACTTGGTTGGGACAAAGTGTTGCAGCAAGGGTGGGAGGGGACCCTGAAGGAGAAGGTAAGAAGTCTAAAAACCTTGAGAAGGCTGCAGTAAGAACTCAAAGGGAGCTAAGAAGCTAGAGAAAAGGGTCCCTTGTTACAGCATGCCAGAAAGTTTGGTCCAAGCTTTAGAAAGCAGACACAAACCATCCCCAGTGTTTCCTGCCTAAATTCCTGACCCAGAGAATCCAAAAGCATAATAAAGTGGTTTTTCTTTTATGTCATTAAGTGTGGAATGGTTTTTTTCACATAGCAATATTAACTGAAACAGGAATAGAAGAAAAGATGTTAAGGTTTAAAAAAATGCACAAATAGGCTCCCTTTCATTTCTTGGACAACATGGTTACCTGCTGTGTTCACAGAATTTAGTTGCTTGTAACAATCACCTCCCAGTTCTGCTCTGTGCACCCTCATCTTGGACACCCAACCCAGACACCACCCTGGCCATCCTCTAGTAGCTTAAGTAAAAGAAACAGAACTCCCTCTAACCTGCCTTCAGACCTAATTTGTCAAATTTCTAACCTGTCAGGGCACTGGTTCTCAGGTCTTTTGAAATATTAAGAATGAACAGTTATCTACTCAATTCACTCAAAATGCTAAATATGAAAGAAAGGACTCTACTAGTTAATCTCCTTCAGGAACAATCTCCATCTCCCTGTTCCCTCTTCTCCCAAACCCTAAACCAAAACCGAGAACAAGCTGTGGAGTTGCTAGATTATCTCAAATCCTATCATGTGCTGCATCTCCATCCTTAAGCTCTAGATAAGCACCCTCTGTCATGGTTCTCTGGGAGCCTCCCTCCAGCTGCTATTCCTTGAAAACACTGATGACTTTAACAGTCGTGCCAGAAACATTATGTAAAGGTAATAAAAGTGTATTCATTTCCAAAGGCTAATTATCACAAATGTAGCTGCTTAAAATAGCACCAGTTTTACATCTCACAGTTTATGTGGTTCAGGTTTTCAGGTCCCCACAGGGTGGCAGTGCCATCTGATGCTCAGAATTGTCTCCCAGCTCCTTCCAGTTGTTGGCCAAATTCGTTCCTCTCAGCTATAAAGCTCGTTCATGACAGCTTTCACCATCTTCAAGGTCAGCAGGAACAAGCCCCCCTGACTTTTCCGCCTTCTAAAGGACCCAACTGATTATATCAGTGTCCCCAGGGGAATCTCCCTTTTGACTAACACAAAGTCGATGATGAGTAACAGAGTTTTATCATAAAAGGAGTGATAGCCCACCCTATTCATGGTTTCTGCCCACACTCATGGGGAGAGGATTAGGCAGGGCATGTGCTGGGGGTGGAATTCTCGGGGGCCATCTAGAATTCTGCCTGCCATGTGGATGAAAGCGGTAGATGGACCTCGACAGCCCTGCCAATAAACCTACGATAGATAGGCAGCTGTGGTTTTGCCTGCCCAGCATGAATTCCTCCTTATTCTGCTAGCAACACCCACTTCGGGGAACTGGCCGTCCTCTGGTGTATTGAGCATCAGGATGCTCTATGCTTGTCTGGCCTCGAGGTGAACAAGTGACCCAAACAAAGCGAAAAATTTGTTGCTTGCCTGGAATTTGAGTTTTGACAGGAATAACACAAAGTGTAAAAGCAGTTGAAATTTGCCAGCCAAGGCTATTTAATTCCTTGGTACTTGTCTTTTTCAAAGCCTGCTTCCTTATTTTTTCTTTCCATTATATGTTACTCCCTGTCTTTCCCACAAATTTCTTTTTACTTACACAATTTTTTAAACTGTGAGCAAGACAAATAAACACAAGATTGTTTGACTCTCTTTTTAAGCCCTGATAACAGTACATACATTATCTTCTAAACCCCAACAAAGACTGGCAGGGCCTGTTTTCACCCTTACTGTCTCCCTGTCCATCTGTCTGTCTGTGAAGTACCCGGCAAGCAATGTCATCATCCCTGATTCACAGGGCAACATAAGCATGCTTCCTGAAGAGCAAACTGTCCTTAACCATTCGTGGTTTAATTTTGCACCTTTCTCCACATTCACCTACTCTAATCTTTTATTTAATAAGTAATAGCATCACACTGTCTCAGAAACTTGTTACAAAGATTAAATGAGACTTCCTAAACCAAACCAGTGTCAGCCGCTCAGCCACCCCTCTCTGAGCACACTGTTTTACTTTTCTCAGCTTTATTGTGTTATACTTAATATACAAAAAAAAAACTACATATTTAATGTACACATTTTGAGAAATTTGGACATAGGCATACACACATGGTACTATCTCCACCATCAAGGTAATAAATATATCCATCATTTCCAAAAGATGTCCTGTATTCCTTTGCTTTTTTTGGTGGTAAGAACACTTAACATGGGATCTACCTTTTTCACAAGTGAGTAAGTACACAATACCATATTACTTACTATAGGCCCTATGTTGTACAATCTCTAGAACTTACTCATTTAATGTAACTGTAACTTTATACCCATTGAACAACAACTCCCTCATTGCTCCTCCCCCACAGCCCTGGGAACAACCATTCTCTTCTCTGACTCTCTGAGTCTAACTATTTTTGCCTCCTATAAGAGGAGTTGTGCACTATTTGTCCTTCTGTGACTGGCTTACTTCACGTAACCTAGTGTCCTCTAGGCTCACCCATGTTGTCGCAAATGGCAGGAGTTCCTTCTTTTTCAAGGCTGAATAATACTCTATTGTATGTATATACCACATTTTCTTTTTCCATTCATCAGTCCGTAGATATTTGGATTGCCTCCATATCTTGGTTATTGTGAATAATGCTGCAGTAAAAGTGGGGGTGCAGCTATCTCTTTGAGATCCTGATTTCAATACTGTTGGATATGGACCCAGGTGTGCAATGGCTGGATCTTCACGACCCCCTCCAGGCCTCCTTGGGCCCCCCTCCTTGCTTTCTCTCTGTCAGCAGCACTCAGCTCCAGCAGAGCCTTTCTAATATTTTCCTATTCCCTTTGATTACTGACTGTCTCTCCTGAAAGGTCAGCTCCATGGGGACAGGGGCTTTAAAAAAACGTATTGATGGTTAACATAAATAAAGGAAAGTGCAGACTGATGACTCTGAAAAGTGAACGTGCTGCATAGGCATTCCTCAGGCCAAGTAAAAGAAGTCACAACCTCTCCCTGGGGTAATCCTGGTGTCTAACATCATCCATTCACTTTGTCTGTATTTAAACTTTATGTAAAGGATATGTTACATTTTACACTTTAGTGTCCATCAACTTCATGCTTTGAGATTAGTCCATATCATATATTTATTCTCATCACTCTGTAGTATTTCATTGGATGATCATTTACTTATCCACTCCACCACTGCTGGGCATATGGGTGTTTTCCATTTGGGGCCTGTTATGGGTTGCACTGTGTCCCCAAACAAAATGCTGAAATACTAACCACAGGTACCTGTGGATGTGACCTTATTTGGAAATAGGGTCTCTGCAGATGTAATCAAGTTAAGATGAAGTCACTAGGGCCAGCCCTTAATCCAAGATGACTGGTGTCCTTATAAGAGGGGTATTTGGACACTGCCACAGACACACTAAGAGAAAAACCCTGTGAGGACTGGAGTGATCCGGCTGCATGCCAAGGACCACCAGGGATCAAAGGCCACCAGCACAAGCTAGAAAAAGATAAGGAAGGATTCTTAGAATGAGTATAGCCTTGCCAACACCTTGATTTTAAACTGCCAGCCTCTAGAACTGTGACATAATATATTTCTCTTGTTTTAAACCACCCAGTTTATGGTACTTTATTATGACAGTCCTGTAATACGGAACTATTACAAGTAGTACTTCTTTGACCACTCTAGCACATGTCTTTGGCTATACACATGCACACATGCTTCACACTAACAGTTCTGGGTTGGCTGGCTCAGCTGAGCACTTATCACTTGTGGTTCTCTCATGCCATAGTCGGTACATGGCAGCTGGGGCTAGAGTCACCTGAAGGCTTCTTTGCTCACATGTCTGAGCCTGAGCTATTATAGCTCGATCAGCTGGGCAATGGTTGGCCATCTCTCACCATGCAGCCTCTCTGCGTGACTTGGACTTCCTCATAGCATGGAGGGCACAGTGTAGTTGGACTTCTCACATGGCAGCTTCCCCTAGCAGGAACATTCTAAATGTTCATGACTGCCCCTAGCATGAGCATTCTAAAAAAAAGGAAGCAGACACTGATAGTCCTCTTAAATTAGGCCCAGAACTAGTAGAGTGCCACTTACATCATAGGATGGCCAATCAAAGGCCAGAGAAAATTTCAAAGGGTGTGTCATTCTCTCCACCACTTGATGGTAGATAGTCAGACACAAGCAGACAGGGGGTTGAGGACTTTGGCCAGATACAAGCAGACAGGGAATTGAGGACTTTGACACATATTTGTACAGAAGGAAGGAATTGGTGGTCACATTCTTGGAGGCAAACTGTCACACTCAGTAAGGGCTCAGTAACAAACAAAACAAAAATGTCACTGAGTAACAAACAAAACAAGCGAAAAATGAATTTGTTAAAAGGGTGGGATAACTCACAGAGACAAAGGGAAAACTCCCAGAAAACATAGGAACCAGAGAATTCTAGCTATCTAATAAGAACTAATGGATGAGATTTCTAAGTACAACCACAGAATAAATCAACATCGTTCATTTTTGAAACTTGTGTTTCTATTCAAGATGCAAATTCCAGGGTGGACAAAAATGTTGCAGCATAAATTGGATGATGTGTTTATACTTCATCCAACAGAAGGCAAGATCCTTGAACTCATAATCCCACTAAAACTGCATAAAATGGGGGAAGGAAATTGAGGAGATTTTCCAAGGGCAGGGGACATGCATGAATGATAGGATGCAGAAACAAGATGCTCACTGTTTAGGATGCTTTGAGAATAACTTTGCCTAAAATAAGAGGATGTCAGGGTCTTCCCACTCCCTATAATTTTTTTTCTTGATATTTGCCAATGCTATACTATCTATTTCTGTGAATTCAGTGCAGTTTCAGCAAATTAAAAATTTATAATTTGTTTGGAATTATTGACCCTTATTATTTTATGTAGTTTAGAACCAATAACATATCTCTAACCTTTATAATATTTACAAGGAAGAATGTAGCTGATAGAGTTATGATAGGTAGATAGCCAGACACAAGCAGACAGGGGATTGCGGACTTTGGCCAGTGGACAGACGCTTGTTGACATTCTTAACTGTTCTCATGGGATGTGGGGACTGATGGTATAGGTAACAGATCTGCCAAAACTGGCTGGTTCCAACATGGAGAAAATGACCCTTACTTCACCTCAAAACACATTACACCTTCATCCCTTGGCACCATGACGGTTCTGAGGCAGGCCATCTAAAGACAAAAAGAGGGCATCACCCTATTTCCCAGAAATCCTCTCCCTATTCTGAGAAAGTCCCACTTATCCTGATAATATTCCACCAAACACCTAAACTCCAGCTATAAGACCACCCAACATGAACCCTCCTGTATTGCTCATCTCTCAAGTATGCCCACATTCCCTCCTTGAGTGTGTACTTTAGTTTTATTAAATTGTTGTGTGCTTGTACCTGCTCAAACTGCTCATAAATTCTTTCTCGATCAGAGTCAAGAGACCTTTTCCAGGTTGGGATTTCACCTAGTGTGCAGGGAGAGACTTCCCCAGACTGGATTTCCTGACAACATTTTGGTGATCACACAGGGTAACTTCTGTCTATTCCAATGTTCCTCTTAAGTGTAAGGATGATATCAAAGGACAGTATTTTGTCTATTAAGCTATAACCTTCCTTCTTTACTCTTATTATGTAATTCTTCAAAAATGTACAAAGGTTGAGAGAACAGTATAATGACATCCCATATTCCAATCACTAATTAACCTGTAGTTTGGGTTTATTCTGGCTGTTCATGCTTTTTCAGCAGATACCTCTGTTGTCCCCACCACATCACCTTGGCTGCCTCTGATTTAATCTCTAGCAGGCAGCTCCAACTTGCACTGTCAGCTTCCCTGTCTTTCTTTCTGCTTCTGGCCCATTTCCAATGCTGCAGTTGCTTGCTCAGCCTTAGTGCCCAAATACTGCCTAGAAATGCTCAGGCATGAACCCCTTCAGAGGTAATCCTCAACCAGCCTTCTATCCTTCAGGCCAATTCTGAAAAGCATCCTGTAAACTTCTCAGAGTTCTCAGGTGCTGAGTCCTAGGTTGTCTACAGCAGCAACTGATGAGACATCCCTACATTAGCTTTTCTTCCCCCTCTGCCCCTTACTCTCCACAGTCCTTCACTTCTGCTTCCTACAGCCACCTCCCAGAAAACTCCTGCACTTGAGTTCCTATCTCAGGGTCTGTGTTCAGGGGAATCCAGACTTAAGAGTTGCATTCTTCACCTAGTCATTCCTTTTGGGTATGGTCAAAGTCTAATATTCATTTCTATGAAGCTCATTTTGCAGACAGGATTTAAGATGCTTTTCAAGATGCTGACCCATGTGGCTAACTGTCCTATATAGGAGCAGTATAATTCTACTTTTCTACAAAAATTAAAAGTAGTATTTTCTACCAGTATTCTTGCTTATTAGCTGGAAGGGAGGAATGAATGAAGGAAGGGAGGAAGGAAGTTTAAGGAATAGAGGAAGAGAGGGACAAAAGGAAATGGATGACCTATCCTTTCTGACAGTTTTACTACAGAATTAAGGTGTGCTTTAGGAGCTGAACATAAATAACTCCACCCACCCCATCTGATTTCTGAGCTTAATTTCCAAATCCCAGACTAGAGCCATTCTAACCCATGAGCACCCTTAAGATGTGTTAGCAAGTGAATTGACTGTCAGCACCTGGAGACCTGGGAACACACCCAGACCCCCAGGGAAGCTGGGCGCAAGGGTCAGAGGACAGCACCATTGCAGGCTAGTGCCTCTAATGGGAAACAGATGCTCCCAGCTGTCGCCTGCCATCAGCCTGCTCACCAACTGTTTTCAGCCCTGGTTCCTTCTGGACCAATTCAGCTGTATAAACACACTTTTACCCACAAGCTGACTGTGGGACAGCCAACAGATCTGTCTTCTTTTCTATTAGGAGAGCCTGCCTGTGTTGAGTCCAAGGCTTAACTCGTTAGGAAAACAATTAAACAAAGGTGGATTTTTTCTTTTCCTTTTCTTTGTAATTTTTAGGCTTTATTTTTTTGCTATCAGGATGCCTGGGTGGTATTAGCTGATGGCTAAACTATTGAGAGTTGAGGGCAAAGGGAATCTGTTTGAAATAAGAATGCCTTACAGAGAGATAGAGAGGCACTGTGGGAGAACAGGAGGCTTGGGTTCTGGAAGTAACCACATAAATGATCTTGGGAATATGACTTAACCTCTGTAGGGCCTCATTTTCCTTTATCTGTGAAATGAAGGAGTTAGACTAACTGATCTCTAAAAGAATTTCTCAGTACTCATGTTTTAAATAATTTGTTGTTTTATGGCTTTACTTTTTACATATTCTTTTACCCAACAAATATTTTCTGAGCAACTGTTAGGTACTTAACAGTCGACTCAGCACTTATAAAATGTTAGCATTAGAAAATTCTTTAGAGAGCCCAGACTGTGGTAGGCATCTGTTTTCTTTTCTCTCTCCATCATCTCTTCCTTTTTTTCCCTGGTAACAATGTCCCTTGGACTACAGAGACTGATCTCCAGCCCATCTTATGCGGCTTTACTGGGTCTTCCAGTCAGTTCCCTGGCAGCCTGGCCCACCTATGAGCATATGACCCAGACCCAGCTAATCACATACCATCCATGGGGCTGTAAGGCTAAGCTCATCACTCATTTCAGGCCAATCCAAATTCTTCCCTGGAATCTTATATTGTGGATTTTTGGGGAAACAATTCCCTTTTTCATGTCAGTTTACCAAATTGGAAAGGCATAAAATCTATATGGCCACTCTCTTTTCCTGTTGCATGGAGAAAGTTCATCTAAAGTCAGAAAAACTAAGGTCAACCCATGAAGAGAAGGGGGAAATTTCAACTGGTCTGGTTTGAAGCCCCCTCCCTCCCAGTTATGTGTGCCAGTCAATCAATCCATTTCTCTCTCCCTCCTCCCGACTCAACCTAGTTTGAGATGGCTTTCTGTCACTTTCTACCAAGAGTCCTAATAAATAGTCAATTTTTTAAAAATGTAATTCTCATAATGTTTGGGACTTTTATAAGGTTATATGGCTAATGAGTAACAGAGCTGGGACCCAATCATAGATCTCCTGACTTCCAAACCAGTTCTTTGCTGTTTTATGTTTCTTTCAACTTTGAATGATGAAAATTTTCAAACATACATAAAACTTGAAAAATAAAAAAGCAAGCACCTGGATATCTACCACCTAGATTCTACCATTTACTCTATGCGCTTTATCACATATGTAGCTGTTTCTCTATCCAGGCAAAAACTTATCTAATTTTTAAAAATAAATGTTGAAGTAAATTACAACCCATCTGTTGTGTTGTGCCATCCATCAGCCTTTATAGGTATGGTGGTATGTTGGATGGGGCTTGTCCACATGCAGACCCTTTACACGTGCAACCAAGGGTGGAGTGGTGAACCTAGAGGAGAAACACAGTAAATAAGTAAAAAACCAAAGTGGACAAGATCATCTTTGCTGGTGATGAGTGTTACAAAGAAAATAAAGCAGAGTAATGTCATAGAGCATGAACTAGATTAGGAACTAGATTAGCTCTTGGAAGCCTCACAGGGAGGTGACTGGGATTACACCTTTATGAGAAAGGAAAACAAGTCAAGGTTTGAAGGAACAAGATGGGGAAGAAGGAAGAGCAAATACAAAGACCCCACAGTGTTCTTGTTAGGTAGAAAGATAGGCGTGAGCAGCCATGGAGGGGAAGATAAGGTTCAAGGGAAAAACTGCCCAGGTAGGGGGTTGCACTTGAAGACAACAAAGGCTTTGCAGGAAGGTAACTTCGTTGCCTGTCGGGACCAGGCCAAACTGGTCCCAACCAAATCACAACTCAGGCACAATGAGCAAAACTCAGAACTACCCAAACCACACTGCATCATAATCTCATTAAAATAAAATTGTGGAGTTTCTTTCCCACCCCCATGGGCTCTTCTTTGCATTTGGGAAAAGACATGCACACCAAGAGGAATGGGTGTGTAACTAGAATTGTCAATCAAATAACCTCACCGTGTCAATCAAAGAGGGACCTTCCTCCTGGAACATGATAAATAGATCTTCCCCTAACTTCGGTGCCTTTGTCTACCTTAACTCTGGCCCGCTTCTCCCTTGGAATGAGATTCAAATAAAACTTTAACTCTGCTTCACTACCCTGCCTTTCAGTTACTTGTTGTCGCAGGGACAAAAACCGAGAACAAGCCCAACCCAACACATTCTAGCACCAGAAATAAGCGTAGAAAAATATCTTCTTCTCCTCCTTACTATCACCATCAACATCCTCATTGTGATTGGAAGTACATGTGGTATATTTAATAATCAGTCATTGCACTTCCTAGGTGAGATGAATCATTACATCTTGTTTCTAATTCTTTTGGCCAAACGGTATCTCAGTAATCCTGCCAGTCACTTTCTAGACAAAGATAAACAGCTCCAAGAGTAGTTTTGACACACAGAAGCCCCATAAGTCTACAGAAGCAAGCTGGTCTAAACAGGAACATGTTGGTCTTTCACAATTTTGCTGGTCCAAAGAACAGGCTCAAATTACATCCCAAACAACTCATGGTTTCTTCCGCTGCTCTTTTAACATTGTAATTAGTAGGCCCTTGGCCAAAATAATTGTTAGTTTATCTTGTGTAAATGGCTTAAATATGTGTTTTAGCATTAAAATGATCCAAAACCAACACTTTGCATTGCTTTCAAGTGCCTTTTTGACCTTCCCTCAGTGGAAACCAAATTAATTTAAAGCTTTATAAGTGAAATGTCTTAATCTTCTGAGGCACCATTCTGCCCTCGTTGGTTTCAGGATCATAAGGAGATGGGCGTCTTCAGTTTCTTTTATTTTTCAGTAATTCTTTCTGTAATTGTTGAGATATTTGTTCAGAAATGAGCCAGAGAACATATGCTTCAAGTTTTATTTTTGTGGTTTTTTTTAGCCATCCCATGAATAATGTCCAAAACATCAATATTAAATGAAATTAATACCATAACCAATCAGGACATTTGGTTAGTATGTGGCCAACTGCATTTTTCTAGTCCAATTCTACAACTATAGAAGATGGACTAGAAAAGTCCAAAATATCCCTAGAAACAACCAAATGGAATATTTTTAGATGCAGAAATTATATATACCATGGTCATTTAAAGCCAGATTTACCACTGGAAAATTTTATTTCCTGGGAGCAAAACCGTGATGAACATATTGAAGTATGGGGGTGTCTCTGTTTACAAACAGGAACACATTGTCACTTTACAGCAATATTTCTGCAATTGTAGAGCTGGCTGAAGCCATGGTGAAGCTGTTGGGGCTCACTTAGATTGGATGTCTTTGACCATTTCTGTGCCCCTCCCTAATTCTCTGTTTCCACCTTTCAGAGCCAGCACTCACTATCTTCAGAGGCCATTCCTTGGGCTCTGAGCCACTTGCTCACTTCACTGAGACCCGTAAGTGCTGGGAGTTCACATGTCCCTAGGGTCTTCTTTGGCCAATGAGTGAGTGGTACTGCAATATAAAAGCCTAGCTCCCTTCCCTTGAGAAAGTACAAATTCTAAGGTATACTTTCAACTCTAGAGCCTCCCTGTGGGATCCAGTTCACTCATTTCACAGATGACTAACCCAATCTATCAATCCATAAATATTTGTTGAAAGCCTACTGTAACTCTGGGGGGAGTGGGAGAATGTGTACCCAGCCCAGGACAAGTAAACCTTTGAAGCCGAAATCAGTCAAAGAGAAAAATAAAGTGGGAGAAACCCATTTATTGCTTACAAGAAGTCATCTACTAACACTCACCTGAGTCTCTCCCTGTCCTGGCTGGCAAGAAACTAAAAAAAACCTCTCCAGTCCTGGTGTGTGCTTGCCTCTTCCCCTGTTTCTTGTAAGCACCTATTGTTATGGAGATGGTACCTCTCTCCACCGCTTGTAAACATTTATTGATATGGTGATAGTCTAAGACCAGGTGAGAGATTATGGAAATATCGCATATTTACCCACACCTACCAAGTGTGGAGCACAGTTAGGCATGGAGACATAGGATGGAAATGAAAGTGCTCTGACCCCAGTTCCACATCATCTTCCCTCAGAGCCAGTGTGAGTCCAGGGGAGGGTGTTACCAATGACAAATATGTGAATTCCCTCTTGCATTTCAGTGTTCATTCAGACATTATTAGCCAACACAGATGGAAGCTGGGGGGGAGAGAAACCTAATGAAGATCAATGGTAAAATTGTGTAAATCATCTATTACAATGAAAAGTAGCTATGAGTAGAAAATATCCATAGATGTACCCATGTCCAACAGCCTTCACTGAAAAACTCTGAAACATTATTATTTGATTATTAATATAATTTTCTTCTAATCACCATTGCTTATCTCTATGATTTGCAAATATAAAATATAATGACAGATAGAAAATTGTAGGAAGTGGTCTTATTTTCTCCCCAGAGATCCTAAACACTCCTGTGGGAAGCTGCTAGTAAAAGCACCTCTAATCCTACTCTGTGTTTCCTTTTTTTTTTTTTTTTGGTAGATAATTATTTTTCATTGAAGGGTAGTTGACACACAGTATTACATTAGTTTCAGGTGTACAACACACTGATGCAATATTTATATACATGATAATTCTAGGAACCAGCTATCACCATACCAAGTTGTTACAATATTTTGACTATATTCCTTATGCTATACATTACATCCCGGTTACTTATTTATTTTACAATTGGAAGTGTGTACTTTTTTTTTTTTTGTGATGGCATCTCTCATATATATTGATCAAATGGTTGTTAACAACAATAAAATTCTGTATAGGGGAGTCAATGCTCAATGCACAATCATTAATCCACCCCAAGCCTAATTTTCATTCAGTCTCCAAACTTCTGAAGCATAATGAACAAGTTCTTACATGGTGAACAAGTTCTTACATAGTGAATAAGTTCTTATATGGTGAACAGTACAAGGGCAGTCATCACAGAAACTTTTGGTTTTGCTCATGCATTATGAACTATTAACAGTCAGTTCAAATATGAATACATTTTTGATTTTTATACTTGATTTATATGTGGATACCACATTTCTCTCTTTATTATTATTCTTTTTAATAAAATGCTGAAGTGGTAGGTAGATACAAGATAAAGGTAGAAAACACAGTTTAGTATTGTAAGAGAGCAAATGTAGATGATCAGGTGTGTGCCTGTAGACTATGTGTTAATCCAAGCTAGGCAAGGGCAATAAAACATCCACGTATGCAGAAGATTTCTCTCAGAACAGGGGGGGTGAGGTTCTAAGCCTCACCTCTGTTGATCCCCAATTTCTCACCTGATGGTCGGGCCCCCCTGCGACTGTGCCTGTCTTAGGTTGTTCCTCCCTTGAGGAATCTTACCCGTCTCTGGCTAACCAGTCATCTTCCGGAGCCATACAGGGAAATGTAAAGTTGGTAAGTGAGAGAGAAGCCTTATTGTTTGAAAAGGTTAGCTTTTCACTTCTTCGCATATTAATGCCCTGTGGCTTCTATGCCCAGCATTTGTCTTGAGGTATCTTTACCACTTGGAAGAATTATGATACTCGGTAAATTTGATATGAGGCACGAATTATATTTAAGGGTTGTAAATAGGAAGGAAGAACAAAAGCTATACAAGTAGCAGGCGGAAGAAAACATGGGAAGATTGATTATTTCTTTGACATATCTTCTTGTAGAGTAACTTCAGCATGTATAGGTTTTAAACTAATAATTAAATTGCACACACACATTAATATAATAGGAGTATAGTTACATAACCAAAGCATACCTGTAATTACCAGCCATCTCCAGTGAAACCAAGAAAACCAGTTAGGCACCTTAGGCATTTGTGAAAACTTATCTATGATGTGGTGGATATTGTCCAACTGAACTTGAACAGTCTGAGAGAAATCAGACAAATTAAAACAACCCATTCCTGGGGACTGTTCATATCCCATATGTTCTTTTAACAGTAAATAGTCTGTAGTTGTAAGATTTTGGAGCGCTACAATTTGCACTTCTCCTACTTCTTGGTTGAGTTCCAACAGTATAGATCCAGTCAAATTTGTTGTTTTACTGTATGCACAGGCCAGCTTAGATATCTCTTTCTTCATTCCCATGGCAAGTCCAGGAACTGGTGGGACGAGTGTATGTACACCTGTAGCAGTGCGTGGATCTTTGTTGGGGTTTTTTGATGATCATCTTCTGGCATGAGTCTTCCAGAGAGTGCTGATGTTGGAAGTTCTTTTTCATATCGTATCTTAGTTCATTTTTGGGGTAGCCCAATTAGGCTTTGATCCTCTGTATAAACACAAACAGACCCTTTGCCTACACTTTTATATGCCCTTTATATCATTGTGTAGAGCTCATTGGAGGTCACCAAACAGGAACTGCCTTTTTTTTTTTTTAACATTAATCTACACTTACATGACGAATACTTTGTTTACTAGGCTCACCCCTATACCAGGTCTCCCCTATATAGCCCTTTACAGTCACTGTCCATCAGCGTAGCAAAATGTTGTAGAATCACTATTTGTCTTTTCTGTGTTGTACAGCCTTCCCCTTTCTCCCACCCCCCTATGGATGCTAATCTTAATACCCCCCTTTTTCTCCCCTCCCTTATCCCTCTCTACCCACCCATCCTCCCCAGTCCCTTTCCCTTTGGTACCTGTTAGTCCATTCTTGAGTTCTGTGATTCTGCTGCTGTTTTGTTCCTTCAGTTTTCCCTTTGTTCTTATACTCCACAGATGAGTGAAATCATTTGGTATTTCTCTTTCTCCGCTTGGCTTGTTTTACTGAGCATAATACCATCCAGCTCCATCCATGTTGCTGCAAATGGTAGGATTTGCCCTTTTCTTATGGCTGCGTAGTATTCCATTGAGTATATGTACCACTTCTTCTTTATCCATTCATCTATCGATGGACATTTAGGTTGCTTCCAATTCTTGGTTATTGTAAATAGTGCTGCGATAAACATAGGGGTGCATTGGTCTTTCTCAAACTTGATTGCTGCATTCTTAGGGTAAATTCCTAGGAGTGCAATTCCTGGGTCAAATGGTAAGTCTGTTTTGAGCATTTTGATGTACCACCATACTGCTTTCCACAATGGTTGAACTAATTTACATTCCCACCAGCAATGTAGGAGGGTTCCCCTTTCTCCACAGCCTCGCCAACATTTGTTGTTCTCTGTCTTTTGGATGGCAGCCATCCTTACTGGTGTGAGGTGATACCTCATTGTAGTTTTAATTTGCATTTCTCTGATAATTAGCGATGTGGAGCATCTTTTCATGTGTCTGTTGGCCATCTGTATTTCTTTGTTGGAGAACTGTCTGTTCAGTTCCTCTGCCCATTTTTTAATTGGGTTATTTGTTTTTTGTTTGTTGAGGCGTGTGAGCTCTTTATATATTCTGGACGTCAAGCCTTTATCGGATGTGTCATTTTCAAATATACTCTCCCATACTGTAGGGTTCCTTTTTGTTCTATTGATGGTGTCTTTTGCTGTACAGAAGCTTTTCAGCTTGATGGAGTCCCACTTGTTCATTTTTGCTTTTGTTTTCCTTGCATGAGGAGATATGTTCAAGAAGAGGTCACTCATGTTTATGTCTAAGAGGTTTTTGCCTATGTTTTCTTCCAAGAGTTTAATGGTTTCATGACTTACATTCAGGTCTTTGATCCATTTTGAGTTTACTTTTGTATATGGGGTTAGACAATGGTCCAGTTTCATTCTCCTACATATACCTGTCCAGTTTTGCCAGCACCATCTGTTGAAGAGACTGTCATTTCGCCATTGTATGTCCATGGCTCCTTTATCAAATATTAATTGACCATATATGTCTGGGTTAATGTCTGGATTCTCTAGTCTGTTCCATTGGTTTGTGGCTCTGCTCTTGTGCCAGTATCAAATTG
Organism: Manis pentadactyla; assembly: GCF_030020395.1. Classification (NCBI taxonomy): domain Eukaryota; kingdom Metazoa; phylum Chordata; class Mammalia; order Pholidota; family Manidae; genus Manis; species Manis pentadactyla. Next base: position 138,299,067 of record NC_080023.1, on the reverse strand, counting down.
TTTTGATTACTATGGCTTTATAGTAGAGCTTGAAGTTGGGGAGTGAGATCCCCCCTACTTTATTCTTCTTTCTCAGGATTGCTTTGGCTATTCGGGGTCTTTGGTGTTTCCATATGAATTTTTGAATTATTTGTTCCAGTTCATTGAAGAATGTTGCTGGTAGTTTCATAGGGATTGCATCAAATCTGTATATTGCGTTGGGCAGGGTGGCCATTTTGACGATATTAATTCTTCCTAGCCACGAGCATGGGATGAGTTTCCATCTGTTAGTGTCCCCTTTAATTTCTCTTAAGAGTGACTTGTAGTTTTCAGAGTATAAGTCTTTCACTTCCTTGGTTAGGTTTATTCCTAGGTATTTTATTTTTTTTTGATGCAATTGTGAATGGAGTTGTTTTCCTGATTTCTCTTTCTGTTGGTTCATTGTTAGTGTATAGGAAAGCCACAGATTTCTGTGTGTTGATTTTGTATCCTGCAACTTTGCTGTATTCCGATATCAGTTCTAGTAGTTTTGGGGTGGAATCTTTAGGGTTTTTTATGTACAGTATCATGTCATCTGCAAATAGTGACAGTTTAACTTCTTCTTTACCAATCTGGATTCCTTGTATTTCTTTGTTTTGTCTGATTGCCGTGGCTAGGACCTCCAGTACTATGTTAAATAACAGTGGAGAGAGTGGGCATCCCTGTCTAGTTCCCGATCTCAGAGGAAATGCTTTCAGCTTCTCGCTGTTCAATATAATGTTGGCTGTGGGTTTATCATAGATGGCCTTTATTACGTTGAGGTACTTGCCCTCTATTCCCATTTTGCTGAGAGTTTTTATCATGAATGGATGTTGAACTTTGTCAAATGCTTTTTCAGCATCTATGGAGATGATCATGTGGTTTTTGTCTTTCTTTTTGTTGATGTGGTGGATGATGTTGAAGGACTTTCGAATGTTGTACCATCCTTGCATCCCTGGGATGAATCCCACTTGGTCATGGTGTATGATCCTTTTGATGTATTTTTAAATTCGGTTTGCTAATATTTTGTTGAGTATTTTTGCATCTACGTTCATCAGGGATATTGGTCTGTAGTTTTCCTTTTTGGTGAGGTCTTTGCCTGGTTTTGGTATTAGGGTGATGTTAGCTTCATAGAATGAGTTTGGGAGTATCCCCTCCTCCTCTATTTTTTAGAAAACTCTAAGGAGAATGGGTATTATGTCTTCCCTGTATGTCTGATAAAATTCTGAGGTAAATCCATCTGGCCCTTTGTTCTTTGGTAGTTTTTTGATTACCACTTCAATTTTGTTGCTGGTAATTTGGCTGTTTAGATTTTCTGTTTCTTTCTGGGTCAGTCTTGAAAGGTTATATTTTTCTAGGAAGTTGTCCATTTCTCCTAGGTTTCCCAGCTTGTTAGCATATAGGTTTTCATAGTATTCTCTCATAATTCTTTGCATTTCCGTGGAGTCCGTCGTGATTTTTCCTTTCTCGTTTCTGATACTGTTGATTTGTGTTGACTCTCTTTTCTTCTTAATAAGTCTGGTAGAGGCTTATCTATTTTGTTTATTTTCTCGAAGAACCAGCTCTTGGTTTCATTGATTTTTGCTATTGTTTTATTCTTCTCAATTTTATTTATTTCTTCTCTGATCTTTATTATGTCCCTCCTTCTGCTGACCTTAGGCCTCATCTGTTCTTCTTTTTCCAATTTCGATAATTGTGACATTAGACCATTCATTTGGGATTGCTCTTCCTTTTTTAAATATGCTTGAATTGCTATATACTTTCCTCTTAAGACTGCTTTTGCTGTGTCCCACAGAAGTTGGGGCTTAGTGTTGTTGTTGTCATTTGTTTCCATATATTGCTGGATCTCCATTTTGATTTGGTCATTGATCCATTGATTATTTAGGAGCGTGTTGTTAAGCCTCCATGTGTTTGTGAACCTCTTTGCTTTCTTTTTACAGTTTATTTCTAGTTTTATGCCTTTGTGGTCTGAAAAGTTGGTTGGTAGGATTTCAATCTTTTGGAATTTTCTGAGGCTCTTTTTGTGGCCTAGTATGTGGTCTATTCTGGAGAATGTTCCATGTGCACTTGAGAAGAATATGTATCCTGTTGCTTTTGGATGTAGAGTTCTATAGATGTCTATTAGGTCCATCTGTTCTACTGTGTTGTTCAGTGCTTCTGTGTTCTTACTTATTTTCTGCCCGGTGGATCTATCCTTTGGGGTACGTGGTGTGTTGAAGTCTCCTAGAATGAATGCATTGCAGTCTATTTTCCCCTTTAGTTCTGTTAGTATTTGTTTCACATATGCTGGTGCTCCTGTGTTGGGTGCATATATATTTAGAATGGTTATATCCTCTTGTTGGACTGAGCCCTTTATCATTATGTAGTGTCCTTCTTTATCTCTTGTTACTTTCTTTGTTTTGAAGTCTGTTTTGTCTGATATTAGTACTGCAACCCCTGCTTTCTTCTTGCTGTTGTTTGCCTGAAATATGTTTTTCCATCCCTTGTCTTTTAGTCTGTACATGTCTTTGTGTTTGAGGTGAGTTTCTTGTAAGCAGCATATAGATGGGTCTTGCTTTTTTATCCATTCTGTTACTCTGTGTCTTTTGATTGGTGCATTCAGTCCATTTAACATTTAGGGTGACTACTGAAAGATATGTACTTATTGCCATTGCAGGCTTTAGGGTTGTGGTTACCAAAGGTTCAAGTTTAGCCTCTTTAGTATCTTACTGCCTAACTTAGCTCACTTATTGAGCTATTATATACACTGTCTGGAGATTCTTTTCTTCTCTCCTTTCTTATTCCTCCTCCTCCATTCTTCATATGTTGGTTGTTTTGTTCTGTGCTCTTCCTAGGAGTGCTCCCATCTAGAGCAGTCCCTGTAAGATGTCCTGTAGAGGTGGTTTGTGGGAAGCAAATTCCCTCAGCTTTTGTTTGTCTGGGAATTGTTTAATCCCACCATCATATTTGAATGATAGTCGTGCTGGATACATTACCCTTGGTTCAAGGCCCTTCTGTTTCATTGCATTTAATATACCATGCCATTCTCTTCTGGCCTGTAGGGTTTCTGTTGAGAAGTCTGATGTTTGCCTGATGGGTTTTACTTCATAGGTGACCTATTTCTCTCTAGCTGCCTTTAAAACTCTTTCCTTGTTCTTGATCTTTGCCATTTTAATTATTATGTGGCTTGGTGTTGTCCTCCTTGGATCCTTTCTGTTGGGGGTTCTGTGTATTTCCGTGGTCTGTTCGATTATTTCCTCCCCCAGTTTGGGGAAGTTTTCAGCAATTATTTCCTCTAAGATACTTTCCATCCCTTTTCCTCTCTCTTCTTCTTCTGGTACCCCTATAATACGGATATTGTTCCTTTTGGATTGGTCACACAGTTCTCTTAATATTGTTTCATTCCTGGAGATCCTCTTATCTCTCTCTATGTCAGCTTCTATGCGTTCCTGTTCTCTGGTTTCAATTCCATCAATGGCCTCTTGCATCCTATCCATTCTGCTTACAAACCGTTCCAGAGTTTGTTTCATTTCTGTATTCTCCTTTCTGGCATCTGTGATCTCCCTCTGGACTTCATCCCATATCTCTTGCTTATTTCTCTGCATCTCTGTCAGCGTGTTTATGATTTTTATTTTGAATTCTTTGTCAGGAATACTGGTTAGGTCTGTCTCCTTCTCTGGTGTTGTCTCTGTGATCTTTGTCTGCCTATAGTTTTGCATTTTCATGGTGATAGGAATAGTTTGCAGAGCTGGGATGAGTGATGGCTGGAAGAACTTCCCTTCTTGTTGGTTTGTTGCCCTCCTTTCCTGGGAGAACAGCGTCCTCTAGTGGCTTGTGCTGGGCAGCTGCGCGCAGACAGGGTTTCTGCTTCCTGCCGGGCTGCTATGGAGTTTATCTCGGCTGTTCCTGTGGGCGTGGCCTGGCTCAGGCCGTTGCTCCAAAGTGGTGCAGTCGCGTTAGAGGGGGAGCAGCCTGGAGGCTATTTATCTCTGTAAGGGGCCTCCGAGCTCCCTGCAGCCCAGGGGATTAGCGTGCCCGGAGATCCCCAGATACTCTAGGTCTGGATTAAGTGTCCCGTCCTGCTCCTTTAAGACTTCCAAAAAGCACCCGCCAAAACAAAACAATGACCACACACACACAAAAAATTTTTTTAATTAAAAAAAAAATAAATGAATAAAAATGACCACTCGTTTTTCTTTATTCTCCGGCGCCAGTGTGAGGCATCTGCTCACTGGTCTTACTGCCCTGTTTCCCTAGTATTGGGGTCCGTATCCCTTTAAGACTTCCAAAAATTGCTCGCCAAAACAAAACAGAAAAAACAAAAAACAAAAAACGGCTGCTCGCTTTTCTTATCTCCTCCAGCGCCAGGCCTCTGGTACCCGTTCGCCAGTCTTGCTCCCCTGTTTCCGTAGTATCCAGGGCCCTGCGCATGCACTGTGTCTGCGCTCTGGCCCGGATGGCTGGGGCTGGGTGTTAGGCAGCCCTGGGCTCCGTCTCCCTCCCGCTCTGCCTGCTCTTCTCCTGCTGGGAGCTGGGGGGAGGGGCGCTCGGGTCCCGCCGGGCTGGGGCTTGTATCTTACCCCCTTCGCGAGGCGCTGGGTTCTCAGGTGTGGATGTGGTCTGGATATTGTCCTGTGTCCTCTGGTCTTTATTCTAGGAAGGGTTGTCTTTGTTATATTTTCATAGATATATGTGGTTTTTGGAGGAGATTTCCGCTGCTCTACTCACGCCGCCATCTTGGCTCCACCCCCCCTACACTGTGTTTTAATCATCTGTCCAGCAGCATGTATTTACTGAGTGTCAACCACAGGTATTTCATAGTTTCTAATCAGATGTGTTCTTTTTCTGCACAGCCCCTCAGGGCTCAGCGCTTTGAAATGTCAGTGAGAAACAGGGATAAAGGGCCTCTCAGGGCCAGTCCTCTTTTTTGTAGGACCCATTTCTAAACAAAAAACTCTTATGGTTCAGATACCATATGTGGTTGGCAGAAAAATGCCCCCCCCAAAAGATGCTTATGTCCTGAGATTACTCAGAAACATGTGAATATGTGATTTTACAAGATAAAAGGGGGTTGCACCTCCAATCCCAACATGTTTTGGCAAGGAAGTTCCCCAATACCCGCCAATTGATGCTCTGGACATTAGTCAGGTGGCCAACCATTCAACTCAATTCTGGATATCAGTATCTTCCTGGAGATGGCATCAGATTCCACAGGCTAAGGTTTCAGTCCCACAAGACTGCCCCCCACTTCATATGCCAGCTTCAATCCTGGGTTATTCCCTGCCCTTCTGACCAACCAGCTAAAGACCAAGGGTCCCTGGAAACCTTCCTTAGGTTTGATTATTTGCTAAAGCAGCTCATAGAACTCAAAGAAACATTTGACTTACTAGATTACCAGTTTATTATAAAAGGACATAACTCAGGAACAGCTAGATGAAAGAGATACATAGGACAAGGGATGGGAAAAGGGTATGGAGCTCACATGCTTTCTCCAGGCACACCCATGCTCACCAACCTCAGAAGCTCTCCAAAACAGTCCTTTTGGGGTTTTTTAGATTCTCCATTACACTGAAATGATTGATTAAATTATTGGCCACTGGCAATTGATTGAACCTCCAGGCCCTCTCTGCTCCCCAGAAGTCAGAGGGTGGAAATGGAAGTTCCAATCCTCCTACGACATGGTTGGCTCCTCTGGCAACCAGCCCCCATCCCTAGGTAGATTCCAAAAGTCACCTCATTAATTTAACAAAAGACAATTGTGCTGCTCTCTCATTTAGGAAATTCCAGGAGTTTTAGGAGTTCCATGCCAAAAATGGTCAAAGACCAAATATAGTAGTTCCCCTTAGCTGCAGGAGATATATTCCAAGACTCCCAATGGATGCCTGAAACTTTGGATAATACCAAACCCTGTATTTACTGTGTATATATGCTATGCATTTTTTTCCCTTACAAACATACCTATGACAAAGTTTAATTGATAAATTAGGCACAGTAAGAGATTAACAACAATAATAAAATAGAACAATTATAACAATATACTATAATAAAAGCTGGGAATGTGATCTCTCTTTCAGAATACCTTACTATACTGTACTCACCTTCTTGTGATGATGTAAAAGATAAGATGCCTGTGATGTGAAGCAAGATGAATGACATAAGCATCATAACATAATGTTAAATGACTACTGACCTGGGGATATTTCAAGAGGATCATTTGATTCTGGACCACAGCTGATCATGGGTAACTGAAATCTAGGAAAGCAAAATCATAGAAAGGGGGACTACTGTGTATATTTCTTATTAAAAATCACAGTATCACACAAGACAAAGAGAAATAAGATTGCAGATGGAATTAAGGTTGCCAATCATCTGATTTCAGAATAAAGACATTATCCTAGCTTACCCAGATGGCAGAATGTGATCTGAAGGTCCTTGAATGTGGAAGATAGAATCAGAAGCATCAGTGTCAGAGTATTACTCTGTAAGAAAGACCTGAATGGCCATTGCTGGCTTTGAAGAGGAAGGGGGGCCAGGAACCAAAGAGTGTGTGTGGGCCCCTATAAGGCAGAAAAGGCAAGAAAATAGATCCTCCCCTAGGCCGGCCAGAATGGAACAAAGCCATGCCAACACCTTGATTTTAGCCCAGTGAGATTCATTCCATACTACAAAACTGTAAGATTATTAATTTCTGTTGTTTGAAGCTACTACATTTGTGGTAATTTGTTACAGCAACAATAGGAAACCAACATACCATCTGCCTTCCAGTTTCATTGCTGCTTCTGAAGAATCTGCAAAACCTTCTCGTGTCACAGCCATAATTCCTTGTTATTCACCCACTTTTGACTCCTCTGACCTGTATTGGAAATGTCCTGCCATTCTTTTTGGGTGTCACAGGGTCTGCTATATTTTTGCTGGCCCTGATTACTGAACTTGACTGCAGTCATGTTTCAAGAGCCATCTCTTTCTTCTGGCCTCATTACAAAGCTAACACCAATAGTGAATATTTTCAAGCTTGGTTTCCCCTGCAATTTATAGTTTGGGGTACCCTGCTTCCTTTTCTGCTTCCCCTTCCTTTTTTATATTGTTTAATTTGAGATTTTGGAGATATGGTTCTCAGTGATGATAGCAATAAAAAATGAAATCCAGATGGGTTTATGACAACTGGAAGAAAATTTCCAACTTCTCTGGACAAGATACATTAAGATCAAAGACACAGAGTGATGACATAAGTATCACTGAGGCCCCAAATAACTCCACATGCATTTACTCACACATTCATTTATTCATTCATATGAACATTAACAAATGTTTTGAGTGCTGACCATGTGTCAGGAATTGCCTTAGGAGCTAGGGATTCATCTATGACAAAGATGTCTGCCCTTTCAAAACTTATATTCTGGTGCAAGGACACAGACAATAAACTAGATAAGCACATAATATAATATATTGAAGATGGTAAGTGCAATGAGATAAAAAAAAGAGCAGGATATGCAAAATGGACCTGGGGTACTGCAATTTGAGTTGGATGAACAAAGTAAGCTTCACTTTAAAAAGTGACATTTGAGAAAAGACTTGAAGATGTTGAGGGACCCAGCCATTTCAGACAAAGGAAAGCAACTATTTCAATGGCTATGAAGAGGAGCAAACTGGGAGGGTTCAAGGAATAGCAAGGTCTTGATGTTGGAGCAGGAATTATTGGGAGAGAGGAATTGAGGCAGAGAAGCAATTGGTGGGAAGGACTTTGATTCTGAATGGAAGAGTACAGGAAAAATGAAAGTTCCTATGGTCAGGATTCTCACCTGGCCTTGGCTGGCCTGTGTGCTGCACACATGTGGGTGATATGTTATTATTGACTCTATATAAAGAGCTCTGCCCAGTGCTCTGGGCTGCGTGGCTGCAGGAGAGCAGAGGCTCGAGTGGTGGCAGTGCTGAGGACAGAGACTGAGATGGCTGCAGAGGCAGAGAGGCCCAGAGGAGGAGACGAGCATGCTGCATTCAGACTTGCTGTGAGGTGGACAGGAGTCTAGCGCTTGAGCTGCCACTGTGGGAATAAAGTTGAGTATAAACTCTTTCACCCCAAGAACATTTCATTGTCATTTTTCCGTTTCACTGAATCAAAAGTAAACTTGCCCAAGGCTGAAACCCACTGACAAGATGGATAGGGAGCTATGATTTTGTACCCAGTTATAATGTGTGGGTTCTGCCTCACAACAAGCAATTCTCTTATACCAGATGAGTGTCCTATAGGTTAATGGCTAAGTCCTACAAGACTGTACCTCCTCCCTACTGGTTATAAATGGGAGGTTCCAATGACTCCTTTCTTGGGTTTGTTTAATTTGCTAGAGCAACTCATGGAACTCAGAACACAGAACATTTTACTTACTAGATTACCAGTTTATTATAAAAGGATATAACTCACAATGGAAGAAATGCATTATGCTGGAGGGTTTCAGTTCCAGGCAAGTTTACTATGGATTTTGTGAGATTGAATAACAACAATGAAACATTGGGGAAGAAAAGGTTTGCTCCAATTTTTATTCTTATGGTGGCAGGAGTGCTGGAATCATGGCTGCCTCTGGCAAGTCCTTAATTCACCTCTGCCTCTGCCTCAGGGCAGAACGCTGGGCAGAGCTCTCTATATAGCAACATGACAGTAATGGCTCATTGCTAAGCATGCAACTACACAGAAGGCCAATTACATCATTGCATGTGTGTGGTGGGCAAGTAGATTAGGGTCAGGTGAGCATCCTGGCCATGGACTTCCATTTTCCCTACATGCAAAGAGATGCATGGGAAAGGGTGTGGAGCTTCATGTCTTCTCCAAAAGCACCACTCTCCAAATATTCATGTGATCCCCAACAGGAAGCTCTCTGAACCCTTTCCTTTGTTTTTTTTGTGGTGGCTTCATTACAAAGGCATAATTGAGTACATTGTTAGCCATTGGTGACTGAACTTAATCTCCAGCCTCTCAATCCTCCCCAGAAATGAGGTGGTGAACTGAAAGTTCCAACACTATTCACTGTAGTTTCCCCTGTCAACCAGCCCCTATCCTTAAGTGCTTTCCAAAAGTTACCTCATTAACATAAACCCATTTTGGTGAAAAGGGGTTTGTTATGAATAACAGATACCCATTGGTGATTGAATGCCTCTCCAGCCCTTCTTCCTTCCCCAGAGGTCAGGGGATGAGATTGAAAGGTCCAACATTCTAATCACCTGGTTGGCTTCTCTGGCAACAAGCTCCTTCCTTGAGTGGAGTCCAAAAATAACCTCATTCACATAATAAAAGACACCTTTATAGCTCTCATGCTTACCAAATTCCAAGTGTTTTAAGAGATCTAAGCCAGGAATGGAAGAAAGACCAAATACATTTTTATTATAAATCACAATATCACAGGAACTGTTACATAACTTTAAAACCAAGAGTGACATGATATTACTACCTTTTAAATGGATTGTTCTACTTGCTGAGAATTGACTATAGAGGAGCAATGGGGAGAGAAGGGACCCCATTCCTGAAACAATTTTAGTAATCTAGGTGAGAGATAATGGTAGCTGGGGACAGCATGGTGGTAGTGGATGTGATAAGAAGTGCTCAAATTCTGGTAATATTTTGAAGGTAAAGCCAACATGATTTTGTGTTAGACTGCATGTGTGTTATGTGAAAAAGAGAATAAAAGATGACTCCATATTTCTCAACCTTAGCAACTGGAGGGACAGCATTTTCAATCATTGAAATGTGGAAGACTATGGATGGAAAGTTGTGGAGTAGGGAAGATCAGAAGGTCAAGTTGGGACATGTTAGCTTTGCTATTATATTGAATAGATATCTAAATAGAGTTATCAGCTTGGCCATGGGATGGGACATTTCTGGGTTGGAAATAATATAGTTGAGAGTCATAAACATGTAATTCATATTTAAAGTTATGAGAATAAAAATGAGATCACCTAAAGAGTATGCGTAGATAAAGAAGATAAGTGATCAAAAACTGAGCCCTATGGCCTTCAGCACTAAGAGACCAAGGAGATGAAGAGGAATCTACAAAGAAATCTGAGAAGGACTGGCTGGGTAGGAGGAAACCAGTAGAGTTTGGGGACGTGAAGGCCAAGTGAGGAAGTGTTCCCAGGAAGGGGAAGGAATCAAGTAAGGTACAGCCTGGGAGTTGTTCATTAGATTTAACAGGATGGAGGTCACTGGTTAACCTTGACTGGAATAATTTCTTGGAGTACTCACTGGCAAGGCCTAATTTCAGTTGCTTTAAAGTAGATTAAAGACACAGACAATCCTTTTGGAGAATTTTGTTTATCAAAACTAAAGTGAAGCAAAGAATGAAATTACAGCAAGAGAAGTGAGGTCAAGTAAATGTTTGTTTTATACTGGGAAAAATAGCAGCATGAATAAGTGTGTTGATGGGAATGATCCAATAGAGAGAGAGACACTGGTGATGTCAGAGCAGAGGGAACAAGTACTGGATCTATGCTCTTGAATAGGCCAAAGGAGATGGTTCCCAAGCTTTAGTGAGTCAGAATCCTCTAGAGGTACTATAAAAACACAGATTGCTGGGCCCCACCCCCAGAGTTTCAAATTCAGTGCATCTGGGATGGAACCAGAGAATTTTCATTTCTAAATTCCCAAGTAATGCTGATAACCGCTTGTTTTGGGACCACACTTTGGGAACCACTAATCTTAGGAATGGGATTGTTGACTCTAAATAGGAGTCCATCCATTAATCTGTAGGAGATTTATTCATTAAAGTAGTTGCATAGGGGAGTTTATTTTGTAAAAATGCAGTCAAGACAAAAACATCTAACATAGCCAATCTCTGTCTTACTTTATGTGATTTACCAAAAGTCTGGCAGTGCTTCCGAGGAGAAATCATTCAGATTAAGTGTAAGTTTGCAGGCATGCTACCTTCACCTCTATACTAACTAGGCCATTTGTCTGATGTCCAGCCAAGTAGAAACACTTGGTTCACAGAATCACTCTGTTTACATGATTAACATGCCTCAGTGGCCTCTCCTGGCTGAGCTTCTGCAGCATACTTGGGAGTCCCAGGTGCAGCACACCCCCAGCCTGCTCTTACCAGTGCATGTTCCCTAACATCACAAAGAACTTAACTAAATGTGATTGTTTTGCCAGACAGCATTTGGAATCATGATTAGACCGGGCCAAGCCAAAAATCTCAAGAAGCCTGAGTCTTGTATTTTTTTTTTTGTCGCCGTTTTTATTGTAAGAACTTGCAATACTCACACTTGCCAAAAACAGCCACTAGCAATTAATCTTTCCCTAACTTTTCTTCTATTTTTTTTTCCTCATTGAGATGGATACAGCAATATATATTCAGAATGTAACAACAGCAACTTCCCGCTGCATAGCTGTTTGGGATTTAAAAACCCTTTCATATCCAATTTATTGTGCCCATTTTATGTATGAGGAAACTGAGGCTCACAGAGAGTAAGCCAGCACTCCAGGTCTTTGAATTCTAAATTCTTTTTTCACATACAGCACTGTATAAGTTTAAGGTGTACAGCATAATGACTTGGCTTACATATATTATGAAATGATTATCACAGTAAGTTTAGTGAATGTCCATCATCTTATATAGATACAAGGGGGAAAAACAAGAAAGAAAAAATGTTTTTCCTTGTAATAAGAACCTTTAGGATCTAGTCTCTCAGCAACTTTCAAATACAGCATACAGCAGTGTTAGCTATGGTCGTTAGATTGGACATTACATCTCCAGTGCTTATTTATTTCATAACTGGAAGCTTGCACCAATTCCCCCACCCATCACCCACTGCCTCTGATAGACACAAATCTGATCTTTTATTCTGAGTTTGTTTTGTTTTTTTTAGGTTTCACATATAAGTGAGATCCTATAGTATTTGTCCTTCTCTGTCTGACTGACTTAGCATAAAATCCTCAGGGTCCATCTATGTTATGGTAAGTGGCAGGATTTCCTTCTTTTTTTATGGCTGAACAGTATTCCTGTCTGTGTGTTATGAGGTCACTCCCACTGGTCACTTTTTGCCACAACCAAAGAAATTAATTCTAAACTGTCCCTTCTCCAGATTTTAAACAGTCACTTTCTCCAGATTCAAGGTTCTGGCAGGGAGGGCAGTTTCTGATTGGCTGAGTCAAATCACATGTTTGCATTATTGCTATTGGGAAGGGAAGTGATCAGAGAAGACCATTCACACAATGATGAATTTTAGAGGCAAAATGGAAGAATACTTTCATTACTGAGAAACCAAGAGACCCCTGTATCAGTGAGTTATTGTTAAAATAATGCTGGTAACACAAAGTTTCAGTGGCTTATAAACATGAATACTTATTTTTTATAATCATTGGTCTGCAGGTTGTTTGAAAAGGTTCTGCTTCAGGCTCTGAGTTGGCTGGTCTTGGCTCCAGACTGCAGGTGAGGTTCAGGATTGCTTCATGTCTCTCAGTCTAGAAACAGCAGCTACTGAAGACATGCTCATGGAGATGAGAAAAGCACAAGAGATTAAATCAAACAACACAAGCACATTTAAAACATCGGCTTGTATGATATCTGTTAACATTCCACTGGCCAAAGCAAGTCACATGGTGTTGCTCCAGGAGGAGGGGGTTCCCCACTCAGGGCAAGTTCACTATGAATTCAGTGGACCAAATAACAACAGAACATTGAGGGTAAAAAGTGGCTCATACCAGGCTTTATTCTCGTGCAGTCCCCAGCTAGGTACAAGCAGCAAGCCTGTTTCAGTCTCTGCTCCCCAGGCACTGCTTCCACTGGTGGCTCCTTCTCTGCTTCTTCCTGCTCCCTAGCATGGGACTCTCTTCTCCCTTCCTAGCACTCGGGCTCTGTGGCTTCCCTCTGCCAGCCTCCATTCTCTCCTGCTTCCCAGCACAGGGCTCTGCTAATTCTGCTTTTTGCTCCCCTCTGTCCTTCTCCCAGCCAATACTTCCATGACTGTTCACTCCCACTGGCTCTTCTTAAAGCAATATTGGCTGGTAAACAGATCACTGCCAGCAGGCATGCAAACAGCCTAAGTATTACCTCATCACATGAACACAATGGGCAATATCAGAATCAGGTGAGAAACCTGGCAGTAAAATTTCCGTTTTCCCTACACATGGCCAAGCTCAGAGACAATGGATGGGGCAAATACTCTGTCAGTTCTGCTGGAGGCACTGAAAATCATCTGGCAAAGGGTATCAATATGTGTAAGTCCTATTAGAAGCAGTGAAGAATTGGAAACAATAATGCAATCAACCCTAGATTCTCCCAGGGTATAAAAGAAGAATCAAGGAGGTTGGTAAGCAGGGCTTTGACTTAAGCAAAGGGTGGGAGCAGGTTGGAAATCAGCACTGGCCCTCCCCAAGGAATGATACAGATGATAATGTTTTTGTGTGGTTACATCAAACCCTGGACAGGTCCTGCATTTGGAGTTGGAGGGTCCAGAAAGCCTCAGTGGGAGGAAGACATATTAGCTGTCACTTTTTCTTCCATTCCCAACGTCTTATTCCCTAGACTCATGCAGGATGAAACTGAACAGTCAATGGCAAAGAAGACTGTGGTCATGGACCTGACAAGAAGTAAGGAGACAAGAGAAGAGAAAGCAACACGGTGAAGAACACAGGGACTAGCAAAGGACATTTTAGGGCATTTACTGTCAGAAAATAGGAAAAAGGTAAAATCAGAGATAATCCTACTTAACACAGGATGACCACCTCTGAGATAGAAATTCAAGTAGGAGCATCGGCAGAGAACTTTGACCTCTCTTCCCTGGAATGTCCTTAAGGTGACATCTCCTCGCCAAGGAAGGCCTCATTCTATGACAGGAAGCTCTCCAAATAAGTTTCCGAATGAAGGTTTTTGATTGAGCTCACTTCCCAGAATTTGGTCCTGGCTTCCTTTTCCTACTCAGAATATGAATCAGAATCATAGTTAATGATTCTGAAAAATAAAGCTCAAGATACTTTTACTTGGAGAAAGAAATAAATATACTATGCAGTGATTTTCTGATGCATTTTAGAGTAACCTTTGTGTTAACTCAGCGGGAAAGTAATTAGATTTCCTCTGAAAGAGAGAACATTATCTCTTGTTGAAAAAAAAAAAATCAATGGATTCCAGGGCCAGGAGCTACTACAAATGTTCCCATTTTTGAAAAGAATTTGTTCTGACCTCACTTCTAAGGGACTCAGCATATGTATCTTGGGTCTATTTTCCATTTGCTAATTAAAAGTTCCTTGTCAGCAGTATTTATCGCTATTATTATTGAGGAATGAATCACCCTCTTTTTCCACCAAATCTATTTTCCAGGCTCACCCATTCTGAATGTTGGCTTATAACTCACTTATGGGCGCCAAAACAACCTTCAGATGAGCCTTCTCTGCGTTTCTCTGTCAAATCCTTTTGCTCTCCAACCTGAAATTGAAAGTCTTGTTTGAACAATTGCCTGCTTTAAAATTTTTCTGGATTGACATCTGTCTCACTCACAAATGAAAACATGTTTTGCTTTCTCCCAAGACCCTTAAGAAGGAATCATGAAAAATAGATTTGCCTTCAGCTCGGTGTTTTCCAGGGTAGAAGTGTGAATTCCAAGTCTTGCAAATGCATGGATTGCTAGGTAAGTTTTGTAGACCCATACCCTCTTCATATTCATGAAATATCATGGATGTGATACATAAAATAGAAATTCTAATCAATGCATTTACGAAGGGCTACTCCAAACCTGTTTTTTCTTTTTTTACTTAAAATATTTAAAAATTTTTTCATTTTGAAATAATTTCCAGCTCATACATTACATTGCAAAAATAGTATAAAGATGGCTTGCATACTCTTCACCCAGCTTCCCCAAAGGCTGACAACTTACAAAATCACAAATCAGTTATCAAAATCAGAAAATTAGAATTGACTCAATACTATTAACTAATCTATAGACTTAATTCAAATATATCTAATTGTCTCACTAATCTCCTTTTTCTGGTTCAGGATCCAATCCAAGGTCACATGTTGTGTTCAGCAATCCTGTCTCCTTAACCTCCTCTAATTTGGGACCATCACCCAGTCTTTCTTCAACTTTCATGACCTTGACACTTTTGAAGAGTTAGTTATTTGGGGCCAGTTATTTTGTAGAATGTCTCTTAAATTGGGAAATTCATTCTTAAACAATGGCCACTCTCTTTCTCACTCCTCCAACCAAAATTCGAGAAGAGTATTGGGGTTCTACTCTTATGAGCACATGTGTGCTGGGGGAAAAATGATGAAATTATGCCAAATAAATATATATTTCTTCCACAGGCCTCATGCAATTCATCTCATAAAGTTTATATGGTTAATTGAATCAGAAATTTGGTCATTTTTTTTTCAAAGAAGCAGTGAAGTAGAGAGTAATCAGTTACAAACAACAGAAAAGTGAACTCAAATTGATTTAAGCCAGAGAGATTTTTTGGCACATGTAAGTAAGAAATCTGGAGGTAAGGTGAAACATCAGGCAAGGTCCCTCTATCTTAACTCTACCTTTCCCAGGGTTGGCTTCCTCCCAAGGGTGGCTCTCTCTGTGGTCACAGGTGGATAACAACTTGGGTGACATGCTCTGTCATCCACATGCATAAAACCCCTGAGAGCTGTCTCTAGCCTGGTCATCTGAGGTAGAATATGGAAAACCCTGGTTGCCTCCCATTAATCATAGCTCACCTGTTGAGCTGAGACTAGGACTATTGTCACTCAATTCGCATGTGAGGTACTGCCAGAAGTGGGTGCTAGGTAGGCAGTTCACTTATGTCTACCACAAACCGGAATCCTTATTGGTAGAGGAGCAGATGAGTGTGTATTTGAGGAAAAGAGATTCAGTGCAGATGCATACCAATGGATGCTCAATCAGTGTTATGCTTGACCAGGCCAGAAGGTCAGGGAGAACACAAGTCTATAAGAAATCAGGCGTGATAACTGAGAGATGGTGGTTTTTATTGCTTTAGTCTTTTATCTCAAGGTATTTTTAAAATTTCTCTTTAGATTTCTTCTTTGACCCATTGGTTATTCAGTAGCATGTGGTTTAATCTCCACGTATTTATGAATTTTCCAGTTTTATTCAAGTAATTGATTTCTAGTTTCATTCTATTATGGCCAGAAAGGATGTTTGATATGATTTAAATCCTCCAGAACAAAAATATTATGGTCCTTAGTGGCTGTGTAGACCTACGCACTCATAAGTATGTTCTGCACAACATTGGCACTACAGGATAATGGCAGTCAACGTTGGGGAAGTGAGATCCTTAGGAAGACAAGTTTGAGAAATGTTATCTGTATCAAAGATACCTCGTGCCTCATCTTATATCTTCTTGGCCCACGGTTTTACCCCAGCCATTGCTGTGCCAACCCTGCTGTGCACAGTATCTCCCTTGAGCTACGGACTGTTTCTCAGGCTCCCTGCCCCAAGGTCTTTGTCACTGCAGGCTGCCATGCCTGCACGACCCTGGTGAGAGCTTCTGATGTATGCGCAGCCCTAGACATGTGAAGAGGGAAACATCTCTGGGGGAACCTTTGACAAATATGGGTTGGAGCCAAAGCTTAAAAATACCTCCTTCCACCTGTCATGTAGGAAATTCTGAGTGATATAGCTTGTCAGTGGAACATTATCCCTAGAGAGCTCCCACAGCACACAGTGGTCAGCAACTCAATAGCACATCCTTGGACTATATTTTTTTCTTTCCCTCTTTCATTCTTCCTGTTCCTCAAGATCACTTAATTAAAAGCAAAAAACAGAAACAAAATATCTGCTTGCTCACAAACCCTGTCTCAGACTCTTTTTGTTGTTGTCGTTTGAGTAACCTAGAGTAAGATAGTAGATGAAACAGTGTAATAGTCATTTTTCTAGTGCAGAATTCTGAGTCCTTAATTTTGTTATACAGCATGATATCCTAAAGTCTTTTATAGCATGCAGAACTCTCTAAATTAATTGACATGGCAATACTCTTTTTTTTCATAAATATTTTGTGAAGCTAGTGATCTGCAGATGCATGGGCAAGGCTTCCTGGAACCTGGGCCAAAAGTCCTGGGTTTCCTGGTGTCGGTGTCCTCGTGCTGGCCCACCCCCTACTTCCACATTGAATCTGGGCTAGTCTGGGACTGTCTGCAGAAAGAACCACCAGAAACAACACTGCAGTCCTGGCCTTTCAGAAGACTGGCAACATCTACTTGCTCCCTCTTGGAACACATACCTTAAGGAAGTTGGTCACCTTGCTGGAGAGACTGTGCAGGGAGGCCACGTGAAGAGGAGAGGCCTTGTGACCACATGGAAAGGGAAAACGACTCAGGTGCCCCAGGATCTCAGGTGAATCTCAGTCAGCCAATAGAACTGTGAAGATAATAACATTTTTGTTGTTTTAAGCCACTAAATTTGGGGGTGGCTTGCTACAGTGCAGTAGATAACAGAATCAGTGGTAGAAAAGAGCCGGCAACTGTTTAATTTCAATCTCCCTACAACAGAGAATTAGGCACAAACATTTCAACATACTGCTTGGATGATTTTCTTAGTATCACCTGTGAACCTGATTTGTGTATGGGTTTTTTTTTTCTCTCTCTCTTAAAATTTTATTGCAAAGTATGGATCTCCTGTTTTGAACCCCTGTCTTGCCAATGGGTTTCAGCCCTGGACAAATTCACTATGGATTCAATGTGACCAAAGAAATGACAGTAGAACGTTCTTGGGGTGAAAGGGTTTAATACCCAACTTTACTCCCACAGTGGCAGGTCAGTCACTAGAATCCCATCCACTAAGAGCGAGTCTGTATGCAGCAAGCCGGTCTCTGCCTCTGGGCCTCTGTGCCCCCACAGCTGTCTCAGTCCCTGTCCACGGCCGCTGCCACCACTCCAGTCTCATCTCTGCTCTCCTGCAGCCTTGCCACCGTGTCACCCAGAGCACTGGGCGGAGCTCTTTAGAGTCAATAACGACGTATTGCCACACGTGTGTAGTGAGCTAGCCAACCAGGGCCAGGTGAGAATCCTGGCCACAGGAACCTTCACTTTACCCACAACCCCAGATCTATCACTTAGTTTTCATGGTTTCTAGCTCCAGCCACCTTCCAAGTATCTTGTCATAGTTCTCTGAAGAATCAACTTTTCCCACTCTTCATCCATGTGCTGAGCCCACCCTGGTTCAATGGGGGAATTTAGGACACAGGCCTGGCCAATCAGAGCTTTCCCTCCTCCTAACTACAGTGAGTGATAACAATAAGAAGTCACAGATTTCTGCTTTAATGACCAGAAAATAAGCATTTTATAATTGTGTTTGGGAGGATCTGAACAACACAAGCAAAGAGTATGTATTAAACCAACACACCCCACACTAGTAGGTTCCAACCTACTCCTTTCTCTTAAAGGCCAGACATATGTATGTATCCAATGAACTGCTTGACATCTCCACTTACATGTTGAACAAGCATTCCAGCTTTGCATGTCCAAAAGTTAATTCTTGGTATCCACATATTCCAAACATGTTTTTCCCATGGTCTTTTCTATCCCATAAATGACTCTACCACTAACCCAGTTTCTTAGACTAGACCCCATGGAGCTAGACTAGACAAACATGTGATCTGTCAGGAAACCCTTTCTACTCTATCCTCAAAGAACATCCAAAATCCAATTACTTCTCACTGCCTCCACCACCCTGTTCCAATTCATTGTTATGTCTTGCTTGGATTACTGCAATAGTTCCTTGAAGTTTTATCTCTTCTAACTTGATACCTAGAGTTCATTCTTCTCAGAAGAGCCAGTGATTCTTTCAACCCAAAGTCTTATTGTGTCACCCCAACTGCTTGAAATCTCCTTGAAATCTCTCACTCAGTACAGGCTTCACCTTGCTTGATGCTTTCCTGGGTCTGGTTCCCTGGTAACCTCTGTCCTCCCATTCACCCATTTCCTCCCTTTGCTCCAGCCACACTTGCTGCCATGCTGTCACTTACACACGCCAGGCAGGTCCAGTCGCAGGGCCTTTGGACCTCAGCTCACTGTCTGAAAAGCTCTTCAATAGCTAATTTGCTCCCATACAACCTTCATAAATCACCTTATCACTGGGTTGCCACTAATACTAAAGAGTTTATTATTAATTCTTTTAAGTGCAATAATGGTATTGTAGATTATGCTGGAAATGTTCCTACCTATTGTGACTACCTATTTATGGATGGGTTGGTATGATGTCTTGGATTGGCTTGCTATGTGTGATTATGATTGTGTGTGATGGGTGTGTGGAGGTGGAAAGGAGAAATGTGAAACATGATTAGAAAAATGTTCTTAACTAATGAAACTGGGTAATGGGTCTATACTATTTTCTCTCCTTTATGTGTTTGAAAATTTCCATACTAAAATGTTTTTTAAATTACCTATCATAGGCACCTTTCTGACCATAGTATACATACAACAGACACACACCTCCTTACTCTTACCTTCTCCTGACCGAGTCATCGTCATAGTCTTATCATCATCTGACATGATGTTCATTATTTATTTGTTTGTTTATACTCTTTCTTTCTTGTAGAATGCAAGTTCTATGAATATTTCCATGAATGGAAGAATGCAAATTCCATAAATATTTATTTAGCATAGCTGTGTGCTAATCATTGTTCTAAATACAGTGTTTTGTTCACTGTGTATCCCCATGCCTGCAGTGATTAACATATAGCAGGTGTTCAATAAATGTTTTTTAATTTAATGAAAAATATGCACAGAAGAGAGTGAAGAGATTATAGAAAAGAGACAAGGTGCTAATGTCATAGTTTGAGCTCCTGGATCCAGCTGAACCTGATGACCAAACCCTGGTTGGGCCAGTTTGAATTGAATTTTCAGGAAGAACTGGCAACTGAAAGAACCCGGTACATGATGTAATTAAATGTCTCCAAACTTTTTTCCTATGCAGCAAAATGGTAAAACTATTACTGCTTGCCTAGCCTGCTTCAGAATCTTGTTAACATTTGTGAAACTCAAATGAATTAATAATATGGAATAATATGAAAGCACATCGCTAACTTCAATATAACTCTGCAACGTGTGTTACTATAACTCACAATAGTATAAGTAACAGACTCTTAGCATTAAAAGAGAAGTGAGACTGAGAAACTGTATTACTTACAAGTTATCAGACAAGTCATTTCAGCTGCCCGAAGTTTTCATTCAGGGACAGAAACAACCCAGCTCCATGGGTAAACTTAACAGGATGAAGGAGAACCAAGAATAAAAACTGCTTTACAAGTTAAAAAATAAATGAAAAGGAAAAGAAGCAGGTGGAGAGGGATACTTACAGATAACCATGCCCAGACCCCTTCCTTTGACAGAAGAGGCCAAGAAAATGTCAGTGTTTTGTTCAAGGTCACACAGCTACTTTCAGTGGCAGAATCGGGACCAGAAATCCACGTCTCTTGGCTTCCAATCCTGTCCTCTTTCCAACACCACAAATGTACAATTTCATTCTTCTCAAGTTTTCCTCTTTGTTTTTCTTTCCTCTAAATTTTTGGAGATAAATCATAGTTTGGGGATTCAAATTGAAGTCTCCTCCATTTCAATATTTGACCTGTGGAACAATTCGCAAAACAGAAGAGGGAGAGAGAGAGAGAGGAAGAAATTCTCATTCCAGTATTCCTGAAATTTCCTGCCCCAGAAAATCTCAGTAGCTGAAGCCATTGGCTGCTTATACTTTGGAAGCCTCAGACTCTTTCTTCCAAAGTCTTTTGGCTCAGAGATCTTTAAATTATATGGGTCTTGTATTAATCCCTAAAGGTCTTTTCATAAACACTGAACTATGTAATAAAAGAAGATCAACTTTCAAAGCAAACGCAGAAAGCATCCACAGGCTGTGTGCAATGTGAGTGGTGCGTCAGTGGGGCTGCTGGAAGAGTGGAGGTCACGGGAACACTGGAAGATCTGGGACCCATTCTTCATGAAGCCATTTCTAGGACAATGACTGGTCCTTGGAAAAATCATAAGAGGGATGGTACAAGCTCTGGTATTTTCTGTCATCTGTGAGTTTTCTGCAGCCACCATCATCACCTGCTCTCTGTGTTCCCACTTCTGGCGCTCAATCTCTCCACCGGTTTTAAGATAAGAAAGAGGTGTCAAGTTGGCAGTTGCATGCAGGGACTTGAAGCTCAGAAGATATACTTTGGAGTTGTTCATGCCTCGGGGATTGCCTTGGCTGCAGGGAACTGATTCATCTACAGCCACCCCCTTCCAGTGACAGCTCCCTTCCAACCATGAGCTGATGCTGGCACACAAAGGCTCTCCCATCTTAGTTTGCCCCAGGACAGTTCTGGCTTCTGAGCTTCCCATGGACTGGCTGAGTCTGTCATTGGCTTCACATTGCAGCCCAGCTTCTGCCTCTGTCCACTCCTGTTTCTTTCCTCTCCTTTACTCAGGTGTTTACCCCAAGGTATTTCCCAGTAACATCCTTCACATCTAACTCCATCTCATAATCTACTTCTCAGAGAACCCACCCTGCGGAACCCTCCCTCACTTCATTCTTGTTTCAGCTATGTGCCTGGGTTCCCTGACATTCTGATGTACCTCCTTCCACTTTCCAGTCCCACTGACTTGACCACTTGTTCTGTTTGGGGTATTCCAGAACCTGCCCCTCCAGCTGTTCTCTGTTGGACTTACCACCAGAAAACATCCTCCAGTTACCTGCTCAATCTTACTAGCCCAGGATTGGAATTCCTATCTATTTCTTGACCCTGACATTAACACCTTGGACAAGGTGAGGACCACATCCCATGTCTGAAGTGAATGAACAGAGAATGTACGGTGACTGGGTCAGGCCACCAGGTCTGTTGAAGTGAAAGAACCACAATCCACGATAAAAGATGTTACACATCATCCACGTACTCAGACACACCTGAAATCAAGCAAATCAGATTTTTGAGCAGCTGAGCAATTGCTAAAATACCAGAGATGTCACTAGACTTGTGACATCTCAAGGTGAAACTTGGATAGAAAAATAAGATGCATACTTTTTTTTTTCAAAACTGGCTGTTTTTTGTGTAGATTCATTCAAAATTTCTAAGCTTGTCATATTTCTCCAACTTGTAGATATACACTCAAGTTATTTTGTTATTTATATACTTACTAATATTTAATTATTTTAAATTAACTTACAACTTGTCCATAGGTAATTTACCTTCTCAGTTGAATTATGTTATTTACAGGGATCCTGTCAATTACTTCATTGGTTTAGTTTCTGGAAATAAATATTTAATGGATAAAAACACCCGGAAGAGAATGGCCAGACTGTGGTGTTAATGTTATGGTTTGAGTTTCTGGATTCAGCTGAACCTGAAGACGTACCCCTCGGTTTTCTAGTTACATGAGTCAATATGTTCTCTGCTTGGCTTGGGCTGGTTTGAGTTAAATTTTCAAAAAAATAACTTATAGTGAGAAGAAAGCTGGTATACCATGTGACCTTGGGAAAGTTACTAAATGTCTCTAAGCTTGTTTCCCAAGTAGCAAAATGACAAAACTATAAACTCTGCCTACCTTGTTGGCAGTAGATACTGTCACATTCCCTTGAGCATTTCTATCATAATACAGACCCTCCTAAATTCCAGCTGCCAACATTCTTATCTCTTTGCCTAAGGGCTTCTTAGTTAGACCAGGCTCTGCCCTATTCTACTTGCAGTCAGACAGGCCTCTGAGCAACCCTCAAATAATAATGGTTATATAAATACCCAAGACCCCTCAGTCCTCAGGGGGAATCATACTAAAGTGATTATTCTGTGCTGTCCCCAAAAGTACACCAGTAGCATTAGGCTTTAGCTGTCCACAGTGGTAACCTATCAACCCACTTGCCCCTTATCAGCTTCCTTCTTTTCTCTGATTCCCTCTCTACTCCCCCATCAGTGCTTCCTGGGATCTCATCCCAAATAGACCACTGACAGTCAGATTCCTGTCTCAGAGTCTGTGTCTAGGGGAGTCAAAAGGAAGAAAGTTTCACATTTCCAATGCCTGGATACCTCACATCTCTGTGTGATTTGTCTGCAATCTGGACTTTGATGCATTTTGATTGTTGAAGTGGCTTCAACTCAAGTCATCAATACACATTTATAAGCTTAAAAGTTGTCATAACCACTCTCACATTAAAACAATGTTGTTAAACTTCATTTGATTCTTTGCACAATTGTGTGTGTATTTTAAAGATAACTGTCTGAAAATATCCTCTTCAATGGATTCTGCAGATAAAAGGATAAAGAACCTCTAAACAGGCTGCCTTACTTTAAAAACAACTGAAAGTATGTGTGCATTTACAGAATCAATTACATAACCAGCATTAGTGTGAATGAAGCTGGAATATATTCCCTCATGACAACTGAAAGGCCCACAGAACTGGGTCAGGTAGAAAAGTATTTACTGTGGCTTAGAGAGGCTCCTGCACATGGGTAGGTGATGAATGAGATGCTCCTGGATGAGCCAGTCCACAAGTCTCAAAACTAGGTGCATCTAACATGAGACTGTGCATGGCAACTGCAGCCCCCGAGCAGAGAGGAATCACCAAATGTTCCTAGCATAGGAAGATTCCCTGCTGGGCCCTGCTGGTGTTACCAGTGACACCTGCTCTCCCAGATGGGGGCATTACTGATGTTGTCATCTTCAAAAGCAGAGGACAGCAAACACAGTCCAAAGAAGAACCAGAAATGTGGTCAGATAGAGCTGGTGGCTTGCTTAGCAGGTTCCTCTGCTTAGGAAGCTGGACGGGTGCCACTGCATCTCTGTTTCCTGTGCTGCGTGCGGTTCCCAGCACTCATTTTGGCAGTGATCCATCATTTGCAGAGCGTCTCTGATGGCCAGGAACTTCCTCTCTCCTTCTCACCCTTCCCCAGTTCCACTAGTCTTACCTCAAACCACAGTACCTAGGGTTCTCTTAATCAGAGGCTATTGCTTCTTCTGGGTTATAATTTATGGATGGCCTGAGACCTACTTGCTTCTCTACCTAGTTCCCACCATCATAAAATACCAGAGTTGTATGCCTCCTTAGAAATAAAATCATAATGTGAATATATATATATAAACATACATTCATACTAGATAGGTAAACAGATGACAAACAGAAAGAAAATAAGTAAATGTGACAAAAATATTTTTTATTTTAATTCTTTGTGCTTTCTTGAGGTAGAATGGACATATAACACTGTATAAGTTAAGGTGCACAACTTGGCTTGATACACTTACATATTGCAAAATGATCACCTGCATAGCATAAGCCAACACCTCCATCATATCACATAATTACCATTTCTTTTTTGTAGTGAGAATGTTTAAAATCTACTCTTTTAGCAACTTTCAAATATATAATACAGAAGTATTAATTATAATCACCAGGCTATACATTAGAGTCCCATAACTTACACATGTTGTAACTGGATGTTCGCCCCAACATCTCCCCATTTCCCCAATCCTTAGCCCTCTCCACCACCCACAACTGGTAGCCACCACTGTACTGTTTTTATAAGTTTCCAAATGCAGTAACATTTTATTTTAACAGTTGGGGAATTTGGCTTAGGTACATGAAAATTCTTTATATTATTTTTGCAAACCTTATTCTAAGTCTGAAATTTATTTCAAAATTCAAAATTAAGAGTTAAACCAACCGCAAGAGCACTACTATACTTATGATCACAGTAGGAAGTATTTTTTAATCATTAAAAACC
Source organism: Manis pentadactyla (assembly GCF_030020395.1). NCBI lineage: Eukaryota > Metazoa > Chordata > Mammalia > Pholidota > Manidae > Manis > Manis pentadactyla. Next base: position 138,274,421 of record NC_080023.1, on the reverse strand, counting down.
TATTTTTTAAAGGAAAAATACAAAATATTTTTAAAGATTGTCTTTTCCTTTACTTTCCATTTTTATTGATGTGAGATTCACATAACATAAAACTGACCATTTTAAAGTGAATAATTTAGTGGCATTTACTGCTTTGACAATGTTGTGCAATTACCACTTCTAACCAGCTCAAAATATTTCATCACCCCCAAATTAAAACCCATACCCAGTAAGCAGTCTCTCCCAATCCCCTCTTTTTCAAAGCCTCTGGCAATCTGTATTGCTTCTAAAGTTTGTCTACTGTGGATATTTCATATAAATGAAGGCATTCAATATTTGTCCTTTTCTGCCTAGCGTACTTCATTTAGCGTAATGTTTTTGAAGTTCATCTATGTTATGGCACATATCAGTATTTCATTCCTTTTTATGGCTAAATAACATTCCATTGTAGAGATTGTATGATGATTACCCATTTGTCTGTTGGTAGATTTCTGGGCTGTTTCTACATTTTGGCTATTGTGAACAGTGTTGTTGGGAATATGAGTGCACATTTCTTAGAATGCCTGAAATCTTGATGTTTGTTAATGTCTATTCATGACTTAAAATATAGTTTAATGCTTGAAGCATACCAAAGCTCAGATTTCTCAGATACATGAGGAAATTCTCTTTTGTGCTGAAGAGAAATTATGGGTTTCTTTTGACTTGAAAGAATTGTGACCGATAAAAAACTTTAAAATGTCTTTTGGATCTATGGGGGGAAACTCTAGTCACTAAGAGTACCTGTTTGAAACAAAGCCAAGTAAACTTTTCTGAAGCTCAAAGCTCTCATGTCCCCAAGAAATTTAAAATGAATGAGAACCGGAAATACTTCTGAACTAGATGAGCTCAGCTAAGTACAGAACATTTCTGAACTGTGTCTGCCACCACGAGGTAATCATAACACATTCTTAAATCAGAGGTTTTTGTCTGTGCCAAATTTAAAGAAATGAATAGCACTTTGTGAAAGAATTATCATTTAAAAAACCAGATCTTTCCTAAATCAATGGATTTAGCAACTCATTTTTTAGCAACTCAATTTTTAGCGAATTGAGCAGAAGTCCCCAAGCACAAATGCTGCTTTTTATTTTCCATCTGCTTCCTGTCATCCATCTGTCATCTCTGCAGTCATAGGCATTTTAATATATTCTAGGAATTACCTTTGGTTTACTTGATAAAATCTTGCACCACATATACTTCTTGAAAAGGACATTGTTTCATCTGATTTCTGTTAAAGAAAAGCTAGTATTGGAGAATTTGTCTGCCGATAACTTATCTTTTACTTAAAAATATTTCATCACTTTATGTTCATTTTGATCATAGGGTCCTTGACTCACCCAGTTTATTAAGATACAAATTTGACCTAAATTCTGTCTTGCTTCCCTCCATGTAACTGATGTGGTGGATCAACAATGGAGTTTGTATCTCCTTCTGCCTCTCAAATCACTCTATTCTCTTATTCCTACTTCAGGGCTGCTGTGGATTGAGCCAATTTCCAGAAATGTGGTATTGGTGCAAGACATTCTAATTCAGTCTGGCCTGTTCACTTGAATGAGGTGAATTTAGGAACTGTTAGTCATCTTGGGGTGCCATGTTTGGCTATATGGTCAGTGAAAATGGTTTGAAGAATAAAAGGAGAGAAGACAAAAAAAGGGGGAGGAACAGGGAGAGGAGGGTGGATAGAGGGACAAAGAGAAAGAGAGTAAGAGACACAGAGAAATAAAAGAGAGGGAGGAGAGATGGGGAAGGAGAGAGGATATTTTCTTGGCTTATGATTGAAAAGAGAGGAATCTCACTTCAGGTGAGGCTTGACGAAGTAGGTCAATGATAATCCCCAAGGACCTGCTCTTTTGCGTCCCTTCTCAACAAGGGCAGGACAGTTGCCACATGCCCGCAGAGCTGTATGCTTTCTTTCTTTCAACCAAAAGGTAAGAGATCCAGAATTTCTACTGAAGTCCTATGATTCATGCTGATTGGACCAACATAGGTCATGTGCTGTCTTTACATAGCGAGGCGGGTGGGCAGTGGAATGGACTATGCTCATTGCATGAATCTAGGTCACATGTCCCAACCTTAGAGTAGAGCTAGAGTCAGATCTGTACACATTCACAGGTAGAAACCCAGAACTCGGAGCAAGGACGCAGGAGGGAAGTGCATGCCGGGAAGTGCGAGTGCTCACCATGTTCACCCTCCAGTATGGCCAGATGCCTCCGTATATTTATAATTCCTCCTTTTTAATGTATCCTGGCTTCTGATACTTACAGAGTAAGTGCGTAGTGAGAGAGAAAACTTAATAGTAGCCTAGGTTTCAGGGGAGAGGTTGAGCACAGTGGGGCGGTATCTCATGGTATCTCATGTCTGCTTATACAAGAGGACAATGACAATTTAAACTGCTCCTTGACTCTGCTCACAATTCCACTCTCCCTCTGAGATGGCAGATGTCAGCCCATCTCAGTTCTCTTTCCTCCCGTGCTGCGAGCATCTTGCCAAACATAATAATGATTCTAGCATATGTTTCATAAGAGATGGTCCTCCATCAATCACCACTTTAACCAGTACTGACAAAAGGAACAGAGATGGTTGGAGGAAGCACTGACTGAGCAGTGGTTAGTGAGTATGCTGGTCTGGAATGTGACATGTTTCTGGAGGACATTCAAAGGTAACTTTCTTAAAGGACTCCGAACATTTTTCTAAAACATTTTGAGGCAAGTTTTGATGGTTTATAAGGTAAGACTCCATCTTATCTAAACAGATGACTATCAGCCATGTGAAACTAATGAAACTGACCAGCGAGGAGAGTAGACTATCACATGTCCAGTTTGATGATTTGGCCCATATCGGTCAATTATTAAATGGGTCTCAAGGCTTTGCACATGGTTAGAACTTAATAAACATTGTGAAATGAATATGGCCGATTTAGGCAAAATGGCTGTGCCCTGTGCCATAGCTTGGTGAGATAATTTGGACCCAGCATGCTTGACTGCTGTTTGGGGACATATAGTGGCTCAGGGCAAGAGAGAGATGTCCTAACAAATACCATTTCTGCTATGAACTATCCGTGTGATCTGGAAAAAGTTACATAATTTCTCTAAGTCTCAGGTTTCTGCCCTGAGGAAATGGGAAGAAAAATGCTTACTCTGCTTGTTTTTCAAAGTTATTAAGATTCAACAGCCTGTGTTCTCTGGGGCAGCTGCTTGATGTTCTTCAGGACAGAATGAATGTTATACAGAAAGAAACATATTTTGATGGGAAAAAAGGGTTGATGCCTCCAGAAATATTTGGTGAACAGTTTATCCTGCCTAATGGACCCTTGGATGTTCAAACAGAATCCAGTACAAATATGTAGGAAGCACAGATTCTCCAGAACTGCACCACAGGCCTGATAGACACAGTATTCCTATTGCTATGTGGCCAAACTTTCAGCTCATAATCTTTGACCTAAAAAGCTCAGGAGAGGTATAAATTATGAAAAATAGTCTCTGCTCTCCAGAGCAAAGTGTAATGCTAAACTAAATAATGAAAGAGACATTGGGAGCCAACCACCCAGCTCTAAGTATTCCAAGCAGAAAAAAGTAAATATATTGGGAACTACTTAGAGTGAATTCAGATGTTTGCGATGTACAGTGAAGTGAATGAGTCTTAGGTTGCTTCAGGCAGAGGTCAGTTCTGGGCTTATTGAACCTCTTCTGTCGAAGTTGTTTTACAGTTTAAATTTTTTATAATTGGATCTTTTCTGCATCAGCCCAAATCCTGTCCTAGGTAACCATTTGCTTCTCTCAAAGGTCTGACAAGGCTTGTAAAGCCAGCAATCTGACCTCAGTCCATCAAAGAGACTGCTTTCATCACTTCGATTGTTCTGAGGGATGTAGCTAAAAATGTGTATCTCCAGGGGCCCAGCATATCCTCTGTTGGTATGTACCAAGCAGAAATGTTTGTGTATGTCCACCATAGACACATCAAGAATGTCTATGGCAGTCCTCTTTTGTAAGAGCCTCAAAGTGAAACAAGTATTTAACTCTTCAGCTTTACTTAGCATTATTTTAGCATTGGAAGACTACAGGAAATTAGATTAACTGTACAGAATTCAAGGAAAGTGACAGAATTCAGTAAATGGAAAGTTTTGTGTGTTCCTAATGACTTACACAAAAATTTTTGTGTGTGTGACAATGTAGTTAAAAACCCATTTCTGTGTCATGGGTAAAGTTATCAGCAAAGTTATTAAGAACTGACACTATCTGGGTGTCTCAGAAAACAATGAGTTTGGAAGGAACAGTCTCCCCAACCAAACTCAAGTAAGGATCAATTTATGTCAGGATACCAGGGCACCTCAAGGATCTCAGTTGCAGGAAATATGACTTGGCAGCCACTTTCTGTCTGTCTCCAGGGTTGCATGGTGGCTCATTCTGCATCATTCTGACTGCCTGCTCATCTCATTTCCCTTTGATACCTGGCTGCCTTAGATTGCATATTAGCCAGCATGTCACCAATCAACCCCAAACAATGGCTTTGCCTGAGTCTCTATGACCTGCCAGCCTGGCTGGTTGACTTTATTTCTCTCTCCCAGGAGTTAATTTACAGACACTCAATAAATATTAATACACTTGGTAGACTTAATAGAAATAAATTCCCATGAATCACTTGGTGGACACTCAACAAATATTAATTTTCTTTTCCCTTTTAGAGCATGATGATCATTTGAGTTGAAAAGAATGTTTGTTTGATAGCAGGCTAATGAAGCAATATTCTTTTCCCTGTTCTCCACATATGTAAGGTAGAGAATACTCTTCAAGTTGGGTGAGGCACACTTCTAGAAAGACTTAAGAAATTCTCAGACTTATTTGGTAAATCTGCAAGATGAAACCAGATCACTACTATTTCTTAAATCAACATACATTTGTGCCTATGAAATATCCCAAAGACTGCAACTTGTGACTTTATTATATAGGAAAAGAAAGCAGAATAAAAACCATTCAAACATCAACCTCAGGGTGAGGACTTTGGCTGCCTGTGTGTCAACTGCTACAAGCACAACTCTAAATGTTGGACTGGGAGTGAACTGAAGGGGCACATAACCTAAATGCTCAACTCTCTTGTTACTATGGAAGCACGAAATAGGATGAGATGAGGGATTTTAGCATGTGTTCCAGAGATGACATATACCACAACTTCCACTGGCCTACAGACTAGCTGTACAAGGTAAACGGGTGAAAGGCCATTCTGTGTTTGTCCATCGGCCCCCCTACCTACACCGCTGCTGCTCTCATTCATCCTCCCACTCTCCCCTCCCCTTCTCTGCTCTCTGCCTGGGGTTCTGACTTTGGTGACCAGGCTCCTTGTGGCTGCTTTCTATTGGCTCATGCTGATGGGAGCCCCTGGTAGCTCAACCCTTGAACCCAGGTCATAGGGACCCACCACGGACTGGATGCTTTAGAGAACATCACACATCACAGACACACACACAAATCTCCACATAAAGACACTTAGGACACATGGCACCTCTGACACCCTGGAGCGAGCAGTACCATCAGTGCAGACTGTGCTTGGAGTACAGGAGAATTTGACGCCAGAGTCCTTAGATAAGAGAAAAGACATATTAATTGACTTGTTAAATCCTTCCCCTCCACAGGAATGCAGTAGGTTTTTGGATAATGAAGTAGTGATTTCTAGTAGTGCTCAGTACTCACTTTTTTGCCTCTCTTTCGATGCTCCGAGTCATATTCCAGAAGCATCACTGCTTATTATGGTATTGCCAGCAGCTTCACATGGCGGCTGAGGAATATTATATGTTGTGCATATGCAGCCTAGATGTCATTTGAGGGAAGCATGATACCAGTTCTTTGCTTTTGACAACTGAATGGACATCAAATGCTAAAACTGTGAATAGATTTATATTATAAAAATATTTTTAAGGGTTTTATTAAATTAAAAAACAAAAATACATATTTGACTTTTATACAGTTTTGTTTTAAATTTGAGATCAATGTTTATTTTTTTAAAAATACATTCTGAATATTTTAGAACAAAAAGGTTTTGAAGTGGGATATGAAAAATAATTTAATTTTTAAATTTTTTACATCAACAGCTAGTTTTATACAAGTTTACTGAAATGCAGAATATATCAAGTACAATTATATTTTTTAATCCTTTGACAAAACATAAAGGTGAAATCTAGATGATAAAACACGAAATGTGAAATGTGGAATATGAAACAGTTATTTTGCTGAAATTCAGGCAAAAATTAATTTTATGGAATATTTATGGAATAAATTTATAAATTTATTATGTCTTGACTATCCAAACTTTGCTGGCCATAACACAGATGAATCATGTGGAATAATAATGAAATATAGTTGTCTTTAAAGTTTTGCTGACTTTCAATTATATAAAAGCCACACATTTGCACATTTTTTCAATTTTGAGGTAATAAAGGTATATTTTTTACCTTTGAGCAGGGGTTTGCAGACTTTTTTCTGATAAGAGCCAGATAGCAAATATTTTAGGCATGTGGGCCAGTTTCCATTGCAACCACTTGATTCTTACTAAGCGGAGCGTCAGAGCAGCTGTAGACCATATACGTGAACAGACAGCCATGTTCTGACAAAAGTTTATTTACAAAAATAGGCATGGGCTGGGTTTGGCCTGCAGGCTACAATGTGTTGACCCTAGTATGCAGGACACAGACTTTGAAATGGAGATCTGCGTGCAGGAAGCCTACAGCAGAGTACTTTTGGGGACAGCTGTAGGGGAAGTAGAGGACAGGAAGAGAAGTTGTGCAGTAATGAGGTCACAACACACACACCTCAGCTGATTCTATGGGGAGCTCAGTATCAGGGTCGGCCCTTTAGTAGCATCCCAATTTGATGCAAAGGGGACTGGCTTTTAAACCTCCACATGCTCTGGGTGGGGAGGGCAGAGTGTGATTGTGGACAAGGCTGCTCCAGGAGAGGGGACTGCCTGAAGCAAGTGCAGCTGGGACCCATCAGCACCTCAGCCCCCAGCCGCTGAGGGTCAATGCCTGCATCTTAAGGAGGGATGTGATGGTTAAGTTTCTGTGTCAGCTTGGCTGAGCCCTGGTACTCAGATATTTGGTCAAACATTCTTCTGGATGTTTCTGTGAGGGTGTTTTGGGATGAGATAAACTTTAAATCAGTGCACTTTGAGGAGAGCAGATAACCCTCCACAGTATGAGGATAACTCCTCATCTGATAGCTGAAAGTCTGAATAGAACAAAAGACTGACTCCCCCGAGCAGGAGGGAATTCTGCCAGAAGTTGGTGCCAAGCTTGAATTGCAACATTGGCTCTTTTCTGGGTCACTGGCCTGGCCATTCACCCAACAAACTCCATAATTACATGAACCAATTCCTTAAAATAAATCTCTTTTTCACATCCTATTGGTTCTGTTTCTTTGGAAAACCCCATTTAACACAAGGGATCTAGGGGATGCACCTGAAATTTAATGTGATTATCTGCAAACACTACACATCAGGGCTATATATATTTTTTTCCAGATAGCTGGCTGTTCAACATTTACCTTTATACAACTGCCGAGGTTCCACAAATGTCAGTGGGAGGCTTGCCTGCACACCAGCAGTTCCACCCGGAAGTCCCTGCTTGGGGTTCGGGTTCCATGTCTCCTGAGCTCTGGTGACTCGGTTTCCTCTCCGTGGCCCTCCCGCAACAGGGAGGTAACAGTTCCCTGCTGCTGCTTGGCTCTGATTGTTTGCCCCTGGGACTGTTCAGTGGTGAGTGGTCCCTACACTGTCATTTCCTCATTTGAGCCACCCGAAATGAATTTGTTTCCTGATGGGACCTTGAATGATACAGTGACTGGCAAGTCTCTCTTATTTTGCTCATTCTAAGATTTGATGACCATTTCTTTCTCTCCATCTCCAGTTTCCATCTTTGGTATTACTAGCTCTTACATTTTGCACCTTACTTCCTTTTCTCCCAGTCCCTTCTTTCCTCTTTGCCAAAGAAGCAGAGGAAATGGTTAGCATCTGTGCTGTGCACATCCTGCTACAGACTTCTAAGAAGCACTCCAAACGGCATCCCCACAGCCAGTCATTTTGTTCTTTGGCCACCTTGGTTAAATGTGGCAGTGCTGCTTCAGAAGGTTATTTTTGGAATCCCCACATAGGTACAAGGAAGACGAAAGGCTACTGTCACAATGAATTGGAGACAATACATTTAATTTTAGAAGGCAAGAGTCATAGAAATCACGGGGGGTTGTTCACCTCTGTCTGTCTCATCTCTTTCAATTACCTAAGAAAATCAAGATCTCTTGTGGTTTCAACCTGCAGTCTTACATCCCTGCATGCCTGAGTTACACACTTAGTAATTATTCTTAATGATGGGCATGGGTTTAGGACAAGAGAATGAGGCTGCTCTAGGCCCCCCTCACACCATTGTGAGCTTCTCATGGCCACACAGTAGCTCTGGAGTTCGGGGTTTTTTCCAAGTTGCCTCTGTTTTCCCTAGCACCTGTGGTCACACTTTTCCATGAGTTGTATTAGTGATTCTAAGATACAACATACCCTTGGTGAGGTTTAATCAAAAATAACAAAACAGAACACTCGCTGCCCTTTTTCACTGGGTGTTGCTAACCACCCATGCAATTTTGCTTCTCAGAGAAAAGAAAAAGAGGAACGTAAAGGACAATCAGCTGGGCTGGGCTGCAAAGTTGTTCCACTAGGAGGGATGTGATATGATGTGATAGTAGATATCTCATAAATAGACCATCATAAGAAAAATGAATTCCTATAAATAATGATAAATAATATGCAATTTTTAACATTAATCACCTTCTCAGGGGAGAACCTATCCTTGTAGATATGTATGGAAGACCAGTATTAGGAAGGAAACAGGCCCAAAGTGAAGAGGCTGGGGGAATGAGGTGTCTCTATCTGACAGGATGGTCTAGAATATGGTGCAGAAACAGCACCCTGCCTCAGTGGCTTAAAACAAGGCTTATTTTTAACTCATGCTAAATGAACAATGGGGGTTGGCTGTTCATCTGGCTACCAGGGTGACCCTGGGAAAGGGGAAGAGAATGCCAGGAATTCTATACTGGCTCTTAACATTTCTATATGGAAATGACACACTCTCTTCCTCTTATATTTCTCTGACTCAAGAAAGTCAAATGGTCACATATAACATCAAAAGGCATGGGAAAGTTCACTGCCATGTGTCCAAAAGATGGAGGGCCAGAAACAGGGAGACCAGGATGGTGGCTTCAGTGGCCCGTGAGAGACAAGCACAGGGCCGACAGGACAGCGCAGGAGCTCCCACCGCCTTCCTTTCCTTTCCTGTCCCTCGGAGTGTGAGGAGAACACTCCTGAAAAACTTCTGCAGTTGACGATAATGCAGGGAAAGGAGACTCTTTGGAACATATTTGGACCTTTCCATCTTGTAAAGGACATTTTTTTGTGTAGTTTTAAATGGCACACTTGATTATATCAGTTAATTTTAAACATATTTTAGTAGTGATGAAATGTGGCAAGTGGAGATTGCTTTTCTGAAAAATTTCCCTTAAAAGCCAAAAGCAGGAAATCCTGTTGTGCAGTGGTTTCCAACATCCCTAGGGAGATGAGAAAGGAACCCTCGAAAACTCGAGAGAGGAATGGGGTGGCTGAGTAAAGTGCAACCTATGGAATCGCAAGTACTATGAATTAATGAAGACTCATCAATGACTTCTTTTTTCTAAAATGGTCCACTGTCAGGCCTAGTTCTCATCTAGGGCAGAGAATATGATAAAACTTCACCCATAATCTTGGAATGGGATTTTCACCGGAAGAGCAGAGGTTGTTACAGTGTATCTGCAGCCTGGAATCCATATTGGACACTTCTTTGAAGCTAGTGTAGGATTCTTATTGCCTTTCAAATATCTAATCCACTGCCCCTCCTTCATCCCCAAAGAGGAAAAGAGAGAACTAACATGGTTTATTAATACAGACCGATGGGTTACCAAAAAATAGAACAGTACAGAAGCCGTGAGTGTCCACTGTCAGTGCAGCAGACTTCCGCTGGAGCATTTCTCCAGGCTCTGTTTTGGAAACTATTGCAAAAACTGCCTCCTGGCTCCCGTTGGCCACAGGACTCAACGATGGGCAGAGGACTCAAGGTGGGCTTTAATATCGGCCAATTATATTGTCTCTCTAAAAATTTAGAGCTTAGACTATCTGAAAAATAATTTTTTCTATTTGAAACAATCTCTCACTTGCAGAAAAGCTGTAAGATAGTAGAGACATCTGTCACTGAAATACATGAGTGCAAGCTGCCAACAGGATGCCTCACCACCCTTAAACCATTTAGTGTTTCTTTCCGTCAAACTAAGACATTCTTCTATAGAACCAACACTCAGCAATCAAAATCAGGAAATTAACACTGACACATAGCCACCAACTAGTCTTTAGGCCATTCAGTTTCTGCCACTGTTCCAATAATGTTCAGTTCAGAATCATTATTACATGTCTTTTTATTAGAGATTGGACTTAAAAGATTTTAAAAGTGGTAGACAGCAAAACGAAGCCATGTACAAAAGCATCCAAGGAAAATATGTCTCCCCTTACCTTGTCCCCCAGAGCAATTGCTGCCACCAGTGTCTGGTACGTACTTACAGATGGTCTACCATACATAAGCATATGACTGTACATCATTGAAGGGGGATATCAAAGTTCCTTTTAGCTCAGGGTAAAGTAAGATCAGATGTAGGGGTTTCTCATTTAAGAACATGAAATACCTATTAAGAACTTTAATGCTTGCCACCAAGACAAAGGTTAAAGAAAAAAAGTTTCCAAGTGAATACATTTACTCAGATTTTTAACAAGAACATCATTCTTTTCTTGGAGGAGATACAAAAATTCTTCTATTGTGACTAGAATTAGTATTTTACTTTTTAAAAATATTTTAAAGTAGACATTAAGGATCCTTTGTTTAGTTGCTTCAAATGCTTGGAACTTTTTAAAGATTGTTATATGTCATAAAATAACAGTGTAAAATTGTTTTTCACATTGTATTGGTTTGTATATAATATTCACAGGTAAATTTACTAAGCTGCTCTTAATGAAGCAGTATATGGTCATATAAATGCCTAATTTATCTTTATTTTAATGGTATCACAGTAAAAACCTTTAATTCATTCCAGAATAAGACAACCCCACCCCCTTTTTCAGTAACATAAAAAATGAGTCCATAACTTAAAATGTGGAAACTCAGACGTGGTCTCTTATTCTACTACTCAGTGGGCTAAAGAGACAGGCCTGTTGGTTGCAATATGAGTAAAACAAAGTAAACAGAAGAAAACAGAGAAGAGCAGTTCCCGAGGACTCTCCAGGTCTTGCTCTCAGTCTCTTCCTGAGATCTGGTCACTTTCTTGCCTTTGTATTCTGTGCTATGAGATCCCACAGCGCCTTTATAATAAATATCAACCCTCATGTCTTTTAAACTTCTTGCTTAAGCTAGTTTGAGTTAATGTTACTGGCAACATTCCTAAGGCAATAGATAAGGTCATTGAGATAACACTTGAATCCAGAAACCTGAAGGAACACAATTTCTACATGGTTTCTGACACTGCTTGGATTTTCCAAAAGAACCCTTAAATAGTCCTAGAACAATTCTAGATAACAGATTCAATTGGAGAAGCATAGGTATTGAAATAATTGTTTTCAGAATTTTTCTTTAACCAAATAATGAACTACTGTCAAATTAAACTTGTATCTCTTAGAGTTGTCTCACTTCTTAACTTCAAGATCTTTCTTAACAAATTCTTACTTTAGTTCAGTAATTTTTCCCACAAATTAAAAAATCTTTCGATGTACTTTATTGGCCATTTCCTACTTTGCTCATCAGATGAACTTTTTGAAATATGACAGAGTTTGTTATTTCTTACCAGTACAAAAGAAAAGACATGGCTAATTAATTGCAGATTTTAGTAAAAGGGATTGAAAACTCACAACAGGCTTCTCAAGACAAAAGTTTGTGTAGTGATGAAGGGTAATGAGTCAATTTTATTTTAAAAAAACTAAAAAAATAGCTCATAACTTCAAAGTTGGCATTTCTCACAACTTTCCTTAACACAGTATAATTTGTGAGTCCATTTGCTTTGGCATGGTTATATAGCACAGAGTTTTCATTTCCACATTTCAGCAAAATTTGGGTGACCATTCCTAAGGCTGAGCATGGACTCTCATTCACACTCTTCTGTTTTCCCACAGGCCTGATTCTGGCTTGCCCTTGGCAACTGCTCCTTCATAAACTTTTTGAGGAAGTGATAATGTGAACCCAGAGATGCTAAATATAGAGTTTGTCACTCTAATGTCAGTGGGGCTTGTAGAGTAAAGGGTCCCTGTTGTCTTCTAAGAGGGTCTGTCTCATTTCCCTTGACTTGTGTCCACATCCTGAAAGCTGGGAACCTCACATTACTGAGCATCCTATTCTGGCACTTTCAACTTACAAGCACTCTGACCATAATGTCCTACCAAGAGATTCTTTAAGAATATGGATAAATGATCTGCAATAGGCTCAAAGCAGGGCAAAATAGTCCATAAAGATGATAACCCAATACCACTATATTTGTCTTTGTATTAGTTAGGATATAGGTAGAGAAGCAAGTAACAGAGGCCTACAAAAATAGCAACTTAAATGAGGTAATATGTTATTTTTTGGTCACATAAGTCTTGAAAAAGTCCGTGATATGGTGGCCATGCTGTATGAAATCCTCAGGCATCCTAACTCTTTCCAGCTCACCATCCATTATCCCTGGATAATGGGATAATGAAGTGAGGCTTTTGCCCTCAGGATCAAAGATGGCTGCCGGAACTCTGGCCATTCGATCTGCACTCCAGGCAGAAGAGCGAGAGAAGGGAAGAAGGCAAGAGGCAAAATTTACTAGTCTGATGATTTCAAAGAAATGTCCCTAGAAGCAGCTATTTTCTTATTTAATAAAGAAATTGTAACTAAAACTTTCCTAAAGAAAACTGCAGGCTAGATGGTTTCATTGCAAATATGTCAAATATTTAAAGAAGAAATAGCACCAATTCTACACAATATTATCCATAAAACAGAAGAGGAAGGCATGCTCATCTTATTTTATGAGGCTAGGTTTACCCTGTATCCAAACCAGACAAAAACATCACAAGATAACTACTGAGCAATATCCACAAAGACTGTTTCAAAAATACTCAACAAAATATTAGCAATCAAAATTGACACTATATAAAAAGGATAATATGTCACAAGTGGACTTTATGCCAGGCATACAAGGCTAGACCAGTATTTCAAAATCAAATCCATGTAATTCACCACATTAATAGGTTAAAGAAGAAAAATCACTCAAGTCAGTAACTGTTGAAAAAGCATTAAAAAATACTCAATCCTTTCATGATTAAAACTCAGCAGAAAATTAGAAATAGAAAATAACTTTTTACCTGATTAAGGGCATCCTTATGTATTGGTGAAGACTGAATAAATGGTCCTCCCTAAGGTGGGAACAAACAACACAGCAAAGTCGGCTCTCACAGTCCCTACCTGGCACAGAAAGTTCTAGCAAGTGCCCTGAAGCAAGAAAAAGAACTAATAGATATACAGAGCAGAAAGGAAGAATTTAGGTTGTCTCTATTCACAGATGACATTATTATCTATGGAGAACAATCTTGATTCACAAAGAGCTTCTAGAATTCACAAATGAGCTTAAGCAAAGTTGTAGGACATAAGGTCAATAGATAAAAATCTATGGTATGTCTATATTGTAGTAATGAATAATTGGAAATTGAAACAAAAAGTATCATTTACATAAGTAAGTCATGAGGATGGAAAGTACAGCATGGGGGATATAGGCAATAATACTGTAATAATTTTCTATGTTGACAGGTGGTAACTACACTTACCATGGTGAGCATTTTATAAGGTATATATATGTTACGTCATGTTGTACACCTGAAACTAATAATGTTATGTCAATTATATCTCAACAGGAATAGAGAAATAAACAAACTTTTAAAGTACCATTTACAATAGCACAAAACATAATGAAATACTTCGGTATAAATCTAAAAGAATGCATAGGATTTTTATTCTGAAAATTGTTAAGACACAGATAAAAGAAATGAAAGACCTAAACAAATGAAGAGATATGCCATGTTTATGATTCAGAAAGATTCAGTAGTAGTATTAATATGCCAATTCTTCACAGACCGATTTATAGATTCAGTACCATTCTAATCAAAACCCTAGCAGGTTATCAAGGTTTCATAGGTTATCAAGAAGCTGAATTCAAAATTTATATGGAAATACAAAGGAACTAGAATAGCTAAAACAACTTTTAGAAAGAACGAAGTTGGAAGCCTTATTATAAAGTTACATAAATGAAGATAGAGAAGTGTTGGCAAGAGGACAGACACATTAATGGGATCTAATAGAATCCAGAAATAGACTCAAACAAAAATTGCCAAGTGATTTTTAATTAAATGTGTTATTTTGAGATAATTGTAGATTCACATGCAGTTGTAAGAAATAGTGCAGAGATTCTGTATACCCTTTATCCAGTTTTCCCTCAAAGATAATAGGCTGTAAAATAATAGCACAATACCACAACTGGGATACTGACATTGACACAGTCCATTTGATCTCATTCAGGTTTCCTATTTCACTGATACACATTTGTGTGGATTTAGTTCTGTAAGATTTTATAACATGTGTAGGTGTGTAAGTCCACCACCAGTTATGATACAAAACATTTCCATCACCATACGGATTCCTCATGTTGCCCTGTTAAAACCCCACTTGCTTCCTTTCATACCACTCCCCTTCCTTAACCTCTGGCAACCACTAATCTGCCCTCCACTTCCATAATTTTGTCATTTCAAGAATATCATCTAAAAGGAATTATATAGTAATATAGAATGTAACCCTTTGAGATTGGCTTTTTGCAGCCTTATTTCTGGAGATTTACCAAAGATCCAAGTTGTTCCACGTATGAAAAGTTTAGTCCTTTTCTTTGGAAAAATCTGTTTTAATTTCGGTTTCCACATGTTCATTGTTAGCACAGTATACAGAAATGTGATTGATTCTTGTGTGCTGCTGTATCCTGTGATCTTGCTGAACTCAGCTATCAGTTTGAGGGTTGTTTGTTTTCCTTGGGATTTTCTGTATAGATAATCATGCCATCTGAAAATAGGGATTATTGTATTTCTTCCTTTCCAATCTGTACACTTTTTGTTTCATTGCAGTGGCTAGAACTTCCAATATTGTGTTGAATAAGAGTAGTGAGAATGGACATTTTTTAAAGGGTACCTGGAATTTGTTTTAATCAGATGTGGCAAGATATGCAGACATGGAAATGACTGTCACAATGGAAGTTTATTATACTCACATTCCTAGGAAGAGGAAGTACAGCATGCCACATAAGGGGGCTACACAGGGAAATACTGAAGTAGGTCAGGAAGAAGAGAGGACAGGGAAAAATGTAGGCAAGAGCCTTTATTGTGGTTCCTTTGGGAAGGGATGGGCAAGGCAGAGCAAGCAGGCTTAGGGTTTGCCAGTTTGAATTTCAGTAGGTTCTACAGTATTATGGACTGTCCCTAGTTGTTGGGTGCCTGGCCCTACAGTGATGAGGGTGAGGGACAGTGGCCCAGAGTGTGAAAGTCTAATAAAGGAGGTGCTGGCAGTGTGGGCTCTGATTGGTTGGTTGGCATTAGAAAGGTGAACTTGCCTGCAAGTCTTTTACTATCTCTAGGAATTGGCTAGCCCTGGGAGGGGTAGTCTCTCTAGGGTCAGTAAGGACCCAGTGGTCAGTGTATCAGAATACTAAAAATAAAAGATACAGTTAAAACAGACAGCCTTAAAAAATAAATAAATGCAAAGCAGAAAAAGGACAGCCTTGCCTTGTTCTCAATCTTAGGAGGAAAGCATTCAGTCCTTCATTAGTAAGTATGCTAACTACAGGGTTTTTTTAATAGATGCTCTTTATCAAGTTAGGTAGCTCCCCTCTACTTCAAACTTGTTTTTATCATGAATAGATACTAGATTTTGTCAAATACTTTTTCTCATCAATGGTATGATCATAAAATTTTTCTTCTTCAGCCTGTTGATATAGTAGATTACATTGATTTATTTTGAATGAACCTGCATACCTGGAGTTAAACTCCATTGGTCATGGTATACCATTTTTTAAAATATATTCAATTCGCTAATATTTTGTTGAGGATTTTTATGCCTAAATTCATGAGATAGGTTGAGACTCCAGAAGCAATCACATTTTTACATACTACAATGAGTATCAGTCTGTAGTTTTATTTGTCTGGTTTTGGTATCAAGGATATACCAATGACAAAAATTCAAGTAAGTGTGACCTTAAGAGTCACCCAAACTACCCTCACATTATTTGCTGAAGTCTGACACTGACCACTTTTTATCCTGAGTCTTACTACCAGCAATTATTTGTTGAGAATCTAACATGCTTGATATAGAATGTCTAATGCACTATCTGATAATGCTATTCTCATTTTTTTTCTACCTAAAAAACATCAACTCTTTGAGAAAAGGAGCCAGGGCTGTCCATGACTTACATGCCCAATTTATTTGTTATAATCAATTACATGCCTGACTAGGAAAATGAGAATTAAGTTAAATACTATGACTTAAAAATAAAGGGCTCAAAAACAAAAACCCAGACCAAACCAATCAAAAACCAAAGGGCTAAGTTTCACAAGAACCCTGAAATCAAACTGAATAATTGCTACACTATGATTAAACAGTTTAAAGGAAACAAGTCTTCTCCTTGTATAAGTAAAATATGAGTAACTATACAACTGTTTATAGACTATATTCACAAGCATATTAAGATGTACAATCTTTCAGTGGTGAGTAGATAAATAATAGGGAAGTTCACATATAAATCAACAGAAACACTGATTTGGCTGAAGTACCTAACAATGTCAGTGCTTCATGAAAAAAACACAATTCCTTGCACAATACTGATTTTTCTCTGCCATAGTGAGCAATTTAAATGTCCTTTTTTTCCTTCCCCTTTCAGAGACTGTTTAGATGCTCTTATTAAGACTAGGCCTTACATCCTTAAAACATATCACACATTGGTAGGCTTGAATTTTTGTACCAAAAATGTCAAGGTTACTATTAACCACTAACCTGGACAAATTCCTACTGCCTTTTAGAAGCTACCATATTTATCATTTGTTCCAACTGACTGTTATGGTTTTTCATTTATTTATACAGCACACCTAATTCTCCTAAGTGGTCAGTTATTACTTTGTAAAACCTAGACCAGATGAAATACAGGAGTATTAAGGACTAAAGGTGTGCTTTAATTTAATTTTAAAAAGAATTAAGATTCCTTGAACTAAATAGCAGCATATCTTCCAAGCATTCCAAAAATGTGAAGGGCAGACAGAATTTTGTTACTACAAACAGAAAAATCATTGCAGAGCTCACAAACATTTCAAGTACAATTATGAGAAATGCATGCAAACCTGAAACTGCCTCTTTATGGAGTTGTCCTCTTAAAAAGTTAGTTTTTTTAGATACTTTTTTCCAGAGTAGTTTATTTGAGGTGCATAGAATGAAAAAAAAATCAATGCTATACAGATAAAAATATTTTACACTTTTATTTACAAACTAATTTCATAAACAAATGGTAACAAACATGACTGAACAACAAAGAAAGTTATGATTTTGATCAGTTATGGCAAGAAAAATAGATTATTTAAATAGATAGCTAAACCTGCCTTCTGCTTCTAGAGAAATTAATCTATTACATATATATTTTCAAATTGTTCCTAACTCTTACTCAGACCTGAGACTGGGCACTTCTCTATTTTTTACATAGAATTGTAAACACTCTTAAATATAAGCCAACAGAGTGATTTCTATTAGTATGAACTAATTTCATAAAACATATAAAAACTTATAAATCTTATTCAGATCAATTGAATTAATTGTAAACTGTGGATACATAGTGCAAACCTGTCAATCATCCACAATTAGGTCTAACTGTTATATATGGAGAGAGAGTGACAATTATCAGAGTAAGATTTATTCATATTCTTGAAAGGTAGCTTTGTTGCCAATTCTTCCTAACACTTCCACGTATGTTAGGAAAACACATCCTCAATCCAAAAAGAAACAACATACAGCTATTTGACTTTTTGTTTTTTTCTTTCTTGAAACTGCTCTGTTTTGTTTTTTATAGATTTAATCAACATTGACAAGGCAGGATCTATGGACCTCTTTTGTGACTCCTTTTGAATTTCACTTTCTTTTTTCTTTATTGCCTGAGTAAGTTCTTGTTCTTTTTGTTCTCTCTGCCGGGCTTTCTCCTCAAGAATTTTTTCCATAGCTTTTGTTTTCTTGAAATTAGGATCTGAAGGATCCAAATTGAACAAGTGGGAAGTATACATTGCCTGAAACCGTGTATCCTTAACATTTACCTGCAAATCCAAAAGGAAAATGTAAGTATATTGAATCAGTAAACCAAACAATACAGAAATGAGGCCAAATTTCAAGTCAGTGAGTTATTGATTATATAAAATACAATGTGAGCATTTTATATTGATTCATTAGCAAATTGTTTTCCCACAGATCTTCATTGGAGTTTTAAGTCCTATTTTTGGACCACAGTGTGCAGGGCACACTATTCTGGTCAGGCAGTGATAATCTCCTTGAAAGGGAACGACAGTGTGGTCTATATATACAGTAGCCTGCAACTACACTGGCCACTTAGACCACTGTGGGAGTGGTTCCCAGGCGGGTTTCCCACGCTTAGTGTGAAAGGTGTTTGTGGATGGATAAGTAAGTCAGTGATGGTACCTTCAGCTGCAGTTTTATGTAAAGTCCCTGCATTCTAAATACATTACAAAATTTTTTAACCTTGGTGCCACATGAGTAGCTACTGAGGCTGATTCATAGATTAAGAGAATTAAAGACCACAATGGGAAAGATGACACCTGAGACCAAGATCTGGTCAGACACAAGCCCCAAGATCTATCTTTCTATGAAAATACTGGGGCTCCACATATAAGAGTATATCCTTACTGCAGCCAGGCCTCCAAGTGTTACCAGGCATGGGGGTGAGCATGACTCACTGCTTCTGACATTCCAGTGGAAAGATGAGCCCACCTAGAGATGGACTGTGTAGCTACTTAGTTACAGGAAGGACAACAGACAACAGTGGGCCACCACCACCAAAACACTCATGAACAACATTCTTGGCATGATGATTAATGTGTGAAGAAAGTTCTCACAATAGATTTGATTACAAATTGTTCTTTGCTTCTAACTTTTCATAAGAAAACCAATTCACTGAGAAATTTAGTGGAACAGTAACATACATGAAGCTGACTTACAGAAAATGTAGCTACAGAGTGGTCTCCAAGTCCTTCTATGTGCTACTTAGAAGTTACCTGCATGCTCTTCTGTATTCTTACAACAAATTCTAAATTTCCCATGTTCTTTTATATATATATATATATATATATATTCTCCCATGCTAACAGGTGGAAGTCATTAAGAAATTTCTGATAGCTCTTTATAGGTTTTCTGCACAGGGCTTAAACTCACGTACGTAGGGACTGTGTAGCCATTAGGAATATGTACTCAGCAAAATGAGGGAAAAGAGGGAGCAATGGAAACAAGAAGCAACAATTAAGAACACATGGCCTATGCCCTGGCCACTACACAGTGAGAATGTGACACACGTGCCATGAATCTGCTATTTTTCAGCTGGGCTTAATTATACAGATAATTAAGTGAATACCTTAACGTGGGATTCTAATGTTAGAAGCTACATATTTTTGGTGCAATTGGCTACCAGAATATAAGCCAACTACTTTACTTGGTGTTCAAAGACCACCTGGGGATGAACTGGCTGTGTTGGACTAAAAGATGGCAGCTTTGGCTCCACTATGAGCCTTTCCTAAGACATTTAAAGGTTAATTTTGGCTATGCTCAATTTTTATCTCTATAGCTGACTTTAGATTTAATACCATTTTTAAGAAGCTAGTGACTTTTGTCCCTTTTACCTCAAAGTCATCCTCTAATAATTCCTTCTTTTTCATAAGCTGTTTTTTCTTCTTTTTGCTCAGATTTTGGTGTTCCACAATCTTGTTGTAATTGAAGTGTTTTTTGCTTTCTTCCTCCTCATCCATCATGAGCAAAGCCATTTCAGCCTATGGAGAGAAAATAAAGGTTCAATTATGTAACAGTGCCCCCCACCCCTGCAAACAGGGGTATGGGGCACAGACACACCCTCTAGGAAAGCAACCTTGCCAAGAGCAGGAGAGGGGTGAAAGTTTATATTTAAAAACAGACATTTCCTTAGTGTAATTTGTTAGTAGGCTGTGGGAAATGAGTCCCCAACAAAAATTTCTCATTTTCATTTTGGTCTTCTTAAGCAGTGATACTAATCCGACCAACATGCATTTTGTGACACAAACTAGTTTTCCAAAAGATGTGCTTTAATAACAAGGAATCTCTCTTTTCTTTTGCTTCCTTTGCCTTGTTTTTTCAATACTGAGACATTTCTATGAAGGTAGGATCTTAATATTTGCTTCTGAAGTCTAATGTCTGTTTCCACTAATTAGGTTATTTTCTACTGACTATGGGATTAAACGTGAACCCTTGAGAACCTATTAAGCAACCATGAATACTGGAAAAAATATAAAGTATTCTGCCAGACTTTTGTGAATCTTCCTATATACCACTTGGACTGCTTTAATTTCCTTTCACCTGCATCACTGGCCCCTGAAGTTGGCTTTCTTTCAGAGCCAATTTCCACACGAGGGATTTTCTTTCTGCTTTTTAACTCTATGAGCATAACTGTATATGCAATAAATGGAGACTAGAAAAGATGCTCTAAGATGCAGAGTTTAGGTGCCCAGTCAGCCTCGCTCCCAGACAAGGGGATGAACAGCAGTCATAGGGATGATGACTCCAATTCCTGCCTCAGCAAAGCCCTATTATTACTCTGTACATGGAACTCTGGAGGTCAGTGAAGCATAAGGTTCACTGCACGCCAACAAAGATTTTGATTTTATACATTAAATTTATGTGGTTTGCAATAAAAAGAGAAATTAACATCTGATAAGCCATAAAGGCAAAGTCTATATTACAGGACAGTTAAAATTACATTAAAACTTATGGCAATAATATTCTGAGGTTTTAATTGTAGTAGTTTTTGTCTCAGTGATAGCAAGAGTTTTTACTATTGAGACATTTTCCTCTTAATCACAAAGGGACATGCCTTGGGTTTGAGGTAAATTTTAACTTTGCACTAGTTGGTGAAATGTTTGTGAAAAATGTGGTACTTCATAACTATGCTGGTAAAGTACCTAATTAAGTGCTAAAATCAGTTATTTTTATATTAGGGACACTAAAACTCATGTAGACTTCATTTAAATTGTACCTATCAATTATCCACTAAGCATGTAACAATGACCATGTTTTACCTTTTGTTTTTCAATTTCAGCTTCTTCCTCTGGAGATGTGCTATCTTTTGCAGAGTTCATTGGTTTTTTCTTTTCTTTTATACCTGGCACAATAAACCACCATAGGAAGGTTAAAAATTATAAGACTATCAGCAATAATACATCTTTACTGCAAACAAAAGCACAAGATATCCAGGAATAATCTTGTTCATAAATGTATAGAAACTAAAGAAAGTAAAAATATATTACTGAGAGATGACTATGGCTATGAGTGGAATACATACAACACATTTAGATGGGGTGACTGAGTATTATAAAAGCAGGAATTTCTTCTGAAATGTAATGTATAAGACATCATCAGCTAAAAAAGAAAAACTATAAGATCATTTCAACAGATATAGAATAAGCATCTGGTAAAATTCACATCCAATCATTATAAAATATACACATTTAATTAAATTATAAATAAAATTCAATTGAAGGAAACCTTTACAAATATTAACAAGATAAACTTGATATACTAGTGATACATTATACCAAAATGCACTACAAAGTGTAAAGAAAACAAAAATACTATGCTACTATAATGAAAAGAGAACAGTATGGCTTAGTATATGATAAAATATACCATCACACATCACTAGAAAAAGAAAGATTATTCAATAACTGGTGCTGGCAATTTGTTTTGTTTTATTCTGGAAGAAAAGAAGAGTTACATCTTACCTCATAACGTACAGGGAAATAAAATGGAAATGAAAATAACAGTAGAAATCATACAGACACACACAAAACCCCAAGCCATTTGAATATATAAACTCTGAAAACTATGCAGAGAACTCATCTGCAAATAAAACAAAATCATCTTTACAACAACAATTTGACAGTAACTACCTATAAGTAAAAGTTTAACAAAATTCTTTCTCTGCCTCTGAAGATCTTTGGTTAGCTTTCAAGGTCTATTATTAGGCAAAACAACTTATTGGCTTCTGACTGGAAACCTGCTGTATTTCCAGGGACTCGGGGACCACAAGATGTTAGATGGGACGTCCTCAACTGAATGAGAAGTAGGCATGTACAGAGGTTAAAGGTGCCTGACTCTGCAGCTGCTGGCACCTGGGCTTCAATTCTAGTTCTACCACATTCTAGCTATGGCAGTTTGTGCCTGTGGTCCTTATCTGTAAAACAGGGATTATAATAATAGCACCTACCTCAAAGGATTACTGTAAGGACTAAAAGCATTAACAAATGTGAAGATCTTAGTTAGTGCCTGGGACATGGTGCTACATCGTGTTTGCTATTACTGTCATGACAGTCTGTACACATGTAAGATGCCCTGAGTTCCTTGGTGATCACACTGATGCTTTATTTTCTTTTCCTTTTTTGTGTGTTGAAGTGGGAGGGGTTCAAAGGGAATGGGTGTCAGGGTGCTAAAGTATGAAAGACTAGTCTGAAGATTAAGAATGTACAAAGCCATGCTCTGTTACTCTAGAATGTTATTACACAAGTCAGTCTTCTCTGAAGTGCCAGACACTCATTGTCTTCCTCGGCTAAGCTGTGACTGTTCTTCCAGTGCAGGGGAACCAGCGGTCTCTGAGGTAATGATGATCAATGCTCACACAGCTCTTACTATGTGTGCTCCAGGCAGCAGTACTCCTCCACTTTACTTATACTCACTAATCCTCACAATAATGACAAAAGGTAGATTCTACTGTTTCTTACAGTCTTCACTCTGTGGATGAGGAAACTGAAGCACAAAGAGGTTAAGTAATTTGTCTCAAGTTTAGTTAGTGAAAGAACCATGATTCAAACCTGAGCACCCAGGCTCAGGCTCTCCACTGTTAACAACTACACTACACTCCTTAACTATCAAATATCATTTCCCCTGTAATGGTCCTTTTGTTTACAATGCATTCTGTTGTAAAATCATAAAGTAAAATTCACAGAACATAAAATGATGGCCGAATAACCACAGCTAATGGGGGATAAATGGAAAAGCAAAGCCTGAATCAAGAGGCTTCAGAAATGCCCTGTGCACACTGAGTCCTGCTGTACTCATGCAGCCATGCCCAGCTCAGAGAAAATGCCAGCAGGAAAGTGCTGGTAGGTTCACCTCTCAGTGCTACCAAAAAAATCTGTCTGCACTTCCCAGGAATATTATTGTAGGCAGCCCTTCTCCCTAAGGTGAAAATCTTTACTGCTCCTATCTCAAATATTTTTCAGAATGTATATCCACTTTAAGATGATAAACTTTTCTCCATTTTAAAGTACATGTATGTCTTTGCATATATAGGCATCATCAAGGTTCTGACTCTCACACCCTAAGTTTACCTCTGTTCCTACACTCTTAAAAAGAGCTCCTTTTGAAGTAAATGGATAAATGACATATGCGGAAGATGGTTCTGTGGCAGGAAAAAATGCCAGGCTGCTTATAATTAATACATAAAGGAGATAAAGATCTTCACATTACAGCTGTGGGAAGTACTTTCAAAGAACCCACAATAATAAACTGTTCGAGATTTTATAACAACCTGGTGAAAAGTCATAAAAATAAACTTGAAAGGAACACTGCAGTGAGTGTGGAAAAACAGAACCTCCAAGATGGTCTGGGCTAAAAATGATATTCGAGTTTAGCATGATGAAAATTTCTTAGCTCACAAAGGATTTACTGTGTGCTAGACTGAACTGTTTAGTCAGAAGATAAATAATGTATATGGATCCTTTCTGCACTTAAATTAACAAGATAGTATTAAGAGGGCACATCTTAATTTATTTTTTAAAAAAGCATTTCTTTGCCTTTAGAAAGTTGGCAGGCCTAAGTTAGACAAAGAGTACTAGGAAAATGGAAGTCCCTGTTCTGAAATGTTATCTTTATTTTTCAGTGAATCTTTTGGCAAGTAAAAAACCATATCTTCTGGGACTGCTGCAAAAAGTATATATGGGTGATTTTAATAAGATGAATACTAACAAGGATTCAAAACCAGATGTTAGAGTTTTGTAGCTAAAAAAAAATCTAAATGATCCTTACTGAGGCTTCCATCCCTTTAAGCAAAAAATATAATACATCTATGAAAAAAATGTATTATGAAAAAATTGATCTGTAAAGGAAATTCCATTTTCCATTACTTATAATGTCAGAGAATTATTCCCATGAAAAACTTCTTCCAGAGGATTCAGCTGAGCACTTCTTGTGAGAACAGTTAAGATACTTCACTGGAGGGCAGGCACGGTGTCAGTATTGACCAGCGGGGAGGGGAAGGGCCCCCAGTAATTCACTTTTTTTGTAGCAAGTTCTTGTATCCCGGATTACTTGCCCATAAAAAGAAGCACTCTGTCAATCTTTCTCTGGACATGGGTATTCTGGCTTTGCTTGGAAAATCCAGCAATTCCTTATGTCCACTCTTACACGCATGGGTCCTAGCTTTGGTTTTTACAATATAACTGTACAGTTATAAAAAGAAAAGGGAGCCCATTAGGCTTCTACCACCTACCACTGGCCCTTGTGCAATTCAACTATGTTTGTGAGCTTCAATTTACTCATCTATAAAGTGGGTTGAAGTCTGGAGTAGAGGACAGAATGCACATAAAAGTATTTGTAAACTGTAAAACAACATCAGAGCAGTACACTGTAAGTACTCAACATATGGGTTGAGTGAATCAAACATATGTATGCTATTATTGGGTTTTCATGGTGGTTTATTAACTATCTAAAGTTGTCAAGACAAAGAATAAATTTTAATAGGGTATATTTATATGTGATGTACTTTATTTCACTCCTACTTCTTTAAAAGAATCTTTTTAAACTGTTTATGCAATTAGCAATAAGCAAATTTTTCTAGTATTTCATTTCCAAAGGAAAAAATAAATGTGAATTCATCTAGTAGTTTCATTCTGAAACTCTCATTTGATATCAAGTTTGCAATACAGAAAAAAAAAAACAGAAAGAAAAATGATAGCAAGTTCATAGTGCAGGGGAAAAAAATAAAGGGAAAAACTAGAAAGGATTTCTAGTACTCATATTGGCTCCTAATCCAAGCCAAACACCAGGTCTGGCAACAATTGACGGACTCAGTTCCTCCATATTCTGAAGAGTTTACAAGTTTGGCTCTATGGCATTGCCTGGGGCAAGGTGTTAGAAATGTACCCAAGTCCATCTGGCTTAAAATGTTTCTGTCCTGCTCAACAGTGGGATGCAACTATAGCCTTCCAAACACTAGTGCTTTTTTTCCCGATTTTATGGCTGCTACTTCTCAGTTTCTTAAGCTTTCCTCTTCCCTTATCCAGTACAACAGAGTAATAGTATTTTATGTAGGCTTTACCCAAACTCAGAGCCTAATTCTGCATCCTCCTCTCTTCCCAATGCTTTCTACCTCTGGTTTCCCAGGTTTGAAATACTATTTATATGCTACTGATTCCTAAGTCAACATTTGTACTCTGACTTCTCAGCTGATCTCCCAGACTCATATATGTTAATCTAGTACCTCCATTTGGATATCTGATTAACATCTCAGGGCTATTATCTCCAAATGGACCTACTGACCTTACTTTGCACTCAAATCTATCATTCCTACATTCTTCCAGAGACTCATTCCACAATTTTAGGAGTTACTCTAAATTTCTTCCTTATCCAAATAAATCAGCAAGTCTACCTCCAAAATACATCTAGAATCCCATTCACTTTCCTCCTTCCAATTCCATTACTGGCATGTCATCTCAACCAGCCATCATTTCTTGTCCAGACCTCTACAAAAGCCTGGTTTCCCAACTCTCACCCATGCCTTTCTTCAATCTGTACTCTTCACAGGAAGAATAATACTTAAAATGTATACCACATCATGTTACAGCCTTGCTTAAAGACCTTTCAGGT
The DNA here is from genome assembly GCF_030020395.1 of Manis pentadactyla. Taxonomy (NCBI): domain Eukaryota; kingdom Metazoa; phylum Chordata; class Mammalia; order Pholidota; family Manidae; genus Manis; species Manis pentadactyla. Next base: position 138,248,107 of record NC_080023.1, on the reverse strand, counting down.
ACTGTCAATAGAGTAAAATCCCAATTTATTATCATGACAAAGGCCCTGCAGGGTTGTCCCAGGCTGGCCTCAAACCAAATGCCCTCTCTGACCATGCTCCAGCCACAGTGATATCCTTCAATTCATCCAACACAAGTTCTGTCTCACCTCCTAGCCTTTCTACCCACTTCTCCCTCATTTGCAATGCCCTTCCCCAGCTCTTTATGCCTGACTTCATCTCATTCCACAGGTCTCAGCTCAAGTATATCTCAGAGAAGCCTTCTTTGCTTACCAGGTAAAGTAAGCTACTAGCCTTCTTCCTCCAAATTATATCCCCTATATTATCCTATTTCTTTCCTTTAAAACATTGACCATATTCTCACAATATTCTCATTTACCTATTCAGCATGTTTTCCCTAAAACCACAGGCTCCTCAAAGGACATAACCTTGCTTGTATTATTACTGCTGAATCTCTAGCCTAGCAGAGTGCCCATTGGTATGCTCTCAAAAATATTTTTTGATAGACTGAATTTGATCCTGAATTATGTAAGAAATATTCTTGGTCTTTCTGTTTTTCTTTTCCCTTTAAAGCAATAACTTAAGCCCAGATGTAAGTAATTACTTTTAGGAAGTATTCTGAAATCAAAAGCATCCTGAAAGCCAACAAATTTTACCTATACTTTCCCTTGGAATTTCTGATACTAACTTTAGAGAAAGCTTATTCAAAATTCAAATATGCGGATTCCAAGAAACAAGCTACCCCAAGCCATTAAGCCATTACCTTACTCTTTGATTCCTATCCTGAACTCTGCAATCTGACCAGATTTCACATGCCAAATGAAGCACTTTGAAATGAGAACAAGAAACTATAATGCTTCACATTTCTCCATTATAAACTTGGTTTCCTGAAATCAGAGAGTAAGGCTTAAAATTTATCATCGTCTAGGTTTATGACCGTTCAGGTATGATAAAAAGCAAAATGTAAGTTTCCATTTCCCTTTCCAATTCCTAAGAATCTCACATCCTATAATAGACTTTATTCATCTTGATCTCCTTTTCATCTATAAAATGTCAGTGCTAAAAGGCTATAAGAACCAGGAAATAATTTTGAGCGATTTTGACTTTCCTATGGAGAACTATTCTGGCCTACTAGTCATGAGGGACAAAAAGCAGGGAAACTTCATAAAATCCTTCTCTTCACAGTGCCAGCTTGGAGTTGCTCCAGAAGCCAGCCTTGGGGGTTCATATGTGTGGTATTCAGATCAGGGGAAGGCAAAATACACGAGGGCAAATGGAAAATGCTTATAGTGGTCTCTGCACTGACTTGTCCAAGTATGGCCTGAACCTTACCACACATTTATACATACCAAAAAGGGAAAAATGAAGCAATCAGGGAAGAATGAGTGGTGCCACTCACTGGAAACAAGGCTCCTTGGATACAGGAACTGAGATATCGGACAGTTGAGGGATTTAAGGAAAAAGGGGAAGAGGCTGGCTTTCAGCTACAAGGAAGCTATCCCGAAGCAGGAATGTAAAAGTGATAAAATGAAGCAAAAATGCTTTGATATATTTGAGCAGAAAAACTTTTATACTACAATACCACATAAAAATTTTAAAAACATTTTATACACATACCCATATAAACATAAGCAAATTTATTTCACACTTTCAATTCTTCATAGCCTTTGCAAAGAGGGACCTAGAGTGGCTGTGTTATAAAGAAGCAGTGAAAGCACAAAGGCACTCATCCTTTTATAGTCAATCTGTCTATAAGGATAGTTCCTAGAAAGGAACCCCCAGTAACTGTTAAATTAATCATGTTACCAAAAGCCTCCTCTGAAATTACTCCTTGTATGTCCAGGAGGCATGCTGGCCCTTCCTAATCTGATCAGTGGGTACACTCCATAGGACGGGCCTGCTGATAAGCTACTAGGGGAGCTATACAAATTCTAGGAATTTTAAAAGAATGAGTAGTTTGTATTATTTCTATCCATGTCACCTTTTTCTTTAGATTTCAACCGAAAACTACCAATATAGGGTGGCTTACCCATTTTTTTAACTTCTTCAGCAAAATATGGGTCACTTAAATCAACATCAGGAGGAAGTTCATCTTCACTGGTGTCTTCAACAAGAGCCTTAAAGTTGAAAAGTTGAATATAAAAATACATACAATTTATTAGAAGGACCATTGTGTGTGTGTGTGTGTGTGTGTGTGTGTGTGTGTGTGTATAGAGGAGAATCATATAACTTCTTTTTTTTATCTTTTAAATCAAGTAGTTTAATTTAAAATAAAACAATTCTCATCTGAGTCATCCTTTTATTTGTTCATTTAATATTAATGGAATACTTACTAAATTCAGGTACTATGTAGGGCTTTTGGGAGAAAAAAATTATCAGATACATGGTTTCTGTCTTCAAAAATCTCACTATCTTATTAAAAGAAGTTAGACACAAAAAACAAACATGTACATCAATAATAATAATTTAAGATAGGAGGTGCTAGAAGAGACAAAAATAAAATGATAAACACTCAAATGAGGAGCTTAGTTTTAAGTGGATAATCAGTGAAGAGAGGTAGCCTCACAAAATTGAGAAATCGCAGTGACTATCAATAGTTTTAAGTAGTGTACATGTGGGTTATATTTTAAATTATAATTTAAAACAATTTATTGTTAATTAAAGAAAATGATTTATTATGAAAATTCAAACATACAAAAGCAGTAAGGACAGCATAATGAACCACCTGTTCTCATCACCCAGTTCCAACAATCATCTTGTTTTATCTATAATCCACCCCTGAAAACTCTTGGGCTAGTTTTTTTTTTTTACTTTTTAAAACAAAATTTTTATTAAGGTATTATTGATATACACTCTTATGAAGGTTTCACATGAAAAAACAATATGGTTACTACATTTACCCATATTATCAAGTCTCTTGGGCTATTTTTAAAGCAAATTTGTTGGTTAAATTTTCCCTAAACCAATTTGAATAGACTGTTTACTAAATTAGTATATTTAAATTAAAAGATAAATTCCGTAAATAGAATAGACTAGCCCAAGTACTAAAGAATATTCATTTTGATATTAATATTCTAACAGCGTCTAAGAATTTTTTCATCAAATTATATTTTCAGCAGTAATATATTTCTAACAAAGATTATAGAACACGTATCTAACTCATCTAGTTTTTTTTAAACTACTATCTAGTGATTTTGCTACTTATCTAGTCACATACTTCTTGAACTGTTTTTTGATCTAAACTAGCTGTACCAACTATGGCACATAAACACATTTTCATTCTCCAGTAAATCTAATTAAAGTTACAGAGAGAAAAGGGAAAAATACTTTGAACTTGAAGAAAATTCTTGAAACTCTTCAACATACGGAGAACCTGTGGAGCTGGAAACTATCTGCTGGAATCAAGTCCCATACAGAGCATTGAGTCTAGAAAAAACTGGGCACTCAACAATGTATTTTTTTTTTTTGGTATCATTAATCCACAATTACATGAGGAACATTATGTTTACTAGACTCCCCCCTTCACCAAGTCCCCCCCCACATACCCCATTAGTCACTGTCCATCAGCGTAGTAAGATGCTGTAAAACCACTACTTGTCTTCTCTGTGTTGCACAGCCCTCCCCATGCCTCTCCTCACACTATACATGCTAATCATAAGGCCCCCTTTCTTCTCCCCACCCTTCTCCCTCCCTTCCCACCCATCCTCCCCAGTCCTTTTCCCTTTGGCAACTGTTAGTCCATTCTTGGGTTCTGTGATTCTGCTGCTGTTTTGTTCCTTCAGTTTTCCCTTTGTTCTTATATTCCATATATGAGTGAAATCATTTGGTACTTGTCTTTCTCTGCCTGGCTTATTTCACTGAGCATAATACCCTCTAGCTCCATCCATGTTGTTGCAAATGGTAGGATTTGTTTTCTTCTTATGGCTGAATAATATTCCATTGTGTATATATACCACATCTTCTTTACCCATTCATCTACTGATGGACACTTAGGTTGCTTCCATATCTTGGCTATTGTAAATAGTGCTGCGATAAACATAGGGGTGCACTTGTCTTTTTCAAACTGGGCTGCTGCATTCCTAGGGTAAATTCCTAGAAGTGGAATTCCTGGGTCAAATGGTTATTTCTATTTTGAGTTTTTGAGGAACCTCCATACTGCTTTCCACAATGGTTGATCTAATTTACATTCCCACCAGCAGTGTAGGAGGGTTCCCCTTTCTCCACATCCTCGCCAACATTTGTTGTTGTTTGTCTTTTGGATGGTGGTGATCCTTACTGGTGTGAGGTGATATCTCATTGTGGTTTTAATTTGCATTTTTCTGACAACTAGCGATGTGGAGCATCTTTTCATGTGTCTGTTTGCCATCTGAATTTCTTCTTTGGAGAATTGCCTGTTCAGCTCCTCTGCCCATTCTTTAATTGGATTGTTCGCTTTTTGTTTGTTGAGGTGTGTGAGCTCTTTATATATTTTGGATGTCAACCCTTTATCGGATCTGTCATTTATGAATATAATCTCCCACACTGTAGGATGCCTTTTTGTTCTATTGATGGTGTCCTTTGCTGTACAGAAGGTTTTCAGCTTGATATAGTTCCACTTGTTCATTTTTGCTTTTGTTGCCCTTGCCCGGGGAGATATGTTCATGAAGAAGTCGCTCATGTTTATGTCCAAGAGATTTTTGCCTATGTTTTTTTCTAAGAGTTTTATGGTTTCATGGCTTACATTCAGGTCTTTGATCCATTTCGAATTTACTTTTGTATATGGGGTTAGACAATGATCCAGTTTCATTCTCTTACATGTAGCTGCCCAGTTTTGCCAACACCAGCTGTTGAAGAGGCTGTCATTTCCCCATTGTATGTCCATGGCTCCTTTATCGTATATTAATTGACCATATATGTTTGGGTTAATGTCTAGAGACTCTATTCTGTTCCACTGGTCTGTGGCTCTGTTCTTGTGCCAGTACAAAATTGTCTTGATTACTGTGGCTTTGTAGTAGAGCTTGAAGTTGGGGAGTGAGATTCCCCCCCACTTTATACTTCCTTCTCAGGATTGCTTTGGCTATTCGGGGTCTTTGGTGGTTCCATATGAATTTTAGAACTATTTGTTCCAGTTCGTTGAAGAATGCTGTTGGTAATTTGATAGGGATTGCATCGAATCTATATATTGCTTTGGGCAGGATGGCCATTTTGATGATATTAATTCTTCCTAGCCAAGAGCATGGGATGAGTTTCCATTTGTTAGTATCCTCTTTAATTTCTCTTAAGAATGTCTTGTAGTTTTCAGGGTAGAGGTCTTTCACTTCCTTGGTTAGGTTTATTCCTAGGTATTTTATTCTTTTTGATGCAATAACAATGTATTTTTTAATGGTACTGATAAGCTCAATGTACCCAGCAAATGAAAAGCAAAGAGAAGAGTTACTAAAGGTCTCAGAAATGAGTGACTACTTTATTGACCCCAAAATACCAACTTGTAAGTCTTCCAATAAACTGATGGTTTAATAACTTGTGGAATCATTCCATTTAAAATATACTTTACTGCCTACTTAATTTTAAAGAAAGTTCCAGGGGAGAAGAGAGGTAGCATATCAACTCCTTACCTCATTTCCTCCCATTATTAGCCATTCCCACAAAAACAAACTACAAAGGGAGTATAAAAACCACTCCACTGCATCTGCCAGCTTTGCAGCCCTCTCTCTGCACAGGCACTGAAAGTCACAGCTACACTAAAAGCACAGGCTACACAGTATAGACAGAAACAATGCAGTGCAGTAGAAAGAACACTGGAGTTAAGTGATCTGGATTCCAGGCTCAGCTTGGCCATTAACAACTGGCTATCCTCTGATGAATCAATTTTCTACAACTATAAAACATCAGGGTCTAATGGAACAAATCATTTAAGATTCCTCACGTTGAAAATTCTGTGATCAGTAATGCCATCTTAAGGCAATGAAACTGTACTGCTAAAATGCTACATTTCATTGACAAGATAGAGTATTTTTAGTGGCAAAACTAAGTGGTCTCTGCTGTTACTAAGGATCTAACTCTGGAGAAGATGTTATCCCTGAATGATGGAAGTCAAATCAGATTTTTCACAGATAAATTAGCACAGAAGAAATATCCTATTATGGGTATTATGGATTTAATGACAATAGGATGTTAAAAGATCCATGTGAGAATATTAAAGAGAAAAATGCAGGCTGAGAAACAGAAATGTATAGAAGAAATTTCATTCATGTTAAAAACATCCGTAGGTATATTCCCTCAAATAAAAAGTCTGTATGTACCTCTTGTCTTCAAAAACACAGAACAGAATCAAACTGTTTTATATCCAGACTAAACTATGTATTTTATTTAGGTAGCATAAAAATGTAGAAATATTAAAGGATAGTAATTAAAGTGGCTCTGGACTTTTCCCAGGCTTTGTACATCATTAGGTAGCCTTGGGTTACCTCTCTTCTTTCTTAAAATTGCAACGATAACAAGGCCTACTCCAGTGACTGGCTATATTATGGATGCTAAGCACTTGGTAGCTTCTGATACATAGTTGTTGTTCAATAAATATTTGGTCATAATTATTATTGATACCTTCTGTTTCTTTTTCAGTCTTTTTTTCTCTTTCTTCTTCTCTAAAAACTGTTCCCAAGGGGTCAGTTTATCCTTTCCTTCCAATTTGTTTTTGACCATCTCTTCTGCACTTTCTTTAAGACCTAAGAAAAAAAACACATAGTTTAGCTTAAAATGTTGTATCTTCATTCACTTAAAAATGTAACTTCTTAAAAGAAAGGTAATTTACATATACTGAATAGAGTAACAGGATAGAATGCAACACTGAATTTTGTAATACTCCAGGATCAACTTACATCAAAGTGGTCTTTAACATAATTATCTCTACTTGCTTCTGTTGCCCAAATGAAAGCCTGTATTTCCTGGAAACTGCAAGTGACTAACAAAACTGATGAGTACCTCAATCTGTGTTCAAATACCCCAGGAGGAAAGAATTCTTATAATCTCTTCTCAAGCACATCTGTGAGGTCACATCTTAAAGATAAAAAAACCCACCAAGTTCAGATTCCACTTTGTGTGTCTTAACTCTTTCAATACTGCTATTTGCTCTTGTATTCATCTCTAAAGGTCTTTTATTCCTTGTATTCTCTAGTTCCTAATTCATGTTTCTAGGTGGCTTATGTAGTAACTGGAGTGGGGTGAGAAGGTGAAAGAAAAGCCCCAAGAATGATCTCCTTGTCCATGAAGACATTCATTACTGCCAATGTAAAGGAAATGTGACTACTCTGTTGTCCTCTTTGATAATAAAGATGTTTTATTTTATAGTATTTTTTGGAGGTCATGGTTGGATTTGGGGAGGAGGGTGGTAATGGAATGATTTGAAATGCCTTTTAAGAGAGACACTGTGAATTTCAATCATCTTCCCAGATACACTAAATTCTAATAAAGTGAAAATAATCCTGAAGATACAATATACCCTTTTTTCCTGATGAGTATACTGAGACTAAAAATGTTCAGCAACTTGCCTAAGAACACACAGATAGGAATTTGAACTCCTGGTTATTCTCTACACCATTACCAGATAAATCCAAAATGCTAGATTACCCAGGATAAAGAAATGTATAAAATGAAGGAAGAAAACCTAAAGCTTTGGGCCTCAGGTTGTTGCTTATGTGCAAAATTAGTTTGGTGTAGATCAGAAGCATGGAACTCGCCCTCTGACATATACATACACCTTTTCTGCCTCAAAGAAAATATCTGGTAGAAGTCCAAATACATAAAACAATTACAAATAGCGCCCTGAGAGAGGCTTAAAGATGGCGGCGTGAGAGGTGAGACAGAGGCTTCCTCCTAAAACCGTATATAATATAAAAATATAATTAATACAACTAATCCTGAGAGAACAACAGGAAAGAGGGCTGCGCCAGACTGCATACAACTGGAGAAAAGAGCAGACCTCACGGAACAGGGTAACGTACCAAAGCTGAGGCCTTGCGGGACCCAAGCCCTTCCCGCACCCCAGCTCAATGGTAGGAGGAAGAGAAACTGAGCAGGGAGGGAGTAGAGGCCTGGGACTGCTGAATACCTAACTCTGGAGATCTGCTCTGGGAGCACAAACCTACATTTCATGGTGCTTTCATGATACTCTCATGATTACTGGGTTGGAAAGCTAAGACAGGCAGAATTCCTGGACAGACTGAGATTCCAGTCGTTTGTGGAAAGCAGGGATCCATATCCAGCTGCTCTGGGACAAAAGCTTATACCGATGTGCTCGGCCCACTGGTTCAGGCAGTGGAGACAGACATAGCAGTCACGAAGCAGGAAACAGCTCTTTCCTCATCCCAGGCACTAATACCACTCCCCTGTGACCCCCGACATTGCTTTAGGGACTGAGCAGCTCCAGAGAGTAGAACTTCTGGACACTAGAGGGCGCCATATACAAATATAAAATGCCAAAGGAATCTGGTACAGAGTAAAATTAATATAACCCCTGAGAAAGATGACATGGAGCTCATGACTCTTTTTGAAAGGGAGTTGAAAATAAAAATTATTAACATGCTAATGGAGGTATGAAAAGATATTCAAGAACTCAGGAATGAATTCAGGCTGGAGATCCAATTGTTGAAGAGCACAATGGAAGGTATTAAAAGCAGATTGGATATGGTGCAGGAGATGATAAATGAAATAGAAACTAGAGAAGAGGAATACAAAGAAGCTGAGGCACAGAGAGAAAAAAGGATCTCTAAGAATGAAAGAATATTGAGAGAACTGTGTGACCAATACAAACGGAACAAACATTCGCATTACAGGGGTACCAGAAGAAGAAGAAGAAGAGAGAGAGAAAGGGATAGAAAGTATCTTTGAGGAGGTAATTGCTGAAAACTTCCCTAATCTGGGGGAGGAGATAGTCTTTCAGGCCATGGAGATCCACAGATCTCCCAACACAAGGGACCCAAGGAAGACAACACCAAGACATACAGTAATTAAAACGGCAAATATCAATGGTAAGGACAGACTATTAAAAGCAGCCAGAGAGAGAAATAAGATCACGTACAAAGGAAACCCCATCAGGCTAACATCAGACTTCTCAGCAGAAACCTTAAAGGCCAGAAGGGAGTGGCATGATGTGTTTAATGCAATGAAGCAGAAGGGCCTGGAACCAAGATTACTTTATCTGGCAAGATTATCATTTAAATTTGAAGGAAGGATTAAACAATTTCCAGATAAACAAAAGCTGAGAGAATTTACCTCCCACAAACCATCTCTACACTCTTATTTTGGAGTGACTGCTATAAATGGAAGTGTTCCTAAGGTAGAATAGCTGTCACTAGAGGTAATAAAACCACAGTAAAGAAAGTAGAAAAGCTAATTACTAAGCAAATGCAAAATTAACTATCCCCAGAGTCAATCAAGGAATAGACAAAGAGTATAGAATATGATACCTAATATATAAATAATGGAGGAGAAAGAAAAAGGAAGAGAAAAAGAAAAGAAACCTTAGATTGTATTTGTAATAGCATATTAAGTGAGTTAAGTTAGGCTTTTAGATGGTAAGGAAGTTAACCTTGAACATCTGGTAGGCACGAATCTAAAGTCTGCAATGGCAATAAGTACATACCTACCAATAATCACCCTAAATGTAAATGGACTGAATGCACCAATCAAAAGACATAGAGTCACTGAATGGATAAAAAAACAAGACTCATCTATATGGTGCCTACAAGACATATGTATCCCTATCTTTATCGCAGCACTTTTTACAATAGACAAGATATGGAAGCAACCTAAGTGTCCATCAGTAGATGAATGGATAAAGAAGATGAGGTACATATACACAATGGAATACTATTCGGCCATAAGAAAGAAACAAATCCTACCATTTGCAACAACATGGATGGAGCTGGAGGACATGCTCAGTGAAATAAGCCAGGTGGAGAAAGACAAATGCCAAATGACTTCCCTCATTTGTGGAGTATAACAATGAAGCAAAACTGAAGGAAGAAAATAGCAGCAGACTCAGAGACTCCAAGAATGAACTAGTGGTTACCAAAGGGGAGGGGTGTGGGAGGGTGGGTGGGGAGGGAGGGAGAATATGATTGAGGGTTATTATGTTTAGTACACATGGTGTGGGGGATCACGGGGAGAACAGTGTAGCACAGAGAAGGCACATAATGGATCTGTGGCATCTTAGTACACTGATGGACAGTGACTGCATTCGGATATGGGTGTGGACTTGATAATAAGGGTAAATGTAGTAACCACATTGTTTTTTTCACGTGAAACCTTCATAAGAGTGTATCAATCATATCTGAACAACAACAAAAAAATACAAAAGAAAACAAATAGTGCCCTGGGTCTTGAGTCCTAAAGAACAGCCTGAAACAGCTGTAATAGATGCTCTTAGACAGATAATAGTTTATATGTGTACCCAATGTTATGTAGATTTCTTTTTATGACAGACTGATGGTAGGATCTCTGATTTACTGGATGCCAAATCAGAAACACAACTCTCAATTTTGTAAGATAAACACAATTCACTTTACTAAACAATTTTCATAAAACCATGTCCAGATCTCTAATTGAATCCACAGACACACAGCACCTATGCAATGTTAAAGTGGGATCCTCATTTGGGAGAAAGAAGCAAATCCTGACAAAACAAGTCAAATAACAAAATAAAACAATTTATATAGTATGTCTGTGGGTCAACACACAATCAGTCCAGTTTTGAATTCTAAATGTAGTATTAGATACAATGTTTAAATAGTAATCTTTACGGTATTCTATTGTTAACTTCCTCAAATATTATGAAAGATTTTATTACTCCAAAATATTAAGTAATATATTTAGAGATTTTTTTTCACTAAAAAATATTCTCTGATTAGTTTTGATCCTTAAAACTTAAACTCTATTCTACTCAGCACAATGCTAAGGCAGGTTCTGTGTTATTGTTTCTTAGGTGACTAGGACATTGATATGATGTGTCTTAATCTCTATGAACTTTTAACCACATGTGATTAGGTCTTAATATTTTCTGGGAGCCTGGATACCTGGAGAATTTAATAAAAACTATGGAATCCCTCTCATTAAAAATCCGTACTGGAAAACCTTGCACTTAAATGTTCAGGGAGTTTATGGACACTCGGTACTTTAAGGATCCAAGGGCTTCAGGCAAAGAATGTTCACAGGGGCAGTAGAGGTCTAGGGAAGATGGGAATCAATCTTCCAGAAGTTCAGAATTTACCAGCATTGACATCTGTAGCTTCCTCACAGGGTTTCCTGTCCCAGCAGCACTGTCACTTTGGACAGACAGCTCCTCAGTGTAAAGGGATTTTCCGTGCAAGTGAGGTTGTTAGCACTAGCTCTGGTCTAGGCCCAGTAGCCCCAGTAATAAGAATCAAAGTGTCTCTGGACATTGCCAAGGCCTCCTGGGGGGGCAAAATCATCCTTAGTTGAGAACCACTATTCTAGACAGCAATTAGAAGTAATTTCTGAAAAGAAGGGCTATTTTTCATTAATGATAAATGATGTTATTTTATTTGGTTCTTGATTATATAATGTCTTTTCCATTTTAGAAGTTTCATCTGAAAATGCCTGTTTTTCCAACTGGACAAGGCAGCTAAAATCACCTTCTTTTGTATTCCATAATATTTAGCATAGTGCCAGACACATATTAAGTACTTATTAAGCACTTAATTGATCTGTCTTGAAGGAGGAATTCTTATTTCAAGCCAACTGTTTGATCTTTCATGTTTGGAACATAGTCTTTCCAACAGAAAATAAATCAAAACTTTAAGATATAAATTAATGGCATTTATCCCAAAACAGTCCGGGTTAAAAAAAATTTTTTTTTTATAAGGACCTATAGCTCTAGAATAATTCATGAAATAGTCTCAGGAAATATTTTATGTTTTTCTGGTATTTAGTTTGTTTACAAGAAGTAGTAGTATCTTCAATTAAATACAGTCTTTAATTCTTTGCCTGGGTCTCACTTAATACACCAAAATAGCAGAAAAACAAACACATTGCAGTTAACACACCACCATGATAACTTAAAAATGCTTTGTTCTTATTGTCATCATGAGGTCATTTAAATTTCTTACCACAGATCATAGTTGTTTATGTTCTAAATTCTTAAAAATATGCCCATCCCAGAAGCCTCTTGGCATACACACAAGAACATTCTTCAGAGAGTTGTAGCCTCATTTGAGAGCAACCACTATATGACTGAAAACAACTGCATTATAACTGTTTTTAGTTTTGCACATATTTGTTTTTAAAAATTTTAAGCATATAGCCAAGGACTGACAAATTAGTTAAAAATAACATCAATAATTCTACAAATAAGGGTTGATGAATTCTTTCAAAGCCAGCTGTGAACTCAGATGACTCAATTATGATAATTAATAATTTAAAAACAATCCATTGAAAATTATTTTGGCAGTTTGCATACATCCAAAAATACTTTTAAATATCTCTTCAAAATCCACTGAAACCAGAATATACATTTCTTCTAACCTTATGAATTTGAATTATCTGAAGTCTTCAAGGGGCAGGACATAAATTATATAAAATAATTAAATTATGTACTGTAATTGGTTTTGTTTGTAAGAAAAAAATGTGTGCTTTAAGATTTCTGAGCTAGGCTGAAACTGGCACTTATTATTTAAGTGAGGACTTAGGATCCATTGAGAATATTTATGAACACTTATGTTCAATCTTTATTTATGGTTGTATGTTTAAATCAGACCATGTAACACTCAATTCCAAAAGGAGCTTTCTAAAATGTAACTAAGAACTTATAACTTGAAATTCCCTCTGGATATAAGGATATATTTAGAGGAAAACCACCAACCATGCCTTGAGGAACACCGACATCAAAGGCACCCCTTTAAACTAGCTAGTTATTCTCAGTGGGGTTGGGGGAGGGATGGACACATCTACTTATATAAGATAAGAGGTCACAGGAATACTTGGTCCATACTAGTGCTGTGGATCTTTACCAGCAGAATCTTTTCCTCCATGGTAATCAGTTGATTATGCACTTAGGATATCCTTACGTAAGCCAAACTATCAACATTTATAATGAGAAAGATGAAGATTTGAAGTATTTTGAACTTGGTCTAAGACTTGCTTAGAACAAGAACTTGTTTAGAACAGTGTTCAGAATGTGGTTCATAATTTCTTATCTGTACTTCTATAAATTCCTCTCTCCTAAACTCTTACAGTATCAAATTCTTTTATTCTGTACCAGTTATCACAGTTGCAATTTTACATTTATTTTTGATTTATTATTATTATGAATGGATATCTCCCTTGCTAAGCTACAAGCTTTGTGAGGGTAGAGGACATGGCTTTTTTCTTTTCTTTTTTCCACAAAGGAACCCTATACCAGTGGATGGCATGTTATATAGCACATACTTAATAGACGTCTGTCTAATGGAAGTATAAATGAAGGGATGAATGAGTCGTATTTGTTCCCAACCTTACGGACAAACAGTAACAATTCATTAAATTAAAAAGTAGACCAACCAGCCTTGGGAACAACAGTAAACAGTAAAAATTACAAATAAGCAAGAACAAATAAATGCTCTTTGTGTGCACTTAGTACTGTTATATCTTCTAAGTGGAAAAAACACAGACAGCTACAATACAGACAATAGAGATAAGAGGATATAGGTAAGCTACTTAGATTGGGAATGGCTTTTCATATAACATTTAATTCTGTATCTCCCAAAACATTCAATGATATATACACAGAAGATATTCTCAATGTACTGAATGAATAACTGTTAATGATTTTCGTTGATTGTTTAAAAGCTATTCCAGTGGGTAACAACTGTTTTACATTTGTCTTGAATTGGAGCTTATTATACTCTAACCTCTTCCCAATTTCCTTTTATTCTCCCTTAGAATGATGTCTTCCACTTGCATATATATATACTTGCAGTGAACTGTGCTGTCCCTGCTTCTTAGAATCAAAGGTTCTTAAAAAGCTGAATCCAAATACAAGACATTTAGGCCTCATTAGGAAGCTATTGTTTTCTGTATTTGTCTATATTTTATTTGTATGTTTTTTTTAAATCATAATGTCCATAATATCAAGCTGTCCTAATACTAACAAACTAAAATTCTGGCTAAGTCTGGTGAAGCCATTCTGCTATTTAATTTGTGGCAAGGAGGTCTTGAAGAACCATTTGCCTTACTGTTATTTTTTTACACTTAGTGTTTACTGACAAGGTAGAAGTAAATGAAAACATCTAAATGAATGGCTAAGATATAAAAGGAATGTTTTGGAGTCTAGTCACAGTAAGAAAGCTCAAATAGAAATGTTTAACTCAGAAGTGGGGTTTTCCTTGGGGATACACACTAATCTGCTATGCTCTAGTATGGAATTCAGCTTTTAATGGGCAACTAGCCAAGGAGTCAAGAGACAAAATGTGGAGTCGATCACGGTGTCAGGCCCCATCAGAGACCACCACCATGGAGCCATGTGTCTTAAATGGCCTTTGTTGGGTGCTGCTCCTCTGACAACTTAGAGGGCACACATGCCTGTTTGGGCTTTGCTTATGGGCAGAAAAAGGAGAGCAAAAACATTTTTCCCCCAGAGATTTATAACCACAAGCTTACAAATCAGTGGGTTTGTGGCTAGAACTCATACATTGTGGGGAGGGGCAAATTTATCTGTGTGGCCCCAACCCAAACATTCCAAACCAAAAATTTTGTTTCAATTGGTCTTGGATTGGAAGTGCCTACAGGCACCTGGCAAATATACTCTACAAGAAGCATGTTTGACCCAGACCTCTGAGAATTCCCATAGGTAAAGGAAGATCCAAGAACAATGAGGTCACTATCAAGATTCAATACGAACAAGAGTAAGCAGAGACAGAATACTACAAGTCAGACCTTTAAGGACTACAGATTTTGGAATTACCAGATACAGAATATAAAATCAGCACATTTAAAACAAGAGGAAATTAAAAGATAGGATTATCAAGATTATGAGACAGATTTAGGGGAAAAAAAACTTTCTGAAATGAGGAACATAACTGAAATTATAAGTCAGTGGCTAGCTTAAACAGCAGACCACACAGAGGTAAAGAAAAAAATTAATGAACTGAAAAGACAAAACTGAAGAAATTACCTGGCATGCTGCACAGATTTACAGGCAAGGAGAATATGAGATATAGGATACAGAATGTGAAAGTACCATACCTATCAAATAGAATTTCCAGAAGGAGAAAAAAAGGTAAGAGATAATGAAAACATAACATTTAAGAGAAAATGACTGAGAAGTTTTCAGAACTGATGAAAGATATTAATCTTCAGGATTCTGGTATCCAATTAATTCAAAGCAAGATTAAAGTTACCAAGCAAAAAATGACCCAGATACCCCACAGTGAAACTCAAGAGCACTAATGTATTTTCAACGCAGAGACAAACAGCACTTTGGGGCAAAGCCAACACTTTTCTGCCAGGGTTCAGAAGAGGGCCCCTGCACAGTGTACTCTTTAGTTATGCCATTCCTCACTGGTAATTCTGTCAAAAGCCTTCAATGGGAGCCTTGTGAGCTCACAGTAAATTTGCCCCTCCCCACAAAGGGGTTAAGAGGGGGACTAGCCTGGGGCATCCATGGCAAAAGCAGATCCCCTTCCCTCCTTAAACCTCAACACCACACACAGCCTTACCACCACAACCTGCCTTGAACCCACTGAGAATAATGTGTCTGTGTCTTTTATCCCTATTCATTTTGGTGACCATAAAAACCTAATCATCAGGTTCCCCTTAATCTCCCATGTTCTGGCCCTCAGAAGTCTGCCACAATCTCCCTTCCCCTCTGACTCTCTACCACTAAGTTCTTTGGAATCCACAGTATATTGTTAGTAAAAACTCAGTTACTGTATCTCTTAACATTTTCTTCATCTTCATTCTCTTACTGGAAGCGGCTTTCCTTGAAGTCACCGCACACTGCCGCGCTTTGAAGCGGTTTTTTGGTTTGTGGTGCTGGTTGTCTTTCACAGAGGCCTCAACCGACCGGCCTGGAGAGGGCCTGGGTGTGGGGGTCATCAGACTCTTTGCCCAGTTTTAAGAAGTGTGGTACTGGTCCAGGGAGAGACGGACTGACTGACTAACCAATAAAACAGAAAACCAAGCAGATCAGGGAGTTTAAACTTTGATACATGACAGAGATAACATGTCAGATTACTGGGGGAAAGGAGAGATTATTCAATAAATGAAACAAGATAAAAAAGATTTTTCATGTAGGAGATGAAATTGGATCCCTACCTTACATCACATAAAAAACAACTAATGGATCAAGACAAATGTCAAAAACCTTAAGTCTTCCTATGTTTAGTAGAAAATAAAAGTTAATATAGGTCTTATCTGTTTAGAAAAGGATTTTTCTTAGATAAAACACAGAATGCACTAACTATAAAAGATTAATGTGACATACTAAAATCAAACTTTTATTCATTTAGACAATGCCACCAGGAGAGAGAAAGAGAGAGAGAGAGAGAGAGAGAGAGAGAGAGAGAGTGTGTGTGTGTGTGTGTGTGTGAGCTACATAGAGAAGACAAATTGCTATTTTATAAAAGACAAATGACTAGTATCAAAGATAAATAAAAAACTCAAAAAAGGTAACAGAGAAAATACAAATAATATAACAGAGAAATGACCAAAGACATCTATAAGCATTTCGCTGAGGAGGAAACATGTATGGCCAATAAACATATAAAGAGATGTTCAATCTCATCACTGATAAGAGAAATGCAAATGAAGCACTGTGGTGGGAACAGAAACACCAACACACTGAAAAAGAATTTAGTATTTCATTCTCGTAAAGTTGAATATTCACAAACCCTATAACACAGCAATTACGTTCCTTGAGAAATACCAAGAAAAACTTAAAAACACATACCAGGAGATACACAGAAATGCTCCTGAGAGCATGACTCACCATAGTAAGCATCTCAAACAGAACAACCCAATCATGGATCCAAAAGGAGATTGGATATAAACTGGTATACAGCAGACAAAGAAATAGGCTACAGCTACACAAAATAAGGATAAGTCTTAGTAATATAATGTTGAGTGAAAAAAAAAACAGTCCCAAGAGATTTAAAAACATCTACCCCTCCCATGTTAATAAGTTAACAACTTTAATATTACAGTTCATAACCAAACAATTCACCCACTTAAAAGTATACAATTCAGTGATTTTTAGCACATTCACAGGTGTGAAACCATCATCATAGTTGATTTTAGAACATATTCATTTCCTCAAAAAGAAACCCTATCTCTCACCCTAGTATATATATATATGATATATATATATGTGTGTGTGTGTGTGTGTGTGTTCAAGGTTCATCCATTTTGTAGCATAGACAGTAATCATTCCTTTTTATGCATTGACACACTTTTGAGGAATACTTATAAATGAGATGAAAATATATACAATGGATAACAAAGGAGTGAATCCTCAAGTCTGGTTGATGGTTTGATTATCTCAGGTATGGAGAAGCAGAGGAGATCAAATGGCTAAATGCTTAGGCTTTTGTACTGGGTTCATGTAATACAAATAAATAAATAAAAGAGAGCCATGCTGGATCAATGATGAGAGTCCTTATGCAGGGATTATAATTAATTCTGAAAAACAGAAATACATAAGACTAAAGGGACAAGTTTAACAAATTTGACTGTCCCATTTTTATTCTACAAAGGACACAATGGGGAGAGTAAAATGAAAAATCAAAGGCCAGGAGATGATATCTGCAAAAATATGCCTGACGACCAGCCCAGAATATATGAAGAACTTCTCTGAATCATTAAAACATAGACAAAGCACACTACATAAAAATGGTCACAACATGAACAGGCATTTCACAGATAAGGAAGCAAGAAGAAATGTTCTTCCTCATTAGTAGTTAGGTAAATGCCTGAGCAATCCTTTAAAAACTTAAGTCAGGTTGTATCACTTCCATTTCCCATTTTGTTTAGAGTAAAAGCTAACCTATCCAGAAGTCAACAAAACCCTTTGTGATTTGGCCACCTCTCTGCCCTCATCTTATATTACTATCCACTCCGAGGCTCATTCTGCTCCAGCGGCATCCTCCTTATTACCCCTGGACAAATCGGAAATGCTTCTCCCTCAAGGCTTTTCATTTATTGTTGTCGCTGTCTGAAATGCTCTTCCCCAGGATAACATACATTATGCACTGTCCTTTCCATTAGGTCTTTGGGCAAATGTCACTTTCTCAATGAAGTCTTCCCTGACTGGGCTATTTAAATTGCTATCCACTCCCACCATTAACTTCCTATCCCTTCTCAGGCTTTCTCTTTTTGTTTTCACAGCCCTTAATCACCATCTGATTATTTTACCTACTTATTTGCTTACTAACTCCCTTTCTTCCCCCTCCTCCGACAGACACACTATAACATGTAGGGACCTATGAGGGTCTGGACCTTTGTCCATTTTGTTCAGTGCTTACTCCAAAGAAATACACAGCAGTAACAACAAATACTGGAGAATAATACACAAATTAAACGATAATGAGACACCATTACTTACATATGCAAAATCTGAAAAGTCTAACAGTATCAATAAATGATGAGGATAAAGAGCTACAAGAACTCACACTACTGGCTAGAGTAAAATGGTACAAGCACCTAGGAAAACAATCTGGCATAATCTAGTCATATTAATTGTGAGCATGCTCCACAACCAAGGAATTCTATATATACCTAGGTGAGAAGTCCCAGAACATTCACAAAGGCATTGTTTATAAAACCACAACAGCTGGCAATAGAACAGATAGGTTGTGATGCATCTAGAATGGAATTCTATGTAGCAGAGAATTAATGGACGATATCTATACATTTGGATATGAAGAACTCTCAAAAATAGAATGTTAGCAAAAATCAAGTGACAGAAGAATACATAGAGGATGCTTTTATAAAGTTCAAAATTAACAAAACTAGATATATACTGTTTAGTCAATGATAAATGCATATGTAGTGAACCTATTATATAGAAAAAGGGAATGATTAATAAAAAATGTAGTTTCATAGTTTCCTCTGCTAGAGGAAGGGAGACGGTATAGCTGGGGACTTGAACTGCAGGCATTGGTAACATCCTTTCTTAAGATGAGTACACAGGTGTTCATTGTATTACTTCTCTTTACAAACTGTATACATACATTGTGTTTACCTTTTGTATCTATGGGTATTTTTTCCCACAGTAAAATGTAGAAAAGAAGGGGGTAGTGCATATTTACTCTTTGACAACTGTGCTAAACTGGCTTTCATCTGACTTTTGTCATTTAATCCTTATCAAAATATAGGTACTTAAACCCAGATTTTTGGACAGCAAGCCATTACATTCTTTTCATCATCACAGTAAGCTATTAATGTCCAAATTTCATTATAAGCAGGTCCCAGTCTATATACTGTATATGAAAAATCCATCTATAAATTGGTGGCTTGAAACTCAGGGGTGCCTTATTGTTTTCCACCCTGGAAGATTTTCTCACCATGGAAGCTATTAACATGTAAGGACATTTTGCAGTTGGGATGGAACCAAAATGGCATTTCTAAGTCAATTAAAGAAAAAAAACTTTTATAAAAATAAAAGGAAGTGAAAAACACTTCAGCCTCTCTAGCACTTCAATACTTAACCTTTCAAGCTAGATTTTTCTTTCTGCAATCTAAGTATTTCTTCCACATTTACTGGAGTTAGTTTACGTACAAGTAAACTATATATCATGACTACTTCTAAAAAGACTTCCAAATAACTTATTAGGAAGGCAGTATCTTTAATTATGGAAATAATGATATTCATTAATAATATAATATAATAATATTCATATAATATGTAATACATAGAATTACATGATATATATTTTAATAATAATTATGGAAATAATAGGAAAATGATATAAAAATGACATTTGTAGAGCACACTGGAGTAAATGAAGGAGGCAACGAGAGAAAGAAACTAACCTGGAGACTAGATAGCCTAAGGGCTAAAGGGATTAATACTTTAGCAAATTTGTAATCCACAGGTGGTATACTGGTTGGGAATATCTGAAATGAAGTATCACTTGAGTATTCTTTTAACTTTTCCAGTATTTGTAATAACTGAAATAAACTATTATTTAAGGTTTACTCTTTTAACTTCTCCAGTATTTGTAATTAACTCAGAGTTTATTTCATTGGCAATGTCTTCTAATGCAACATTAAAAAATTTATAGAATGAGAATAAATATATAATGAAAGTAACATTAAAACTTAAGACTTTCAATATTTCTATGGCTTGTAAGCAAGCACTATTTCTACTCTTAGGGATTCTCTGGTGACAGAATATAAGGATATCTATGACAGGCTTAGAATCCTTGGGGTCCAAAAAGGTATCAGAATCCTGAATACCAACTAGTAATATGCACACCCAGAAATCTGCAGTGTTTAATAACAAATACTCAAAAGTCATCCCTCGTATCCCCCCACCTCTTTCTTAACCTTCAGAACAGATTAGTAATCAGAAGACAGTCTTCTCAGACACTGTCACACATGCGACTTTGGCAGCAGACCAAATGTTTCTAAACCCTGAGAAGTCTGTGATAGTACACCCTGGTTTATCCCAGGTAAGTGCTTATTATTATTATTTTTTAAATAAAATTTCCCCCAAATTCTCAACTATAATTCATTGAGGGTCTTGTGTATATTTATGTACACAATAGTAAACACATGCAGACTGAGAAGAGTACTAAGTGAACACATTGGGCCCCAGATTTAATTAACAATCCAGGGAAAATACTCATTAAAATTTTTAATGGGTTCTGAAGTCAGACTGACCAAGGGTTGGAATTACAGTTCTTCCATCTCCTAGCTTTGTGATCTTGAGTAAGTCTGTGCCTTGGTTTTCTTATCTTTAAAATGGGGTAAAAACTACTTAAAAGAATCACTGGAAGAATTTAATGTAATATTGTTTGCAAAGCACCTTGCATAGTTCCTGACATACCATAGACATGCAATAAGTTCAACTTTCCCCTTTCCCTGAGAAGATATTTTAAAATTTAATTCTTCTGGATCAAAATTATGCACCCAAATAAATTACTTCAAAAAGTGTTTAAAAATCTCTCTCTACTTCTAGAGAAAGGAGGAGGAATGGAAAAGAAACTTAAATAAAATATATTTTATGACAATCTAAGCTGACAATACTGAGGAAAAGCTTGGTTAAGGCCTTTGCAGAGAGATTTCCCTAATTTAGCAAACCAATTCTTACGGAAGCATGTGCCTTCAAAATACATGCATTAATTTACCAATAAGGCACATTATTCCAAACATCAAACACAATTCGCCCAAGTCAAATTACTGGCTTGGTACTCATCTTTTGGTGTACATAAGATCAAATTTTTAAATTTATGCCAAATAACTTCACAGATAAAAGTTTTCCATGTCACTGCATGTGAGCAGACTGAGCTAATTAAGGATATATCTCTTGATAGCTCATGTGATAAATGCTATCTCACCCACCCTCAACAAAGATTATTGTGAAGGAGGACACTGTCTTCCCCAAGTACATTACAATCAGACCAACACTGTCAATGTATAATGAATAAATTTTTACTTCAGCTTTACCTCAAAGCTGAAAATTATCATTGCATTATAATCCTAAGTAATTCTCTACAATGGTCTAACCAAAAAGACACTGAGAAAGGCTGGCAAATATTTCCTAGCACAAGAATATGGCATATGATCCCCGTTTCACATCAAACCAAAGCTCTACAGAAAGCACTTATGTTCTCTCCTTTATGTAGTTTCAAAATTCAAACCTATTGTAGAACTAGATCTGCTTTTATGCACAATTTTATCAGCATTTCAAGATATATGAGACATGAAGATTCTACTCTTAGGAATCTATCTCTAAGAAAACTCAATATAAGATTATTGTTATCCATAATAACAAAGCATTGGAAAGAGCCTAAAACACAACATCAGGGTGGGATTCACAACTTATAAATCAGAAACACAATGCTTG